>NW_008346548.1:5683133-5703407 GCF_000622305.1 Nannospalax galili
AACTGTAATAATTCAACTATAAATCTAAAAATTTACAGCCAATTTTGAAAGAGATGCATCTTAGCTCTGGAAATTTTTATTGAATATGTCAATGCTGTTGTAATGAAATGCTTCTTCTAAGTATGTGGTTATTAAATAAATAATTTTAAAACACAGAAAAAAAGCATGACTATTGACTGAAAATGTACTTCAGTGGTTAGAGCACTTGCCTAATTTGTTGGAGGTCCTCAGTTTGATCACCAGTACCACAATAAAAAAATAAATCCTGTGATGTTCATGTTATGGAAATCATAACTTAATAAAGTTGTTATTTTTAAAAGAACACATCTGGGAGCTGAAGTGATGGCTCAGTGGTTAAGAGCACTGACTGCTCTTGCAAAAGACCCCAGTTTGTTTCCCAGCATCCACATGTTAGCTGAAAACTATCTGTAACTCCAGTTTCAGGGGATCTGATGCCCTCTTTTGGCCTCCACAGGCACTATATGCATGGGTGCACTTACATGCATGAAAACACTCATACACATAAAATAAATTAAAAACATCAAAAAGTATACATCTATAATACTTGGTACACAATAAGTGTTCAGGAGTTATGGTTATTTCAGGTCTGTTTCATAACCTATGTGTCTTCTGGCAAATTGTTTAAACCAAATGAGAAATGTTTTAATTTTTAAAAAGTGAAAGAAAGCTCCAAAATACCATATGCCAAGAACAGCATGAAGGCTGATTGAGGGAGGCTAGGAAGAGCCTCCCTACCAAAGCAAAGAGACAGCCATGTGCTGGGATTTGGACTTGGGGGGACCCTTCAGTACAGCAGGCTGTGGAGTTCCCTGCATACTCCGTGTGGTGGTAGAAATAACAGATGCCTACCTCCATAGTGATCAGAAGAGAATGCATGAAACTATCAATGTTCATGTTCAGCTAAGTGCCCATACCTTCATGCATGGTACCATTTAACCTTCCCCTCTGTCTTATGAAGGGGATTCCAGTCTCACCCCCATTTCATAGATAAAGAGACCAAGGTAGAGAACAGTCATCGCCATACCAGTGTTCTCTATCTCTGCCACGTCACCTCCCACACAACCTTGGGAACCAGGAAATGCTGCCTGTACTTATTTAGTAATCACCCAACACTAGACAACACATACAGCTCTTGTACTTGAGGCAGCATTTAGGCATTTTACACTTATGAATAATTTAATTCTCACCACAATACTCAGGTGAAGCTACAATTAGTATCTCTACTTTCAGTTGACATGAATGAAGCACAGAGAGGTTTGGAAACATGTCCATAACTACACAATAGGGAGATAGAAGAACAGAGATCTGAATCCCTATAGTCTACTATTAGAATGTTTCTTCAGTTACACCAAAGCATTGCTTCTCCAGCTGACACTTACAGTGATGACTACATATGAAGACTGTGTCTCAACCTTCCATATGTATTGTTTGAAATCGTGACCAACAGAATGTTAGGAAATTTTATTTTGGAGCAGCAGAAAATACACACAGAAGGCTAACTACTCTGCTTGCATTTCCTCTGTGAACAACTTTCAAAGCTAAGACCATCTGATTCAAAATGACTTGGCTCTTGGCACATGGGGGTGCAGGCTCTTAACCATTTCTCCATACTCCCTCAGGAATGATGAAATTCCTGGGAGTAGAGACCGTGTTCTCTATTACACCACTAGAGATTGAAATGTTACTCAAAAAGGTTACAATGAAACAAAGTAATATAAATAAACAAAAAGCAACCCATGGCTCCAGAAGGGCATCAGAGGATCTTGGAAGGCTGTGGGGAAGATACTTGACTCTTCAGACATCTTACTTTGATTATACTCTGAAGTACCCTAGAGAACATCACCCATTCTGCATCCAAATTCATTAGGCAAGTCAGATCAAAATCAAGCTAATAAGCCCTGTCCTCCTCCATGACCCAACAGTCTGCCATGCCTTTTGTCCCTAGAGTCAAATGACATGAGCCATGTCCATCACCAGGTTTAGGATCTCTGGGCTGTCCAGCCTGGCACCCCTACGGACTTGTACTGCTTTGAAGGCAGTCCGTGAAAAACTCGCCTTTGCTGCCCAGAGTCACCTGCTCAAAGCAAATAGTGATATAGGTTCCAGACCCTTGCCTCAGTACTCAAGACCAATCATTTTTCCCTTTTGCAGAGTTGAGAATGCAATCTACTTACAGCCATTCTCTCCCATACAGCAATCTAGCTTGAGGCATATGCAGAGCCCTGCCGTCTTCCTTGCCTCTCCTTCCTTCCTGCTGTAGCATGGGGATATTTCTTGTGCCTCCACTCCCAGTGCAGTGTGACTGGAAGAAATACATAAAATGGAGAGTAGTGGCTGTTTTTAGTACTGTGGTTACAAACTTGACGGGGGAGAAGAATGACACTACCAGTTTATATGAAAGCATTGTATTGTTCATGAAGAACAGCCATTATACAACTTACCAGTTTGCATCCATCTGAAATAAATTACAGATGGTACATTTGTCCTCACGAGTTATCATTTATGCTCATGTGCACATAAACCCTAAAAGTAAATATATAGTCTCCGAACTGCACATACTCCAGCGCATGACACAGATTTACATACCAACATCAGCATCTTTGTAAAGAAACCTTATCATTCTCATCAGCTTTTCCCCCTTTGGTGCCAGCAGAAATTCACAAGTAGCAGTCAGCAGTGGTACTATCAAAATGTATTTTTAAGCTCATTGTGATGTTTTGACAAACTAAATGATTAATTAACAGCAATCTAGCAAACAGATCTCTACTTACAGCTTAGAGTGAGAGAAACACACAGATCGCCATAAATGTTCTATCACCACCATTACTGGGGAAGAATACAGCCTAATTAATTATAATTGATCACAAAGATTAGATTCAAATTCCACCGGCAGGGCAGAAGAAGCCCAAACAGAGGAAATAAATCAGAAAACTATTCTCTGATTCCATAATGAACCAACAAGTTTTGGAGATAAACAGCTTTGTTTTAATTGTAGTTTAAAAAAATAATTTAAGAACATTTGGAAGCCTTTGGAAGGAAAATACAAAGTAGAGAAAGAAAGAGTTCAAATCAGGGAAGTATAGGTTCTGGGGAACAATTGAATTTCTGGTTTCTGCATCCGTTTAAAAAAAATCTATAAAGTGTCTACTCACATAGGGATCAGGCACACAATGTGTGTACATTAAGGCTACAGTAGTGTCCTCCTCCTGGATGATTCCTAAGACACTACAACAAGTCCTTGTAAGCTAGAAGGCCTTCACACTGCTTTCTCTTCTCAGTTTTCATAGTAAAAATCTACTTGTACCCAGAACCCACTTCCTCTCCCTCAGATTAGAAAGACCCCTCCAGTAGCCATAGGTACCGACACAGCATCTAGGTGGTACTCTTCACCCCCAACTCCTCTTATTACACACCCTAAAACAGTATATGAGCCTAAAGGAAGACATGGGACTTAAATTAGACACACTGAAATCCTTTGGAAAGAGTTAAAAGATCTGGAGAAGGCCATCACATACTCCTTGTCTCCTTTGGTTATGATAGTTATGAGAATGCAAATAAACTCCAAGAGTGACCAGGAGAGAAGAGATAGGCATTAGTGCCAGCCCCAGTAGGTAGATCATCAGCCTGGTCCTGATATCTAAGTATTCCTGTGGTTTGATCTTTCCAGAGACTTATAATTGCACTAGGGCAGTCAATGTAGACTCTAAGAGAGACCCAACATCCTACTACATAAGTTAGCTAAGTTCACCAAGAAAGGAGTGTCCATTTGAGTAATTATCAGATACAGAATAGAAAGTATTCTGGATCACAAGGAAGCTTTTCACAGATTCCTGACTCAGCTGCTGGAACTGCATCTATAAGGCTACACTGTATGTCTTAGACTCATCTTGGGCAATGGAGAGAGCAAGAGCTTTGTAGAAGAAATAATCTGGACATGACCTCTTGACAAGGCATGACCTCTTGATCTCAACTAAGCATCTAAGCCTTTCTAAGCCATAGATTCCTCATTTATAGAACTGGAGTAATAATCTTTCATTGCAGTTGGTAAATTGTAGATGAGATAATCTGTGAAACATAAATAACAGCATCCAGAGCAACAAACATGGGCTGCTAGATTACACATGCCACCGCTAGCTGCCATCATTGTTGCTTCTATTTTCTCTCCTGACAACTCAGCACCACAATAACCCAAACCCTCTTTATCCTGGAATGTGAACTTGGAAAATGAGTAATTAAGAGCTAAAATCTTGTCCCATCTATAAAATTGAAAGTCTGATTTTTAGCTTACAGCCTGTTGGATTTGATAGATAGACAGGAAGTGTTCATGCATTTATTAATAGAGTCGGTTGTATTAATAGTGACCTCACTAATTTAAACTAACAGGAGAAGGCTGAGCGCAATTATAGGACACTCTTTTAAAGCACAGTTTAATTAGTTTCAAACATAGTAACTGAAATAATTTTATAAAGAATTGCCTGGGAGAACGTATAATATAATGTAGTGACTAAAATGATTTATAATTGGTATATCAGAACTTAGTACATAAAATATCAGGCTCATTCCTGTCATTTATGGTGGCATAGAAAGGTCCCTGGTCTTCTGCCAGAAAATCTGGCTTCTCTGCCTCTTTATAAAATGGGAATGAAAATATCTGTGAGCTGACTGTGAGACTCAATTAAACAAGAGAGAAGGAAACTGCAAGCCCCATGAGGCAGGGTTTACATACATCCAGCCCACAGTGGTAGCTTATGTCCAGGACAGTTTCCAACAAATGCATAAATAGATGAATGAATGTACAAGAATATAAATAATGTACAGAGATTAGCACGTGAAACATCAGGACTTGGCACCGCGGGAATTGTACCTTCAGCCCTGGACTTATCCTTCAGGTGTGTATACAGAGCCGGGGGACCACCCTGGCTACCTTCATATTCACCAACTGTGGTATGTCTCCAGCAGTCTTGTTTGGTCCCTTTTTGGCCTGTTGTTTGAAGGCGGGGAGGAAAAGTGAGCTGGGCACTTACCCAAGAAAGCCGACCATATTTTTCCAGCTCAGAATTCAGACTTGGGACTCACAGGCTCAGCCCTTCCCAGGCCAATTTCTAGAATAGTAACCTATGAACTCTGGAGCTACCACAAAGAGTATAGACCATGTGGCTCAGGGAAGCAGAAATCAGAGCAAAATCAAGTGGCTTTCAGAGAAACAAAGTATTTCATTCCTACTTCAAAGCCCTAGTTAATACCTAACTGCCCTTCTGCCTTCTGCATTCTTGACAAGTTCTCTGTACATTAGGATAAAATGTCCCACTGTGCTGACTTGGGATATAAGTAAAATAACCTTAATATAATAGGAAAAGAGTAAGGAATCATTAAGAATTCATCCAGGGGTAGGTGATATTTGCCCAAGCTATATTTCTTAGTTTATAGTGTTATAATGCTGATAGCAAAATTGAGATGCCAAAAGAAAACATATTTGTGTGGACTACATTTGTATAAATAGCTCAGAACTTCTCTGTCATTAACTGACTATTGGATAACACTTTCAGTGATGTTACATGATTTTACTATATTTTATTTCCCATTATTACTCCGAACAACTACTTTTATTACTACTGTACAGAAGAGGCGGGCTGCGAACATAGTGTCAGAGGCCTTGCCTTACATACATGAGGTCCTGGGTTTGATGCCCAATATTAAGAGTTTTTTTTAAAAAGTGGTGACTGAACCTTAAAAAAGAAAAAAAATGACATATTCAAGAGTTTACATTCAGCAATAAACAAGAGATACAACATGGCCCCAGCCTTCCAGCCTTTACATGCTGGGCTCTCCTCCTGCTGGGCTCAGAGAGAGAGGGAAAGCCACAGGGTGCTCTCTGTAAGACAACAGTGGATCATGAGCATCTTAGAATGATGAAACCTTTTTTAAAGTCAAAAGATTTTAAGGATCTTCAGAATGGGCATATCTTTATGTTCACTGAGAAAAATTACAGAGAAAATTATAAATATATTGAGAATATTTAAAAAATAAAGTTGTGTATTACTAATAGAGAAAACTGAAAAATGTGTTTACATATGTTGAGAAGGAAAGATTAAAAGAAAGAACATAACTAAGGATCCACAGTATTGTTCTTTTTGGTTTTAGTTGTTGTTGTTTGTTTTTGTTTTTGTTTTTGTTTTTAGACAGTTTCCCTGTAACCCCAGCTGGCCTGAAATTCCCTGTGTAGACCAGGCTGGCTTCACAAAGATCTGCCTGCCTCTGCCTGCCTCTGTCTTCTAAGTGCTGGGATTAAAGGCATGGCCCACCATGCTGAGCCTAGGTGCCACTCGATTTTTCATTTATTCTGAATAGTGGTGCATGTAAAGATTTAGAATCCCTAGCATGCAACCAAGATAGCCAACAGAACATTGAGTCTAAAGGTGGAAATTACTTCAAAGAGAACCACTAACTCTAATTTCAGATATTCCTTAAATTTTTAATTATTGTTATTGTATGTGAGAATGGGAGTGGGAGCATGCATACCACAGCAGGCATGTGGAGTCAGATGACAAGTGTGGGAGCCAGTTCCCGTGTTCCATTGTGGGATCTGGGGTCAAATTGGGCATCCGTTTTTCACAGCAAGCACTTTTACCATCTCTCCAGCCTGACTTTCAGACGTGTCTAAGAGGTTTATTTTAGACTCCTTAATATTGCTTTCATTTAGTAAAAACTGTCTAGAAATAACCATGTTTTACCTAGTTCATCCTTGGCTTCAGGATTTTCTTGCAGAGAATGTAGGTAGCCTTGGACTTGACATACCACGTTTTGGTCAAGAAAACAGAAGCCACTCAGAATGTTATAAATAAGAAGGAATTTCATACATGAGTTAGAAGCAATTTTCATCAGGATTGAGATGGTGAAGGTCAAGGAGGCCACTGCTATGTTTTGGAAAACCAGAAGCACATGATTCAAGAGTTGAAGGTAACCTGCTGTCAGTGGCCATGGCTTCCTACAGCAGCAGTGATAACCACAGGATAAACCCTATGTCCCTGCCCACTGCTGAAGGAACATGGCTTCATTTTCCTTCCTTTACTTAATCTAACCGAGTGATGCTCCCAGGAGAATATGACTCATCATATTCTGGCCAAGGTGTTAGGAAGTAGTGTTCTTTCTTGGTCTCCTTTCCTGTGACTGTGCAAAGGAGCAGTTTGATGCTGATTGGATAATAGAGACTCCTTCTCCTTTCTCAACTTAAATCCACAAAATCCTTTCTAAAATCCTACTACAACCAACATGAGCAACATCCTCATGTCTATTTAATATGATACATCACCTCCCATAAAAAATGAAGACATACTCAGCCACTCAGAGAAGCAGACTTATGTTTCCTTCCAGAACTGCAGCTATCTCCAGGTCAGGTAAATTCTTCATACAGCATAGGTACAATATTTTCTGATAGCCAGCTGACTAAAGGTTAAATTGTAAAGTCGTTCACAATTAACATTCACAAGTAATACAGAAAATAAAGGAGATTTCTTTAAAAAGTGAATGTGCAAAAACCGCATGTATGTCTGTGTCTGTGTGTGTGTGCGTGTGTGTGTGTGTGTGTGTGTGTGTGTATATATAAAGGAAACAATATATGAGTAACGTGGTCCTCAGTTTTTCAAGCATCACAAGGCTGTATACAAACTCCAAGCTTCTTTCTTTCACCACTATACTCTATTAACTTTATAATCAGTCAGGAAATAAGCACACAGTAATTACTTATCTGCTGAAATGGTCTAAATCTTTATTCCTGAAAGTGTTCATATGGGTTGTTGCAGACTTCCACTAACTCCTACCAACGAGCATATGATACTCACCAGGAAACTCCCTTGGTTCGAGAACAGCCCTGCCTTATCTGCCCAATTCATTAGCAGCCCACAATGAGAAAGAATCAGTAATGATAAAGTAAGTCCCTCTTTGTCTCTTGGTTCAGTGGTGCTAGATACCCCTAATTGGCCATATCATTGTCTTAACATACAGTAAGAATGAATGTGGTATCTTTTGGTGAGAGAAAGAATTCCTTATTTGGAAATTGAGACCTCTAAACCAAGAGAGTTCAAACTGTAGAGTTGGTAAGGAAAAGAAATGGTTTTCTAGACCCATCCATTGTAGCAGTGGTAAAAATGGTATCATGCATGGGTTGCTGGTTTAGGTAAATAGTAGCACATGAGGGTTTCTGGTTTTGAGTATTTACTGCATTTTACTTCTGTGTGAGTAATGAACAAAATAAGACCAGTGGCTGTCATGAATGATACATCTTCCTTTATTTTTTTTCTCTTCTTTTTTTCTTTTTTTCTTTCCTTTCTTTAAAAACTATAAAAAAAAACTCTTTAGTCAGAATAAAAATATTTTGTGTGATATCAAGACAGTGAATAATGCATTCAATAAGTCCACAGATGGTAGTGCTGGCATAAGTATTGCTGACAGGGGAGACAGACCCACATCCATAGTTTGCATCTATTCCAGGAAGAAGAAAAAATGCTGCCCCCTCATTGATGGAAAAAGTCCAATGTAATCAACTTGCCACCAGGTGGCTGGCTGGTCCTCCTGGGGAATGTTGCCATATCGAGAGCTCAGCTTCAGTCTCTGTCGTTGACATGTTGACATGTTGGGCACTTCACAGTAGCAGACATATCAGCCTTGGTGAGGGAGTCGTGCTGTTGAGCACATGAATAGCATCTACCCCATTCACATGGCCTTTCTGCTGATGACCATGTAGTAGAGTAATTAGAAAAGAAGCTGAAAGCCCCACATAGAAAGGCCATGTGGTCTAGGAAATGATTACTGGTCCTTTCTGAAGATAATGTCCTTTGATGAGCACTCTCCTGGTTAACAACTACCCCTAGCTCTATTTGGACTCTAAAAGGTCCACCCATGTACATAATTCTCCCCATCCCCAAGTCTCTAATATGGGCCTGGCCTAGTTCATGTCATCCAGACAAAGAATTTGCTGCTGTCCAGGATCTATCTACACCTCTGGCCATCTCTTGAGTTCTTCCTGTAGTTAAATTTCCCCTTTCCTACAATAGTCTAGGGACACCTCAGCAATCCATTCCTGTCTGATTCCAGAACACTATGTAGAATCAGTCCTAGATCTGAGAAAACAGTTTGCTTTCTTCTCTAGTTAAATGATAAGAAACTTCCCATGAGCCCACAGGTATGGGATTATGGTAAAAAGCCATGCAGAGGTCAAGAAGGTAGTGGTAGCTTTCAGAAACTCTAGCAGTACAAGAATCACAGGGAAGTCGCTCTTAATGATGACAGATACTCACAGCATACAAAAAAAGGTGATTCGCAAGGGAATATCCAGAAACTGATGAGGCCCCATGCCCACCATGTGCCACACACCTGCTTACAACAGCCTCACAAATTCATGGCTTCTCTTTCCCTTATGGCTTCTAGCTCTTAAAAAAGTCTTCTCATCAATCAAATCTTACACAGAAGCTGCTGAGAAGAGAATCTGGGATATCCACTCCTAAAAACTAAAAATGATGGAATCAGAGAAGGTGAACAAGTAGTTGTTTAGTCAGAAAAAAAAAAAAAAAACCTTTTCTGACAAGTTACAAAGTGCTAGCGTGTCAGCAAAAAAAAAAATAATCCATGCATCAGGCATCATTCAGAACCCCAAAAAGGTTGAAAGAGCTCAACTCTGCAATGCTATAATGTGGGCAACGAATGCTTACAAACAGTGTGCAGAAATAAAGTGCAGAAAATTAGTTGACTAAGGTTACAATTTGAGGTCTGCCTGATTTAGACTTTAACCAATCAGTTTTGACTGGCTGATAGTTCCCTGTTTATAACTGACTTGAGTAAGAGGAGCTGTTTATCACATGCTTAAATTAGGCTTTCAGTTTGTCATGAGTTAGGTTGCAGTTTCTTACATAGGGGCTCATAGTATGGAGACAATGGCCTCGTGTATATTTAACTTGCTGAGTATTCAGAAGTGGCACAGATGCTGCTGGCTTGCCAGTAAACTCAAAAGACTTCAGCACACTTTGTGACAATACAGGATTCCTGCGACAAAGCACAGCTAAGTTGAGTTCCTAGACATAAGTAAGAGAAGTATAGAAAACTATCGCTAAAAAATGTCAGCAATCATATGACCAGCTCTACCTTTTCCAATATGGAACAAATGCCTAGAGAAAGCATAGAGCTCTCCTAAGGGCCTGTGAGCAATCATTGATATAGTCAAGATTTGAACTCATAAACTACTAGAAGGCTCTTTCCACCGTTGAGTTACAATTTGAGCTATTCTAAAGTCTCTCTGAAGCATGTTATTTCCTGCCAAACCCCAGGAAACTGCTGTACTACTTTAGATAAGGAACACACACACACATACACACACACACACACACACACACACACACACCACTGTACATATCAACAAATTGCACCTTGAGGTAGAGAATTTTATCCTTAGTAGGAGGGGAACTTAGGTTAGATACCCAAACACATCTCCCCCAGTTTTCTTCAATATTTGTTCTTCTTTCTGTCCTCTGACTTAAGGCTCAAATCCTTTGTTCATGAGAAAAAAATTATTCTCTAAGATAAAACCCTATCCACCTTCCATTTATCTGTACAAATAGATTATGATTCTACAACTGCCCATAAAAATCTCCCTAAACCAGGCTTTTCTTTGTCATGGTCCACAACCACCCCAGTAAGCACCACAAGCCTTTCTTTAAGTCTTAAATCCTGTTTTTTGGTGTTATTCCTTCACAAATCTGTCCCCACAGCTTTACCTTTCTGGCTTATTATCACTGCTCAGATAAACATAAGCATAGCACATTACCATATCTAAAACTCAATCACACTTCAATTTCCCTGGTTTCAGATTAAGGCAACTTAATCCTTTGGAGAGAGAAATTTTGGCAACATTGCTGCTCTTTGGTGATAAGAATGGGATGGTGATTTTGCCAGGCATAAATGAAGAATAGGAGGGCTATGCTACATCCTGCTTTGCCAAGCACCTGTACCCACTAGCCCTTGGGAGGGCTGAAAAGAGCCTGTGGAGCAGGAGACAGAGGAAGTACAGTTATTGCCATAGCCCAGAGAGACAATGTTACTGCTCTAGATAAAGCAGGGCTGTACCACACTCACTCAAAACTCTTACTTTGACCCCATATATAAAATTAAACACTTCTTTCTACCTAGACACATGAATGACTTGTCCTGATGGCATATGTTGTATAGACAGAGAGAGAGATGGAGATGCCCCACGAAAACCTTAGACTCCATTTACCAACCAATTTCATGGCAACAAGGAGCAGAGAAGGAAAGAGAAGATGTTGCTGCATGACTGAGCCCTGTCCACAGCAGCCTAGAAATCTGACCAGTCTGATTAGCTACCCATCATCCTTAAGGATGATGGGTTGATCCGCCAAAAGAAGCTGGAAGACAAAGAGATCTGGGAGGGGAACGGAGGGGCTGAGCATTTGACTTTCTGTACATTCAGTGCTCTCTGTGTAGAGAAACTCATTTTCTTACCCACAGAGGCAGGTCGGAGATCATGGTGAGTTGGACACTGAGTTTGGTCTCTGTTGCACACAGCTCCCTTCATCCTACTCCAGACACGACACCCACTCTCCTGCCAGGCAGCTGCTGGAAAAAGGTGGCTTGGCCCAACCCAGGGTGAGAATGGCAGAATGGCATGCCAGCCAACCATATTCCTGATTCCTCTCCAGAACTTGCCCATTTCCCAATAGAACAAACACCAAAATAGATAGATTTTTCACAACTCTCTGACAAGAAGAGAAAAAAGTCCCTGTTCAGCTTAAAATGGTTTTGCAGTAAGAGGCTCCAGAGAATTCTTGAAGAGATTGGCATTGCCCGTGCGTAGGCCAGAAAGTATGCTTTCCAATTATCTGACATCCTCTTCTAACACATCCAGGCCACTTTATGCATCTCATTTGCATCAAATTCATTTTAGCACATTTTTGATTACTCTTTTATTATTCTCTTTTCAATCCCAAACTTTCAATAACAGAGGTTTATTATCTTAAGTAATTCCTAGCCTCATAAGCAACCTTTACTTTCCACCACCACTGCACTTCCACTCTGCATGGACTACCCTCCAACAGCACACATATAATTCTTTCTCATTGCTGCTCCTGTTAATGGTACACAGTATTCATACAAAATCATCAAAACCTGGAAAGAGTCTGTCAGTGGTAGAAAAACCGATTCTCAAACTTGCCTAGAAAATCCTGTTGCTTTTCCTTACCCATCATTCTTCAAGGCACTGAATTTTCAGGCCTGGTTTCCTGTATTAGTGATCTTGACCACAATAGTGAAACATGTCCTGAGATTTTGATGATTGGAGTCAAAGGTTGAAAAGGACAGAGAGGTAGGAAGAGAAATGGACAGGACAAGACAGGAAAGAAAGAATGTAGAAAAAACAGGAGGAAGAAGAATAAGGAGGAGCCATCTCACCTCTTCTGAGTGTCCTCTAAAGTGTCATGCCCCAGAATTGGCATGTCTACAAGCCTCTTAGGGGATTTGTGTTCAGAAAGTGGCAGGTAATATGTCCCTGATATTCACAGTACTCCCTGTGGAAAAGAAATTAAGTAACAGTGGCTTGAGGGGCAGGAAGGCTGGCCCATATCATGAGTGGGTCACAGCCCTTCAAACTCTAATTTCTGAATTTGTTATAGATGACCTGTGTTATTTTGATCTGCAGACCACCTCTAGAGGTTTAAAGTTTTTAATAACCCAACTTTCCTGTGTTCATTGACTCACATGGAATTTTTTGCCATACAGGGGAAACTCCCCATGGAGAAGCAAGTACCAACTTTACAGGGAGAGGTTAACAACCATGGGGAAAGGCTAATGGGGCCCTCTGCATCTTTCATGCCTAGACTCTAGAACTGAAACTAGAGGAGTAAGCAAATGCCAGGCAGTGCCAGACAGGTGAGAAATGAGCTATGAGCTCCCCCCTGCTGGAGGAGGCAGGGCTTCTGGTTAAATCATAATGGCACAGTTTATGCAAGCACAGGAGGATGCTTGCCCCACTAATCCCCCAGGAGAAAGCTGTCCATGTATAACAGCCCTACTTCATTAGAGCTTTAGTTCATTTATTAAATATTGAGCACATCAGATGGTTCTCTTTGGTGTGGAAGAGCAGAGTCCTTGTTCTTGGAGGGGGATGCTGTGTATCCTCCTGAGAAAGTCCAGTTGGCCGTGCTAATTACTAACAGATTTTTCACACACTGTTATTTCTTCATCTGCCCAGGAAGTACATGCCGCACCACAGGAGACGAGGGACAGAACTTCGTTGCTAGGAGTCTTAATGATACTGGCAATTAATTATTCACACCAGTAAAAGGAAGAAACTTAATGAGCAGCCCAGCAATGGAACACGTTCTAGGAAGTTGAACAAGAATGGAAAGAAACATCAAGATCCCTTGTCACTTAGTGCACCCACTGATCTTTAGGTGGAACCATGTTCCACAGCAGAACCAGAAAGGGCCTAGACTAAGACTTTCATTGACAGGTGATGGAAAACAGATCTGGAAGAAAGCAGTAATCTGGCCTAAGAAAGTAAGTCACTCTGAGCTTCGACTATGTGCTGTATTCTAAGCATTTTATACCTCTGGACTCATTTGATCTTAACTACTGTGTACAGTGGGTGTCTGACAAGGAAGATCTGTTGATCATCACTTCTACTAGCCATGATAGCTAGTAGACAGCTGGAACTCACTTCAGAGAAGTTACCCATGCTTAGCTGTCTGCAGCCTGTCAGCCCTTCACCAGACACAGCTTCTTGAATTAGGAAGTGCCAAACTCAAAAGCACACAACCCAGAGCAAATGTTATCACACAGACTTTTTTCAACCTATCTAAGGAGTGTTGAAACCACAAGATAGAGTCTGGGATAGATGAGAGACAAAGTGGGTGCCGTTGTGATACATTATGAACAGGCCAGATCCAGTGTTCTTGTGACCCATTTCGTATCCACAAATGCATGCTGTTTCAATTTCTTGGGTGGAAGTTTCTGCTTTTTGAAATAAAAATTCTTCTGTCTAGCCCACTAAGGTATGATTCAGCCTTGAAAAAGAAAGAAATGTTGATGTGTGTTGGAACATGGATGAACCTTGAGCACAGTACACTATGTGAAATAAGCCAGCCACCAAGAGACAAAGGCTGAATGATTCCACTTATATGAGGCACCTAGAGGAACCAAAAATCATAGAGCTACAAAGTAGACCTGTGGCTTTCGGGGACTGAGAGGAAGAAAAGAATGTTTAGTACAGAATTTCTGTTTTGCAGAGTGGGTGGAGATGGATGGTGGTAATGATTTTACATGAATTGTTTAACACTGATGAACTGTATAGTTAAAATTGTTAAAGTCTCCAACTGTTGCAAAATGAAGCATCTTTGATGAGGGGTGAAAGGTACACTTGTCTGTATATATGAGGACGTAAATTTAGAACATAGTAAGAAATTACGGTGGTCTAGGAATATGGTTCCAAAATTAGGTTTTTATCTAGGATCTATGACTTCTCAAGCTATGTATATTTGGCTAAATTTACAGTACCACACATGAGTTCCCAGCCATTGAGTGAGCCTTAATCCTATTACATAGCTGTTAATCACCCCCAAGATAGAAGTGCCACTACTGCACCAATAGCAATATGGGGAAGTCATTGTTTATTAGGCTTTGGAGCTGGGTAGGACCATTGATTGGTTTCCTCCCTTGGCAGCTTGCATAGTATCCTCTGATACAATGAGAGTTGGTCTTCATGGAGGAGGCTTCCAGGCCTGTTCCAGCTCTTTTCCAGCTCAATTGCTCCAAGACCTGTGTCAACGTGTGGCTTGTTATCAGCAAAAGGGTCTTACCTTCAAATTCTGGAAGTCAATCAAGGGCTGTGGAAATAGCCTGCATTCTGAAGGAGTCTCTTGGACTACCCTGACTAACAGCTTGAAGGGAGGTTTATCCTGCCTGGCACTGTGCTTTTCGGTATATCACCTTCAGCTATAAACATGTACTTATATATTTATAGTATGTGTGTTTTTCAGTAGGACTTTGAACTAATACATTTCCCTCTGGTTTTTCATATCATCTAGCCAATATTTATCTCTCCTTTCATTCCACCCTTGCTTCTCCCTCCTCAGTTAAAGTCCCTCCCTTTCCCATTCCACCCTTAATAATACCTGTCTCGTACTATCCCCCCTCTCTGAGTTCCTTCTTCTCTTTTATTCCCATGGTTCCTTTCCTTTTTCCTGGCTGCTGCAATTGCATCAGGATATATAGTCACATCTAGTGATTTGGAGCTAAGATTCACAAATGAGAAAGAACATATGTCGCTTGATTTTCTGAGATTATAATAGAGTTCCAGAACCAGAAATACAGAGCATAAGCGTCTCTGAGACACTTAAGCCTATGTGACACATCTTCAATGCAACCTCTACACATAGGATGAATGCATCTCTCAACTCTCACCAGAGAAGTTTCTTTATACAGCAAATGGTAATTAACACAGAAACACTTGGCCAATGTGCAGAGAACAGAAAGCCAAAGAATATTATTCTTGATTAGGACACTTATTCCAAACCTCTGCCTCCCAAGGCTCAGAGATCATTGTAGAAGAAGAGGCAGAAAGCTTGTAAGAGGCAAGAAGGGGTGGATTACCACAAGGAAACAGAAACTTACAGACAACTGGTCAGTTACTCATATGAACTCACAGCAATAATAATAGCATGTACAAGTCCTATGCAAGCTCAAACAAGACAAAATCCCAGCATAGACTTGGGGAAGGGAGTAAGAAATATCAACCCAGACTAAAGAACTTTTGGCAATTGATGTCTGCTGAGAGAGGAAAGACAGTGTCTTATAGGGTTGGGACTTAGTGGACAGACCTACAATGAAGGACATTTAGGGAAATAAATCAGACTATAGGCCATGTTTATTTATAGATAGATGACAGCTAGCTAGATAGACAGACAGATAGATGATAGAGAGATGAGAGTACATTAAATTGGGTGGGAAGGCAGTGGAGGATGCTGAGATGGGGAGGGTATCGCAATACCATAAAACTATATTGTATAAAAATCATAAGAATTCAATTTAAAATTTTTGTAAATATTATGAGAAAAAATGGTTAGGTTTATTATAGGAACCTCATTATATCTAAATTTGTTTTTTCACCTAAAATAAAATTAAAAATTAAGATGGGAAATTTCATATTATGTATATTTTGCTTTAAAAAGTGGGGATAAAAGTAATTTTTAAATGTTCCCTACCTAAATTAGCATATATGCACATCCATATGCATATATGTACACATATGAAATCATATCTACATGATGAGTGGAAGCAAGTCATGTCAAAATGTTCTAGTTGGGAGACCAAAAGAAAAAGTTCGACCTAATGTAAATAGGGTCTTGGAATTAAAGTGTATCTTCTATTTGAAGGAGCACAATATTTTCTGATATTAAACCAGTAAGAATAACCATAAATAATGCCAATTAAAATGAAGTTAATATCTGAGGTCCTGTTCTGTTCTGGCTTCTAAGCATTTTATATCTGTGTATTCATTTACCTTAACCATTCTACAAATTAGATAACATTTTATCCCCATTTAACAAACAAAAATACTAAGGTAGAAGTAAACTAACTAGCCTACATAACCAATGAAAAAGAGGCAGAGGCAGAATTGGAACTCAGAGGGCACCTTTTAATTAGCTGTTAGGTAGACAATAGGAATACCTAGGCCCTGACCTTCTCTCTAGGCACCCCAAGACTGATAAGGGTTTTTCCAAATTCCAGAGGAAAAATTGGATGGGTGGCAACTGGGGAAGACTCCTAGGTACTAGACAAGTAGAAAGTCTGAGGGTGAATATTTTACAAAAGAAACTCATAATTTTGCTTCAGTTTGTCAGCTCATGTGAGATAAAGCACTGCCTCAAGAGTCAGGGAACTTTTCCCACGTTTGGATCTTCGCCTCAATGTTAAGACACACAGATCCAGATTGCTGTCTTTCTATGTTGGCTACATAAGCCATGACTGAGAAGTCATGTCAGTCATCATGAAGCCTATGAGTGTGGGTGTTTGTAGAGTTTTTGGACTCTTGTCCTGGCAAGGTATTTAGTTCTCGCAAGCAAATTTGTAAACAAAATACTACTTTAACATTGTTGTTAAAATCCATACATTGTTTTAATTGTGAAGAATTTAATTTTTTATGTGTTTATTTTTCAAGTCAAGGACCCATGATCAGCCCACAAACTATGATGCAAGTTAAGCCTACTCAACACACAAAATCACTGGATGGTCAGCTATTTTATCTTCTCTTAACTTTGGAAAAGGTAGACCTCTTTGAGCTTTCATTGGCACAAAGAGTCAATTTAGAGGATGTAGGGGACAAATATTGTTGGAAAGCGCAAAGGACACAGGACACAAAATGAAAGAACCAACCCTGCAGGGCAAAAAAAAAAAAAAAAAATAGTGTCTCAGGGCCAGAGTCGGAATTTAATAGTGATGTAAACACTATACCTGCCTACAGAGAAACACCACTGCTGTAGTGGAACCAGTACAAGTTTTGTCTAGTGTTCAAGCCAGAAAGCACACACACAATATCTGACTTCAGGGTCTGAATTACCTGGCTCATTGATTTGCTTCCTACAAAAACTATTCAAGAAAATAATCTATTCTTACTAAAGGTTGCCAACCACATAATTCCATTTCAGCCACCTCAAAAACTGGAAATTCTTTATGAACCAGAAAATATAAAGGAGAGATAGATCTGGGAAAGCAGGAGTGAAAGAAGGAACAAAAGCCTCTTTTGTAAAATATAAGAGATACTGACCGCATCGTTACCTCCACAGAATGAGAGATAACAGGACGCCCCTCTAGTTATAGTAAGCCTTCATTCCCAATAAACCCAAAATGGTGAAAATGTCATAAACTGTAAATGCACTAAATGCTTCTAACCTACCT
The DNA here is from genome assembly GCF_000622305.1 of Nannospalax galili. Classification (NCBI taxonomy): domain Eukaryota; kingdom Metazoa; phylum Chordata; class Mammalia; order Rodentia; family Spalacidae; genus Nannospalax; species Nannospalax galili. The sequence continues at coordinate 5,701,110 of NW_008346548.1, forward strand.
TGCATCACAGTGTAGAACCAGTACAGTGTAGACAATTGGTCTTTACCCCTCATGGCCACCTGCCTGACTGGAAGCTGCAGTTCTCTGTGACTGGCCAGCATTGTGAAACAGAATTACATTGCATATTGTTCCTCAGGAAATTAGCAACATTAAAAATCTGATGTGTAGGAACATAGAACAAGGGATGAAGAGAACACTAATACATCTTTCAGTTCTCATCAATGAAGCTCCCTCATGCAACAGAGGGCCAGGAACACAAAAGATCATGAATGGCCAAAAAGAAGAGAATAAGAGTCTACAGAGTGTGGGTCCTTGGACAGGACTCCTATATTAAAATCCACCTGCCCAGGGCTCAGAGACCATTGAGGAGGAGGATGAGGTAGAAAGATTGTAAGAGCCAGGGAGAAGGTACATGACCATATGGAAATAGAGTCCAATAGGCTCCTGGGACCCTTCTCATATGAGCCTACAGCAATGGTGTCAGCATGCACAAGACCCATGCAGACTCAAGCAGACAAAAACCCAGCACAGAACTGTGGAAACGGACAGTAGTCTCCAAACTTACTTGAAGAATTATTGGGACCTTATTATTGCTATGTGAAGAAGAGCTGATTTTCTTAAAGGGAGGGACTCTGGATAGGCTGACTAACCCTCAGTGGATGAACTTGCACTGAGGAAGGGGGACACTAACTTGACATGATATGCCTTAACACGAACAACAGAATTTATGAATTCTAGTGGGAGGGGGGTTATATGAGGGGGCCAAGAGGGAAGGGAATATAAAGATGATTAAAATGCTTTGTATAAAATACACAAAAATTCAATAAAATGTTTTAAATATCTTTCGTATGGTTTCTACTGAGAGTGTATCACCTTTTACACCGTGGCATTTTCAAAAAAAAATCTTCATTAAACTATTGTAAATTGATAACTACAATATAGAAATTTGGAAATGTAAGCCCTAATAATCTTTTTCCATTCCCTCCCAATTCTACACTCATTCCAAGATGCTGTATTAAACAGGCAAATTTGGGAGATTATCTAGGGTTCTAATGTTTACGTATAAGGCTTACACTCATGAAGAAAACAATGTACATAGGGGAGAGAGAAAAGACCATGGGCAGTCTAGAAAGAACAGGGTTAGGAAAACTAACTATGTGCAAAATTATACCATTGTCCTTCATACAGAAAGAGACTCAACCTATGTGAGATATGGTGTTCCAATTGGTAAAGGTGGCTATCAGTAGGATGGCTTCAAGAGCCAGGAGATGTAGCAAGCAGGACAGCATAAATCAAGTATTGTGAAAATGCAGCATGTGTGTATATTACATGGATAGAAATAAACTGAGAGGGAAATGAAGGGATACATGCTGATGTGGAACATGCTAAAGAAATATCTTTGAATGTGGTCACTAAATATTTTCTCTTCAGTAACTGCCCTGTGGTACTATCTCCCACACTGAGAACTAAGAAATCAATAGAATTTAAAGAAGTCTTAAACCTACAGGAGGTCTTTAACATTTTTATGAGATCTAATCACTTGGACCCCAATACAAGTTATGAGTCCGTGAAATGTTCCTAGAAGTGCTTTCTTAATCATAATAAATAACCAAAATATTTCTCATAGTTTATTTTTCATGTTTTATTCATATGTTAGCAAAAATAAAATTAGTAACAACTATTTTGTCAAATATCTACATGTGCTAGATGGTGCCAGACATAGATACTTCGCATATATTATTTTGAATCCTTAAAAGAAGCTGCAAAGTATGTATTATTACTGATGCTTTAAAATAAGAAAGGAAGACCTTGAGGAAATGAAGTGGGAGCTCTGTTTAGAGAATCAAAAATCCAAAGACTTCTCCCTACCAAAAATCACACAAAAATATGGGCTAACATAATATCAACATCTGCTAAAGAGCTAAGCATATAATAAACTGAGAAATACCTCCAAGGACTCAATGCAAAGAAGACCCAAAATCCACAGGTGCAAATGCAAGAAGCAAGCAAATTCTGCATTTCTATAACCTAAATCCCTTGGATTTTATATCCACATGAGAACAGGGAATGAAGTAAGGAATAGGCAAAATATAGATGGTTGACCTTAGTAGTACTTAGGGAAATGCAAATCAAAAGAGTGCTGTCCCATTTCATAGCTACCCAACCAGGAAATATTAAAATTCAATTACCATTGTTGAAGAACAATGATCATATTCTTACATAGTTGGTAGAAGATTAGATTAGTATGATAATTTTGGAAAACTATTTGGTAGAATTAAATTTTATATATAATATATA
>NW_008346548.1:5703462-5704217 GCF_000622305.1 Nannospalax galili
TATATATGTATATTCAATGTTATTTCTAGGTATGTATTCTAGCAAAATATGGAGTATGTATAGATTAGATTTCCAGAATGAAGCCACCTCACATAAACCAGGATCCATGAAAGCATCAACTACTAGCACAGGGAAATAAGTAGTGACAGAAATAAAGTTGATCCTAAGAACTCATAACCAGCAATCATCTCAGTGAGCATGCAAAGCATGATTTCACAACTATCAGTCTCTAGAAAATACAAAAATAGTTTCTGGCATGTTACTGTCCCTGGGGCACCTGGAAAGCAAGAAAAGAAAGAAAACTTTCTAGATAGACACGTTTTCAAATCAGATCATTAAAAATTCAAACAGGAAAGGCACTACTGAATTAACTTATAATTCAATATTATAAAATATTGAAAGACAGTCTCCTCACTAAAACAAACAGAAGAATCAGATTCCCCCAAAAATTCTGATAGCAATATCGTGAAAAGCACAAAATATTTAAATAATTATGAAAGGAACACAACATTATCAAAAGTAACAAATACTCCAAGTAGCAAAAAGTTTGAAAAAGAACAGAGTAGGCCATCTAGGAATAGAAATTTAGTGAATTAGCTGAAATAAAATCAACAAAAGACAGCCGGGCAGTGGTGGCTCACGCCTGTAGTCCCAGCACTTGGGAGGCAGAGGCAGGCGGATCTCTGTGAGTTCAAGGACAGCCTGGTCTACATAGTGAGTTCCAGGCCAGCTGGAGCTGCAGGGAGACCTTGTTT
>NW_008346548.1:5705318-5707841 GCF_000622305.1 Nannospalax galili
TATATATATGTCTTTTTGAGACAGGGTCTCCCTGTAGCCCCAGCTGTCCTGGAACTCACTATGTAGATGAGGCTGGCCTTGAACTCACAGAGATCTGCCTGCTTCCACCTCCCAAGTGCTGGAATTAAAGGCTGGGATTAAAGGCGTGCGCTACCACACCCGGCTAGTCTCTATATTTTTAAAAGTTAACTTAAAAAGCAAAAAATAAATAAGCTCAGTGAGCAAGTCAAATAGATTAAACATAACTGAAAAGAGACCTGCTGAAGATGAAAGTCTTAGTAAAGAAATAACTTGAAATTAAGCTTTTAAATTAATGAAATGCTTCTAATCATGTGGTTATTAAATAATTTTTTAAAGTGTTGGGCAGCATGGAAGAATGAATGAGAAAGCCCAGCACATATCTAACATCATGGCACATATCTAACATCTAGAAAGATGGTGGCAAAGGGTTTCCCAGTATTAAGAAAACCATGATTCAATATGCATAATGTTTTATGGCCAGAGAAGTGAAAACAAACCTAACACCTAGAGACCCAATGCTAAGCTCCAAACACCAAGGTAAAGATTTTTAAAGCACTAAGAAAGAAAACTGAGATCATCTATAAAGAAATATAATGTTACTAACCAAAGAATCTCAACAGCAGCAACTTAGTAAAAAAGACCATGAAAGGGGCTGGAGAGATGGCTCAGTGGTTAAGAGCACTGGCTGTTTTTGCAGAGGACCTGGGTTCGATTCCCAGCACCCACATGGCAGCTAACAAGCATCTGTAATTCCAATTACAGGTGATCTCACACCTTCTTCTGACCTCTGGGGGCATTGCACAACATGGGTACTGTGATGGCTAAAATTAGTTCATCAGGTGAATCAAATTCCTCAGCATCTGAGAATTCTAAATCCTCAGCCTCCTCAGGGTTCTCCCAAACATCTCCCTTTAACTCTCCTATTTGGCCTGTGCAGAAGACAGATGGGTCATGGAGAATGACAGTTGACTATCGAAAACTTAATCAAGTAGTGACTCCAATTGCAGCTGCTGTACCAGATGTGGTTTCCTTACTCGAACAGATTAATATGTCTCCTGGTACCTGGTATGCAGCTATTGATTTGGCAAATGCTTTCTTCTCGATACCAGTTCATAAGGACCACCAGAAGCAATTTGCTTTCAGCTGGCAAGGCCAACAGTATACCTTTACTGTCCTGCCTCAAGGGTATATTAACTCTCCAGCACTGTGCCATAACTTGGTTCGAAGGGATCTTGATTGCCTGACTCTTCCACAAAATATCACACTGGTCCACTATATTGATGACCTATGGTTTGTACTCCTGTTCCGATGCCTCCTGTTCTCAAGCATGCACCTATGTCGTCATGGGGTGTGCCCTCTGGTAGGTTGACCTAGGAATAGATGACTAGGGCTTGGTTTACAGATGGTTCTGGATGCTATGCAGGCACCACTCAGAAGTGGACAGCTGTGGCATTACAGCCAATTCCTGGAATAAGCCTGAAGGACACTGGGGAAGGAAAGTCTTCACAGTGGGCAGAACTTTGGGCAGTGCACGTGGTCGTGCATTTTGCTTGGAAGGAGAAATGTCCAGAAGTGTCATTGTGTATTGATTCGTGGGCTCTAGCCAATGGTTTGGTTGGATGGTCAGGGACTTGGAAGGAGCATGAATGGAAAATTGGTGAGAAAGACATTTGGGGAAGAAGTATGTGGCTAGATCTCTCCAAATGGGCAAAGGATGGGAACATACTTGTGTCATGTAAATGCTCATCAAAAAGTGGCTTCAACAGAAGATGAGTTCAATAATCAAGTAGATTGGATGACCTGCTCTGTGGACTGTCAGCCTCTTTCTTCAGCTGTCCCTGTCATTGCTCAATGGGCCCATGAACAAAGTGGCAATGGTAGCAGAGATGGAGGTTATGCAAGGGCTCCACAGCATGGACTCCCACTCACAAAAGCTGACCTGGCTACAGCTGCTGCTGAGTGCCAGATCTGCCAACAGCAGAGACCAACACTGAGTCCCCAATGTGGCACTGTTCCCCGTGGTGACCAGCCTGCAATCTGGTGGCAGGTTGACTACACTGGGGACAGTGTTTTGTCCTTACACGAATAGACGCTTATTCCGGTTATGGATTTGCCATTCCTGTATGTTATGCTTCTGCCAAAACTACTATCCAGGGACTTACAGAATGCCTTATCCACCGTCATGGTATTCCACACAGCATTGCTTCTGACCAGGGAACTCACTTCACAGCCAAAGAAGTGCGGCAGTGCGCCCATGGTCATGGAATCCATTGGTCTTACCGTGTTCCCCACCATCCTGAAGCAGCTGGCTTGATAGAACTATGGAATGGTCTCTTAGAGACACAGTTACAGCGCCAATTAGGTGGCAATAGCCTGGAGGGCTGGAGCAGGTCCTCCAGAAGGCAGTGTATGCTTTGAATCAGTGTCCAATATATGGTACAATTTCTCCTATAGCCAGGATTCACAGGTCCAGGAATCATGGGGGGGAAGTGGGAATGATTC
>NW_008346548.1:5707992-5735466 GCF_000622305.1 Nannospalax galili
CACTTTGGGCTTCTGATGCCCTTAAGTCAGCAGGCTAAGAAAGGAATAACAGTATTAGGAGGGGTGATTGACCCAGACTACCAGGGGGAAATTGGACTGATTCTCCACAGTGGAGGTAATGAAGATTATATCTGGAAGGCAGGAGATTCCTTAGGGCGACTTTTGGTGTTACCATGTCCTGTGATTAAGGTCAACGGGAAACTGCAGCAACCCAACCCAGACAGGACAACAAATGGCCCAGACCCTTCAGGCATGAAAGTATGGGTCACTCCTCCAGAGAAAGAGTGAAGACCTGCAGAGGTGCTTGCTGATGGTGGAGGAAATACAGAATGGGTCGTAGAGGAAGGTAGTTACAAATACCAACTAAGGCCACATGACCAGTTGCAGAAACGTGGATTGTAACTGACATGAGTATTTTTGTCCTATTTGGTTAAGAATAGGCTTGTGCATGTACACACATATGTTAAGCAGATACTTGAGTTACTCATTTTTGAATGTGTAATTGAGATGTATTAAGTGGTTAAGTGTTGTGAACCTATATGATTATAATGGGTTATGAGACACTAAAGGACTAAGCATTCCTTGAAGACCTTATCACCTACTCTAAGATATATAATGCATTGGTCATTGTATGATGAGATAGTTATATCATGTTAGGTGAAATTATGACCTCAGCCTTGTTTTCATTTGAAAATTAAGCATGACATAGAGAGAAGCTATTGTGTGTCAAGTTGACAAGGGGTAGACTTGTGATGGCTAATCCTGGGTGTCAACTTGATTTGATCTGAAATTAACTGAAACGAAAGAGAACTTCTTGATTGGATCATCTAAAGCCGAAGACACACCCTAAATGTGGGTGTTACCTTCTGATGGCAGCCGGTATAAATGACCAAGGCAGAGGAGACCTCAGCGCCAGATAGGGACTGAGACATCCAGCCTTGTGGACTGAGCGACTACAGATTCTCAGCCGCTCCAGTGTGGTGCAGCCATTGTTGGACTACTCGGACTCTAGCCTGTGAGCTAAGCTGATAAATCTCTATACATATTCATTCTACTGGTTCTGTTTCTTTGGGGAACCCTGACTAATACAGGTACACATACATATTTGCAGGCAATAGACTCACACACATAAAATAAAAATAATAAAATACTTTTTAAGAAGACAATGAAATTTCATTGAACTACTATGGTCAGACAATATTTCAGACTTAAATTCTTCAACAACTTAGGTCACCATCCATGAGTCAGAGTGAAATGAAAGCCATTTCCAGCAAACTGAGTCAGACGGCTTTCCACCACCAAACACCCAAAAGAACAAGAGGTGCCTTAGGAAGATGGATTCACAATCAAAAAGAAAAGGTGACAGAGGGAATAATGACTTAGTAAAATTATTCAAAATGTGACTAGTCTACATAAACATTAATGATAAAAATCAGCAATGACCATGATAATCAATGACCATAAAATTTTAACATATTAAACAAAATTTAAAAAAAGAGAAGACAAAAAGATTTTAAAGCTTCATGTGCCATTCAGGAGAAAAAGACAGGAAGACTTTTAAGAACACAGCCAAACACACATGCTAAAATGTTAAGGGTAACCTTTAAGAGATGCAAGCAGAAGGCAGGAACTTCAAATAGTAAAAGGGGAAAATGAATAAAAATAACAATCAACATAAGGCAGTAAAAGAGGAAAAAACATAGGAAAAGTAAAATCAGTTAAAAGCACAAAACTAAGATGAAAGAACTGAAATCAATTACTTGATTAATCACAACATACGTACGTGAGTTACACATGGAAGTTTTAAAAAGCAGAAGATGCTAGGTATGGTGCTGAGTTCTTGTAATCCCAGCCCGTGGGAGGCTGGAGGATCAGTAGTTCAAAGTCATCCTTGGCTATATAGTGAGCTTGAGTCCAGCCTGGCCTATTTTAAAAATGCAAAATAAACAAAAACAAGATTATACTTTTTTTTTACATCCACTTCCCAGATAGCACCCTCCCATAGCCTCCCTCCCCCCACTAGAGCCCTTATACTCTGATATCCCTGCTACTGCCTGCTGTGTTGTCGGCACCCCCAGCCATTCCCCGCTACTTGTCCATATGAAGAATATAGTCAGCTTATCTAGAGGTCTTTGTTTTAGGAAGGTCAGCTGTTCCTCATCTAGCAACAATCAGTTGTCAATATTCCTTTAGATAAGAATGGGGTCTGCTGTTCATTTTCCAAGTTCTATTCTGGGTTACTATCTAGGAATCCCTTTTGGCCATCCTGGTCAAGAACTCAAAAGAAGGTAATCATTGTTGCTTGTTATGTAGCCTTTAGCTATATATATGGACTCTTATGAAATTATATTGGCCCCTTTAATCTTTGGTTATACTTTCCTTTTGGGTTTAAGGCCATACAGTTGGACCAGATAAACCAATTTATTTTTACTCTTAAAGTCGTTTGAGGATCTGTTCCTCAGGGGTCACATGGGCTTGGGAGGAGCCCCTGGCTCCTTTCTTCTACCAGTTCTGCCTATGTGAAGATAAGTCAACATTTTTTAAAAAACTAATATAATGTATATTCTCTCTCAGAGCTGAATGCTAGCTTTGAAATCTTATATATGCATGTTTCAATTTGAAAATCCAGAGAGGTCAAGAAACAGATAAATGGCCATTAGGGGGTGGGTACCTTCCTGAGAGCTATAGTGGAATGCAATGATATAAAGGGGGAAAGGAGAATAATAAAGTAGGAAGAGTTAAATGGGGTAGGAAACAGGAGGACAGGATAGAAGAGGGAGTATAGGGAGGGATAAGTAACACTAAAGTCCTTTAGAAAAAGCCATATGAAAACCTACCACTACAGAAGCCATTTAAAGTATATACAAGTACATTATAAAGAGAGATTAAAAGGAGTTACCTTACCATAGGGGGATAGTGCCCCTACTACACACCATAGGTTAACAAAATAAAACTCCAATGCCAGGAATTGACTCCCTCTCTTGAAGATGTTAACCAGGGGTCCCATAGGCCCTTGAACACTCCTAGTCATTGTCCCTGCACTTGGTTACCCACTGAATTTGACAGTAAGACCCTATTGCTGAAGACACTATATATATGAGCTGTAGAGAAAACAAGGAGAAATCAAGCTGGTGTTGACTTCAGAGGCTCTTCTCTACTGACTAGCTTTCATAGTGCCTGAACATGCTGTGCATGCTACTGGAAGGAAAAAAAATAATCATCAATATTACCCAGCTGTGAATCCTGTGAAATACAACAACTGACCTGGCAAGATAAGCCCACCAGTGCAATAGTCACATGAATATTATGGGAGTAGCTAATGACTCTCTAATTGTACTTAAGTTCTGTATCATAAGATGACATTGATATCAGGCTTAGGAACCTGAGCCCAGACAGGACACAGGGCATGGGAAAGAGCCTAATACTAGCTTTCTATTAATAAAGTATTAAACCAACTCCTAATTATTTATCGTTATAACCATAGATTAATGCATCTAACAACTTTAGTAAGAGTCAGCAGATGATGATTAACACAAAAATCCACAACTAGCCAATATGCAGAGAACAAGAGGCTGCAAAGTACTTAGCCCTGAATAGGACACCTATTTCAAACTTCTGCCTCCCAAAGCTCAGGGATCATTGCAGAAGGGGAGGCAGAAAGATTGTAAGAGCCAGGGGTGGTGGATGACCAGAAGAAAACAGTTTTCCAGACAGCTGGTGAGTTAATCATATGAACTCACAGCAATGGTGGCAGCATACTCAAGTCTCATGCAACCTCAAACCAGACAAAATCCCAGCATAGACATGGGAAATAAGGTATAAAATCCCAACCTAAGGAACTTTTGGCAACCTATTACTGTTGGGAGGGTCCAGACAGTCTCTTTCAAGAAAGGGACTCTTGATAGGTTAACCAGGCTCCAGTGGATGGACCCTGCACTGAAGGACATTTGGAGACACAAATTAGACTCTATAAAGTTTATTATATTTATATATATACATATATAATATAGAGTATATTAAATGGGGGAAGTGAGGGGAGATACGGATAGGGGAGGCCATCTAAATGCCATCAAATTATATTGTATGAAAATTGTAAAAATTCAACTTGAAGTTTTTAAAAATATAGTACAGTACACTTTCTAGGAACAGATAATTCACAGAAAGTCAAATGAAAAAACATCTTAACAAAAGAATAGAGGACCAAACTTAGTAAAAATTAGAGAAATGAAAGTCAAAATAATAGCATTCCATTCATGCATATCCGTCCTGGAAAACCCTAAAATTTGACAGTCAGTTGATGTAGAATGGTGGCTATCTTCCTACATAGTTGCTAAAAGTATAAACTGTTATGACCATTTTGGAAAGATCTTTGGCAAAATTTAATAAAATTAAATATATACAAATACCTCATGACATGAAGAACACAAAATTTTATAGTCTGGTCAGTCAGAAAGAAAAAATTACTATTTACATTTCCTTATACAGATTATGGAAAATGTAAATTCAAATACACTTCTTAGATACATTACATTCCTGGGTTCAAAAATGAAAAATATTAATAATGATTTCTATTTTATAACACAATTATTATAAGACAGCTTTTAAACATTCAAATCAATATTATTTGTGAAGCTGATATTTAAAGAAAATACTACCTAAATAAAAAATGGTGATTGTATGAAGATTACATATATATAGATTAGATATAGATATAGATATAGATATAGATCTTCAACCTAGAACATTACTCCTAGGTATATTATACAATTATATTGTATGAAAATTGTAAAAATTCAACTTAAATTTTTTTTCTAGAGAAAATGCTATACAGTATCCAGGGATTTATTTCCAGAAACACAGCCTAAATTTATCGTCAAAAAGACAAAAAGTAGAGGCCTGGAAAGATGGCTTTCCAGTGTTTAAGAGCACTGGCTGCTCTTGCAGAGGATATGGGTTCAATTCCCAGCACCCACATGGTGGCTAACAACTCCAATTACAGGGGATCCAATGCCCTCTTCTGACCTCCACAGGCATTGCACAACACGGGTGCACTTACATACATGAAGTCTAAACACTCATACACATAAAACAAATAAAAATAATAAATAAAATTTTACATGAATAAAAGCAGGAAGCATACACCATAGGAAATATGCAGCAACTGGTGAAAGTACTCTGCAACCAGTAAGAGAAAGGACAGTCACATGCATAGGGATGGAGTTCAGAAACAATGTGGAGTAGCAAAGTCAAGCTGCAGGAGATATGCACATTTTATTTACATAAAGCTTAAAATATAATAGCACTACATGTTTTTGTGAAACTTTGAAAAAGTGAGAAACATCAAGTTCAGGAGAGGAAATAGGATCAGGAGGAGTATGTAGTCTTTTTTAACATGAAAATATGTGAACAAAAATACAAACAAAATTAGACAAAGAGGTGATGTGGCTTGTACGTGTGTGCACATCTCAGATATTTCTTATTTTAAAAAAACAACATGCTTATGAATGAATCGCGTTTATTTAAGAAGAAATGAGAAGACAACAAAGAGAAAAAGAAAGAGGAGGAGGAAGAGAGTAGGGAGATGGAAAAAACAAGTGCCTTTTCCAAGATCACGCTGTCGAGAGCCAACTGGATTGATGCACCAGCCCACGCAGTTTGACTCCAGAACCCATTTCTTTCCTGTTCCATGGCCAGTCCATTTTCCAGGCAGGCCCTCGTCCTCTCTTCTCCCATTGAAAGTATGCTTTCGCACTTACCTAACCCTTCTTTTCACACAGCCTCACTCTAATCCAAGAAACCAGAAGCAGGTGTGATGACTTTGGCAAAAGAGATGGATGCGCTGTGAATTTTAATGGCTGAAGGCAGACGGGAGCATCCTCAGAATGCTGCCTTCTTATTCTTTATGTGAAATTTTAATCTTCATGGTGGAAATTAATTAATAATATCTCCAGCTAATTACTCGGGAAATTAAGAAGTATTTACCCAGTTCTGTCTCAGATCCTGTCATTGTGTTCACTCACAGTCACCTGATCTGGGAACAAGACAAGAGCCAGTGATGCTGAGGATTCTGAGAGGAAAAGCACTGCACTCAGCAAAGAGAAACAGAAATAAAAACGAGAAGTACAAAGCAAGACCCCAAACCTTGAAAATTATAAAGAAGAGATTGAAGTTTAAAATTGCAAATGTCATTGTTATAGGATAAGACAGTTTTTTAACATTCAAATCAATATTATTTGTGAAGCTGATATTTAAGAAAAATATTACCTAAATAAAAATGGTGATTGTACTAGGATATGTGTGTGTATTCATATATAAACTGAGATATACTCATCTTAAGAAAGAGTATTCCAAAGCACAAATAAAAACAAGCTGGAAGACACCAGTGAGTGATAGTTAAGAATGAATGTTTAGTGTGGTGGCACACGCCTTTAATCCCAGCACTTGGGAGGCAGAGGCAGGTTGATCTCTGTGAGTTCAAGGCCAGCCTGGTCTACATAGTGAGTTCCAGGACAGCTGGGGCTACAGGGAGACCCGGTCTCAAAAATACCAAAAAAAAAAAAAGAATGAATGTTCACAACAAACATGACAAGGTTATGAAATCTCAGTGTGCTGTTCCAAGAAAAGGCAATTAGTTTTTTTTCTGACTACTTAATAAAATGGACTATGTCTCAGAAAATAAAATGCTCATTTATCTTTTTAAACCTGATTAAACAGCATCTAGAATGCACATTGCCTTTGAGGCAGCTCTAGAGCTATTAATATATAAAAGAATGAACATTGTTCCACATAGGATGACCTGAAGGCGTCTCAGAGGCAATTAACATTTACTGTGCCCACCATGGACCCAGCCCTGCATCAGGTCCATAGTATAAACAACTTCCAATCTAGTTTGGCTTCACTATTGAATACAATTAAAGGAAAGAGTTTGTATTAACTTTAGTATTTCTGCCTCCTTACAGGAACAAAATGCTTCTCAAGAATCCTGAATCACATACTGTCTTTCTAATTTACTTCTAATCTCAGGAGTTTACCAGTTGGTGAATCTAGCACAAAAGCCACACCCTCAGTAGCAGCCTCCATCTCTGCTGCCTTTGTCAAAAAGGCTCAGAAATAGCATGAGTGATTACAAAGAAAGCCCCTTTGCTGTTGGAATCAATAGTTAGCATGTTTGGAAGGCTGCCTAACAGCTCTTCCCCCAGTCTCTCCACTGTTGTTAGAATTTGCTCTTTCAAATCAAACTGCTCCTCCACCAGGCCTTGCCTCTTCCGCAAATTCTACAGGGAAAGGTAAAAAGTTTCAATATGCCTATAACCAATACCACAGTGCCATTTATATTGGAAATTTTCCTCTCAGCCTTTACCCAAAGTGAAACATGGAGTATTAGCCATTACTGTTCTCTAAGACAATGAGGGGAGTTATCCATCAGAGCCTAATAAAGTCTCCATCTGAACATAGTGATATATCAGGAAATGAAAGCAAAACAAAACAAAACCCTGAACAGATACACGATGGAGAAGTAGCTCTCTATAAGAAACTGGGAAAGACAGTCTAGAGATCCACCTGGATCATACTTTGAATAAGAACTAGCCACAATTACTAGAAGTTAACAGTTCCAAGGGAATACTTCACTTCTAAGTTTAAAAACAAATAAGAGATCATATAGCTAATGTTATACACCAGGCACTGTGCTAAGTGACTGGCAGACATTAACTCACTCACTGAACCATATCTGATCATCTTTATGCCCATTTAGAGATGTAGAAATGCAGAGAGAGAGGTAAATGAACTAATGAAGAATCATAGGTTAGAAATCAGGGTGTCTCAAGAAGCCATATGTGAATGTTGACATCATACCCAGGTCTCTGGAAACTACAATATGGGGACTGAAGAAAAGAGCCACAAAGATGAATGGAAGAGTGTTCAAAATAAGGATTACAGCATTGCAATGGCTAATCCTGGGTGTCAGCTTGACTGGATCTGGGATTAACTGAAATGAAAAAGATCTGCTTGATTGGATCATTTGAAGCTGGAAGATACACCCTAAATGTGGGTGTTATCTTCTGATGGCAGCCCTTATAAAAGGCCATGGCAGAGGAGAACGCCTGGCTTCTTGCTGCTTGCCTTCTCTCTCGCTGGTGAGTTCGTCTTGCTGCTGTAGACTGAAGACTAGCTGATCCTCTGGAATTCATCAGACCTTCAGCAGCAGATTGGGACTACTGAGACATCCAGCCTCGTGGACTGAACGACTACGGATTCTCAGCCTCTCCAGTGTGGTACAGCCATTGTTGGACTACTCGGACTCTATCCTGTGAGCTAAGCTGATAAATCTCTATCTCCCGTGGATCTCTGTGATATCAAGGCCAGCTTGGTTTATACAAATCAAAGTCAGCTGGTGCTATACAGTGAGCTGCAGTGTCAAAAGGGGGGCGGGGCTGGAGAGATGGCTCAGCAGTTAAGAACACTGACTGCTCTTACAGAAGACCTGGGTTCAAATCCCAGCACCCACATGGCAAATTAGTAAGGCAAAGAAAAAAAATGGGTATAAGACTTTCTTAGTTTCATATGGTTAATTTTTTTTCTTTCTCTGGATGTCTATTCCCTTCCCCACTCTGAATCAGAACTTCAGTAAACAATCACAAAGAGTTCTCCATGTATCAGGCAGAGTGTGAGGCACTGCGGGAGCACAATTCTTACCAAATGAGCCATAATCTCAGTATTGAGGAGGCAACTGTAGAAATAAATTAAAGGTAGGAGGAATGAATTCAAAACAGGGTGGTGCAATTGGCTGCAGACAGAAAGGACAGAGGATTGTGTCTACTGGGAGGAGTCTGAAGAGGTTACCAGTGAAAAAGTGAGATTGGAATGGATCTAGGTAGGATTAAGATAGGAAAATGATATTCTAGGCCAGAAGACCAGCACAGATGAAAGCACAGTAGTGAGTAAAGACAGTGTGCACTTGAGAAACATCAAAGGGCATAATTTAACTAGAAAGTAAAATGCTGATGTGGTAGAAGTGATTGGCAGAGATGAGGAAGTTTAAGATATGTTGTAGAAGATATTACAACTTTAAGTTATGACCACAGAGAAGTAGAGTGGAATGGTCAGAGACCTTCTACCAGGTCAGAGACCTTCTACAGTGTGTACACTGTATAAAAGTTTCTCCTCACATGGAAGAATGGATAGCAAATAGACCCAAAATAAGGAATTGAGAAATCTTCACACCTAAACTAGGGATCACACTTCTCAGCCCTAACCAACTACCACTTCAAAGGCCTGCCTTTGGGCCCATGGAACAGATAAAACAAGAGAACACTGAATACTCAGACCCACTCTTACAGATAAAATCCAAGTCCCTATGAAGAAGCATGTGAAGATGGCTGCCACATTGCTGGCCTAGGCACAGATTTGGCCACTGTCCTTCAAGTTAAAATGCCCTTCCTTTCCTCACGATTATACTGTTGAGCTCAGATCATCTCTTCAGATTCTGCTTCCTGGCTGGCTCAGCTCCACTATCTCTGACCTCGGCCCACTTGCCCTTCCCCTACTTTCCAACTCTGCCAAGCTCCTGTAAACCAATACTTTGTTGACTAGAGGCCTAGACCTTCCATTTTAATGTTCCCCTTTGATGATGTTTTCAGAGCCCTCTTCATTGCACACTACAGACAAGAGCCATTCCAGCTCCACCCTTACCCAGGCCAGGCTCTGCACCTGTGGAACTCTTGATCGTGGCAGATTAATATAATCTGTTAAGTCAGAGTAGTGCTTTCTAAGTGTCTCTATCTTCTAGGATTTGTGGAAAGACCTGAAATCCTCAAAGTGATGATAATAGCTAAAGTCTAAGCCTTTAAAATACCAGAATAGAGGCTATTTGGAACTTAGTTGGTCTCACTTTCCTTCTTTAATATGGAAAATTAGATAGGCAGATAGACAGGAGATGACAGATAGATGATAGAGAGAGAGAGATAATAGATAGATATGATAGATGATAGATAGATAGATAGATAGATAGATGATAGATAGATGGATAGATAGATAGATAGATAGAAAGATAGATAGATAGATAGATAGATAGATAGATAGATAGATAGATGATAGAAGAGAGATTGATCAATTGATTGATTGGATAGATAGATAGACAAATGATAGACGATAGATAGATGATAGATAGATGATTGATTGATAGATAGATAGATAGATAGATGATAGACAAAAGTTGCTGCATGCATGTTTGCATGTCTGTGTGTTTGTGTGTAATGGCATATTCAAAGTAGCAACCAGACAAATATCTCCTGACTTTCCGACATTCTAGTCAGTCCCAGACTAACATCGCTTGACTCTCAATCCAGCTAATGTTTGTCAGCAGTTGGAATGTATCAAGTGTTATCAATCTAAATTATAGATGTAACCAAGACCACAATGACGCATCATTTTCATCCACATCCTATAGCATTTTACTGTATCACCCACGTTAATTGCATATTAATTGTTTCTTTCTATCATTTTCACTTCCCAGGCAGATTGAATTCTTATATCTCTACCTACCTGGCATGAAGCTAGATGTAGGGTGAGCTCCCAACAGTTGCCTAATGTATTGACTAATTACCACAAAGAGGTAAATTTTTACACCCTTTGTATTAAAATATATAATGTAGCATGTTAGCATTTCTGAGGAGGGTAAATTTATGAATATGTTTTTCTATTATTTTTTAATGTTAGTAATTTTGATATATTAATGTTATATTCTTCTGGGAGTAAGAACTAATAGCCTCATCTTCTGCCAGCAATTAAGGCAACCTGGGGTGATTCTTGTATCTCTGGATGAGAAAACCAGCTGTTGAATAATTGGTTCTCAGCATCTATGACTAATCTATGCCTCTTTTCACCTGTTCCCGTTCTTTACCTACCACAAAACTGTAAGCAGAGAGGGAGGTTGTAATAGAGAATCTAATATCCCAAACAAAGTGGAGGTCATTTCCCCTTTAACACTCACAGAATTAAAAGCCTCAATGAACTTCCCCTAAATTTGGAGAGAACTTAATGACAGATTGAATTTATTGTAAAATCCATCCTGTAGTTAGGATATGGATGAACTTTTTTCTCTACTTCTAAACTGTATAGGCTTGGAAATCAGTAGCAAAAAAAGGATACATTTACATAAATCGTTGAGCAAATTGATGGTGGTATTAATAAATATTAGTGTCAGTCATGCTATTTACTATCACAATTGAATTCCATCTCTCTACAAATTGTTCGGACATCTTCATGGTTAAATATAAAAAACAAATAGATGAACAAAAATGTCTCAGCACCTCTGGCATTTGAAAATAGAATTTGCTGGGCTATGAAACCAGTGAGTTATTTGTCATGCAGCTTAATTCCATCATAAAATGCTAATCAGCCTTTCTGTCACTTTGCTCTTGCCCCATATCTTTTTATGAGAACATTAACACGGTTATTACAGAGCAGAGAGTCTTATGGCTACAAATATACTTTCCATTTATGTGTATTTTCATCCAAAAAAATGTCGCCACCAAGAGCCCCAAATACCTAGTTAATATAATCCTAGTTTCTGACAGAGAACTTGGTACCATCTGGATGGTGGCATCAGGTAACCAGAGCCAGGATTAGATTCCTGGTGTTCAGACCTTTGTTCTAAAGATAAACCAGGACTCTTCCCTTTCATCTCAGTATAGAGCAACTGAAGCTCTCTTTATAGAGGTGGCAGCATTCTGCATCAGTTCCTTTTATGTTTCTGTAACCACAACACCTGACAGAAACAAACTTAAGACAGAAAAAATATTTTAACTCATGGTTGTAGAGGATTTTAGTATATCATGGCAGGGAAAGGCATAGCTGAACAGCTACACTCCTGGCAAAAGCATGTAGCAGAGGCTGTTCACATCACAAAGGTCTAGGATACAAAGAAGGCACAACAGGAAGTATGTCTGGAGAGAACCTGGAAAGGACCATTCTCAGTGACCTGCTGTTGCCAGCCGGGCCCTACTTCCTGAACATTCCATAGCCTCCACAAGTAGTGTCATCAGTGGGGGGATATTTCAGATTCAAACCATAATAAAGTCTATGTTGAGGTGGCGCTGTATCACAAGTCACTACAATGGATAGAGTTTTCCAACCTCTTTTCCAGAAACTGAAGTAGCAAGGACAGGAGAAATCCTCGTATCAGGCATGCACAATTAACATTTGAAGCCAACTCATTGATGAGTGGCTGTAGCACCTGGTGAATCTTTACAAAAATGGGCTGTTATGAAGGCTGACACACATCTTCTATCTCGGTAACTTGCCTTGTAGCCTAGGAGTGGTCCTCTGTGACACATTCATACCATTGTGTATGAGCTTTACATTCAAAGTTCTATAAACTATAGCCTAAAGGATTATAGTCTTGTATAATTCCTTCTCTCCGTTTAGATTTCTGAGTTTCTCTATGTACATTTTAATGCTGTTGTGCTGCATGTTTCTATCTGTGCTTCAGGTTCTCTTTGGAAGTCAATACTAAGAATAAATGCCTTCATTGTTTGCCCTAAAAAGGAAAGTGAAGAAAAACTTGCTTCATAATTCAGTCCTTTCTTTTGGATTCTAACCAAGAAGTATCCAGGCAATCAGGCTTCTGAGTAGTCACCAGCCCAGAAATCTGTACATAAACTCCACTTTATATAGAACCTAGACAATTATTCTCATATTTATTTATTAAGCATGGTAGCTCTAAACTTGGAGGAAAATGAGTAGAATGAAGCAAGATTTATCAGTCATTATGTTCAGTGACCTACAGGCAAACACTTAAAAGATTAAAAACTCTAGCATCCATCTACATATCTCCAGAGTGGGCAGATCCATCTTTAAGGGTGGTGGTGGTAGTGGTGGGATGATGATGATGATGATGATGATGATGATGATGACATCTCCTTGTATGGACATATCAGAAATTATCGGAATTGCAAAACAAATTGGATCAAGGATCCAAGAAGACAGGTCTCTCTCCTTTGCCACACTGGCTGCTACCTGGCCTCTCAGGGAGGCAGCCTGGAGTATCCTACTCAGGGAAGACCTACAGGGGAGCTTAATATACTCTGAGCTCCCTTTTGCAGGAACCTTGTCTCTCCCACCAGAGGCTGAGAGATGTCCAGGCAATCAGAAGTCGACTGTCATCAAGAAGAAAATGTCTGTCAAGAGTCACTTAAATTGTGTCACTCCTGAGGAAAAATCAATACCAACAATCTCACAGATGTTACTGATCTGGAAGAGTCTCCACTTAAACTAAGGAGCATTATGACTGCAGTTACATAAGGAGTAAAAGAGAGAGGATAACACAGTGTCCCCATCACAAGGACAACACCCTGGCCCTGTAGCGTTACTCCCTGATACTCTCCAGTCAGAAAGAAGAGGAAAGAAATGTCCCAGGATATAAGTTTGAATGAATTTTATAATTTCCTTTTGTGTGTAAGTGAATTCTTTTCTAACCTCTGTCTACTATCTCACTGTCCAACTGTATATCGAATTCTCCTTGCTTTGCTCTGCTTTCTTTTCATGAGCACTCATTAAGGACTCACAAAAGGTGACGCTGTGCAGATTGGAGCTGGCATTCTCTTGTGGTCCTGACCTGCCCTGACAGAAGGCGATTAGCATCAGTAATAATAATAGAACGAGGGTGCAAGTTGCTTAGCAAAACCAGCTGATAAGGACCCATGTAAGCAGACTTGATCCGGAAGGAAGGAGCTCTCATGTGCTGCCTCGTACTCTGTTCTCAGAAAGAACTGCTTCCTTTGATCAAAGTCTGTAAAATTTGCCTCATCCATGAATTACTCTACCCTTTCATAAGTGCGGGAGAAAACATGTTTGTAGATGTTAATTTAAACTTTTTTTATAACAGAACCAAATAACTCTGAGGACACCATAATTCTATATAATATTGCATATTTCTCTTTAGATATACTTACATTCTGGAACGGATGGTTGTTCTGATCAATTCTAGTAGTTTTGAATTTAAATGACAAGCCATAGAATAAAGCAGGATTTAATAAAGGGAGATGGTCATACTTGGCCTGGTTTGAAAGAGAAAAGTTTGACTTAGTTCCTACTGAACTTACGATGAGCACTATAAAATCAAATGCAAATATTTTCATACAAATGATCAAGAAAAAAAATTCACTGCTGACATTTTTAGTATCCTCCAAGAAATCTGAGGTCGCCGTGCCCTCTGTCTGGTTATATGGCACTATTCTAGGATACAGAGGAGGAGAGTGCAAGCAGTAATTGGTAACTGCTGAAGTCCCATCATCATCAGAAGACAAAACATCATTCTAGAAAGAGGAAGCTGAAAGAGACAGCAGGAGCTGCTGATCCACCCTCCGTGTTTTGTAGAAGAAGCTGTGGAATTCCAGTTCTTTGAGACTCTTAGATGAGAATTCCAAAGTTAGTAACAAAAGTGCTACTATAATTTACGCAGCAGAACCCCCACTCCAATTGCCTTCCTGCCATGTCCCATCAGCATCAAGGACCATAAAAAGGCAAAGAGCCAGAAAGAGAATGTAGCCACCCCACTTTTACCTTAAGGGCAATAATGCTCTGCTCACTAAAAGTTAACGGCCTTCTTCAGGCTTTGTTGATGCAAAGACTTGAGGCAGGAACAGTCTGCTCCCAGGATGATGGGGGGTGGGGGACTGATAAGACACCAGCTTTAGGATGTTGGAACAGGGTGACGTCCCTCACCCTGCTTGTGCACACATCAAAGGAAGTCTGTTATTGGGCACACTCCATGTGGTGTGAACCTCAAACACTAAGCTTCCAATAAAGGCTCTCAAGAGGGTAGTGAAAGTGCTCCTGAGTGTCAAAGTGGCGGGAGGGGACTCCAGGACAGGACTCTTGGTCATGTAGTATCTCGGCACTGGTCAAGCAGGTTAGCTAGAAGAGAATGCAGACATGGCTCCTGGTGCCCCACCAATGAGGCCACAATCCAACCCCTGAGGTAGATGGGCAGCCAGTGCTCTCATTCCCAGGGAAGTATGGTCAATTATTTGAAAGAAAAACTGAAATCGGAAGAGTGTCCTTAGTCTCATTTATAAAAGAATTTAAGAATGGACTCAAATGGAAGCTTCTACAATTTTATTAAAATTTTAAGGAAAATCCTCAGGGCAGGTGAGTTGATAACCTCGGCAGCTGTCTTGAAGAGGAGAATGGTGGGGAGAAGGAAAGAAAACCACGGAAGCCATGTAGGTTTACAGCCTACATGGAGGATGGACACGTGACTGACTGGCAGACACATGGCTGGGAGAAGGAAGCTTTAGAGAAAAAGTAAAGAAATACAAGATGCTAGGGGCAGCTCAAAGCCTTAAAGAAAGCATGTTTAGAAAGAGCCATGAAGAAGAAAAAGGAGAAATTATGCCTTTCTGAAGAACACAAAAAAGTGGACAGACTTACAGAGACATACATGACTGTGACTGGTCTGAAGTTCTGCATGGGGAGTTCTGTGTTAGAAGGCGGGATTCCAGGCAGGAAAAAATCGCTAAGTCATTAACACACCAGGTATTCTGCCCATCTATTTAACATAACTTAAAGTGAACCTGCCTTCCTAGGGGTAGCTCTATCACCAGGTGATTGACCAGTGAGATTGGAAAGGTGGGTTGCCAACAGATAGAGATTTTATACTCTTGACCAGTTAAACTTATGGAGCTTTTTGCTACTCTAACAAAACAATGCCAATTGCTGAAAAATAAAACCAAGGAACAGCCCCAGACACTCAGTAGAGTAAGTCTGCTATATTATTCTTTATGGACTTGTTTTTGTAGTTCAAGAAATACTTTCAAGTGGTATTTTCTTTATTACATATCTGTTGTAGGTTACTTGTTTATTTTAATGTGCTTCTTCTTGAATTTATTAATTCCTTCATTTTCCTATTTACAAAGTTATCAGCTGCTGTCTTTATTTTTGTTAACACTTTCTTTTTATTTTACTTAGGAGACCTTAGTGTTTTACTGTTTCCCTAATTCATAAAGGACGTATGCATGTATTTCTACTCTTTCTTGTTACAATGAATATTTAAGATCACACTTTTATTTAGTAAACACAGTTTTAATTATATCTATTCCAGTCTTGACTTTGCTTTTAACTCAGGGATGAGTTACAGGTGAATAGGTGGCAAAAATATTTGTTTTCCAATTTGATAATTAATGTCATTATGTTGGATTCTGAGAATGTTGTCTATGATTTTGAAAATGTTTGGAACCATTCTTTAGGCCTAATGTAATTGCACTTTTGGAACTGTTCCACTTGTTAAGAAGGTACCTTTTCTATTTACAGAGTGTACCGAACCATAGATGGATGCAATGATGGAGGCGACAGCTACCTTCTTAATTATGTTTCCTAGGTCTACTGTACCTAATTTACTTACTCACTTCTCTAGTTAGTCTGTCAAAGAACTGAGGAAAAATCATATTAAAGAAAAGCAGTAGTAATGTGTTTCAGTAGTAATGTGTTTCTTAATACTTTTTGCTATATTTATTTTGATGCTGCTGTTTGATTGAATAAGCATTAGCACTTCATTGTGAATAGCACCTTCATGATTTTAGCATGTCCTATAACACCAACCAGCGAGCTCAAGGTTGTTTGCATATAAATAAAAAGAAAAATTGCAAAAAAATTATGTAATATTAGAGAACTATGTCCAAGTAAGTAAGCTTTTAGAAAGCCTCTACCAACTGCATGACCAAAGTCATCGTCCCTTCCACCAAGAAGTCAAAGCATTTAGAGTCCATTTGTCTCAAGTTTCTGAAGAGCCTTTGCCTTATGACCGTTTAAGAGCAAGTTTATGACTTGCTGTAAACCTAGATCCTTCTTTATCTCTATAGCCTCCATAGAATTTGGCATATTTTGCTGCTTGTAACTTAACAGATACTTAATAAATGACTGATGAACTATATGGATTCATGACAGTTTCTATAACATTCAAAAATGCATTCCCTATAGTCAGGGTGCTCCAGAAAAACAGAATCAACAGGACATGTGGATATAGATAATAAAGAAAAAAATTGATAGCTCTAAATCACATGATTATGAAGGCTGAGCGGTCCTAGGATCTGAAGTTACAGAACTCAAGATACAGGAAGCCAATGGCACATTTCCAGTCTGAGTTCAAAGGCTTGGGAGCCAGGAGAGTTGATGGAGTGAGAGTCAGTCCAAGCCCAAAAGCAGAACAAGACCCAAGAACCATCTTGAAAATAGGCAGACAGAGCCTTTTGATCTGTCCAGACCGTTCTCATTTGAGAACTTCAGCGGATTGAATACGGCTCACTCACACCTTGAAGGGCAGCCTGCTATACTGGGTCTGTAAGTCCAAATGTTCATCTCATCTAAAAACATCCTCAGAGATGCGTCCAGAATACTCTTTATGGGGGGCACCCCATTCACCTTAACAGGTTGGCACATAAAGTAACTCTCCAGCTTCATAAACATCCATATAAAGCTATAGGTAGATATTTTGACAATTGTAACATTAATTGTTCTGTGTTCTAACCTAACACCCCTCTTTCCTTAATACTTTATTCCCAGACATAGGACACAAAGGAAACAAACACAGGGTTGTGTTCAACTTGAAATGCCAATGTCTTGGAGAATTTATTTATGTGGCATATATACCACTAGAGGAAGACATGCTAGAGAAAGGAGGAAGCCTGACTTGCAGAGTGACAGAAAGCTGGCACACGTGGAGAGTGGGAAGAAGCTCAAAGCAATGCTTGGCTACAACCAATCATAAATAGTCCCAAATGAGCACCCCTCAAGAGAGTACTAGTAAAAGCTGAGAAATGTCCAGAAGAGATGGGCTGTAAAGAAATAGAAACAGTCTTCTGTGTGGCTCTCACTTGGAAAGGGCATTTCTGTTTTCTACCTTAAAACTAGACAAAAATATTTTAATTAAAAATTACAAAACATGGACGGGGAAGATAGATCATTTAGGAAACTACTTGCCATGTCAGCATGAGACCCTGGGTTTGATCCCCAGCACCCATGTAAACTGTCAGGTATTATGGCACACACTTGTAATCCCAACACTGAAGAGGAGACAAGAAGATCCCTGGGGCTTGTTAGACAGCAAGCCTAGGCTAATTGGTGAACCACAGGTCCCAATGAGACACTCCATTCCAAAAACAAGTGGAAGACCCCTGAGTTAAGACATTCAGGGTTGACCTTTGAGCTCTCCACACCTCTACACACACACACACACACGCGCACACACACACACACACACACACACACACGTGCATGTGTGTGCGCAAATTAGAAAATACTCCCTTCTATGTAATTCAAAAGGCAGAAATTAGCCTGTTTATTCCTAGGAGGAGAAGGTACATAGACAATAGCTATACAAGCTAGTATGGCTGAATTTCATCACTGACAGAGTAACAGAGGGACTGTGAGCATCACTGGACTTGAGCTCCAGGTACATGAGGAACTGACTTCAAACAGTAACATAAGGAACAAAAGATTTCTGGAGGTGCAGAACCAGTTATGCTACCTATAACTACCCAATTTGTTGTAAACCAGCAGCATTCTGCTCTGGAGGGAGGATTTGGAGATGAAGACAAAGATGAAGAAAAGGAGGAAGAGGAGCAGAGCAGTAGCAGCAGTCACCCCTAGGAAAGAATGAGTCTACATTCGTAGTTTTGGTACCCACTAGGAAGAAAGGTCAGCCATCAACACAAAAGCCCACTCTGTACCTGCATTTATTTTATCTGTGGATTATCTTATGTAAATTGAGAACAATAAACCATGTTTAGAACACTGCTTGACACATACAGTTGTCCCTTGTTATCAACAGTGTGTTGGTTCCAGGATACCATACAGATGGCAAAAGTCTTGGATGTGCAAGTCTATTATGTAAAATGTTGTAGTGTTCACGTGTCATATGCTCCTCCTCTGGTACACTCTAAATAATTTCAACTATATTGCCTAATACTACATTGTATGCTGTACAAATAATTGTATTATATTGCTTAGGGATAATAAAAAGAGAAAAGCCAGTACATGTTCAATGGATGCTAATTTTTCTGCATGCATTCCATCTGTATTTGGAGGGCTGACTGTAATAAGAGCATAGTAATTCTTGAGTACATAGCTCTCACTTCACTCTTTTTTATTAACTTTATACTGTGACTTCTAGTGTCCTGAGTCATAAGGAGAGTGGACAAACTTACATCTATTGTCACTATTATGATGTAGCTCTAAGATACACTTATAGCTTGAATATGGAATACCTTCTCCAATGGTTCCTACGTTGAAGACTTGCCTCCCCCTGGTAGCACTGTTGACAGATGATTGGATCATGATGGCACTAAGTTTATCAATGACTTAATCCATTGATAAATTTATAAAGAATGGGCTATTAATAGTTAGAATCTGGTTAGAGGAAGTAGGTCAGTGGAGGTATACATTTGGAGGTGTGTATCTTGTCTCTAGTTCCTTCCTGTCCCCCTCTATTCACTTCCTGGTAGCCATGAGGTAAGCATCACTGCTCTCACACACTCCAGACACCATGATGTTCTGCTTTATCACAGACATGTAGCCTATCATAGACTGGAATCTCTGAAATCAGAGGCCAAAATAAATCTTCCATTCCTTAGTCATTTATGTCAAGAATTTTGTCACTTTGCCAAAACAGAATTCATACGAACATCTTTAATGAGCACTCCTTCAATAAGGAGAAGGATAAGATAGCAGTTGTGGGCCTAGCTTTCCCTGGCTTCAATCTAGGATAAATCTGAAATAATAACTCAAATAATGAGGAGGCAAAGAAATAAAGAAGAAGGGAGAGTCATAAAAATAGAAAACAGACTAGGGATCCTAGTAGGTTGACGATGCCGCAGCCCTGGTTTCAAACTCCGGAGTATTTGGACAACACAAATTGGACTTGGGGGAGAGAAAAAAAAATAGAATACAAATTTGGGTGGCAGAGATGAGGGTGAATCTAGGAGGAGTTGTGACAGGGGAATATGATCAAAACATTGTGTGAAACTCTCAAAGAATTTAATAAAAATATTTATGAAAGACTGAATTAAGCACATTTTCTTCATCTCCTCACGAAATTCTGCAGCACACAGCTAAGTGGTTTTCTTCCCTATCATTTCAGCCCTTCCTCTGTGCTGAGTCATTCTGCTTTAATGAAACTGCTGTTTATCAACCACAACAACTCAGCCCACGACAAATGAACTAAAATGCTCTGTTTACAGATTCAAAGCAAAACAGTGGTGCTGCAAAAATTCACATAGACAATGGGCCAGTTTTTTCAGTTTGTCTTAAAATTACATGGGGAAAAATGATACAAGTGGGAGAAAATATAATGGACAAATAAGTATTTATTAAAAAATCAATACCTGCTAATCACAGGATGGATAAACCACATAGGTGTGTGCATATATACAAAGGTTAAGTAAGCTTTTAAAATATCCTTAATGTCTAACCCTCCTCTCTCCCGATCCCTCTGTTTAGTCCTCCCACATTTCCCCCATCCCCTTTCAAAGCACCTGTGTCCTCCTATCCCTCTCTCTAGAGCTTGAAACAATACAGGCTACTGCATTTGCTCTTTGTTACCTGCCAGGACTTGAAGGTTAAATCCAATAGGAAGACACCACATACTTCAGCCACAGAACTTGGAGGGACTGAGCTAGTATTGACATGAAAGCCTCCTCCAGAGAGACTAGCGGTCAGTATTGAAAGCTACTATGCAAGCTGCCAGAAGAGAAATTTTATGAATGACCCTACCTAGTTGTAAAGCATATGAACCACAAAAATGACTAGCCCAGTAAGATATCCCCAACGGTGCTATAGTGGCATTTTTATCTTGGGAGTAACCAACAACTGAATAGACTTAAGGCCTGCTCAACAGTATGGAATTCATACCTGGTACTGTAAACTTAATCAAATACCTGTGGCTGGAGAAGTCATGGACCCTAAAGGAAAAACTATTACTGCCATTTTCCTAAATCAATATAGCCTCCAACAACATTGTAAATACTCATCCTCATACCCATAGGTAAACGTAGCTCTCAGTCCTCATCAGAGAAGTTTGCTTTTGGAACAAATGG
This sequence comes from Nannospalax galili, assembly GCF_000622305.1. Lineage (NCBI taxonomy): Eukaryota > Metazoa > Chordata > Mammalia > Rodentia > Spalacidae > Nannospalax > Nannospalax galili. Next base: position 5,729,082 of record NW_008346548.1, read on the forward strand.
AGACTATTACAAAGTTCTACAACTGATCAAAATTCAGAGTAAGTGATGACAGGGTACCCTGTGCTACCTGGTACACTTACAATACAACCCCCACACCTCAGGCTCAGGAAACATTACAGAAGAGGGGATAGAATCAGGAGACAGACATAACTGCTGCAAGACTGTGTCTTCTACACATGACAGGGATCCTGGACCCATGAAATTTCAACAATATGGTTGCCTAAACAAAACTTGCATAATGACCACATCAGTCATTGTGCCAATATGGATGGGAGAAATTTCATCTAGGTCCTACCCCTAGATGAAGAACTACAGGCAATCAATGGCTGCTGAGGAAGGGAGAATCAGTTCTATCCATGGACAAGGTACCTGATAGGTTTTCCAATCCTAAGTGGTCAGCATTAAACAATATATGTATACATATGGGAAATACCTTTTGGATTCAGTAGAATGAATGTGTGTGTGTGTGTGTGTGTGTGTGTGTGAGAGAGAGAGAGAGATCACCTTTTGGATTCAGTAGAATGAATGTGTGTGTGTGTGTGTGTGTGTGAGAGAGAGAGAGAGAGAGAGAGAGAGAGAGAAGAGGTCATGAATTTTAGAGGGAAAAGGGGGACATGGGAAGAGTTGGGGGGATGGACATGATGTAAATACAGTACTCATGTATGAAAGTCTCAAAAAGTTAAAAATAAAAAACTTGCAAGTTTAATCAAGTAGTTGTGTGCCTCAGTCCAGCCACAGGGAATCCTAAAATCCTGGGTGGGAAAGGGAGGGAATTAAGGAAAAAAGACACAGACACAGAAACACTGGAATCAGGAAGACCTGTAGGCTGATGACCATGCAGGCACTTTATTACAGGATAACAATGCTTTTATACCTTGCCTCAAACCAGGAAAAAAATCTACTATAGAAATACAGCACAAAACAAGCTGCTTTGAACCACACAGTTTCCATAATCACAGTTTCATTAATCACATGTACTTGCATCAGCAGTAGCCAAGCAGAATTTCTAAGACAAAGGCATGTACCTGGGAACAGTTTCATTTATAATATGCAATTGTATAAGCAGCACCCAAGAAGAATTACTAAGAGAAAGACATGCACCTGGAGACTGATTATCAGAGACTGACCTATACAGTTCAGGCCCGGATCAAGTAGGACAGGCCTTGCTAATATCCCCTTAGCTGTTCTCGGGGGGCCTAACTACCTGTGCCTCGACCCTGTGTCAGCCAGAATAGGCTTATCCTATTGGCTACTCTTCAGTGTTGGGGGGGACAGCTTGCACCTGGCACCCCTGAATATTCATCTCTCGACAGTTGTGTATTTGCTTATTTCTCTATGTGTTACCAGCAAGACATGGTTTTAAATCAGGAACACATAACTGTAATAAAAGTATGTAATCCCTGTAATTTGATAAATATGAGACTGAACAGGCAGCACAAACGCTAGGGTCTTTGTGCTTCTGAGTGCTTGGATGCATCATTCAGGAAGAAAATAAATACTTATGAAGCTGAAAACAAGGTAGATATGAGGCAAGTAATGCTATGAGCCTAACGCATCTGGGTTTGTGAGAGTGCTGGGTCTTCGTCCCTGAGTAGGGAGCCACCAGCAATGAGGTCCAGCAGGACATCCTTGGGTCATGCCTCCCCAGGGTGTATCCTTTCCCATACATCTGATCTTCATACCAACACTGGAAACCAGGCACTACCAAGACACAAAACTTGAGCACTGCCCCTGCTCTCAGGGAACTTATAGTTTTGTCAGAACTGTTACAAATGACTAACTAGAAAATATGATAGAGTGAAACTACTGTTAGCTCAAGGGACAAAGAACATCTGCAGAGGATCCATAGTAGGGAATGTCATTCTATGTGGTGAGAACTGAGGTAAAAAGGATAGAGAATTAGAGTCCTGAGGGTAAGAATGAAGGAAAATGCATTCTAGGTTGAGGGATGATCAACTCTTTGATGTCAAAGAGAAGGGTGCATGAAAGTACCCTCCCCAGGACTACAACACAAGGCAAGAGGGATTTGGAGAAACAAAATAAGAAAGGTCGTTCTATTTCTATGGAGTCAGGTGTTCCCTGTGAAGGCAGTAAGGAGCTAAACTGTGGGGAGATGGAGAGCAATATCAAATTGGTGACTCAATCTCAGTGTGTTTTAGGAAGGAATTGTAAGCACCTGGAATTGTTCAGAATGGATAAGAGAAGTGAAGACAAAAAGAAACAAAAAAGTCAAGAACACCAATTAGAGTATGTACATGCTTCTGTTGCTGTGGAATAAATTATCACAACCTAGTAGCTAAAAATGACACACATTTATTACCTCAGTGTCTATAGGTCAGGAATGCAGGCTTTTTTCTGCTTGGTGTCTTATGAGCCAGTAATCGTGATGTTACTCAGGAATATGATTTAATTTGAGGCCCAACTGGTAAATTATTTGCTTCCAAACTCACTCAGGTTGTTGGCAGAATTCAGTTTCTTGAAGTAGAACTAAGACTTTCCAATTCTTCATGCCTGCTGTCTGAGGCCACCCCCAACTCTAGAGGCTCCCTGTGGTTCTTTTACAGATAAGTCTTCTCACCTTGTCCAGCTTCCTCCTCAAGTCAGCATAGGAAAGAGGAGAGAGGACAGAGGTCTCCATGGAAGCATAATCACACATGGCCTATCAGCTTTGCTGTGGTTTGTTAGTTAGAAGCAAGTCACAAGCCCTGTCCACATGTAAGGTGGAAGGATTTCTTAAGTTTTAAATAACAAGAAGCAGAGGTCTTCTAAGAATCTGTCTTCTGTGTAATATTGCAGTTTGAAGATGAGATGAAAAGGTTTGAATCTGGGCAGAGGCTTTGGAAATTGGATGAGGAATAAAAGGACAAACAGAACTGCAGAATGTAGAGGCAGAGTCTGAGACATGTTGAGGTTGCCCAACATGGACATACTGAGATGTACGTTAATGGTTTATTGAGCTTAGGAATCTCTGATGAGCTTGTCAAAGTGGCAGACTGCTTGCAACCCTCTTAAATTCTGATTTCGTAAAGCCCACAGAACTGTACTTCAATAAGCATCCCTATTGACCTTCCACTAGGCAATGCCAATATACTAGGAAGATAGAAAACAAGAGTGGTTCATTTATAGTTTAGCTCAGAAAATAGTCATTGAGCATATGATAAAATAGAATAGAGTCAAAGACGCAAATACAAATATGCCTTCCATATAGCCAAAGTCTCCAGAGGTATCAGACACATGGTTAAAACACTAAGCAGAATGTCAAGAAAATATGGCAGCCCAGTCAGGCTCAGTGAGCTCAGTTTTAAAATACTGGAAGCACTGAGAACTCTACCAATGAAGATGTTTCACAAAGTAGATAGGTGCTATCATTTTCCAGTTTTACAAGGAAGTAGCCAAAATCACTCAGCTAGTAAATGTGAATCTGATAGATCAGAGCACTTAAGCATCACACTATATCACCCATGGAGAGTCTCAAAGGATCAGAACTTCCAAGGAAAATAGGGTAACAGGGAGGGATAAAAGGAGGTATAAGGAAACAACTCTGCAAAACAGTTTTTGAAAAGTCTGAGTCTATTTAAAATGCATTCAAATCGTTGCCTAGGGAAAATGCACAGATTTTATATAAGAAACAATTAGCTATAGTTAGAAACGTAAAGAATGCTAGAGTGTCACTAGAGAGAAAAAATATTAATGCTGTCTAAATCAAGTAAACTTTAGCTTTAAAGGGATATTGTTCTGTCCGCTTTTATTATGAAGCTAATTTTGTTGTTGATGATGTTTTTGTTGTTTTGAGACAAGGTCTCACTATAGAGCCCCCGCTGTGCCAGAACTCTGTGTAAACCATCCCAGGCTGGCCTGGATCTCACAGTGATCTTCCTGCCTCTGTCTCCTGAGGGCTGGGATTAAAGGTGTGAGCCACCACATCTAGCTATGAAGTTGAATTTGAACCATAAGATAATGACCTTTAGGCCTAAAGTTAAGAGATTATTAACCTTGACAATAAATCACTGGTAAGAAAGCTTCTTGCCATCCTGATTTGATAAAAAATAACTATAGAGGAGATGTTCTGGAAGAAAAAACAAAAACTTATTTTGTTGCATCCAAAAGTACCCATGAGCTTTTGGGAGGACATTGCAGGAAGACGTCTCATTCTGAAAGTGAGTGCTGCCACCATCACGGTCGTGTTCTGGTTAGTAAGGATCATTACAGAGGATAAGCTCGTCCATGGCAAAAATCTGTGCTTTCTACAGAAATTTGCTTCAAGTTGTAGTTTCGCATATTGGAGAAACAGGAGATTCGTGCATGTCCACTTTGAGAGTTTCAGTGCAGCATCACATTTTGGTATACAGAACAATGTCAAATGAATTATAAACTTTCATCATTCTCAAGCAGCTGGCCTGGAAAGTAGTCACTGTCCCCAGCATGGTTCTAAGGCCGTGTCATGGTATGACGGCAGCTACTGAAAGGCCAATCATAACTTCTGTATAAACCAGACAGCTTTTATAACAGTATTTCTCAATATCTGTGGTGATAAGCAAGCTTTTTGTTGCTTGTTTTTAAGATTCAGCCCATTACAGATAGGTATATGATTCTGTCAAACATGAACAGCATTTATCTTCCACTACCTTTGTAGCATGACTTTTCCTGGGGAGATACACAGAACTGCCTGTTTACCCCAGTTAGGATACCATCAAACCAAAGAAACATCTTGTATTAGCCACTTTTCTGTTGCAGTGATAGAAACACTGATCAAACTATTGATAGAAGGAAGAGTTTATTTGAGCTTACGGTTCCAGGGGAATTACAGTCTGTCTTGGCGGGAAGGCATGGCAGCAGAGGTAGCTGGAGGAGGATCAGAAGCTAAGTGCTACATCTTCCAGCAGGCACAGGAAACAAAAGAGTGACTTGGATCTGTCAAGGCTTAAGAGCTCTCTAAGTCTGCCCTGGTGACGTGCTTCCTCCAGGAAGCACCTAAGACCTCCCAAAAAGCACCACCAACTGGGAACAAAATGTCCAAATACTGGTAGTTTATGGGGAACATTTTCATTCAAACCACCACACAATTCCATCCAAGTCTGGTTTGGTGAACCAGTGAGTTCACTGGGGCTCTATACAGGAGCATGGGTGACCCTTGGGCAGCTGGATTCCTGAAAAACCCGACCCCATCATGAAACAACAAACAGAAGCTACACCACTGGAGTCAGCCCTTCTTCTGCCAAGCCTAACTTCTACCTCTGATATACTCCAGCAACCCAACCCCAGACCACATGCAGCTGGAAGAGATTACAAACAGCTGGAATGAGGGGACGGGAAAGGAATCTCAGGTGAAAAACTAATGACTCTTCACCACCCCCTTCTATGAGGAAATGTTAATTAGGCCAGAACTTGTGAGGGTCCTGTGCAGGTGATCACACCTGACTTCAAGATGATGATGGCCATTCATGCCTAGAGGACAGAGTTCTGTTATAGCCTACCACTCACTGGGGGCAGAACATAACACCTGAATGGGTCTGTACCTTAATCGGCAAGTCACTGATCACCTGCTTGGATTTCATGTCTACATCAAACTGCTAAAAAATTGCCTCAGCACTCAGTTCCTGTTCTCGTCCTATCAGAGCCTAGAAATAGTTTCCCTTAGGACACTGGCTTCAGGTGTCACTTTGGGGAGCAGTGCATAGAAGATGGACCTTGGTCTGAATCTGTCTCACTAGCTATGAGGTAAGTCTAAGTAAGAAAAGACCAGGGCATGGAGACTTTGAAGGTTTTCCAAAAGAGGTATGATGACTGAACCAACATTTCCTATCAGCACTTTCACTGTGTGAGTCACCTGCCTCCCTCTCCCAGGCCCCCTTTAAGCCTGCAGCAAGCATATTCCTTGTATCTGCAAACAGTTCCCTGACTAAATCCATGAGGAGCTCAAATGTGTGAAGCGATGTAAGGCTCACCAACTTTTACCTCAAGCTGGCATGACCTGGCCCCTTAAAAGGAATAAGAAACCATTTAGAGAACTGCTCCTTTATCCTCAAGAGTCATTTGAGTGCTTCAAGAGAACATTGTAGATTCCTTAAGATAGGTTTCCTATTTTTTTTCATTTCTAAAAATGGCATACATGTTATAATAACTAATTTGTAGATGTATGATAATGTTCCAATATTTTGTCCTAAAATGTATTTAAATTAGTATTTTCTAATGGTGGGATTTTAAGAATGTGTAAAATTAGGGATGTGATGCCATTATAAAGAAGGCATTATGTCATTTCCTGTAGCAGCCTCGTTTTAAAGAAGCTTAATTCCATCAGAAAAGATGAATTGAGGGAATTTATCAGCCCATTTGACAGATTTAAATATATATATTTAAATAGATAATATATTTATTTGCCTTAGCA
>NW_008346548.1:5735699-5771407 GCF_000622305.1 Nannospalax galili
TGAAAAATTGTAAATACTTAATGTCTATGATGTAATCATTAGATAAAAATTGTAAATATTCAATGTCCATGGTGTAATCATTACCACAATCAACAATGAATGAATCCATCACTACCTATAGTTACCATTTTGCATGTCTACATGCACACATATAATCTACATGTAGGCTTAGGCCATTTAAAAACTTCTTTTTTCTCAAATTTCAAATCAACAATGTATCAGTACTAACTGTAGTTGCTATGCTGTGCACTAGATCCCAGAACATATTCATGTAACTGGAAGTTTCTATGCTCGAACTAATCATCTCCCAGGATTTATTGAAATCCTGCTATACCAGGTACATAAGGGCTTCACCTGCACTTTATAAGAAATTTCTGTGGTTGATGATCATTTTACAGATGAAGAGGATGAGGTTCACAGAGATTAAGAAATTTTCCCCAAGATCAAAAAGCGTAGAGCTTTTGGAGTCAGCTAGATCTGAAGTGATGTTGATTGGTGACTTCTGATAAAAACCACCCATCAAAATCAAGTCCACTGCTTACTGAAGTAAGGGAGAATTATTCTTTTGATAGTGTTTCATTTTCTGGGAGAGAGAGATTTGTGAGGCTTGAAGGTCTGGTTTAAGGCAGGTATTCAAACTCGGGTATGATTCAATTTGGGTTGGTTCCTGACTAAAGAGTTTAATACTGTTGGAAATCACCTGGAAACAGTTCTGTGATGGGCAAACAATGGTTCTGTGAGTCTGAAGCAATCTGCTTCTTTGGAAGGGAGTTATTACTCTAAAAAAGGACAGTTTAATCACTTTTTAAATTCAGATAAATGAATTTTTCAGGAAATTCCCTAACAAAATAATAATTATTTGCAGCATCATAGTCCTGGTCAAGAGTTTCCTGGAATAAGGTCACATTGCTGTGGGGGTGAGCTGTGTGGTTGGCATACACTTTTGGGTTCTCAGTAGGCAGTTGCTACCCAGGCTCCCAAGCACTTATTCCTCCCACTCAACTTCCCTTTCTGAATGGCTTCAAGAGTTTGATGGATCGAATAGCGTGTGTCAACACTTCTCATAAGCAGTGAGGCCATGCATGCGTGCGAGCCAGTAGTATTGTTAAGCTAGCTGACCCTGTGGTTTCTGACTTCAGGAAGATTTGCTACTTGGGCCAGAGCATAATGACATGGTTGAAGAAGGCTACTGAGCCTAGCAGTACTCTGAGGTAAGACTCACCTTGACTTAATCAGAAAGGAAGCTTAGCAAAGGGATCAAAGAACAACTTTGCACCAGCAAAACCCACATTCTCTGCCTTCCTGAGAAAAGTGAACACCCAGCTGTGAATTTATTGACTCTCCCTTAAAAAGTTCTAATGGAATAAATTTTGCTTTCTTGGTGCCTGCTAATTAGACAATTATTTAACTGTTTCTTTTTTTTAAATGACTCTCTGCTGTTGTTTGAAGACTTCTGTCTATTATTTGTAATAAAAACCTCTGTCACATTTTTGCCTCATTATCCTTAACAAATAGTGCATTCCCCATCCCAATTCCAGGCTCCCTTAGTTCTCCCTCCCTCTGCACCTCCTGAGTCTAGGGCTCCCAGAGTTTCAAAGACCAGCTGTTATCATTTTGTTGACTGAGAGATTTTTAGAAACTTCTATCACAAGCACAAGGCTCCATGGGGGGCTGTTGAATTAAATATCAGCTCTTCAAATAGGAATTAGCTCAGAGAACAAAAACAGCAGGAATACAAGGGACAAATACTGCAGTCCTCCCACTCAGCAATTGAGAAACTGGTCCCCTCTCCCTGCCCTGGAACTCAGACTGCATTCCTAGGCTTTGGCTACACTTGAGAGTAGGGAGTCAGTAGCAGTGCTCTACCTAGGACCAAGCACCAAGCCCCACCCAGCCCTGGGCCATAGCTTCTTTCATCAAAATGATCTTTTCCACTATCTCCTGTGGCTGGTCAGTTTCATCTGGGTGTCCCAAAGTATCTTCTAATGAGTTGCTGTTTCTCAGTGGGAAAACATTAAAATAAAGGTAATAAAAATGCGTTGAGGCCAGTGTCTGCCCGCAAGGTAGGTACTATCTTCCTATCCTTACTTGATAGTAATCCTAGAGACATTAGACCCTTGCAACCCAAAGTATGGCCACAGTCAGCTTCATGGGTATGTAGCCTATACAGTCTCCTAAGGCCTTGACTTGGGATAGCCGCGCTTGATACTGTTATCTTTGAAATTCTTATTTTTTTTTCTTTCAACTTATGTTTTGTACATGAAGTCCAAAGGGACATGGAGCATGCACAGAAGCCGGGGAGCTCTGGGCACCATGGATATTTATATTCCTCAACATCTAGCATTTGTGATGCCTGTAAGTGCAAAGTGTGAAATTCAGAAGGACTCAAGCCAATACTAGGTATGCGAGAGTGCAGCTAAGTCCCAAGCAGGAGCACTGAACACGAAAGGAAAGGCACAGCAGTCTAGGAAACACAAACTACCAAGGCACCCTTGCGTCCCTGTGTTAGCCAGCCGCTTAGGCTGAAAATGATTTAGCAAAAAGGAGAGACAAGGCAACCCACAGCTTGTGTGCCTCCCAACACTTCCTTGGCCCTTTGGGTTACTGAACTCAAATGTAGACGATCCTGCAGAAAGTATATGCATCAAGAAATGAAGTTTCAAAACGCTGTGTTAATTTTGTGTAGCAATATCGCTATTCTGGTATGAAGGGAATACATAAAGAGCCACAAGCTTTGGAATACAAATGATATAATTCTGATGACTCCACATATGAGTTAAATGCTCTTAAATTTCCATTTAAAAGTGGAATTGTGCAATATAAATGACAAAGCGTCACACTAATAACCTGAAACTTCTGGGTTTTTTTTCATTTAACACAACATTAAATAAGAAAACACACTATGAGGAGATGGGAGTGTGACTGTGGAAGAAAGAAAAGAGTTTATTGTAGTACCATTAATGATCCTGCCTTCCTGCTTCTGGAAGAAGGGGCCCAGATTCTGTTTTGTCCAGGACCCTGCAGTGCCCACCTGCCTGAATCACCAATGTGCCCCTGGAGCTTCTTAGAAACGCTGAACCCTGGACCCTCCCCTGGGCTTATTAAACAAGAATCTGCATTTCATCACAGTCCTCTGGAGACTCACATGCACATTCAAGTTTGAGAAGCACAGAATTATGTTGTCTGCTCAGTGATTCACAGCTTCCAGCAGAGGAATTTGGATCCAAACCCCAGCAGTCAGACTTGACTAGGAGAGAAATCGATCTACTCTGCTGTAGAGCTGGGAAGTCAGACTCCTCAAACCCCCAGTTCATAGAGGTAGAATAGCTTAGAGAGGTCTGTTGCTGTGCCTAATGTACTAAGTTGCAAGGTAATGAGCCATAAAATAAAAATTGCAATTTGTCTGGTTCCAAACCTAAGGTTTTCATTGACATGAAACGTTTTCAAATACCGGGATGGAGAGATGGCTCAGTGGTTAAGAGCACTGGCTGCTTTTGCAGAGGACCTGCGTTCCATCCCCAGCACCCACATGATGGCCAATAACCACCCTGAACTCCAGTTCCAGGGAATCCAATGTCCTCTTCTGACCTCCTTGGGCACTATACACAGGTACACTTACATACATGAAGGCAAAATACTCATACACATAAAATAATTTTTTGTTTCCAAATATAAATGAACAAAAGAAATGACTGGAAAGATTGTTGAACAAAGATTCCTGGGCCCCACCCCAGACAGAAAGCCAAAATCTCCAGGTAGAAACTTGTTTAAGAACAGTGGTTCTGGACCAAATGAGACAACTCAGCAGGTTAAAACACTTGCTGTCCAATTCCAACCGAGTTCATTCTCTGGAACTCACATATGCTGATTAGTTTTCTGTCAACTTGCCTCAAACTAGAGTCTCTTAGGAAGAGGAAACCATAACTGAAGAATTTCCTTCATCATACTGGCCTGTGGGCACGTCTATGGAACATTTTCTTGATTGTTGATTGATGTAGGAAGGGCTAGCCCACTGTGGATGGTGCCAACCCTAGGCAGGTGGGCCTAAACTGTATAAGAAATCAAACTGCATAAACTAGGAGGAACAAGTCAGTAAGCAGCGTTCCCCCATGGTCTCTGCTTCATTTCCTACCTCCAGGTTCCTGCCTTGAGCTCCTGCCCTGGCTTCTCTTGATGGTCTGTAACTATAAGCCAAATAAACCCTTTACTCCCAAGGTGGTTTTGGTCAGTATTTTTATAACAGAAACATAACTAGAATATAGAAGTGGAAAGAACTAACTCCGCACAGTCGTCTGCCACATGCAGTTATATGTGCACACGCGCGCACACACACACACACAAAAAAAATAACAATAAAGTTAATTTTTTAATTACAGAAAGAACATAGTTTCTCAAACTTGGTTATAGTACATGAGGAGAGTGTTAGCCCTGATGCCCAGGCCACATCCCAGCAGTTGGATAAGCAACGAGACCAAGAAGTCAGAACATGAAGCTACTGATGAACTACTCTTTGAAAACACATCCAGGTGCTCACCCAGGTTTGGACCCCTACTTGACATTTGCAAGCAAGCACCTGTCCACGGGGCTGCCCCTTGACTTCTGTGCACGTAGCAAAGTGACTAGGAGGGAAACAAGAAGTGTGGGATTTCAGGAAACTTTAATTTCTAGAGCCGACCTCATCAAATAGCTCCATTTGTGAAATTAAAATACATTTTTTACCCAGGACTACTGGTACATATTTTGTTTTAAAAAGTCTAAAATGAGAAGCTGGAAAGTTAGCTCAGTCAGTAAAGTGTGTGTCATGTAAGCATGAAGACCAGAGTTCAATTCCCTGAATTCACATTTTAAAAGCTTAGTATGGTGGCACATGCTTATAATCCTAGCAGTAAGGAAGCAGAGCCTGGAGGGTCCCTGGTACCCACTGGCCAGCCAGCCTAGGCAAATCAGTGAACCCCAAGTAAGAGACCCCAACTCAAAAACAAGGTAGACAGTGCCTAAGGAATGGATTGACAGCCAAGGTTGTTCTCTGAGCTCCATAAGTGCAAGCGCAAACACACACATACAGAGAGAGAGAGAGAGAGAGAGAGAGAGAGAGAGAGATCAAAAAATCATTAGTAACCGAAAAGCAAGAAATCTGTACTAAATATTTATATATTTATATTTGTTTCTAAATCAACATTTTCTCTCCAAGAATAATGGCATTCATTAGTCATCACTCTGGAACCCCTGTCAGATACCCATGTTAACAGAGTTAACAGTCTGGAAGATTGTACATAGGCCAAACCCAAGACCAACAGACACCTATGGAAACAAGGGAGGATCCAGGGTCTCATCTGCAGAGGTCAAAAATTAAAATCTTTTTAAAAACCTAAATCTATCTAGTCACCACCTGCATATAATCACCGGGTGCTAGCTTAAACTGCAGCATCTTCTAATCTCAGCCCAGATCCCAGATCTCTATCTCCTGGGGATGATGCTGTTAAAAACAAGCTCCCTTAATGATTTGTGTGCTCATTAAAGTTTGAAAACAGCTGTTCAGATAGCTGCAGCCCAGTGTAAGACAGGCAGGACCACCAAGCTAATGCCACCCTGGGGAAGTTATGCTGCTGAAACAGCTGGCTCCTCCCCTCCCAGGAAAACAGCACATACCTTCACAAGGCCTCTTTCCTACCTTCTCCAGAATTAGTGGGAGGTCCTTCTATCCATGTCCCAGAATTACATGAATGGACCTTAGACAATTTATAACTAATATGACCAATCTTGCTTGCACAAGAGCCAAGACAAATTCCCGTTGTTCTCTCCTAAGTGTGTCCAACTGGCCTATTTTGTTATGTATTTTCATGCTATAAATATATATCACATTGTATTCAAGTCTTTCATTCAACAAACTAATTTCATGTCCTTTAATTTTTTTCTTCTGATTAAGTTGTCTTAAAACTATATTTACATGTGTTTTATATAATATATAACTCATATATATAATTTCATGTAAGTGCAATTTTAATTATTATTTTTCATCAAACCTGAGTTTTTTGAGATATACTTACTGCTATGTGTATCCTCTCTCTCTCTCTCTCTCTCTCTCTCTCTCTCTCTCTCTATCTCCTTACCAATCTCCCTCATTCGTCTTTATCCATGTCCAATTTAAACTGGACGGGGAACTTCATCTAACCCATCAGAGAAATGCAAAATACAGGAGATAGTTTTTAGTTTCCTCTAGATGATCACAATAAGGGTCTTCAGTTAAAATGCTGTTATAAATAATGACAATGCCTCATTTAAACCACTTATCACTGAAGGACATCTCTTCAGGCTGAGTAAACCTATGATGTGGCAAGTGTCGTTTCCTAAATAAAATAATGCTACATTGCATTTCCACGTGTCCCTTTTACTTACAGAAGTGCTTGTGTTGCTGAAGGCAGTCCTCCTGAACGACTTAGAATGTTCCAAATAAACTTTGGATATCATGTAGCATGAAGTTGCCTGAGGTGGTAGTAAACCTTAAACATTTTATGAAGGAGGAAACAGAGGTCTAGAGGGGGTCAGGACTTGCTCAGGGACACATGCCAATTACAGCTTCAGAGCGAAGTCAGAAGTGCCAGGCGTCCTGACTCCCAGGCTGGCTCTTTCTAGTGTCCATACCACCCTCCCTGCAGCACAGAAGAGGGCTGGGAATTGGCTCCTGAAGCTCCTGCAGCTGCCTCCTCCACCCCAAGCCTTCAACTGCCTGAAAGCAGGGCACACAGACCTAGTCTGAATTGACACTTCCGAGCTACAACGCTTACATTATTTAACACTGGCTTTAGCTATCTGGGTTGGAGAATGAAAAAGCACTTTAATAAAATCCATAAAATATACCAAATTGAATTTTTTTTTCACTGATGGCTCCAAGCACAGTTTGGTAATCAAAAGGATTTTGGAAAGACTGGAAATAGTCTTTGCTGTGTGGAAATTTCCTTGAGTCTTAAGAGTGTCCTGGTTCTCCATCATCTAGGTGAATTCTTTAGAAGAGAATGGGTTCTTTAATGTAATGAGGAAAGGCAGTGCTTTCAAAAGGCCTCATAAAGGATGCTTTCCCCTGCAGGAGCTATATGCGTCTTACAGATGAAGCCTTGGGTTCTCAGGTTTTCACATATTCCCAGGCCAGCAACAGTCCAACTAGTAGACAAGATGGTGAGGAAAGTGAGTATCAGCACTCATGTTCACTATCCAATATCCAGGTTTGCAAAGCTACTGAAAATGAAGCTTCCTCCTCCTTACAAATTTGGCCACAATTCAAATTTACTACCAGATAATGTCTCCTAAATCTCTTGACTCAAGAAAGGGCATCAATTAGGATACTGCCCCTCATTATGATTCACATGAGTATAATCCTTTAAAAAGACACTAGGGGTTATGACAGCTCAGTTTGTAGAGTGCTTACCTAATATGCATGAAGTACTAGCTATGATACCCAGCACAGTGTAAACAGGTGTGGTGGCATGTGCCTGTAACCCTAGTACTGGCAAGGTATATTAGGAGGATCGAAAGTTCAAGGTCATCAATGACTATATATAAAATTCCAGACCAGCCCTTGTCTAAAATAAAAGAACATTTCTAGTCCAATAAGGCTTACTAAGCATACCACATCATCTCTTTTCCAACAAAGTTCTCAGTGAAGTAACTGAAGGATAGTGATTAAAGGCCATCAGAATAGAGACAGAACTGCAGAGGCTGAGTGCAGAAAAACTGCACTCAGGGCAACAGATGCTTAAAGAAATACTGGAAGACAGAAGGAAGATATGATGGGGAACATCACCCCACACACTAAGTGTAAAACTTGTCCTAGGAAAAGCTGGAGACAAGCCAGGCAAATAGGTTGTGAGGCAACTGGATGAATTCATTGGAAAAGCCTTTGCAGAGATAGAAAAATGTAGACAGAAAAATGGTCTGCACAGCATGATTAGAAGAAGCTGTGTCTACTGGAGTGACGCTTGATGGCCACTCTCCAATGAGAATGGACAATGGTCTGGATACAAACAGTTGCCTGGGTAGGGCACTGAGAAGAACGCTCTGTATATTTCTATACTCCACCTCAAAGGCTGAAAGAAAGGAGGATTAAAAGGAGGAACATGTTTGATTTACCAACAATGTATATAGCATGCATTTCAGGCCAAGTCCTTTCTAGAGACTCTAAAAAGGAATACCTTCCTTCATAAAGTAAGCATTCCATTCAACTTCACCAACAAGCCTTGGACTAGGACACAATCAAATGATGTTTTTAAAGTTGTTAGAAAAGGTATTTTTAAAATATTTTTATTGAGCTTTGTACATTTCATACAACAGTTCTTAATCAAATTAAGACCCCCTCCTCCATCCATGCCCCTACACTCCCCCGCCACTGGGCCTCATGTATTCTGCTATACATGTTAAGTCCCATCCAGTCAAGCATTTCACTTGGATGTCCCTCGATGTAAGTTCTACTGGGGTCTAGTCAGCTGATATATCTAGAGAACTTAAGGAAGGTCTACTCTTCCTCGCCCAGAGGTAACCAGTCTCTAACAGTTCTCAGGCTAGGGCCAGCCCACAGCCCATTTCCCTCACACCACTCTGGGCTCATGTCTGATTGAGTTGGCATGGGTCTTGTGGTTGATGCCATCACTGACACAAGTTCACATGAGCAAGCTTCCAGAGGCCTGAAAGTCTCTGTTTCCCTATGTTCATGGACTAATGCTGGCTCTAACAATATTTCTGGCCCCTCTTCTGCAATGGTCCCTGAGCTATGGGTGGTGTAAATGTACTGGTAATATAAAGCCTTTTTCATTATTTAGAATTTAGAAAATTCACATGCCGCATGTGGGGAGAAAAATACAGTAGAAGTTGGGTTTTGGAGATGACTTCTAGGTAAACTGCTTATATAATCATGAGGACCTCAGTTTGGATCCTTAGCACCCACATAAAAGCTGGGTGCTGGGGCCTGCCTGTAACTCTACCACAGGGAGGACAGCAGCAATAGGAGGCTCTCTGGAGCTTGCTGACCAGGCAGTATGTCAGAAGTGCAAGCTTCAGGTTCAGTGAGAGACCCTATCTCAAAAAAAAAATAAGGTAGAGAGCAAGCTTGAAAGACATTCAGTGCTGACCTCTGGCCTCCAAAGGTATATGCAGAGGTGAACACACCCCACACTGGCATATACCCCCCAACACACGCACACACTCTAAAAGTTAATGCAGCAAAATTGTAAATAGATACAAAAGATATAAGAAACTAGTGAACATGACCCAGAAGACATGAAGAGAATAAAAATAAAGTAAGCAATCATCAAGTAGACCTTCATGCTTGGGCTAGTCTCCTTTGAGCGTCAATGACTAGATATTTCTTTCTCTATAGTCAGGCACTAAGCTTCATGTGACAATGGATAACTTCACATGTTCATAACACAGAAAATAATGCTTAGAGTTTACTTTTTATAATAAACCATAGTCAAAGCAGGAAAATTGTCATTCTGTGATAAAATATAAATGCAAATGAAAAAAATATTAATGTGACAAAAATCAAGGCAAAAGGGTGGAAGAAAGATTAGACAAAAGTGTAAGTGAAATAATTCACCCTTTGTATCAGGAAATTAATTCACACACGTCTACATTATTTTTTTAATTAATAAAAGTATCCAAGTGTAGTAGTTTACACCTCTAATTCTAGCAGGGGGACGATGGCTCGGCCTTGCCTCAAAAAAATTAAATAAATAACAGAAAATCAAGAAATTTATACTTTAAGGTTATAACGTTCAAATAATTAAATATCAGGTTTTCTTTAAAAATGGTTTCTAGGAGTTTATAAAGAGTACTCTGTACTTTCTGCTCAATTTTCCTAAAACTGCTCCAAAACATGAGTTATATTAATTAAGTAGAAGAAGAAAGGCTACCTGCATGGTCTGGGTGGGTGGTCTTCTATGTGGTCTGAACACTTTTACTATGATTAATAATGTTAACTATAAGTCAAGTATTAAATAACATGCTGAAACAGATTGTAGAGTTCTTGACAAGCATATTTGAGTCTTAATATGGTTATGTATTAATCTTTTGTCATAAACCCTTTGAAAGTTGTGTGTGTATGTCTTATAGTAATACACATAGCACTTAGCTTCTTGTGTCTAATTAAAATGTCTGGTTGCTAAATTTTTTTTAAAAAAATACAAGCACAAAGACACAATTATTAACATATCTTATTGATTTTTATCTTTCACCAATCATTTCACGTGTGACATCTAACTTGACAGATTAGGTAAAGGACCAAGGTCATCTTTACCATCTGCTGCCTGTCGGGCCCTTCTCTCCCAGTGGTTTCTGGCTTGGACTACAGCCCTGAACCTGCTACCTTTGACCCTTGCCTAGCAATGGTCAGGTCTTCTGCACACCTGCCTTTCTACTATCTGCTGTGACGTGCAATGGCTTTAAGATGCCTGGTCTCTGAATGCCCTTCCTTGCTGCTGACTGCCCACCTCTCCTGTCTCTCACTCCCTTTCCTCTCCCCTGTTCTCCTCCTCTTCCCCCTCACCACACTTGCTCGCCCATTTTGATCTATCCTTCTCCCCACCACTTACCTGGCCATGGTATTAGTCTGAAGTTCGTTTTCTTTGTTATGTCTATTGATTAAACTTTTATGCTCCTTGTTCTTAATTAACTTACCATTCATTCTGCTCCCATATAGGACTACTGTATAATTCAAACAATAGAAACATTGCTGATAAAGCTATTTATAAATCAATGTTCTATAAACTGACGCATATTTCAAAGGTACTAGATGAGCTTGCCAGATTAAAAAATCCTATAATTAAAAATTAAAACAGATCCCAGTGTTCATTTTTTATATCTGAAGCTTCAGATTCGGCCACATGAAATGGAACAAATTCATTTCAATGCCACCTACCACAATCATTTAATCACAGCGTTGATTGAGCACCTTAAGATAGATATTAGACTTCAAAAAAAAAGTCTGTACAAGAGACTTCAGGCTCTCCTACATGAAAAAAAAAATGGAAGAGTTGGGAGATGCTGGATGAATGAGGAAAAACAGTCTCAAAATCTGAATTTTTAAGGTGAAAATATTAAAAAATATTCATTTTATTGTGTGTATGTGTGTGTTTAGCTACTCCTATATTCTAAGCACTCTACTAAGCTACTCCTATATTCTAAGCACTCTACTAGTACTGAAGATTAAAAACTTGATGAAGACACAGATCTTGCCCTCAAGGGTTTGCCGACTGTAACAGGGCACACAAACACACATAACTTCAAAACAATATGTAAGTATTATGAAGAATACCAGGATGTGTTAATAAAAGGGGGCGGTGTTCAGCAGTGGCACCAGGGGAGGAAACTTTCACAAGAAAAGAAACTGGATCTGTTTGTTGTTTTATCCCCTGTGCTTAGCAGGGAGTATCAGACACACAACAAATATTTATTAGGGAGAGAGACCCCTGAGGCCCCAACCATAACTGAGGAGTTTTTGGCAGTTAATAGTTGGCTATCAGAAGAAAGGGAGTCACTTTTCTTCAGTCATTAGTAAGTTGCCCAGGCAGCTTAAGGAACAGAGGTGATGGAGATTATAGTGCACTCAAGAACTATAAGGAGCTTATTTCCTAGCCTCAAGCCAGCACTTGTTATAATGCCAGAAGAAAGGAGAACCTGGTTTCATATCTGTGCAGTGTGCCATCTTGCTTGTTCCTGTGTTCGCTTCACACTGTGCTTGTCAGTGGTGACTTCCTGCCTCCTTGTGTTACTTTGCCTAAATGGGTCCCTCAAGGGTCTGTCTACAAATTTTCCCAACTTCTAGGCCTTCCTTACACGTTCCTGTTACTGACTTATTCCCAGTGTTTTAGATAGTTTTGTAACATATATTTTACAGCAAATCAAAGTGCTACCTAGCTTAAGCTTCCAGTGTGTCCCTGGAAGACCTGCTTGAGATGGTATATTGACTAGTGACTTTTCCCAAGTTGCATGAACTTGCATCCAGAATTTTACTTCAAACACTCTATTCTGCAGTTGCTTGGTGCTTCGAAGTCCCTGATGTTTTAATATTTCATCTTCTATCTATGCCTCCCAATCTGAGCTCTCAGCATGAAACAGCACAAAATTCTTTTGTTAGTGACAAGTTTTGTTTCACAGAATCTGAGACCAGCTTCCTGGGTCTTTTCTCCTATGACAATTCATATGTCTAAAGTTGTTGTAACAATGTCCCTTCTCCAAGGCTGCTGAGGAACAGAGTCTGCGTATTTGCCATAGCTAGGCAGCATGTTAGCTGAAAACTGGTTTCTTTGTATTCTTTTTAAGGAATCCAAGAGTAGTAATAGAGGCAACAAGCCAGTACACACAGCTCATGGCTTTGCAGAGACAGATAAGCCAAAACTCAAGCTCCATCTCCACCACTGACTAGCTGAATCACTGATAAGCCCTTTGTCTTGGTCCATCTACCTACTCTTCCTCCTTCATCTGTGGATACAATAGATAAAGGAGCTCTCTAAGCTTTTGCTGTTTGCCAACCCAACCTAGCACAGCAGCAAAATGGGTATTCTTGATCTTCTCATCCCAGAGCCTCTCGTAGACAAAAGCCATGCATGCTCCTAAGCCACCTTTATATAGAGGTGCGGGCTGCTCTGGTCTTTTCTGAAAAATCTCCCACTGACTCTCTACTCCAGCTATCTCTCCATCAGATCATACCCCAAAGTGTAATTCTGACCCACACAGCTTCTGCCGCACGGCCAGTGCTTACACAAGGATCCTGAGCCAGCAGAGGCTCTTTGCAAACCTTCAATTTCCTTCCTCACTTGTCAGTTCTCATTCTCTCTGACCCTTTGGGAATACTGCATAAGATGATATAAGTTTGCCCTGTGTGGATGTTCCCTGCCCAGTGAAGGAAGGCGTTCTACAATCAGGTAAATGCAAAAAGGTGTCTTTTCCTTAATGACATAAAGAATAAGGTGTGACAACCATGGTCCTTCTAACTAAGTGAATGCACCCCAGACAAACCTCCACACCCCAGGGTCGGCCTCACCACCTACCTTGCCCCTGGCCCCTTCTATTCTCTTGCCTTCTAATCGGTTCCTTTTTACATTCATCCTTCTTTTTCTCTGCTTCCGTTGCTTTTGTATGCATTGGTCATTTTATGAGAATATAAAAGCCGTGTGTTTCATCTTGAATTATAGTAGACCTCCTTGGTGTTGCCCTTTAGTAAGTCCAAACCAGTCAAAGCAAAGGGAAGGATTGCACAGCAATGTGTGGGCAGTCATTTTCTAAGAGCTAAAATACGCACCTAATTTACATGACTATTTGCATCTGTGTATAAATTATACATCAATGTGTATCCTCCTAAGACAGTGAGTTACTAAAATAATTTTGCTACTTTCTAACTTGTCACTGCTCAATTTTTCCTCTCTCCCCCTTGCTACAACGCCCACACATGTCTTTTCTTTCCTTAGGCGAAAAAGAGGAAAAGAGAGAGGAAAAGAATAAGATAATAATTAAACAGAGTATAAAATGGAACAAAGGGGGAAATAAAGATGAGCAAAGTAAGGAGTCAATGAGACTACAGATGTATTTCGCCAACCAAGTAAAGGATCCCACTGTCACAGGCATGATTGCATGCCATCTAGTTGACCCCTGAGGAAGGAAAGTAAGGATGAAATCAAATACATACAACCTCTATTGCATTAGTGGTTCCAGGTAAAAATTATCAAGGTTTCAGAAAGTTTCACTAAGCAGTCACTTTGGTGTGAATATCTAGATTGAATTTTTTTAATTGTCTTTTTTTAACTTTGTGTGTATGAGTGTATTGCCTGCATGTATATAAGTGCATCATGTTGTGCAGTGCCCAAGGAGGTCAGAAGAGGGTGTCTGATTACTTGCAACTGGAGTTACAGATGGTTGCTAGCTGCCATGTGGTTGCTGGGAAACAAACCCAGATCCTCTACAAGAGCAGCAGATGCTCTTAACTGCTATCCATCCCTCCAGCCCCAGATCCAGCCTTTAAACAAGAAGCAAAAGTCACAAAATAGTGCAGCTACAGCTGATTGATGATCACACTGAACTGGTTTTTTGCAATGGTGCTAGAAAAGACCAAGTATATAATAAACAATGCCCATTCTACAGCTACACTGACACAGTCCTTCCTACCCCATCTCATCACACCCCTGCTCCAGTCTCTAGATAGCCATGTGTTCATGTGACTCTTACATTCTGAGGAAATCATATTCATTCTTCTAAGCATCTAGACTTGGAGATCAGAAAAGCAGGGTAGATTGAGCTCCTAAGCCCATGGAAGTAGCCAGTCTCAACCAGGCAGAAAGATGCCCCATAAAAGATGTCAGAGAGAAAACAAGAATGAAGTAGAGAGTTTGAAATTTGCAACATGTCTAAGACTAGGCTCTGATGGGGTGCTGGCTCCAGGTCTGTCCTTAGGAACTCTGAGATGCCTGTGTGTCCTTATAATACATTCCTCCTTTGTGCTCCAGCCCATGTTGGCTAAGGTTCTATTATTTTCCACCAAAATAATTTGACTATGACTATATAATCCAATTAATCCAGAGGGATTTACATTTTGATTTTGTATTTCCAATAATTTATAATAGATTTCAAGTGTTTTTGATTCATAGGGTGGTTTTCTTTTACTATTAATCAAATTTGAATTCTTCGGGATACAGCCAACTTTTATAATGAACATTTTTTAAAGTGCTATATTTTCACCCATAACCATAGCAGAGACTGTGGAAAAGTATCAGTTTGTTTTTCACAATAGATTATGGCTGTGTAAATTATAATACATCTTGCAAACTAAAATACATTGAAGTTCAATAAAATTCTCACCTATTGGTCTCACTTTTTCGTTTCTGCCATCAAAATACCGATACCTCATTAACTGTGAACAAACATTGGAAACGTGCTAATTCAGTTAATAAATGCATGGAAAGAGCAAAGACACAAATAATGAAAATGAAGCAGTCAGAAGTAGGTGATACTAATAACAAAGGCTAAATAAATGTGATGAATTCTTCAAGACAGGCTTCAGGCTTGATAAGTAATTTATTGCAGTAGAAAAGAAGGTACCACATGGTTTGAAGATCAAAGAACCTAGAAGAGGAATCTGGACCAGCAGAGCAGGGGTGTCCTCTCTGTCTTACCTCTGCAGAACATGCAGAGGTTCATATCAGAATCCCACTGGGCAGTCGTCTAACTGGTTTTTTAACCATAGGCTAAAGCCAATATAGAAAAAAAATATATTTCCTTCACAATGGACAATATAGAATAAGTACTTTTTGTGTTTTCAAAATGTTGCCAATCCATTCTATAATTTATGTAACATGTGTTCAGAACAGTTTAATCCCTATTATGAACACACACAGGCTGGAAGCTGCACATTTCCCTAAGAGCCTCAGTCCCTACCTTGAGTAGATACAGGCTTCAGCCCCATGTTCATGCTCTGCTTTCTCAACTTATTATTGCTAAGATAACTGAAGTTAGATTAAAAGGCATAGGACTATGGATGTCACTGTTAATACTCAATATTTACTCTATATCGAGGACTGCTAGATGGCATATGTTTATATACATTATACATACGGATATGTATATATATGAGAATTATATATTCTTTATAAAGAATATAAGTGCATATGTTATCTATGTATCAACATTGCAGATATTGCACTACCTATTTTATAGATCAGAAAATTGAGTTTTAAAAACATTTAATAATTACAGTAACTGCCCAGACTGCACAGCAATTAACTAAGGTAACCAGGATCGAACCTATTAATCCAGAGTCCATATATTTCTGTTTCATTTGAGCTTAACACAAACTTCACTAAACTGCCTCTGAAAATGAAAAGAATGGAATTTACTCAGTCACTCACTTACTTATTCAGTAATTTCCATTTATAGAGCATTACCATGCTCCACAACTTCAGCCTGCCATTCACAAAGCACCCCATATAATCTTTTGCTGTCGGATAAGCACTGGAACTGCACAACTCACAGACCCTGTTTACTTTTGCACATGTCTTTCTGAATGGTGCAGAAGTAAGGAAGAAAGTTTTTCCTCCAAGAATCTCATGATATCTGTTTGGGGAATAAATAAAACACCTATTAACAAAATCAAATAATATATAATGATGTCTCAAAAAGTAAAAGTCCAGAAGACATTCCAAAGCAAGCATTCAATTTCCCAAAGGGCAGCTTGAAGAGATTAATAAAGGAGCCCTTTAAATACCATAGCAATTTGCCAACTGCACAGGTGGCCTGACATGGCCCATTGCTGCTGAGCACACTCAAAGACACCACAAAGAAGCCAGACGAAGGAGAAAAGCTAGTTTCCATTTTTTAATCTTCTGTGTTGATTTATCCTCTGTGCTGTGAGAAGAAGCAAGCCCTTTCCCTCTTTCTCCCAGTATGCCTCCTCCCCCACTTTAAAACACATGTTCTCATTCTCTCTCTCTCTCTCTCTCTCTCTCTCTCTCTCTCTCTCTCTCTCTCTCTCTTTCTCTCTCTCATTTTAATTTACAATTTCTCTGTGTTTCACACTCATATTTCTATGTTTCTATATTATAAAATACAAATATGTTTCTCTCTCACCCATCTCTCTCTCTCTCTCTCTCTCTCTCTCTCTTCCTCTCTCCAATTCAAATTTACAATTCATCTGTGCTTCATCCTCAGATTTCCATGATTCAATATTAGAAAATCCAAGTATGTTTCTCTTGCCACCAGCCCTAGCTCAACGATCACTTGTCAGTAGGCTGCAGATAGATGAAATTAAAAGACATTTGAAAAAGACATGTGATTCTAAGACTAGAGATCAGGGAATATTAACTAGCAGTGAATCTGTATTTGGACACCAAGCAGACTTACCTTCGTGTTATTTTTTTGGCTCATGGGTCTCTGATAACACAGTTATGCCTATAAAGTATATTAGGTCAGGGATTCAATTTTGATATTTTCCCATATCTAACATTATCTGTTACTACTGCTCCATAAAAATATTAAATTGATGCTAATCATATAGATATGTGAATACACATATTCACACAGTTTGTCTCCTACCAGGAGATAAACTATATTTCTTCTTTATTTCGCTCCTTCCATTGGTACCTAAGTTTTTACTCTTATTGAAGAAAGAATATATTAATTTTTTGCTCTAGTAGTCATAAGATTAGAAGCATTAAAACAGATGCACCACAGTCATGTTTATTTGCGATTTTTAAAGTCTAAAGACCAAAAGGGAGCAAATCTAATTGGTAGATAACATGAAACAGGGCTGCATTCTCAAATAGGCTATTTTCTTGCTGTTAGCTTTCCTCTCATGCTTTATCCAACAACTCATCTCTGAAAATACAGGGTTTGCTTTATAATGAATCTCAAGAAATCTTTCCTGTCAGTCAGCCAAGCAGGAGCAGTCCTCAGTGGCATGGCACGTCCCTTCACAGGTGGCTGCACCTGCGGAGAAGACATCAGCTAGTCCCAGTGGGAAGGAAAACCTCAAAACAGAAAGCTTACAGTCAAATGAAGATTTAAGTGGGAAAGATTGCTCTAGTTAAGTCAGGAACAAGGTTGGGAAGGAAGCACAGAGAAGACAGTGAGTGGAGCTAGAAGACAAGTGTGACCTTCAGAACAAAATGAACTACAGGTAAGTGATTCCTTAGGGCAAGTCAAAGCTGCCTGGCCTGTAGAAACCACAGCTTCATACAATACAGATTCCTGGCTGCTACCTTTTGGATCTTACCTGTGTCACAAAGGCCCACATGCCAAAGGACCGGTCCCCAGGATGATACTATTAGGAAGTGATAACACCTTTGAGAGTTAGGGCTTGGTGGAGGGTCCCCAAGATCACTGAGGACATTCCTTCAAAGGGGATTGTGGAACCCTAGCCACACCTCCTCACCTCCTGATTTGCTTTCTGATCATGAACTGAGCACTTTTGCTTCACCACAGGTCTTTTCGTGATATGTGCCTCACTACAAGCCCAAAGCAATAAGGCTCCAATGCTGAGTTCAAATATACCTTTTTCTCTATATAAGTTGATTGCCTCAGATATTTGTGATAGTATCATAAAGCTGACTAGTCCAAAAATTGATGATTTAAAATCTGTGTATTGAGCCTAGAAATCAGTTCACTTTCAAAATATGCCCAGTGCTTCTTTATGTTTATAACTAGGCCTTACTCAACACAGACATTCATGCTGTTTCTACCCCCACAGAAGTTAGCTTCAACTGATCCCTTGGAGGAAACAAGACTCTGAACCCTTGAGCCTTGATTAAGGTGCAGAGTCCCAGGGACGAGGAATGGCAGCTCTCAGCATGAGCAAATCCAAGCAAGGGCTACAATTCAAACATGAAGTAAGGGCAGCAGACCAAGTGGAGAGACCAAAAATGGAAAGAAAAATATAAATGCAAGTCTTGTTTGAGAAAGTTCTCTGGGCTGCATTGACTGGTTGAATATGAAGTATGATGAATTTCTATCCTGGAGCCGTGCTTCCTCTACACCTGCAGCATCACCCTGGTCCTCATGTGCTCCTTAGCAGCAGCCCCCAGTCCTCTGTCTCTATGCCTACTGGTGCCTTTGTTATTCACATTGCATTCTGATGCTTACAGAGTTTTCTCCCACTATACCACTATTCCAAGACTTCTATCAATGGTGGGGACTGGGGTTTATTTATTTACTTATTTATTTTGACTGGATGGTTGGTTGGTTTTGTGTCTCATTTTGTTTCTCATTTTTGTCCTGAAGTGTCCACCTCTACCCCTGACTCAGCATCTATCAGATCTCAGGTCAAACATCATTTCTGCTGCAAAACCTTCAGTCTGGCAGGATTCTACTGACACATTCTTAGGTGCCCAGCATTTTTTGTCATTGTGCTTCCCATACATGTGGTAAGCTACCCTTTTGTGACTTTGTACTTATTATAAACTCGGCTTAGGTAGAATTTATATCTTGGCCCATAGTCTACTCAGTACCTAGCACATTTTGTGAAATACAGACATTTCTATTTGCTGGGGAAAAGTGTACTCAGAAAACTGGAAGAATGCAACTACCAGTGAAGAAACAGATGAACCAGGAAAGGGGAAAAAATGAAGAAGTTGATTTTGAGGATTAGTGATAAATTGACGGCAGCAAATGCAGGTGGACATATGAAAGGGAGAATAATAATAGTTACAATGACATTTGACTTTAGTGGATAATTGGTAATGGATGTTGTCCTCCATAGCTGAAAATAATGACTTGGAGGATATCATCATCTAAGTAGCTAAATCCTGAGGTGACCAAACGTAAAGTATACACAGGCAATAATTTCAGAGGACCAAATATTGAGTATCGAGCTATGCCCGTAATTAGGGAGTGGAAGGGATAAATGAAAGAAGGATGGACTTAAAGGAGGAAAACAACCAGGATGGCAAGCTAAATAGCATGAGGGAAGGATCTCACATCAGAATCATTAAAGAAATTAAATATCACAGAGAAGATAAGGCTGGTAGAATGGTATAGACCATTAGTATTGCCACAAATCTATCCCTTAAAGAGCTGACCATCTGAAACTCTGTTATGAAGGATGAATCAAGAAAGTTGGACAAGGAGATAAAAGCTTATTATCAAGTGTCACCCACACAGATAATGTAGGTGTAATCCCCACATCTTGATTGGGTCCATGTGTCCAGCAGCAGGCAAAGCTCTTGGGATATGATACTAAAATACAAAGTTCCTCTCTCACTGTTCTTCCACTTCCACTCAGATGCTTGAGTTCTACTTTTCCTTTATTCCACCTCATCCCAGACTGTCCTGGATGTTTGCTGAACTAGAATGCACATTATGTGTTCAGGCATGCTTACTTACTATGCTGTTTTTGTTCTTGGTGGAGAAGTATTGAGGAAGGCAGCAACACGAAGGAGCCTTGGCTATATCTCCCCCTAGCTAGTTTAAATGGGCTCTCATCTGAGACCACTCTGTCACACATCTCCAATAAAAGCTTACTGATTCTAATGCTGATGTCATGACCCATGATCTATTCTCACTGTGACCATTTTATTTCAGCAGAACAGAATTTGTTTGACTATGAATATTTGTGAAGTATTTCATTAAAAGTGAATGCAAAAACACAAATGTACATAGAATGCCTTAATGAGATGCTACTGGGCAACCACAGAAAACATCAGTTGATGGGGATTTCTGCTGGTCCTTAGTATCACTGACACTTTAGTTAGATTAAGGTTAAAGAGAGAACTGATTTAAGAGTTCCCACAAGGCCATAAGGTAATACTGGAAATCGATACATGTAGCTCACCATCTAGCTTAGAAAATGACAAAAGAGCTGAACAGAATGGAAAAAATGTACAGTTTGCATTCAGAAGTGGCCATCCTATCAGTCACTTCCAGCATTGATTAGCAGAAACATGAAAACCTAGCTACACAAAAGTTTTGCCAATCCATGCTTTTCTACCCTCAAGGAGATACTTCCCACCCATTCCTTTTAGGCTCATTCCATTTGGTATTTTGCACTGACCTCTGGATAAGCCATCTGTTTTCCTCAAAATGTTCAAATGTGGCCTGAACCCATTACTGAACCCGAGGACAGGAAAGCTGAATTAGGGACTCTGGCATCATCCTTTCCTTTCCTGCTCCCCTATCTGCCTAAAGAATAAGTTGCTCAGCATCAGAAGCTCTGGAGAGAAGAAGGGGTCCTGGTGGCTCAATAGTGCATAACTATGACTATGACATGTCAGCACTGCATCATCTATAAAGAGAAGGAAGTCTGTGTCTGCCCCTCTCCTAAATACATTCAGATCACATTGACATCTACAGCCCATGCTGAGAGCCACACTTTATCAGGGATGTAGACAATATAAAGGGAGTTTAAAACTCAGGAGACAGAGGGCCTCAAAATAATGATAGATGAAGAAAAGGTACTATTCTGTCTAAAAAGTAGTACGTCTTGATGAGTAAGTTAGCATGAGCTGACAGGAGGGTAACAATGTGTGGCTGAGCTATATAA
The DNA here is from genome assembly GCF_000622305.1 of Nannospalax galili. NCBI lineage: Eukaryota > Metazoa > Chordata > Mammalia > Rodentia > Spalacidae > Nannospalax > Nannospalax galili. The sequence goes on from NW_008346548.1 coordinate 5,756,707, forward strand.
ATACCTTCACATCTCCCTCATTAGACTATGAACATCACTGCAATGACCTTTTTTACTTGCACTGAGGTTCCAGCACAGGTCTGACCCTAAAATATAGACAACAGGTATTTGGTTAGAGCAGATGAATGACTGAAAATTAAAGGACTTTCATGTGAAAAGATTGGATTTGGATTTTGTAAGGAAACAACATCTGTATAGCTTTAATGTAGTGTTTCTGTTGGAGCTCTTCTGCAGAGCACAAGCTCTACAAAGAAGTGAGCACCTATTCCGTGGAAGTGTCTAACAAAAGCAGCCAAATATAGAGCAAGTTCATTTACATAGATTGTGGTTCTGTGCTGGCTACACAGGGAAGTCACTAGGGGTGTTTGGTTTGGATTTCAAATGAATTCACAAATACATTCCCCAGAAAGTTGATATCCATTGTTGATATCAATTGTCCCAAGGCATCTGTACATTTTAAAGCTCTTCAAATGATTCTAACATGCAACTAGAGTTGAGAAACTCTGCTGCAGCGAAACTCTACAGTTCCTTTCAAACTTAAGAGTCCATGATTCTACATATGAAAGAATAGTAGGTTCCAGTCAAAGCATGTCAATTTTGACTGATTTTGGAACTCATTAGGATTTTATTCCAAACAGGGTGTGTGTGTGTGAGAGAGAGAGAGAGAGAGAGAGAGAGAGAGAGAGAGAGAATAAAATACATATCTTGTTAGTTTGCAAATTCTAAATAATTAGATTTGCCCTTATCCAAAATTTCAAACTGTTTAGGTGGTCCAAACATACAAAGCTCTTCTCCCAAAGTTTCCAGAAATGGAACCATCAACACTTGGATCATCAGTAGGCGTTTATTTAATCAAAGACCTTGGAATTCTCAGATTCTGTTTAAGACCTTTCCGCCCGAAGACTGAAATATCGAAAGTGAATGGGGAAACTACATATGGCTGTTAGATGCAAGTAGGTGACAATTAGATAACTGCATATGCTGCTTTTTATCCTGAACTATTTCAGTAGAAGTCTGCTCTTCAGTAAATGAATTATTCACTTATATTTCAAGCACATTTTAAATGTGTCATATTTGAAAGCAGGCTAAGCTACATTTAAATAATGTATTACTTCTTAATAGGTGGTGAAGTGGTTTGGTATGTTGCTGTAGATTTAAGAAGTTGGCTACTTTTATTCCTATGAAAACAGACACAGGACAGGATGGGCCCTCAGTACTTGACTTCCATCCAATAACTAGCAGTCAATGCCACTTGAAGGCTTCCATTGTTTTAAGTTTCTTTTGACTTGGCTTTCCAAATCCTGTTTATGCTGGATGATGCTGTTCAGAACTCCCAGTGACTGAGGGCTTAACTTACTATAACCTGCATCCTTATAAAAGGCCACATTTTAGGTCAGATAAATGGCTTAACAGTTGAGCATGTACTGCTCTTGCAGATGACCCAAGTTTACTTCCCAGCAACCACTTTACAACTGTGGTTCACAACCCCCTGTAACTCCAATTGAGCCAATGCCCTCTTCTGGTGTCCTCAGGTAACTGCACACAAGTAATACACATACACAAACACACACACATGCACGTGAATAAAAATAAAAACTAAATCTTTTATCTTAAATTTAGATCATACTTTATAAGTTTATAATATTATTAAAATTTAAAATCCTGTATTCGTTACTTTCCTATTACTGTGATAAAACATTAGAATCAAGGCAACTTCTAGAAGGAAGGGTTTACTGGGCTTACAGTTCCAAAGGAATACGAGTCCATCATGGCAGGGAGGCATGGTGGCAGAGGTGGCTAGATCGGAAAGCTGAGCACTCACAGCCTCAATCAGGTCTGGAAGCAGAGAGAGCAAAACTAAAAGTGGGCTATGAACTCTCAAAGCCCACCCCCAATGGTATGCCCCCTTCAGCAGGCCACATCTCCTGAACCACTGCAAATAATGCCACCAACTGGAGACTAAGTATTCAAATACTTAGGGTCTATAAGGGATATTATCATTCAAACCCACCCCAGGCCTTACATTCTAAACAAAAATATAATAATTTTTCAGCAAAGAAAGTTACACAGAGAGAAGACACAATGCTATGTTCAGCAAGTGCTCAAAGACTCTATAAATATAGTGACAAAAGGTCAATTATTTGAGCTGGAGACATGGGTCAGTAGTAAAGTATTTACCTAGCATGCACAAAGCCCTGGGTTCCATTACCAACACTGCAAAAAAAAAATAAGATAAAGAATAGAATAAAGTCAGTTTCTCAAACAGAGACAAGTGAGATTTTTTTATATCACATGCTTCACTTTAACAAATATATTTAAACAACTTTATGTATGATTATAATATTCTTGTTAAAAATCATAAAAATTTAAGACATTGTGGCTTTCAAGAAAAATGTTGCTTGATTCTTTTTATAAGACACATGCTCAAATAATTCTATTCATAAACTTTTTTTAAGTTTATTATTAGTTCTAAAATATAGTTGGAAGGAAAGCAGGAGGCTCTGGGGTTAGTGGCTTTCTAATCTGAAGGAAGATAACAGTAAGATCTCACTGAGAGGTGATGTCTGAGATAAGGCTGAGGATGTGAGGAAAGTATCCATGCACACATCTAAGGAAAGTTCCCAGCAGAGGGCGCCACAAGCAGTAGTCGCCTGAAACAAGAATGTGCCGGGAGTTCTGGAAGCCAATGTGAATAAGGAAGAAGGAGGCCATTAGGAAACTAGCTTAGAAACTGTTGAGCAGTTTCAAAAGGCATTATAGACATTGGTGAGGATTCAAGCTGTTACTGAGTGATTAGGTGTGATAGATGATAGATAGATAGATAGATAGATAGATAGATAGATAGATAGATAGATAGATAGATAGATGGATGGATGGATGGATGGATGGATGGATGATAGAGATGATGATAGATAGGTAGATAGATAAATAGATGATAGATAGATGATATAGATAGATGATATATAGATGGATGATAGATAGACAGATAGATGATAGATTGATAGATGGATGGATAATAGATGATAGATGATAGATATATAGATGATAGATAGATGATAGATATATAGATGATGAAAGAGAGATAGAGAGATAGATAGATAGATGATAGAGTATGTGTGTGTGTGTATCTGTGTGTCTGTGTGTCTGTGTGTACTTGTATATACATGAGGGATATATAACAACAGCCAAACAGTGTCAGCCTAGAGAAACCTCCCTTTGAGTTGCTGGTCAGTGTAGTCTAAGAGACTCCCAAAATAACACAAGTTGCCACAGCCTTTGATTGTTTCTAAGAACTTGAAGTTAAGACCCTATTGTTGAAGACAGGATATATTTTGGACACAAAACTTGAAGAAATCCAGCTGAAACTGATCTATTAGATCGATGTCAGATGCCTACATGATAGATAGATAGATAGATAGATAGATAGATAGATGATAGATAGATGGATGATAGATCGATGGATGAATACAGAGAAAGACAGACAGACATAGAGATAGATATGTAGATAAATAGATCCACTGATCCACTTAAGGTTTTAAGCAGAAGAGTAATGTAGTCTGATTTTGGTTTTTAAAAGCTCCACAACTTGGAGGCCATATTTAAAGTATACTTGTAGGTACCAGGGCTGAAGCAGTCAGACATCTGAGAAAGATACTGCATTAAACCAGGTAGAAGGGATGGTGGCTTGTCAGCATGTTCGCAGGAGTGCTGAGACATAGCCAGATTCTGGATACATAGGTTTATTAACCAATGAACTATGCTGATGTACATAAAGTAACTCGGGAGTTTAAAATTTTAAGGATGATATCAAGGGTTTGAGACCAACTAATTGGGAGGAAAGTGTTATAAGGTCACTTAGGGAGAGGAATGGAATTTCACTATGAAACATGGTAATTTTTCAACATGCCTATTATAAATTCAAGCAGGGAATTGAGTAAGCACATAGTTATGTGTACCACATGTCCATGAGAGGGTTTCAAGTCAGATAGATATTTTGGAGTATTCATCTGAGAGATAGTATTTAAATCTGTGACATTGGATGAGCATAAATTAGGTAGACTCTGGAAGGCTTGTAAGTACTCAACTATGGAAACCCAGTCAGTGTTCCAATATTAGGAAGACCAGGATGGATCAGCCTATGAGAATGAGATGAAGCAGCCACCAAGATGTGGGGAAACCAGAAGAGAATGACACTCTGGAAGCCTAGGGAAGAAATCACTGCAAGGGGAAGAAGAGTATAACCCCATACATTACATGCTGAGGTGGAGCCGTAGGAAGGGGAGGTGAGAGCTGATCTCAGTCATTAGCTATGAGGTCACACAGATGTTTTTTAACAGAGCAGAGTTTGGTTGAGTTTAGCAGATGAAAAGTCTGAATAGAATGATTTCAAAACAGGAGAGGAAACAGAGAGAGCAAGCACAGATACTCCAAGTAGCCTTGCTTGACAGCTAGGGAAGAACTAAACAGTTACACCTCCTTTAAGCAGACTTCAGCCCAGATGAAATGGGTCCCAAATATCTACTCTCCATGGACAGAAAGAGCTACCTACCTCTTTCTAACAAGGTGAGACATTTTTAAACTGCTCATCTTCTCAACCTATCTGGCTTTTGAATCTAAAGTCACAGTGTTCCTGTTCAATTTGACAAACTTGGTGGCAGGCTTGGATTTCGGCTCCAACCGATTTCGTAGACCATAATATAATTCTGCACCCAAAATGCCTCAGGCCTCCACCCAATCAATAAATTGCAGTTAATGCCCTTAGGGAAAATGGTCTTTGATGAGACTCAGTGTTAGCAGCCAATCCAAGCCCATTAACTTCCACATCTGGAAATAAGGTGAGCAAGGAAAATGAGACTGATGGCTTCAATTTAGTTCTCATTTATCAGCATCACAATAACCTAGCTCAACTACATACAATTCAGGGTGATTGGATGAATTTTCTGAGTAGAGGTCCAAGACAGAAGTAATAAGGAGGCTGAAGGTCAGGATCCAGGAATACTGGTGAAGTTATTTCAGTGCACTAGTTTAGAGTCAGGGAGCAAGAATAAAAGGACACCAAATAGATGCTCAGAGGCCCTCTAGTAAAGAAGAATAGTCAGAAATGATGTAATCCATGTCACTCACAGCTCTTTAATATATCACCTCAAAACAAACATTGATCACAATAAACCCTACGTTTCTATAATTTGATTCCCTCTAGAAAATGGTATTGTATTTTGTTTTTCATTCGAGTGCCTGAGCAAGCAAGAATGTTCTCCATTTCATAGATAGGAAAATTGAGCTTGGAGAGGGCAAAGACAGTTCATGGTGATGGCTGGGCAAACAGCACATTTTGTTTCCACTAATAACACACTCCCCTAATGAGGCAAAGAATTGGCTGAGTTTAACCAAATTTGGAAGTACATGTAATGGAGTGAAAAAAGTTTTATTAGCTAACACAGAATTCCTCTGAAGGAGAAAATTGCCTATGGTTAGGAAAATACCTTTGATAAATACCACATTCTGGTTTACTAGAACAATCATATTTTTGCCTTATGTTCCAGAGAAATTATTAGTATTTCCCATTTTTAGTTTGAAAGGTATTCTAATACTTAGGATGTAGTCACCCTATTGATATGTGTGGATATCTGTCTGTCTGTTTCTATGTGTGCACAGGAGTACATGTACATTCTGCACATCTGTGCTGCTACCTAAATAGAGATCATAGAGACAGGTAGGGTGAGGAAACCCCGCCCAAAAGCAGGAGTTAGCAGGAAATGGGGTGGCAAAGGGTTAGCTAACTGCTCTGCTTCTGACAGCAGCAGAAATGGGAAGAAGAGACCGAACATAGAAAACTGACTGCAGTTAGAAGGTAGGAAATGATGTATGTCTGTGGCACTGTATGAGGCTCATGACCAAGTCCACTTCCCAATAGCAAAATGGCAAAGGGCTTTTAGGAACACGCGTATCTGGAGATTGAATTGCAAAATGTTTTGTTCCTATGGTGCAAAATCTTGTTATGCTGTTCTTCCCCTCTCCCCAACTTCAGTCAAATGTACTATTCATGTAAATACCTTGGGGAAAACTTTTCAATAAAGGAATTAAGATAACATGGCTTCAGCACCAAGACTGAGACTCAGAACAAGGAGAATACACAAAAACTAAGTGGTGATGCAAAATTTGACATTTGGGGAAACAGACATTTAGCGATGGTGACCACAAACATATGAAACATATGAGGCACCTAGGAATTATCAAAGTCCACAGGCCAGGAGTGGAGCTTCAGGAAAATAACCATAGATTCTCAAAGAACAGTGACACCCAGCTTATGTGTGCATTGCATCAATACTGAATGAGCTAGAGATCGACAGTTGGAGTTCCTTAACCATTTCATTCAAACTTAAACCCACAAACATACATTTATGCATCAACGTATTAATGTGGAGTTGAGGCCGTTTCTTCTACCAGGAGCCTGTTGATGGGCATCCTCTGTTGCCTTTTATGCTTAAACCACATTTTTAATGTAACATCTAACTTTTGTAGACAGAACAAAACAATCTAAATGCAGAAATCTGCTAGACTTAACATTCTTTGAATTTTTTGCAGATGTTTAGCATATCTCTAATTTAAAATTTTTTAGCAACCTGTTTACCAAATCTCTCCAAGAAAGCTTTGCTTTCTTACATTAATATTGCATCTATTTATATTTAACAAAATTATACAATTATGATAGCCAAAACAATTGAAATATACATGTTGCCATAAATGCAATTGACTCAAGAAGTAGAAATGCCAGAGCTAAAGAGATGGTTCAGCAGTTAGAGCATTTACTGCTCTTCCAGGGGACCCAGTTTCCATCCCCAGCACCCACATGGTAGCAAACAATCAGCTGTAACTCCAGTTCCAGGAGATCTGAAGCCCTTATCTGACTTCCACAGGTTTGCACACATGGGTGCACTTATATGCACAAAGGCAAAACACTCTTATGCATAAAAAAATTAATAATTTAAATTTTTTAACATTACATTTTAAGATGTGCCCTCTGCAGGCAGAAAGTGCCATATGCACTACCACAACCCCAAACTCCACCCCACGTTTTGCAGAGTAAAAAGCCAGCTCTGTTACTCTAGCGAGACTGGTAAATAGAAGCCAGTTTTTGTTATTCTGTCTGGCAAGCTTGGTAAATAGAGGCTAGTTTTAAAAGCTGCGGTTGAGTTGTTTTGGTTTGTTTTGTTTCATTTTCCACTTAGTGTTTAGGTCATCTTCCTGAGCAGTTGAGCGACTTGCCAACCCATTGCACACTCTGACCATGGCTGTCTTGCACCATCTATTGAGTACCTTATTGTCAAATTTCAGAGTCTTCTGAAACCTTCTACATTCAAAGGGGTGGACCAGACCCAGAGGCCAGAGAACATGCTCCCTCAGGAGGCAGCAAAGAAAATCACTTCCATTTCTACTTGAAGTCATACTATGGGACAGGCTCTGACCTAATCTTATCCTCCAACTTCACTGAAGCCCCTGAAAGGAAGCCAGGCTCTGCTAAGCCAGATAGAAGAATTCTAGGAGATTCTCAATGAGACATGATAACATTTAGTGGTAATGACTAAACGTATGTATTCAGTGTAAATTAGGACTCTCTTCTTCGGCTGGAAAGGGCAGAGAGCTAAATCTAAGCAGCAGTCAGAGAAAGCAAATTTTCTCCTAATCAGAAAAGCACAATCATGGTGAAGTGGAGCTGGTAAATGGAGCTGGTGCTGTAATTAGGTGCGTTTTACTTTTCCTTGAAACAGCAAGAAAGGAAAGGTGGGCATCTAGGAAGAGTGTTGTTAAAAACGTCTGGAAGATGACATCGTTTAGGTAATTAAGGACAGGTTAAGCCTGATAATTGTCTTGGTAAAGAAGACCAGAGGAAACCAGATATCTGCAGCATGGGGATGTGAGCAAATTTAAAGGGATTTCTGATACTATAAATTCTAAAGTGATAGCATCATTCCTTAAAAAATATAGAAGAGGGTGTGTGTGTGTGTGTGTGTGTGTATGTATGTGCATTTAGTCTCTACGTATATGTGTGTACATGCACACGTGTGTGCAGACCAGAAGTCAACACTGCCAAATGTCTTATACACTCTCCACCTTTTTTGAAACAAGGTTTTTCACTGACTAGGGCTCATCAATTTGGCCAGACTTGGCTGGCCAATGTGTTCTAGGGATCCTCCTATCTCCAGTACTGGGAATACTAGTTTGCACTGCCATGTTCAACCCTTTACATAGATGCTAGCGATCTGAAATCAAATCCTCATGTTGATCGAGTCATCATCCCCAGCCCTGAAAATATAGACATCTTAAACAATAATATTACTCATTGTAAGCAGTTAGTAAGGGAGAATTCTAAATATAGCTGGGTTTCATGTTTCCTTACATTTACTGATTATATTTGTTCTTAAATATAGTGTTTAATAAATGTACATGGTAAGTTATTAAGTATAAATGTAGTTTTCTAAGAAAAGGAACATTGAGTAAAAGAAGCCTACCCGTATCTCTGGGACTCACTTAACCTCGCCCTTGTGTGGTTTCATACTCTACACTTGAGACACGTTAACTAATGCGAGATCTAGGCAGACAGAAAACTGAAAGCCATCAGATGTTGACAGAAGGCAGGAGATGGGCAAAGTGACTTCAAGAGCTAGATGTTTTGTTCTTTTTTTAATTTTTTTTTAAAAATGCGAAAAGCAGCAAAGAAATTAAATGGAAGTTGTCGTTTGGAGGCTAGGGGAATAAAGGCACAAGCTGTTTCACCTGCTGCTGACTTGCCTGGAGAAGGATGACATTAGCTTCAGCCTCCTTTTTCTGTTTTCAAGTTGGGAGGTATTAGTGGAGTCTCCATCCTTCCTCCTTCCTCCTGTTCTCCCCCAGCTCAAATTCAGAGTGAGGAGGCTCATGCTGAGGCCTCTGCAGGAAACCATCAACAGTAGGGGCTAATGGGAAACCTAATGACACTTAAATGGGACTAGTAGAGCTAAGAGAGTTGTGCAGCTTATATTTATAATAGAAGGAAAAATAACAGCACTAAGCCAAACTAGGAAGTGGCCTAGGCTTGGAACCGTTATAAGCCCAATAAAGAAAAATCTGCAACCTCCCTAAAGAAAGGGAATTTATCACACCACTGAACTGCACGCATTCTAACAGGTGAGCATTGAGAAAGCGATGAGGTTACCTCCAGCACTTGTGTTAAGTTATCAAGTAACACATAGTGGACTGAGGTTTCCCTTCATTTGAATTTAGGACATAGTTTCAACCTATAGAAAGTAAACTATGGCTGAGCATTCAAGATCTGTGCTAAAGCCAACAGAAACAAAAATGTGTTGACAATCGCTTTCAAATATGGTTCTAGTAACAGAAGAGCTTGATTGTATGGCTATTTTTCAAGCCCTGATACATCACTTGGTTTTTTTTTTTTTTTCAAACTAAGCCAAATTTGTCTTTAGGAGTTTGAATATTTATATACCATTCATTCTGATAGTATTAGCATACCTAAAATTCTAGAACAATGGTTCTCAAAATGTAACCCCCAGACCACAGGCCTCAACTGGGAATATGTAAGAAATATAAATTCTTAAGCCCCATCTTAAGCTTCTTTAAAAGTCTTGGAGGTAGGACCCAGGCCATGTGCTTTAACAAGCTCTCCGGGTGACTCTGACACACAGCGCAAGTTGAAAAGCCACTGGTCTAGAACATTGTTTTTCAAACTTCGTTGCACATTAGAACCACCTACGAAGCTTTACAAAGCAATGCTTAGGTTGGTTCACACCTCCTCCCTACCACTAGAGATTCTGATTACATTGGTATCAGGTGCACCCTAGATGGTTTGATTAAAAAAAAAACAAACCTGTAAATGATTCTAATGTGCAAGAAAGTGTGAACATACTCAGAAAAATGAAAGTGAGCAGTCGACTGTTCATACCAAAAAAGTATTAGTTACTTTTCTCATCACTGTGAAGAAGCACCTGACAGAACAAGTTGTGGGAGGAAAGATTTATTCTGGCTCACAGGTCCAGAGGGATTTCAGCTCATCACAGTAGGGAAGGCAAAGTGGTAAGAATCCCACATGGCAAATCTCCTCACTGGGTGTCTAATCAGTAAGCAGAACACATAGGCAGGAGCCAGAGGTGGGTGTAACCTTCAAAGGCCAACCCCTAGTAACTTAGTGTCACCAAATGTGTTCCACATCCCAAAGGTTCATTGCTTCCCAAAGCAGCACCATAAACAGGAGGTCAGATGTTCAAGCTCATGGGCCCCTGGGGAGACATTGCACATTCAAATGATAACAGATATTCAAGATTTCAGAGCCAATATTTATAAACATTAATTCCATGCTGAAAGACCAAACAGTATTTTTCCTTGATCATATTTCAACCAAAGAAAATAATTTATCCCCAAAATCTTAAGTGTCTCAAAAATCTTGTTTGATTGATTTAAATGCCTACTTGAGATTTCCTGCTTTGTCCTTTCTTTGAGGCAACTCAAAGTAAGGTTGTCTTTAAAGTTAACAATTTTATCTCCCCTTTTTAAAGAACCTGATTCCTGCTGCTTAATACTTATTTGAAAGTCCTATGGCCATGCCTCTCACACTGAGGTACAGGTATTTCCCAAATTGTGCAGTGATGTATAGGACCCAGAAAGCCACAGATCACAGGGAACTCATGTCTGGAACCCTCAAGTTATTTAAAGATAGGCAATTAAGTACATTTTAACATTAAGAATCACATAAATATATTAATTAGAAGGCAAAATTCAAATATTCTAGATGTGACTGGTGGCACAGGTCTGTAATCCCAGCTACTCAGGAGGCTGAGGCAGGAGGATTGCAACTTCAAAGGCTGACTGAGCTAGAGTGAGTTCAAGGCCAGCCTAGGTAACACTATCTCAAGGGAAACAAATAGAAAAAAAAGAAAGAATGTGTGTGTGTCAGAGCTGTAGCTAAAGCACTTGCCTAACATGCATGGTCTTGAGTTTGACTATCAACACTGCAAAAGATTAAATTAAATTAAACTAAAAATGATTGCCCTGGAGTCCCAAGTCTTCCAAAAAACACTGTCCAGATCTCCTCCCTGCCATGAGCACATCACTAGGTTATGGAATATTGGGACAATAAGGATAGCACCAGCACCGTGCAGTACATATGAGCCTTGCTGAAAGCAGCTTGTAATTTTTTTGAAAGAAGGCACCACATAAAGAAAGGAATTCCCCCTTGAGGTCTCTTCTATTCATTTAGCCAAACAGGAATTAGTATCTCCTCTCTTTCAACCACTGTCTGTTTTCAGATTTCTTCAGACGCCAATAGTCAGTGAAGAGAAGGTCGCTATCTGCCTATTAGGGCCTGATAGCACATGACTCCACTATAGTCAACATTAAGGGTACCTCTGAAGATTCCTTAACTTCTTAACTGAAAACTGGCTTTGAGACTAGTTCCAGGAAGGATGATTGTGATGGGAGCAAATTGAGACTTAGAGGATCCAAGGAAGGAGCTGAATTGAAATAAGTTGTTGAAATTCTGATCCAAGGCAGAAAGTTGTAAAGCCCTATGAAGGCAAAAGCTTGAAAAAAATAAAGTTTACCTAGTCTCACTCAGAAGAAAAAGAATAGAGAACAGAGAATGAATGACAGAAATCCAAATCAAAATTGCAACCTCGAAGAGACACTGTGGGCGTTTTATATGGAATTGTGGTGCCAAATTTGCACATTTATAACACCCAAAGGGTTTATTGTTCAGTCTTTCTGCTGAATTCTAGATGAAAAAGGAACTCTGCTCTTCAGAGCTTTTACAAAATGTGGTAATAAATTTCCCCATAGAGTTGTGCCTGCCCCCCAGCTTATCTTTCTTCCTAACCAAGTTTGAGCTTACAGAATTGGGGATATTTCTGTTTTAACTTTTGCTTTGGGCACTAGCATGCCACACTTCTGCTGTGTCCCAACTGAGCATGGATGGCAACCTGGGTAAGTCCAGCGTCCCTTGGTTTTGTCACTATTTTGAAGAAAGGCAATTCTTTCCTATCAGAAAATAAAATGTGTATGTAGCACCTGTGTATCCTGAGTACTAATCTCTTCCAAGTAACAAAAGAAGCACCTGCATTTCCCAGGAGAGGAGCCTACAGCATTTCACATTTGGGCAAAGACATGCTTCTCCCAAGGAGAAACTTAGCAACCACCACTTAGTTCGGTTCTGGTAAGATGACATGAGATACAGAAAGGGAGATGAACTCTTAGGGCCACACAGCCAGTGAGACCAGGGTGCCAGTCTCTGGATTACAGTAGTTCCACCTTAACCAGTTTCGCTATCCATGGATTCAGTTACCCACGGTTGACAATGGCCAAAAAATATTAAGTGAAAAATTCTGAAACAATTCACAGTTTTGGTCCTAGTTTTCTTCCTACTGCTACAACCAAAACACTGGCCAAAACCAACTTGGGTAGGAAAAGGTTTGTTGCATCTTACTCTTCCAAGTGGCAGTCCATCACTGAGGGAAACCAAGGCAGGAACTTAAGCAAGCCAGGAACCTGGAGGCAGGAGCTAAGGCCCAGACCACACCATGGAACACTGCTTACTGGCTTGTTTCCCTGGCCCATGCTAAGCCTGCTTTCATATACAATCCAGGAGTCCATAGCAGGCTGGGCCATACCCACCCCCACCCACATCCCATATTGCACAATGATCAAGAAAATACCTCACAGATATGCCCAAAGGCCAATCTGATAGATAAAATTCCCAAATTGAGGGTCCCTCTTCCCAGGTGTGTCAAGTTGACAACTAAAGCTGTCTAGCACAGGTTTTCGATAAACTGGATATTGTTTTTTAATTCTCATTTTATTATGAGCTATTGTTCATTTCTTGCTGTACCTAATTTAAAAATTAAACTTTATGTACATATAGGATAAACATAAGAGTATGAATTTTCAGGAATCATCTACAGGTCTTGAAATGTATCCTCCATGCATAGGGACAGGTAATCGTAGTTTTCTTCTCCTCTCAATCCACCCTACCATATCCCTGAAGTACTACAGAGCACGGGGAGGCTCCAAGCTGCTGTTGTAAGGAGCGAGCAATGAAAACTAAACAGAATGGAACCTATGGAAAGGAAGGACCAGAATGAAGCCCTCACCTAATGAGTAGGAAATTGATGCATAGGCCGGGGGCATCCCGCAGAATTGCAACAGACCTTTGACTCCCAGGAAAGCAATAGAGGTGGCACACAGCAGCGGGAACAGAAAGGCCAGGCAGGGCTGTACAGGAAGCACCTGAGGACAAGCTGGGAGTCTGACCAAGGCAAAACCACTTGTCTGTATGTCTCCTGGCCTTATGCCCTTGGACAGGCACTAGATACAAGGTCACAAAGCAATAGAGGCGGCACACAGCAGCGGGAACAGAAAGGCCAGGCAGGGCTGTATAGGAAGCACCTGACGACAAGCTGGGAGTCTGACCAAGGCAAAACCACTTCTCTGTATGTCTCCTGGCCTTATGCCCTTGGACAGGCACTAGATACAAGGTCAGGCAGGTACGTACGTTTGTTCTTGCATCCATAGAGGTAGAAAGTTCAGATTTCAAAGCACAGATTCTCATTGCTGTGTCCTTATCTGTAAAATGGTATTAACCACCTTGTGTCATACAAGTGAAGTGAAGTGAAGTGAGAATTTGTATAAGAATTATGAAATAGGGCAAGAAAGCACTTGTCAGTCAGTTGGGACTATTATAACAACGTAGAAGAGTGGATGCCCTATAAACAACAAACTTACATTTCTCACAGTCCTGGGGATGGGAACATCTGAATTCAGAATGTCAGCATGGCCAGGTGCAGGCTGCTGATTCTTCACTTGAAAGATAAAGCACAGGGGAGACCATGTTTCAAAAATCCCAACCATCATCAGGGCTCCATCCATGGCCTACTTAGCTCCCAAAGGCCCCACCTCCTAATACCATCACACTGGAGATTAGGATCTCAACATACAAAGTGGTTAGAAGGGAGATGACAGAACCATCCAGTCCATGACAGCACTGTTGATTCTATTGTCATAATCAATACTACCTCAGGGCAGAATGTGTGTGTAGCCTTGGAAGGAATGCCTGATATAAAAGTCTCTAGGTTTAATGATGGCAGAAATATATGTTATGAAATATGAACAGGATCTGGAAGCAGAGCTTCCAACAGCTGACTGACCTTAAGCAAATCACCTGACTTCCCTGACCCTCCATCCCATAGGCATTGATTTAGGAAATTAAAAAACCATAGCATGGAATAGCAATAACAGAAAATATGTTAATGAAAACCCTATCTGAGGACCAGCTAGTCACCAAGGCAGAGCAAAACCAATCGCAGACGGGCTTATCTAGATACTTCTTATTCCCCCAAAAGTCTCCCTGTGTCCCCTTTTCAATGTCCAAGTGTGTGGAAAGCCAGACGTAGGCACAATTTACTCTTCAAATCAAGAACAGAGGAGAGCTAGACAAAAGGTAAAACAAAGAGTGGAAGACACTCTCTCTGTCAAAACCACTACCTTTGTGCTAGCGAGATGACTTAGCAGATAAAGGGACTTGCTGCCAAGACTGGCAACCTGAGCTCGATCCCAGGACCAACGTGAAAGAAGGAGAGAAAAACCTCCAGCAGGTGGTCCTCTTACCTACACACACAAATAAATAAATAAATAAATAAATAAATAAATAAATAAATAA
>NW_008346548.1:5771599-5774075 GCF_000622305.1 Nannospalax galili
AATTAGCTCATCAAAAAGTCAAATATTCAGCACGATTTTAGAAATTTATTAATAATACTTTGAAATAATTGCTTTTATTTGGCTTTATTTTATATACAAGAAATTAACCCTTTCAGCAAGTCAAAGGAACAAAGCTGAAAAGTGAGCAAAAGATACAGCTGGATAGAAGCAACAGAGACCATCATCCTCCGATCTGGTTCAAAAATATTAAAGAAAAAATGCTGATTAGTCTGTCAACTTCAATCCATTTTCAGCTTGTTCAAACTGGAACAATTCCCCCTGTGGTCTTTTAAAACTCGCAGGCTTGGAATGAGTGAAGTAGTGCACACAGAAGCCTCGTCTTCAAAGACGACATGTAAAATACATGCATTAACAAGCAAGGAGTTTCCTTTTTCTTTGTTTCTCTTTCCTGAGTACTGAGCATGTCTCAGTTGAGTGATTTCAAGCAGAGTCTGCACTTTCCTTCCTCCCAATGTGGAGGCCTGCAGCATGCCAGGGGAGCCCTCCTGGATGCCTCTGGCAGGGATTGAACTCCCTAAGCCAGTAACATTGACATAAGCACTCACATCTCTCTCCTCTCAGACAGTATCTGGTAAATAAAATATTACTTAAACTGCTTGTATGTGAAAAAGCAAATAAAGCAAAAAGGCATGTTTGTGGGTATATGCCTCGGTGCAATGTTCTTAAATGCCTACCAAATAGCTGATTGAGCCAGGGACAGAGTCTTCTATCTGAAAGAAGATGTGTGGATTCAAGCTTGATGTCATACATGCATCTTCAAAATTTTGAAGACACAGCTAGTCTTTCCCACTTGGCAGAGCATTGATGGGGTTCATGGGTTGCTTTAGATAAGAACAGGGATTCCACTCATCCCACCCTGATCCCCTCAACATCCTCTGCAATGGACAAGGAGAGTTAGGGAACAGGCAATGGTGAACTAAGAACAGAGGTCCTGGTGATGGAGCCTTATTTTTCTCACCCTTTCCATGAGCTTTCCTTTCCTCCCACCTATGAGCATTCAGGTGCTGATGGCACTCAGCTTAATCTTTCACAGCACACTTTAGCAAGAACATTTGAGACTTTAAGTCCCTCCAATAGATTTCACTGCATTTCCAGCTCCTACTGTCTAGTGCATTATAGAAGTTCAGTAAATAAAGTGTGGAAGGAAGGAGGAAAGGATGAAAGGAAGGGAGGGAGGGACCTCCCACCTATGAGCATTCAGGTGCTGATGGCACTCAGCTTAATCTTTCACAGCACACTTTAGCAAGAACATTTGAGACTTTAAGTCCCTCCAATAGATTTCACTGCATTTCCAGCTCCTACTGTCTAGTGCATTATAGAAGTTCAGTAAATAAAGTGTGGAAGGAAGGAGGAAAGGATGAAAGGAAGGGAGGGAGGGAGGGAGGGATTTTTTGTATTTGTAATGTACAGTAAACTGTTACCCCAAATTTAAAAACATGTCCAATTCAACTCCAAAAATCATGCCTTCTTGGAAAGAAGAGGGGGACATGATGAAAGGAAGAATAATCCAGAAACTAATAGGGTTTAAACCTGAAAAATGGACAGACTCATCACAGTGGGACAGACAAACCACCAAGTTTCCAAAACTCCACAGTGTAAGAGTCATAAACTGGTTTAAGTATAGTTAAGCAAGGGTTTGACATGACCCACCATCAAGCACACCAGGGTCAGGTCTGAGAAAATCCCTTGTAGTCCCCCGGTTTCTTGAGGTCTAGGCATGGGGACAGAGCTCCAGGAACTAGGTGAGCACCTGTTGTTTAGGGCTGGTTAGCTGCTAAAGAAAACAGGCTGGTATTCCTTAACTCTCCCTTCCTTTCTTAAACACAACTGGCCCTTGAGGCCAGAATTTAGCTGAGCCTACAATATCAGCAATAAACATTAACAAGGTACCCACTGTGATGAGCATAGTTAAAAATATTCACTCATTTAACCTTGCCACCAACCATATGAGGTTGACACTATTATTATTATCAGGTCCACTTTGCAGATAAGGAAAAGTGGGCATAGAGCACTTCAATGCTTGACCAGGCTCAGGCTCACATAGTGGAACAGCCTGGATCTGAACCATCATCCTAAAAAAAACCTTTGAGGATCACTGACACTGACTGTAGGACGTCAGGAAGCTTCCTGTTCTTTCTAAGCAAGACCAATGAAACCAATTAGCTATGTGGCTAACTCCCCGAGGAAATCCACACTTTGAAAGTGGACAATTAGAAAGCAGAGCACATAACCAAGAAATCATATACACGCCTGTGCAGCCCTATAAGAATAATTCAGCACAGAAAAGCCCCAAGAGCCTGAAGTTTACCCATGTATTGAATCTAAAATGCACATACTATGACTGAGATTTACAGAAATGAATTTAGTGTTCCGTGCTCCAGAGCCAGTTTCCATTTGCCCACCCTGAGAAGCCATTACACACACACCTGCAATTTGAAGCACTGTCCCTCAGAGT
>NW_008346548.1:5774130-5805630 GCF_000622305.1 Nannospalax galili
AATATAATCTGTAAAATTTCTCCTGGTTAAACTACCAGATAGAAGATAAATTTATGTAATTAGAAATAATCTCTAGAAAGAAGTAAGTCCAGACAGTGTGAAACATATATTTATATACAACATTCCTTTCAGTTCTGTTTATCATGTTCAGAACTATTTTCACGTTTTAGTTTAATATCCTTTGGGCTAGAGAGATGGGTCAGAAATTAAGAGCACTTGTGGCTCTTGCAGAGGACCCAGGTTCGATTTCCAGCACCCACATGGTAGCTAACAACTATCAATAACTCCAGTTCCAGAAAATCCAATGTCTTCATCTGTCCTTTGTAGGCACATATGCAGCCAAAACTCTCCTATGCATAAAATAAAAGTAAAATCTTAAAAAAATAAAAAAATCAAGGCAGAGACACACTTTAGATGTGAAATCTGCCAGCTAGTACAGTGAAGCCTAGGGTAAGTTATTGGGTCACGAAGTCTGCCTGTCTTTCAGAGGGAAATACAAGTTGAACATCCCTAATTCAAAACCTAAAACATTTTCAATTCTACTTTGAGAACCTAAAATAATGCCACAAGCAGAAAATTGCATGCTATGAAACTTGGTTCCATGCACAAAATTATTCAAAACATCATATAAAATTACCTCCAGGAAGTAAGAGTTTGCGGAGTGTGAGTCCTTGGACAAGACTCATTAAGCTCCACCCACCCACCATTGTGGAAGAGGGGGCAGAAAGAATGTAAAAGCCAGGGAAAGAAATGCAAGACCATATGGAAATAGAGTCCTACAGGCTCCTGGGACCTTGCTCATATGAACTTACAGCAATGGTGTCAGCATACACAAGGACCTATGCAAACTCAAGCAGACAAAACCCTAGCACAGAACTGAGGAAATAGGCAACAAATCCCAATCTTAATCAAAGAATTATGGGCAGCTGATTACATCTGGGTGAGGAAGAGCTGATCTTCTTAAAAGTAGGAATTCTATATAGGCTGACTAGGCCCCAGTGGATGAACTTGCACTGAGGGATGTCTGGGGACACTAACCTGACAAGACAGGCCTTAACACAAATGACAGAGTATATGAATTCCAGTGGGGTGGGGGGTTAAGGGAGGGTGCCAAAGGGGAAGGGGGCATAAAGATGATTAAAATTGATTAAGATGTTCTGTATGAAATACACAAAAGCAAAATTAAAAATTTACAAAAATAAATAAATAAAATAAAATTACCTCCAGGTTGTATGTGTATGCATGAAACATAAGTTTTGTATTTAGACTTGATGCCCATCACCAAGTTATCTCATTATGTACATAAAAATATTCCTCCCCAAAATCATAAATCCAAACACCTGTGGATCCAAACATTTCAGACAAAGGATGCTCAACCTCAACCAGTCTTTTAACTCTCACAAAGGGCTATGAGAAGTACCTGAAGTAATACATGTGAGCATTCTTTCAGAATTCTAAGACAGCATCCAAACTTAGCCACTGTTATTCATTCCTTTGTTAATAATCACTTTTTTATTATTTTGGGAGGATCTTTTTGAGACAGGGTCTCCCTATAACCCCAGCTAGCCTGACACTTACTATGTAGACCAGACTAGCCTCAGTCTCACAGAGATCCACCTACCTTTGCCTCCTGAGTGCTGGAACTAAAGGCCCCACGCCCAGTTCATCATTTTTATTTTTAAAAGAAAGAAAACACATAACAAAATACAGTTAAATTGTATTTCAGGTAATGAAGGAGTTTCTACATCTACACCTCTGAGATGCTCTGTGTTCCCATGATGAAATCAAGAATAGGTAATACATAAAAAGACTGAATAGTTCTTGAAGAAGGTTGAATAATTCTTAGCTTTTTTTTTTTAAAGAAAACAAAAAATAGTACCAGGAAACGCTATACCAACATGATACTTACCAATTCTTAAAATTTAGAGTACACTTATCAAAAACAATTTCAAAATATTCACAACAAAGCCTACTCATTACAATCTCTTACAGAATAATTTCAGGAATGTTATAAACAAGTATGCCTTGATTTCGGCAAAATATGTAAATTCCCCCACTCTGCCCTTATGCTTAGAATGGAGAAACAGACTGGCATGATTAGGTATACTGTCGCATATACTGTTGATTTTGACTTCCTAGTTATCTGAAGGGAGACTGGGGATCATGTCCTTGAAGCCTGATACACACTGGGTGGGACAAGATGAGTTCTCTGAAGGGGAGTGTGCAAAGGACCACAGCACAGAGCTATTCACAAATGCATATACAGAGAAGGGTCTGAGGGGAAAATCCCCAGAAGGGTAGCACAGGCATGCACCTCCAACTTGGTCAGCCTAAGCTGCACATTTTCCATGGAATGTCTCCTTATAACTCATGACCCCCCCCTTCATACCCAGCCTCTAGACACCTTTGCCAATGTAGGTACAGGACTGGGAGCAGCTGGTGAAGAGAGAGGCCCCCTCAGCCAGCCACCCCGATGGGAAGCTCTGGCTGCTTTCCTCACAGTGTGGACTTCTATGTCTCTGGATCTGGATTCAGGACACACACACACACCACCACCACCACCACCACCACCATCACCATCACCACCACCACCACCACCACCACCACCAAGTTCCAGGGGAATCTGAAGCCCTCTTCTGACCTCTGCGGCATTGCACGACAAGGGTGCACTCACATACATGCAGGCAATACACTCATACACATAAAATAAATAAAAAATAAAAATAAATAATTAAATAAAAGAAAGTCCAGGATGTACAACTGTGGGAGAAGGCAGGTGTTATGCAAATGACCCAGGAAGGTTCACAACTCTCCTGGCCCAGTGCCATTGAGCGCTCGCTCTCTCTCTCTCTCTCTCTCTCTCTCTCTCTCTCTCTCTCCTTTCTCTCTCTCATATTCACCCAAGCATGTGCTTGTGGAAGCCAGAGGTCAATGTTGGGCATCTTCCCATGTGACTCTCCATCTTATTTTTTGAGAAACAGTCTCTCCTTTTACTGAACATGGAGCTAGCTCTCTCAGGCTGGCTGGCCACTGAGGCTTCAAGATCCACCCATCTCCACCTTCCCAATGTTGGGCTTAGACACAACCACCACCACCACCATCACCACACCCAGACATTGAGTTCTGATAAAGGAACTCCAATTACACAAAGATATCATTAACCCCACTTGAGAATTAAGGGAACTGAGAATCAAAGCAGTTACTTAAATTGCTTAGGGTAACAGATTCAGCAAGCAGCACACACCTGAGATGCCAGCTCTGGTGTCCTGACCCTTCTCATCTTACCTCTACCGCACATCTGAACACACAGCTGGTACAAATCATTCTTATTTTCTCTGCTTCCCTCACACCTGCCTCTTTCCCCTTTCTGTTTTGTTCTTTACCCGCCCCCCCACCACAAACCTTGTATTTATTCATGCATAGGCAAATTTTGGGTCCATTAGTGTTCTTAAAGAGAGGCCAGGATGATCCCTGCCCTAGAAAATAATGCTCACGTCCCCTTAGGTCAAAATTAGTAGGCGTCCCAAGCACAGCTAGGAATGACCCATATTTTTACTGTTTGTTCCATTTTCATCTCCATTGGGACAAATAATTGTCCTATATTTTAAACTGGAGCTATGGTGGGGTGTGTGTGTGTGTGTGTGTGTGTGTAAGAGAGAAAGAATGAATATCTAATGCACTTGCTTCCTGATTTTATAGCTGAAATTGCCAAACCAACATATTTTGAACAATCCAGCATTCCTAGATCATGAGCTCTTTCACTCAATACACACAATACACAGAGAGAGAGAGAGAGACAGAGACAGAGACAGAGACAGAGAGAGACAGAGAGACTCAAATATACAGGCACACACTGTCTCATGCCTGATAATGTTTTTAGTGCTATCAAGAACTCCAAAATTATCCACATTTTGCATTCATTTTAACCTTTATAACAAGCCAGTCTAATAGAAAGAAAAAATACTACCAATGAAATTTTTAAAAATCATCAAATCAGAAAATGACAGTCGTTATTAACAAGGAAGTTTGTTTCCAGGTCTCTGTGCCTGTCCTCTCCTGGCTTCCAAGCCTGCTCACTCTAACTTCTGGAAGCTCCCCAACAACACTGCCTGGGGGAAAATTAGATCCCCTGCCCTTAATTCAAGTGCTGTTACTGCAACACCTATTCATATTCTAAGGAGGATAATTTAAATGAAAGTATTTTATTCTTCCATTAAAGTGGGGAGAAAGGAGTGTGAAAAGCAAAAGGCCAAAGCCTCCACTTCCACAGCGGCTCTCTGACCAGCTTCCTCCTCAAGGGCTTACACAGCCAGCAGAGCCAAGATTCCAAGAGCTGGTTTCCAGAGGCTCAGTCTCACCCCAGCCCCAGGCACACTCCTAGGCATGGCATCCCTGATGATAGTAACAATAATCATTAGTGCTCACCAAGCATTCTCTAAATCCCACATACCCTGCTTACGAGTTTTGTGTATTTTCTTGTTTACAGTCTACAATCTTGAAGTGACTTGTTTTCATTGCATTTTTATAGACAAGAAAAAAAAAAAAAAACTGCATTATCACTGCCTTTCATTTTGGTACCAATCCAAAGAGACTGCTCTGACCATTAGATGATAAACTGAGGCTCAGAAAGGTCCAGTAGCTTGCAGGCCTCAGTTTTGACCACTCATTCAGACATATTTAAAATCCGACCCTGACAGAGATATGCCTCAGTAAACCCACTGATATGCCATAGGATCCCACTGAAAAAAGGGCAGCACTGACCCTTGCAGAAACCCGGTGTCAATTACTTCACAATGTAGACATAGACTTGTCACAAAGCAAACTTAATCCTCAAAAAAAAAAAAGGAATTTTACAGTAAGAGAATTTTTTAAAACGAAACAGAGAAATGATACCTTAAGAAAGCATAAAGTTATGACAACCGGTTGTAAATCTTGATCATAAATTAAGGTTGAAAGGAAAAGGGTTTTTGATCCTGTAGCTGGGTGAGGCGCCTTACTGGATACACTAGCACCACCTTGTGGCAAGGAGAGAGAATACACACGGTCCTTCCTATTAGGTACAAAACCATGCTTCTCGATAAAGGAAAAACAAGGTTGAATACAAATCAGCAGGCTCAGAATTCCATTCACTAAGTGAAAATAGCTATTTTGATCAAATAGCCTGCTCTGGGGAGCTTATTTTGTCATGGGAATACCAACATGTAAGAGAAGGCCAGTCTTGCTCAATCTTAATATTGCAAAATGATATGTCATATTTTATACCACTTCATATACATAATTTAAAATGTATAGTCAAAGCAAGCTGAGAATTAAGCAGAAAATGTACTATCCCATTTTATAAACAAAGAAACTTGGGTTCACTCTGTTCATTGTGAAGTCAACCATGAAGCTTACAAGCCTTCTTAGGAGCTGCAGGGACGGTAAAGATGAGAATTCTGAAAAGACCAAAAACTGAAAATCAAGAATATGTCAGATTAAGGGGCTGGAGAGTTGGCTCATCGGTTAAGAGCACTGGCTGCTCTTGCAGAAGACCTAGGTTCGGTTCCCAGTACCCACCCGGCAGCTAACAACCGCCTGTAATTCCAGTTCCAGGGGAATCAGATGTACTTTTCTGACCTCCGTGGGTATTGCACAACACAGGTGCACTTTCATATCTGCAGACAATATGCTCATATGCATAAAAAATAAAAATAATAAATTAAATATTAAAAAGAATCTGTCAGATGAATGTTCACTGACATAAATTTCAGCAAAAATGTGTCTTCCACATGTTCAAAATGAAAAGAACCATAGCGACAGGTGCCAGTGAACTAGGGAGCCACAGCTGGCCATGAAGTACTTGGAGGGCCATGTGTTTGCTCAGCATTAACTGCATGATCGCAAATGCAGTTCACCAAACCTATAAATAAAGCATGCTACCAAGAAATTCTTACCTTTGTGTTTCCAATAGTTTAACAGATTTTTTGAAGGGAGAGGTGTAGAGCTTGACAAGTGATTCTCAACTCTATTTGGAAAAATGGACAGAGAACATTTTCAAAATACTCTAAAGGAAGAATAGGGAAAGCTCCCTTCAAGATATTATGTGACTGTTTCCAGAATCACTCTTTGTTTTGTCATATATTACTTACATTATTATTTTCAGAGAATTTAAAATTTTTGTCTAAAGACCAATATTCTTTGCCCTTGCTTGGCCCCAAATTAATAGGTTGTTTTTAAAGGTTTTGAGCGAAAGGCCCAGATACCAATCAGACACTTTTTTCAACATAGTCCATTTATTTTCTCCTCTAGATAACATTAATAATCAGATATCAGTTCTCCTTGAAGTATTCCAGAGGCTTGACCAAACAAAAGTACCCAAGCAAAGAGAGCTAGAGTGAGAGAGAGAGAGAGAGAGAACCTACAACGACTTAGCTGGAACCACAGTTAAAGGATCTGAGCTGGTCCCTCCATGTCTACTTTCAGAAGTCACTCTGCATTACACTCCTCACGACTGATAATATGACATCCAAAACTTTCCTGTTATTTTCATTTGAAACTCAAAGAAGTAGACTTCCTCCTTAAAAAATATATCATGGAGTGGCAAACATGCAAACTTTTTGTTGATACACTATATCATAAAACTAAGGAGGACTAGGGAGATTGCTCAGTGGTTAAAGCACTTGTCATGCAAGTATGAGGCCCAGAGTTCAGATCCACAGAACCCACATACATACCAGGTGGGCATGGCAGCTTGCCAGTAATTCCAGCCTTGGAAGGTGGAGGCAGGAGATCTCCGGAGCGAGCTGGCTAGCTAGATGAGCCCAACAGCTGAACCCTAGGTTTGGTTGAGAGACTTTACCTGAAGGAATGGGGTGGAGAATGACTGAGGAAGATACCTGGCATCAACCTTGGGCCTTCACATGTAGTCACATATGCACGCAGCAACATACTTGGAAACATGCAATACACACATGCATGTCCAATATACCCACAAACACATAAAAAGAAGATAAAGAATAAAACTAAAGAATTCATTTTTGTCTCTTTTCATATATATTCTCTTGGGAATAACTTAGACTTCACTGTTCACAGACCCGAAAGATACTTTCCCACTGCAAAGATTGAGCAGCTTATTGGCCTAGGACACCAGGATTGCCCAAGAGATCTTGAGAACACTAGTCAAATGATCTCAGAAGCATCAGGAAATGTACGAAATATCAAAGGAAAAATTTTACCTACTTGACTTCGTTTTATTGATCAGTAACACAATAAATCAGCAATGAAAATATTAAAACAATATCATAAAATAGGAAAAGACACAAGGGGTCCAAACATACAACCATCAACCCATCGCTAGAAACTGTGTAAACTGTACATTAAATGGACATTATAATAAGAGAAATGTAAACTACTCCAGTAATGAGATGCTGTTTTCTTTCTATCATACCAGCAAGTATTAAAAACATGAAATCATTATAAAAATTCCCTATTGTCCAGCACTATTTATGTTTTTTATTATGCCAATATCCCCCATTGTGAAAACACCAAGACTACATGTATCAAAAGTCTTAAAATTTTTATATCTTTTGACCTATGAATTCCAGCTGTGGATAACTACCCTAAGGAAATCATCAAAAACATGGGCCAACTTATGCACAAATATGTTTATTGTAGCATTATTTATTATTGTAATAAATGGAAATAATAAAAACGTCCAACAATAGAGGGCTGCCTTAATAAATTACAGGCCATCTAAACATGCATATTGTAGACTGTCATATGGACATTAAAAACTCACATTTGGGCTGGAAAGGTGGATCAACAGTTAAGAGCACTGGCTGCTCTTGCAGAGGACCCAGGTTGGATTCCCAGAAGCCAGATGATGGCTAACAACTGATCTTTACTCCCATTCCGGGGAATCCGAAAACCCTCTTCTGACCTCCGTGGGCAATGCACAACGTGAGTACACCTACTTACATACAGGTAATACACTCACACACATAAAATAAAAATAACAATTAAAATATTTTTAAAAACTCACACTTACCAGGAGTTCTGAATGACATGAAATGTTTGCAGTGCACTAAGTGAAAGAAGTGGGGTCCGAAGCTGCTCACCCAGCAGTCTCACCACTCTTTTTATTTGAAGTGAGTTTTTTTTTTTTTTTTTTATGCAGAGAAAATAGTGGGGAGAAAAGCACTAAACAAGCTTATAAATCATTTTTGTTTGCTCTTTATAGACTTCTGGTTTATTTCCAAAAATCTCCATAATGAGCATGTATTACTTTAAAAATGAAAGAAACATTAGCCGGGCATGGTGGCACACACCTATAGTTCCAGCACTTGGTAGTCAGAAGCTCCCCCCCCAGCAGTCTCCCCCCTTTTTTTTTTTTAAGTTGGTTTTTTTTTTTTTTTTTATGCAGAGAAAATAGTGGGGAGAAAAGCACTAAACAAGCTTATAAATCATTTTTGTTTGCTCTTTATAGACTTCTGGTTTATTTCCAAAAATCTCCATAATGAGCATGTATTACTTTAAAAATGAAAGAAACATTAGCCGGGCATGGTGGCACACACCTATAGTTCCAGCACTTGGTAGTCAGAGGCAGGGAGATCTCTATGAGTTCAAGGCCAGCCTGGTCTAGTGAGTTTCAGGACAGCTGGGGCTACAGGGAGACCCTGCTTCAAAAAGACAAAAAAAAAAAAAAAAGAAAAGAAAAGAAAAGAAAAGAAACATTAATATAAAGTACATACATGTGGCATTCAAGGCCAAGGAAAACACTTATTTCAGCTGTTTCTTTAGCTCTGATTGTTTCCTAAATACATCCCACATTTATTTCCATGCTTCCATGTTTTTCTTCTTAACATTCCAACCACTTGGAGGGTCTTATTACTTGAAAGCCAGTTCTACTCCCTGGCCTTCTCTGAAATCCTCAATAGGAATTGGTTGTTTCTTCATCATTGTTTTTAAATCACTTCATGCATGGCTATAGAATTGCCATTTACAAAGTGCCTTGTAATTATTCATTTCTGTGTCTAGCATTTTGAAATTTTCTAAGGCCCTGAGTCCTAAGAGCCTTTAAATCTATATTACCTGGTATTGTATCTAACACGCCATAAATATGCAGTGCATGCATGAAAGAACAGTAAATGGATAAGAAGGATGAATGGATGGATGGATGGTGGATAGATACATGCATGGAAATGTATAGTCTAGGCTTTCAAAGGGTAGCAGTCTCCAGAAACCAAGCTGTCTTCCTGATGCTTCACCTGTTTGAATACGTGGACCACCGAGGACATGAAGGAAGCCGCACTACGCTGAGCACTGCTAAGATAAGTTGAACTATAATTAGCTTATAATGGAACTGAAATTTTTCTAGTTGAAACAACAAATCTGTTATCCTGCTCTACAGTAAATGGCTTTCTACAAAGGATACCCACACTTTTTATTATTAAAAAACCATTCCAATAAAAGATATGCTGAAAAATTATTGCAATTTCTACTAATTAAAAACTAATTAAGTCATTTGCTGAATAATACATGTATTCTACTTGCATTATCTATGAGCATGCTCTTCACTTACAAATATTTGTCTCCATTTCATTAAAGTAATTAAACTGCTCCAAGTACGGTTATTTTTATAAGCATTTTATAGCCAGCTCTCAATTTTCCATACCAATGGAGAAGCATAATTGAAATATTTAAAACTGAATAACAGATAATAGAGAACCTCCCTGCAGTTCTCCTCCTCCTCCAGTTTAACAAACAACAAAAGCAACTGACTTGAGTTTTAGCTTGTTCCCTTCTCTCACTCCCACTGTATTAGCAGGAGCAGAAAATAATAGTGGGTAAACAGCATGATTGTATTCCTGCACATGCATCTCCTCCCTCCCAGCATCACTCCTCAATAGCTCAGTTTAACATATGTTTGGGCAAGGTGGAGGATGTGTGAGCCAGCTTTACCAAGGAACAGAGACCATCCCCAAACCTGTAACAAAATTAATTACACTGTCTCTCCTTCCACATCTCCCATGCCTTGTCTCTGTAATTATGACAATTCCTTAAGTTCCTAGAAAAAGAAATGCTGCATAAAGCAAAAATTCTTTATGCTAAGAATTTTAATGGGGATTCTGAGAGAAGATGTCAGAGTGTGCATGACATTGCCTGACTGCAGCTCTGTGTGCTATTTGAAAGAAAGGGGTTATATAGAAGGTACCCATTCTTCCACAGAATGAGAGGCAGCATCAGTATGAAAATGCATATGTATTGGATGCATTTAATTACGTCTATTGAGACACATGACAAGAAAAATATATACTGGGAACAGGTGGACAATTCATGTTCCATAATGGGTATTAATGGTATTAATACATTGTGGGGTATAAACAGAATAGATGTATCCCCACTCCCTCATACCAGTTTTTGTCTTGATTATGAGGGGAAGTGATGATACTGGGAAAAGAAAATGCCATCCCAGGAAAGGAGACATGACGGGAGAACTGGCACATCACACTTGAATACACGCCAGTACATAGTAAGTAGCAATATGTGTATTGCACTCTTGAGGCCCTGGGGGACGATCTTTAATTCCTAAGGTTAAACACACAAAGGAAATTATGCAGCAAGAGGCAGGAAGAGATTGCTTTTATTGTTTTGTTTCGTTTTAATACAGACTTCAATGGCAGTCTCCAAGATGCATGCAGAGGCTCAAATCAGCATTTCATTCAGAATTCACGTGTTACATGGCATCTGCTTTATTCTGAACTTTCCCCTGCTTTAAGTTTTATTGGATTTTAATCGGAGACCATCTGATGAAATGTTCTAATCTAGATTAGAATGTAGCATGTACAGTGGCTGAGTAAGAGGGAGGATAGTGAAATCACATAATGGAATATAAAATGGATTTTAAAAGCAATAAAATTGCAGCAGGCAGAGGGGTCTCCTTGAGACTGAGAAGGAACATTCACCACACAGAAAAAGAGAAATTCAGCAAGTCCCTGCCCAGGGCAGATACTTACCTTGCACCAGGACACCTTTTCCCATCCCCAAGGACATACCCATCGCACCCAGACAGGGCAGAAAGAAAAGTAGAACACAGGCTGGTTTGGGGGAATTAAAGTGACAATGATTACGAGAAAGAAGAGCTAGAGCCCCCACGAACCCATGACAGTCTGGTTCATGTGATTTGGAGACAAAGCTCACTGTAGGAGACAACAGAGGTCAGTCTGGCTGCGCCACCCAGAGCATAACTTCACAATTCTACTCTGCAACTGAAGTCACATGATCTTTGTAACATGTAGGCTGATTTAGAAGGCCTGAGGTGGACCCAAGAACGTGCACTTCTAGCGAGCTCACAAGTGTTACTGGTGCTTTTGAGTAGCTGGATGTATAGCCATGTTTCATCATCTGCATCAGCTTACTCAGTACCCAGTTAAACTCAGATCCCTGAGACATACCCAGACTTGAACCTTTAAGGCCAGGAGAGGAGGTGCCTAGAAATTTTCAATTTATAAAACTCTCCTGTTTCTATTTTGGTTAAGTCTTTGATATGCTGGAACAGTTCTCAATAATCTCAAACAGGGATGTGGTGGTTTGAATGAAAAATGCCCCCCATAGACTCATGTATTTGAACACTTGGTCCCTAGCTGTTGTCACTGTATGGGGGAGGTTCTGGAACTTTGAGGGGATGGGGCCTTACTAGAGGAAGTATGTTCTCATCAAAGAACCCTGGAATGAGTCTATGAGGATAAAATGGGGCCAGAAACTCCCCTCCCACTGGGCAACCCAGCGCATACTATAGAGAACATATAGCTACTTACAGGCTACCTTCCCCAGAGTATTTTTAACAAATTCCATTGTTATATGATGTCTAGAGGTCTTGATTGGGTTCATTTTCTCCACCAATTAAAGAATTAAAAGGCAGGAAAAATTTCAGACACAGCAGAGCACAACAGGCAAACAGGCTTTATTAAAATATAAGGAATCACTTCCATACACTCACTCACCTAAAAAGAAAGTCTGTCCACAGTAGAGAGGGGATACAGAAACAAACAAACAAACAAACAAAATCCAAAGCCCCCAAGAGGGCTTGAGATCTTTAAGTGTTTTTACTGGCATGGGGCTGGTCTCCCTCTTCTAACTTTAGATTGGTCAAGTTAAACAAAAAACAGAGAGCACATGGGTCATAGCTCCAAGCTGTCAGGTCGGGCCTGGACTAAACTAAACTGTACTGGACTAGTCAACTGGAAAAATATCCCTGCTAGCAGGTGTCAGACCAAGAACAGAAGTTATGCTGTATTTATTATTTATGAGTGGTCCTGTTTGCTTATCAAAGATTCAATCCCTTACACCATCATCACCTTCCCCTAAGCCATGGAATCATTTGGGGATCCATCTCTGACTCTTGTATTTTCTAACATGCTCAGCCCCTGTCCTGTTGCCAGGTCTTGCTGATTTAGCTTACAACATCCATCCTCTCATGAATTTCCTTCTCCCATTTCCATAGCCATAATCCCAGTCCCCAAATTCCCTCACTTGAGCCAGAGCAGAGATCCCCTAACTGGTGTTCCAGGTTCCCCTAGTATTCATCTTGTAGTCTCTGCTAACTCCACTGCACTGAGAATAACGTCTTCCCTAAAGCCGGGAAGGCCTTCCATGATACCCTTCCTCTCTCCCTGTGCTCCAGCTGCACCAGTGTTCTTTGCTTCTTATCAAGTTCTTCCTCACCTCAAGGTTCACACATACTTACTTTATTGCATGTTCTTTGCTAGGCATAGTTACCCTGACTCTCTCTTTGGGCCTAAGGTTCAAAGAAAATGTCCCTGACCACCTAACCTTAACTAGGTCCCTCTCTGACCTGCTGTTATTTCTCCATAGCATGCTTTAAAAATGACAATCATTTTACTTGTTTATTCATATATTTAGCTTTCTTTTTCATTATAACATTGGTTCAAAATATTTGATCCCAGACAAGGAGTTCCAGCATCACCTGGGAGACACTCTGTTTCAGCAGGGTCTCCTTACAGATCAATATATGCCAAGGTTAAGAACCACTAATCTGGGGGCTGGAGAGATGGCTCAGCAGTTAAGAGCACTGTGTGCTCTTGCAGAGGACCTGAGTTCAAATCCCAGCACCCACATAGCAGCTAGCAACCGTCCACAGTTCCAGGGAATCTGACATCCTCTTCTGACCTCCGTGGGCATTGCATGACATGGGTGCACATACACATATGCAGGCTATACACTCACATACATAAAATAATAACAAAAAATAAATCTAGATAGACTGACTAGACTTCAGTGGATGAACTGCAGACTATCTTTGCTTAGGAATGGCCACCTTTTTCTATATCTCCATCTCCTAGCAAACTCATATGAGAAGATTTGGGCCATCATCCCAAAAAGACATGATCCTGAACAGCATAATCCCAAATGTTGACAACATTAAAGATCAAATCTCTAAAGTCCACTGATCTGGACTATATCTGCTATGTAAGTAAAATCTGTATCTGTCTTGGCCATCTATAAAGTATATAGAGTAGTGCATACAGTAGACACTATATAAATTTTTCTCAAATGAATAGCTGAATCCTATAAACCAATCAATTTCTACATGCCAACCAGAATCACCTCCTAGATCTACTGGCGTATGTACAAGGCTCTATTTGAATAAAAAGGTTCACATAAACTGTGTTTCTAATAAAGGAATTTAAGCTGGCTTTTAACAGAGAACAGATTTTAGGGGTCAAGGTAAAAAATAGAATGTCTTAAGAGAGCATTGTGTGGTTCAGCTAGGAGATGATGGTAGTGGGATCCTGGTAGATGACATGGACAGAAGGAGGGAAAACTTAAGGAAAGGTGACAGGCTGAGGCACCAAGACTTGATGCTGATTGGTCTAGGCAAAGGGTAACTGGGGTCTGGGAAGATATAAACATGGGTACAGAGGAGGGAGGATGCAAAATATACTGGCATGACTGGGTGTGGTGACTCAGACCTGTAATCCCAGCACTTAGATGGCCAAGGCAAGAGGATCACCACAGGTTCAAGGGTAGCCTAATCTACCTGGTCTCAAAAATGAGAAAAAAGTGGAATATATGTATATAAAACAATGGAATTTTAGTCTGGCATAAAGAGAAATGAATCCCTGCCATTCATAGCAAAATAAATGGAACAAGAGGATGTTCGGTGAAATAAGTCAGACAGAAAAAGACAAATACCATATGTTCTCATCAAATATGGAAGCTTTAGAGAGTAAATGAGTGGTTGCTAGAGGCCAGTAAGTCCGGAGAGGAATGGAGGGTTATGAATATAAAGGTGTAGCTGGTTAGGAGATATCCTTTCTAATGCTCTATAATAAATAGAATAATATGATTAACAACTAATTGACTATTTTAAAATAGTTGAGAGAACTCTCAATGTTCCCAATACAAATAAATGATGTTTGAAACAACAGAAATGGCAATTAGCCTAATGCAGTCATTGTACATGTATGGAATTATCATAGTATACTCATAAATGTGTCATTATTACAGACCAATTAAAAATAAATATTTAAAAGGTGTTTTTCAGCTGTAATGAGTCACTGCCACAAATGCAATCACCCAAAGTGCTGTTATCTCTGGATTTCACCTTCTTTTTTAAATTTTATTTATTATTTTTATCTTATGTGTATGAGTGTATTGCCCACATGTATGTGAGTGCACCCCTGTCATGCAATGCCTCTGATGTCAGAAGAGGGCTTCGGATTCCCCTGGAACCGGAGTTAAGGATGGTTCATAGCTGCCATGTGGGTGCTGGGAATCGAACCCAGGTCCTCTGCAAGAGCAGTCAGTGCTCTTAACTACTAAGCCATCTCTCCAGCCCCAGATTTCACCTTCTTTAGTGCACAGAAAGGCCCCTTCTTCCTTCATCGAGCTTGCCAGTGCTTACATGCTAGTCTACCTCATAAAGGGAAAGTGACAATACACTTTCAGATTCAAAATGTACATAAAAGGTGTAAAATAAATCAGAATTCTCTAAAAATTTTATGTACCATACCTCCAATACTGAAAATAATGTAACAGTGACATACACAGCACAGTGAATTGTAAAGTTGATGCCATTTGAATATTGGGAAGAAATTGAAAAATAGAAAAACTAGGAGCATTCAACACCTGAAAATGTCTATTAAAGACATAGATTATGGGCGGTGCGGAGACAGCCCAGGAGAGCCAGTTGGTTTCCGTGATCACTAAGTACATTTTGAAGCCCTGAACCGTGATAAGAGACACTCTTTTTCCCCCCAGGTTTGACTTTCTTTAGAGAATATATTCACATTCGTTTTCTTAATGCTTCTCTTTTTAAAGTTCTCCTGTGGTCTGACGGATTCCAGCACAGGCATGTCGCACTTTCTCATCTTCCGTGTCATGCGTCATGTTTTTGGGACACAGAAAGTCTTCCCTGTGCATTCATAAATAGACGGCAAATTTGGCGGGAACAATGCAGGTGACCAAACAGCAACACTACAGCACAGTGTTCCCTTCTCCTACTGTGTATAATTATTTTCGAGCAGGTCAGTGACTTCGCTGGCTTCTTCAGGCAAACACAGCTTTAATTCCTGAAAAGCTCCTGGAATTTTATCAGCTGGAAGAAATGCCAGTGCCGACAAATGATGCATTTTTAAATTGAAGTTTCATCGTTGAAATATTGCATGGCCAATCCACTCATCAGGATTTTCTGCCAAATCCTTTGGGCTGAGTGGAAAAAAAAAAAAAAAAAAAAAAAAAAAAAAAATGGTGGCACCTTGAAATTTACTTCAGAAGCTTTGTTTGTTCCTAATTCCAAGGCTGTCATCGTGGCTTGAGAATTCAATTAAAATCAATTCTCCCAAATGAATTTCAAACCCATCCACCCTGAATAATGCTTTTTTCTATATAATTCTTCTGCCTAACAGAAACCAACTATCCCACTATCCTATGTACAAAAACGCTCTAATCACCAATAACCTAAAATTTAGCTTTCTACCCTTCTTTTTAGCCATTTTTAATGGGAGTTACACTTTGGGGGATTTTAGCTTTCAATATTTGGAATTTGAAATTTTAATCTTTTGGAACTTCAGACAGACTTTAAAGATTTTAGAATTTAGAACTTTCAGACTTTAGGGATGGGATTACAGCATTTAAGTTTGTGTCTTTCAGGATTACCACTATAAAGAAATAGACTAAAAATAGGTAATTGGAAGAAATCTTGAAGCACATTTTGTTGGCTCTTTGGGACTGAACCTTGTGCTGTTAGGCAAGCACTCTAACCCTGACCTTTAGCTCCCTAGTCCCTTGAAACACATTCAAAGACCTTGCATTTTTATATAGCTGAAAATGCTATGCCCATATGTGGGAGCTGGCTAACTAATCCTATACAGAGACTAGAGGCATCAGGACACACCTCAGTCTTCCACTTTGCTTTAATGGGTGCTCTGTGAGATAAGGGGGAATTTTGCGGTGTCTAATATGTTTAGAAATTCAAGGGAATTTCAGTGGGGACATTATATGAAAGTTAGGAAAAGTCTTCCACTAAAGATGGCTAGCCCAGCATTTCTCAAACATAATTGACCACGGAGTCTCATGACCCCATAAAGCTTCATAACACCTATCAGCACCCCAGAGAATATACCACCAGCATAAGCGTGATCCACTGGAGAGAGAGGGGAAAGTTAATCCCAGTTAAAAGGTTACATTTGAATTTTTCATATACTCATAGACATTCCTGTGCCTTTGCTTATGCATATTTTGAGACTTTTAATATTTTAGCTAGCTGTTTTAAGTAGCTGATGGCTCATTTTAAAGGCACTTCAGCTATCACTAAGGGAAAATAACAGAAATACCTGCTGGGCTGGTCATTACTTGAAGTATGCCACAAGACTTAAGACATGACTTCCCAGGCCTGGTCCCGATGATCTGCAGCTAGAGTCTTGCCCTGCCAGCTTCCTGTCCTGTTTTAAGATTACAGCATGCTCATAAAAGTTCTTCAGTGCTAGCAGAAGAACCCTTAGAGCAGCCAAAAGGAAGCAATAAGCATTGTGCTATACAGCCTAGGGGTAACCAGGCCTGGGATGACCAGGCTAAGGAATGCTGCCCACCCAGATTAAGAGAGAAGGATGGGGTTTTAGGTACTTGGGAGTCCCTTAATCAGTGCCATTGGAGACTTGGCAGGCTTGGAGGCAGAACTGGGATCTCCCAGAGAGGTGGGGCTCTACGAAAGAGGATTTCTGGGAGGAGTAACAGGTTTTG
The DNA here is from genome assembly GCF_000622305.1 of Nannospalax galili. Classification (NCBI taxonomy): domain Eukaryota; kingdom Metazoa; phylum Chordata; class Mammalia; order Rodentia; family Spalacidae; genus Nannospalax; species Nannospalax galili. Next base: position 5,791,372 of record NW_008346548.1, read on the forward strand.
ATTTAGGATCTTTCTGATAGAAAGGACACTAGGCATTTCCTGAGCTGTAAGGGGCAGGGGGCAGGGGGTTACAGAGCAAGCTCCTTGTGTTTTAGATTCATGACTTTAAGCTAATTACTTGTTTCCCCTGAGTCTTGGTTTTTGCATATGTAAAAAAGGCACAATAATTTCTGTCTCTCAAATTTACTGGGTGATTCAAATCAGATGAGTGTGGAAACACTGACAAGATAATGGAAGTGCAACCACATAGAGATATGATTGCAATAATTATCACAGATGTTTAGTGAGCACTTGCTATGTGCCAAGCACTGGGTTAAGTTCTGCAATAGACATTAGGTTAAGCCCCTCTTGGAGACTGCTGAGGTAGATGTTATCATAACCCTAATTTTACAGCACAAGGAACCCACACCCAAGAAAGCTAAGTTATCTATGTGCCTAAAGGCACACAGATACAACGAGCTAGGATCCAAAGGCAGGCAGTCTGCATACAGAATATATTTCCTGTACTATAAATGCTGATGCCGGGAAGTGGCAGACAGGCACCTTAACAGAAAGTAGGCAAGCTCTCTGCAAGTGGGCTTTATATGTTACAACTGTCAACTCCACCTTTCTCTCAGTTAAGTAGACTCCTTTAAGTTCAATTTACACACACTCCCAAAGTCATAGAAAGAACTAGAAATCCTGTCAAGCCAACCATCAGGTCTTCACTAGGGAGGGTGGAAAAGACCAGCTAAGCGGCTGTCCAGAGTGGACATGTGCTAGCAGCAGCAGAGGTGGCTGCAGGGTTCTCAGTGCTAATTCCTGGAACAAGGGCCTCTGTACCTTTGCTTCAGACTTGGAGGCCATGCCCTGAACTGCAGAGACCAGCACACTGGAGAAAACCCAGCTACATCAGGCTGCAATTGACCACAAGCACCCTCACAGAAGCCCATTGAATCTTGGAAGTACACCAGCCCTTGGTGATCCAGAGGTGACAGCTCCTGGTTGGAGATTAAATTTCGAAAAAGAGATTTTCCCAGCAGGGAGTTAATGAACAAAATCAGCCAGCCCTGAGTGGTGATTGGAAGAAGTCCAGCGACTGCTGGATGGGATAAGGGCTTCCATGCAGCAGAGTGTCAGTGACCTTTGCAGTACCTGGCCACCCTGGGCAGTCTGCTAACTCTTCAGCCCAGCTATTCCAGGAAAGAACAGCTCCATATATCCATGCCCAGGTGACTGGGAGGAAACAGACACAAAAAAAGAGGGCTCTGCAGGTGCTGAAGGCATCTTCAGCAGAAGGGCCAAGTGGGGGCTTTAAGTGGATCTGAGGCTGTGGTGCATCCACAGAAATGTGACACTCCTACTCAGTTGTATATGAGTTGTGAAGCTCAAACAGAAAAGTATCCCTCTGAAATGAGACCGTGCCATCCAGAGCTCATCAGGGCTGGCTCTAAAATGAATCAATGAGAAAGGCTGAAAACCTGTCTTCCAGCACTTGAAAAGAGGGAGGTTAAGCTTGGGAATGGAAAAAGAAAATATACAAGAGAAAGTGGGAAAGGGGGGAGGAGGGAGGGAGGAAGCAGTGGGAGCACTTCTTAAATCAAAATCAAAAATAGATGGAGAAATCTTATATCCAAGGTTGGCCCCTCTGTGATAGGACTCACTTATTCTACTGATTAGAATTTGAGTAAAGTCTATTGTTTCAGAATAAGGTTGTCCAGCTTTTAAGCAAGTCTGATCGTCACTGCAGTTTTCATTATTGTAATAAAGAAGAAAAGAGTCTAAAATTAAACATAAGTGATCAAAACCTCAAAATTTCCAGTCAAATTTCATTAACTGATAAAGGTCTACCCTGAGCCTTGGGCAAGGGCACTGAACAGGATTTGGCTAATTTGAAGATTAAAGGCCTTTTGAATAATTAAGGCTACATTGGAAGGAGACTCTATAGTTTGAATGACATTCCAAGGTCAGAAACTAGAGCTAAAAAACACCAAGTTAACCTTTCAGGCAGGATAAAGTCAAGCGATTCTGGCCTTAAACTTCAATGGCTGATAAACAAGAAACACACAATATAAACTGGTAATCTACCTGTTTATACACAGATTTATCGTTCCTTTGGTTAAGGATCTGACCAGTGGAGTCTTGAATATTTTAAGGTGCTCTGTACAAGGTAATGCGTTATCTTGACAGTTTATTAGCAACAAAGTCAGGAAGGTCAGAACTGAAGACTCCTTCTATAATTTTATTTCCACACTGCTTACATCTTAATAAAAGGTGTCTCTTGCTACAGTAAACACAAACCAATCTGCATCCGCAGGTACAGAAAAATGCTCTCAAATATATTATAAGCAGGGAATGATATGAGCTTATGGAGATCAGCATTACTCAACACTCTTTAGACATAAGATACAAAGTGATCTGTTTCTCCTCTTGGCTAAACAGAAAGTGCCCAGCAAAGTCCAAACCTCAACCAACACAGACTGTGGTGGGGTTTTTTGCTAATAATAATACCATAGGCAAAACTTTATGGATTTGTAAAAATTTCCTATAATTCAATGGCCAGAGTCCCTTTGGTGGAAGGAATGGGTGCTAGTACAGATTGGGGTTGGATGTCCCATCATCAAAACCTTGTGGCTAATTGAACACAGAATTTTAATCATCACTGCCATAAGCTGCCTGTTTTTATCCTCAATGTGACTATCATGGGTATTGGAATTTATTTGCCCCTTTCTCTTCTTTCTTCACTTTTCTTGGTAGCAACCAAGAATGGTTCTGCAGTTAAGAGCACTGACTGCTCTTGCAGAGGACCCAGGTTTGATTCCCAGCACCCATATGGCAGCTAACAACCATCTATAACTCCAGTTCCAGGGGATCCAACACCCTCTTCTGACCTCTGTGGGCATTGCATGACACAGTGCACTTATACACATGCAGGCAATACACACATAAAATAAAAACAAATAAAATTTAAAAAATAATTCTGTTGTGGGATACAGACCCTGCCCACCATTGCCCATGTGTCTCATGACATACCTGGTTCTAGACAAGAGATATGTAGGAAAAAGACGGAATCCTCATCCAAGACTATAGTTTCTGATGAAGAATATGATACAGTGTGGGCCAATGACATCATACACTGGACTTTTCTAAGAGGGCCTGAAAGAAAGCTTCTCTCTTCTTTCAAACTTTCAAAAGGTTTCCATGGGGACAGGGAAATACATGACCTCAAGCCAAAAAGCAGCAAGGAGATTATTTCTAGGATGAGGCTTGCACCTGGCACACACAAAAAGGACGGAGAGGGAAAGAAAGACGATAAAATGTGGTCTAAGGAATCACATCCATGCTGAAACCCAACTTAATTCTAGATTTCCAATTACATTACCTAATAAATTTTCTTTAGTATCCAAGCTGACTTGATTTAAGTTTTCTGTTACTTGCAACTGATCAAACCCTACTAGTGCTATGAACTAGTGAGGTGACTTGGTTTGTATTCTGTCTCCATTTTAGCAATAAGTTTGAAGTCTAAGATTTTATGTGATACAAGAGCTCACAGCTACAACTTGATGAAACCACGGCTCAGATTCAAGTCTTCTGAGTCCAACACTTTTTCTCAATTTAAAATACCATATTCTTGATGTGGCCCTTGGAAGCCCTATCTTCCATCTTCAGATTTACAATAACCACTAAGTTTAAGTTTAAACATTACAAAATGAAAATAAAAATCACAATATTAGCTTAAAAATTACTATTAATGTCTGTGGGGCATTTTCTTGATTGTTGAGTGATGTGAGAGGCCCCAGCCCACTTTGGGTAGTATCACCTCTGGGCAGGTAGTCCTGTGCTATATAAGAAAGCAGGCTGAGCACAAGCCAGAGGAGCAGGCCAGTAAGCAGAGATCCTCCATGGTCTCAGCTTCAGCTCCTACCTCCAGATTCCTGTCCTAAGTTCCTGCCTTGACTTCTGTCACTGATAAACTGTGACCTGAGGGATGTAAGATAAAATGAACCCTTTCCTCCCCAAAACCCTTTTGTCTGCAGTCTGTTCTATTGTTTCAAAAGAGACACATGTCTACTTTTGAACTAGTCAGTACCCATGAGGTAGCTCCATTTATATTGCCATCGATAGTATTAGGCATGTAGACATCCTAGTAACTTAGTATATTGTTCTTATGGGACAGGCTATAAATCAGTAAAACAAAAGCTATCAGTTATTAAACTCCAGATTAAAGCATTGGTTAGGCATATTGAATATTAATCACACTGTCTGTCTTCCAAGAGTTTGTTACGTTACGGGAGGAGAGACCGTAGTGATCTCACCGTCCTTGCTGCCTTTTCCCAGCTGTGCTCCTCCCTCAGACCCTGGTATAAGATTAATTCTACCTATGCATACATGTACTTAAACACTAAATAATTATTGGCATTTTATTATTTACTTTTGCATCATGGTGACCCTCAAATTGACAGAAACAATTTAAAGGAGGACAGATTTATTTTGACATATAGTTTCAGAAGGTTTCAGTCCATCATGGCTTGGAAGGCATGAAGGAGCAGCTCAGTTCATGGTGGTGGGAGTGGGGTGGAGGCTGTTCACATTATGCTGGACTGAAAAGCAGAGAAAACATGGCGGGAACCAAGGGTAGGATGCAATCTTCAAAGATCTGCCCCTTGTGACTTATTTCTATCAGTCAGATTCTACTTCCTAAAGGCACCGCAGCCTCCCCAAATAGCATCACCAGCTGGAGAAGATGTGTTTCAAAATATGAACCTGCAGAGTACATTCAGATTCACATCACAACAGATAGATCCAGAATCTATCACCACAGCAGAAAGCAGCTTTGCTTAAAGATTAATTACAGTGAGTTCCAGATAACCATGAGTTTTGCATCTACAGATTCAACAAACATTGATTAGAAATATTTGCAGGATCAGGGGCTGGAGAGATGGCTCAGCAGCAAAGAGTACACACTGGTTTTCCAGAAGACCAGAATTTAGTTCTCAGCACCCACATCTAGCGGCTCACAACTGCCAGTAACTGCTGTAGGGAATCTGACACCATCTTCTGGCCTTCCCAGCCTGCATACACAAACCCATATGGCTATACAAAATTAAATTTAATTAAAATTTTTGCAGGATCAAAAGTATATAGACTGATCATAGGTTATATGCAAATACTATGTCATTGTATGTAGGAGGCTAGAGCATCCTAGATTTTGCTATCCATGTAGCAGTCTTAGAACCAATTCTCTGAGGATGCTGAGGGATAACTGTGTATGAAAATACATCCAGGCAGGAAGCACAGGGAGAGAACCATCAGAATGAAGAAAAGTGATTTTTCATCTGAAGTGATAGCTCAGGTTATGAAAGAAACAAATGAAACTTAAACCAAAGGAGAAAAAAATGCAAACTGCCTAGAGATTTTAAAAGGCATTATTGTTAGCAATTAAAATAGTGTTTTTCAACTAATTTCTAACTGAGAAGTAGGATTAGGAGCTAAGCAACTATAGTCAAAGAAATAGTTTGTGTTCTTTCTCCTGGACTGTTCGTTCTCTGCCTATCCAAATTTCTGCATAGTGAAAAAATAAAAAATAGCACTTAGGAGTTCTAGATTCAAGTCAGATAGACCTGGATCCAAACCCCATTCCCAAAGCTTGCTAACTATATGACTGAGGACACTGCTAAACCTCTTTAAAACTATTTTCCTCATTTAGAAGAGAGCATTGTGCATCATAAAGGTTAAACAAGAAAGTACATGTAAAGTATTGAAGATATAGCTAATGATCAATAAATTAAATATGTCATTAGCCAATGCTTATCATTTATCTCAGTTTTTCCTACAATTCCTAATGGTAGGCCAAGCCTTCCCTGGCTTCAGATAAACCCTGTGAAGGTGACCTGGAGCAGCCATTAGAGCAGCAATGACAATGTGTCTCTCCTAAACACTCTGACAAGTCTCTAGAGCCTTATTCAATGTTTGCCCCCTTCCTTCCTGGCCCAATTTTAGCAGGCCACAGATTGTCTGAGGAGTTAAAGGTCATGTTCCACATCATTTTCTGGTTTCTTGGATTCTTGAACACTTAGCCAAGTTATCTTAGCTTGGTCTTACATGCCCTAGAAACATACCATGTCTGTTGAAGAGGTGGTTCTTAGCAGGAACCATTGTGTAAGGCAAGATCCACATGATCCTTCTTCTCAATGATTGTGGGGAATGGAAAATAAGAAAATGTTCGTGGCTTTTCCTGTATTCTGAGTCTCAAGGTTTCCAATATTGGCCTTGTCTGAAAATCCTTATTATAGTTCTAGGAACAAGCTTGGATAAGATCAGAAGAAATTTGAATAGAAAGAATTTAATATAAAGAATTATATAAAGCTATTAACCAGCAAACTGAAAAAAAAAAAAAAAAAAACACCGAAAAGAAAGATATCCAACAACAACAGAAAACAGCTATCATCCGTAGGGCTGGGAGAACAAAGAGGAGAGATTGTAATCATTAAACCTTACAGAAAGAGGACTGGGTTCCCTGAGGAGGTGCCAGCTGGCTAATATCAGTAGCTCTGAGGACAACAATGAAACTGATCATCCAGACATTAGAAGAACTGCAAACCAAATCCAGATGCTGCCAGTGTGAAGCTTTACTGGGTGACAATCGTGACAAAGGAACAAAAATCAAAAACAATTCTGGCTTCTTGGGCGCCTTCTTAGAGCCCCCTATTGGCAATGCTATCAAGGATCCAATGGGCCAAGCATTTGGCAGAGCATCACAAAGCAGAGCAGAGAAGGGTGACTTTAGAGGTAACAAATGGCAGCTCAACAATTGACACAAGTCTCCTATTCTCTTTCTTACACAGAGATTTATCACCCTAGGGAATCAGTGGGGGTTTCATATATATCCACTATGCCCTTTTCCATCACAAAAGACCGCCAAACCTCAGTCACAGGAGCCGAGAGAGGCAGAGGTTTCCCAAAGATAGGAAATGCTTAATATGCCTTCTAAAACTTCCCAAGTCTATCTCAGTTCCTAAGTTACCAATCTTAATAAAAGTAGAGTGGTTTGGAGGACTAGATAAGTCACTAATATTCATAAACACCTAGATAGTATCTACTGTTCTCTTTGGAATTGTCAAGATCCTAAGAGATAGAAAGATGTTTTATAGATAGATGATAGATGATAGATTAGATAGATAGATGATAGATGGATGGATAGATAGATAGATAGATAGATAGATAGATAGATAGATAGATGATAGATGGATAGATAGATAGATGATAGATAGATAGACAGACAGAAAGACAGACAGACACACACGCACACACAAACAGACCGTGGGTGGGTGCACGCCTTTAATCCCAGTGCTCAGGAGGCAGAGGCAGGCGGATTTCTGTGAGTTCAAGGCCAGCCTGGTCTACATAGTGAGTTCCAGGACAGCTGGAGCTACAAGGAGACCCTGTCTCAAAAAGACTGAAAGAAGAAAAAAGAAAAAGCCAAGAACATACCTTCTCTTTGCTACCATGAGTAGTTTACTCCAAATTCCAGTGTAGCTCTTGGCGAGTCGATGGAACCATATGGATAGCTGTTCTGCCTATAAGGCATATTAAAACAAAGCAGGCTGAGAGTTCTCCTAGGCTTTTGCCCCTAACCATGCACAGGATTAAGATTGATTCTGTGTATATCATCACTCTAATAGGGAGGAAAGTCCAAGGAAAGTCATACCAAGCAAGGGCATCCAACAAAGCTCAAGACAGAGCAACTCCTCCCAGGAGGACGAAAGAAGCTTACCTTTATTCCCCCTAACAAGACTTTATATAATGTCACTTCCATGTAAAGTGAGCCAATATTCTGCCCCCTCATGCTTGAACACCAAATGAAAGGAGGACAATGTCTCCAAGATGAGTTCTGTGATTCCAGTAGACTAAAAGTAACCTTCTTTCCCCTAGCACAGCTGTTCCTTGAAGGAATATTCCAACAGCATATCTGAAAGACTCAGTGTAAGCCTTCAGGGAGTCATCTTCCCCATCCTTGCTCATGATGCTGTATTTCCACTTAAATTCTAAGAAATGAGCAGTTTAGCTCCTCAAAAGAGTTCTACCCCCAGGAACATTTGAGACAGGTCCAAACAAGACATTAAGTAGATCCCAAATACATATATGACTCTCTTTGTCACTTTATGCTGCTATAACAAAATCCCATATTAGATACTTTATTGTGACCAGAAAGCCATTGACTCATGGTTCAAGGAACTGGGAAGTATATCAAGAAGCCTGCATCTAGCAAAGGCCACCTTGCTGTATCCTCCCCTAGAAAAGCAAAGAGATTTTGAATGAAACTAAAATGTGGCCAAACATGCCCTTTTATTAGGAATCCAATCCCGCAATGACAGCACTAATCCATTCATTGAAGACAAAACCCTAATGACCTAATCACGTCTCAGTAGGCACATGGTTTGTGGGAGGACACATCCAAATAATTGCAAAGGTTAAAGTCATTCTTTATTTTATTGACCATATTTTTCAAACTACATTGCTAGAAGTCATTAATCCATGCTCACCAATTAGTACTCCATCAGTGCAACACCAGAAATATTAAATGTCCAAACTTGCCACCATCCTCTAAGATAGACATCTTCCCCTTACCTGCCTGGGTTAGTTGATGTTTAAAGTGTGTACATATATTTTCTTTCCATTTGCTTTACTTAAAATTCCATTAGTGTCTCTCTAACTACTACTGTGCAGAATCAACTTGGACTTTTTAAAACTTTCACAAGTTGGAGTCTCAGATCAGAGCACCCATAGTCATGTCTCTTTCCTCCTTCCAAATCCATGGAACCTGTTGTTTCCGCCCCTGGAAGTTGGTAAGACTGACAGGTAGGTGAGGGCTAGAAAGGTAAAGGTACTGGGTTCCAATCATATCCAAAGAGGAGATCTCACAGAACATCTGAATCTCAGCATCAAAAAACTGGGATGATCAGCCAAGCATAGTGGATGCTTTTTAACTCCAGCACTCAGGAGACAGAGGCAGGCGCATCTCCATGAGAATGAGGCCAGCCTGGTCTACAGAGTGAGCTCCAGGCCATCTGGGGCTTCAGAGAGTCCCTGTCTCAAAAAGACAAATAGAAAAAAGTTTTATATATTACATATATGAATGATGACTGAAGACCTTGAAGAAACTCAGTGTCCCCTAAAGGTAAGGTCAACATTGACAAGTTGTTATGGGTTTCTCAGGACTCAGGAAGCTGACATGTAACAAAGTATGGAGTGAAGACTTCCTTGTATGTCATAGGAGGAGAGTGTGTAGAGTCTATGGAGAAGACTTTCTGCAGATGTTCCAGCCTGCCAACACCATCACATCATCTGACCAAGAAGAGATACCTCAGCTCCTGTTGCCATCGGGACTGCAGCCATTTAGGACACTCTAATAACCATGTAAGTTGCAGTGTCTCACAAAGGAAAATAGCACAGCTGATGGTTCCAGAAAGAGGAAGACGAAGCCAAGTACTTACCCAGCAAAGTGATATTTTAGATTAATGACAAATGGCCAACAATGTATGAGAGGCACTTCATGAAATTTAAACACAATATACTTGTACACATAAATGATGATCAGAAACTGAAAACTCTGTGCTAACTGACAGAGAAGCAGTGCTGAGATACAAACTAGTGCCCTAGATTGCCAATTAAAATCATCATCTTTCTTCAAGATTTATTTTTAATTACATACGTATGGGTGGGTATGGATATGTTCATGTAAGTTCAATACTCACAAAGGCCAGAAGTATCAGATCCTCTGGAGTTTGAGTTACAGATAATTGTGAGCCACCAGACATGGATGCTGGATAAAAACCTCAGGTCTTCTGCCAGAGCACCACTCATTCTTAACTCCATCTCTGCAGCCCTCAGAAAAGGGAATTTTGAGGGGAAACAGAAAAATTGGAGGAAAGATTCATGAGAACCAAAATGGCAATAATCAAAGTTCTAGAAATTACAAAGAGAATACAAAAATGAGAGAAACAATAAATACCGAAAGAAAATGTCCCAAGATGAAAGAAAGTCCATTTTTCAGATTAAAAGCGTGCACTATAATATGCCCTTCCATATGTCTTGTAAATGTTCCTGAAATTCGCCCCAAATCTCTCATGTCAGTTTTGGGTGTTATGTGAGCTCTTCATTCTAGACATGGATTGGAGACCAATTCCTTTCTGACACTCAGCTGCCTGTCAGCTTCACCAACTGCCAGGGGCAGGAACAGCAGATCCCATGACTTCAGGAGGAGAAAAGAGACATGTTTCTGGGTGCTCTGATCTCAGACACAACTTCTTGTGGAAGTTTTAAAAAGCTGAAGCTGATTTTGTACAAAAATAAGAGACAGGAATAGAATTTTAAGTAAAACAAATGGAATGAAAATGTGTTTGTACATTTCAGGTGTTAACTAACCCAGGCAGACAAAGGGAAAATTCTCATCTTAGAGGATGGCAGCAAGTGAGCATTTTATATTTCCAGTGTTACATTAAATAGACTATAACCTAATGCTCAATAGTTAGTGACTTTTAGTGATTAGTATCAACCAAAGTTAATAAAGTGTATTTTGAATATACATATTATAGAGACTGGGGGTATAGCTCAGTGGTGGAGTATTTACTTGGCATTCATGAGAGCCTAGGTCAATCCTCGGGGTTGGGGGGCAGGGGAGATAGAAAGAGAGAAGGAAAAGAGAAAGAGAGAGAGGGAAAGAGAAAGAGAGAACATAGATATAGGTATAGATGACATAAATAACTATGAGTTTCTAGCAGGAATAAGAGGTTATCAACTATCAACTGGTATAGAAATTCCTACCCTCTACATTGGAAGCCAGATGTACAAACTACTAAGAAGAAAATATTGCAACTCTGGAATTTTATACTCATCTTGATTTTTTTTTTTTTGGTCTTTTTGAGATAGGGTCTCCTTGTAGTCCCAGCTGACCTAGAACTCTCTGTGTAGACCAGGCTGGCCTTGAACTCACAGAGATCCACCTGCCTCTGCCTCCTGAGTGCTGGGACTAAAGGTCTGTGCCACCACACCTGGCTTAACCTTGATATTATTTAACTGTCGGGAGAAAAATAATTTTAGCAGATATGTATATCACTTATCCTTCACCAGAAGATAGTAATCAAGAAAAGATTCTAACCAAAAATTAATCAGAAGAGAAGAAAAACTCTGTATCTAAGGCCCGAAGAGGAAAAAAGTAATAGGCTTGTTTCTCTCTCTCTCTCTCTCTCTCTCTCTCTCTCTCTCTCTCTCTCTCTCCCTCTCTCTCTGTGTGTGTCTTACTTTCTGTGTGTGTGTGAGAGAGAGACAGAGACAGAAAAGTAGATACTGATAAACTGTGAAAATATGCGATACATATACTAAATAATGATTATTTAAATAGAAGAAATAAATTTCAGTAAATATTTTAAGAATGCTCAAGAACAAAATGTACTAAACTATTTCAGAAAAAATAAGGTTAAAGATAGAGAAAAGAAAGATCATAAATATATTCTAAAAGTCTCCTCTGGGTAGGGCTGAGGACTTATAAGTTAGTAAAACTAAAAGCATTCTTAAGGTTTTTTTTTTTTTTATTGTAGTGATGGTGGAAGGGAGGTACAGAGTTTTAATTAGGGGAATAGTCAATTTTTTAATTTTAGGGAAATATCCATATTATTTTGACTAACAGCAAAAGGAATGGAAAAGCATAGTTGAACTTAGAAATTTTTAAGAGGAAACAAAGAAAATGAGTATCAGACAAGATCAAGTGCAATCAGGGTCGTATACTTTAAATGGGAAAGGCATGGAGGGAGGATTAGGTAGGGAGAGAGAGGGGAGAGATAAATAAGGCCTAGCTAGTGTAAAAAACTAGAGGGAATTATAGTAATTCAAAAACCTACTAACAAATTATACATACAATATCTCTACATGAGTCCATGTGTATGGCTGAAGGCTATATAACAAGAAACAGTGCAAACAGAAGAAACCTTCCTTTGAGTTGTTAGCTAGGGCAATCCAAGAGACTACAAAAATTACACAGACTATTGTCATAACCCTTGATTGACTCCCAGAACTTGAAGGTGAGACCCTATTGCTGAAGACAAGACATACTTCAGGCACAGGACTTGGAGCAATGGACCTGGAACTGACCTGGAAGCCATTTTCCCTGAAGGCTAGCTCTCATAGCTTTGGAGAGTATTACACAAGCTGCTAAGGGAGAATATCAATCGATGGTCCAACCCCAACTTCAAGGCCCGATAACCACATCAATGACCGACACAGCAAAAGACATTGTTGAAGTAGTGGTACTTTTATCTTGGGAGTAATCAACAGCTACCTAATTGGACTTCCTCGCACTCAGTGGGAAGAAACTCATGTGTGGTACTATAAACATAGCCAAATATACATGGCTGTAAAGGTTATAGAATTATAGAAAGCCCCAAGATTATCATGCCTCTAGACAAATATAATTTCTTACTATGTGCAAAATACGGATCTTTATATTTACAGACAAGTATCCCAGTCACCACTCATCAAAGGAGCTTCTTTTGTAACAGAGATTATTACAGAGTTCCATAACTGGTCACACACAGATATTGTCTGTGAATTGCCCAAGCCTAAATGGTACTGATTACACACAGATGTTGTCTATGAATTGCCCAAGCCTAAGGGGCACATCTACAATGCAACCTCTACACCTAAGGCTCAAGGAAGATAAAACAAGGGGTAAAGAGGACACTAATGCATCTCTCAATTCTCATCAGTAAAGCTCCCTCATGCAACAGAGGGTGAGGAACACAAAAAGCCACAAATGATCAAAGCGTTGAGAGTAAGAGTCTGCAGAGTGAGGGTCCTTGGACAGGACTCCTATATTAAACTTCATCCACCCAGGGCTCAGGGACCATTGCGTAAGAGGGGCAGAAAGATTTGTAAGAGCCACTGGAGGAGGTGCATGACCATATGGAAATAGAGTTCCACAAGCTCCTGGAACCTTGCTCATATGAACCTACAGCAATGGTGTCAGTATGCACAAGACCTATGCAAACTCAAGCAGACAATCCCCAGCACAGAATTCTGGAAATGGGCAACAAGATCCAATCTTAGTCGAAGAATTATGGGCAGCTGATTACTGCTAGGTGAGGAAGAGCTGATCTTCTTAAAGGGAGGGACTCTGGATAGGCTGACTAGATCACAGTGGATGAACTGGCACTGAGTGACATCTGGGAACATTAACTTGACACAATAGGCCTTTACACAAATGACAGAATGTATGAATTCCGCGGGGGGGGGGCTGTGGGAGGGTGCCAGTGGGGAAGGGGGTAGAAAGATGACTAAGATGTTCTATATGAAATATGCAAAAAAATTCAATAAAAAATTTACAAAAAGGGAAAGTGAATATCAATTTCAAGAAACAAGCAAAAACAACATGAAATGCTCACTTGGATTATTTAAATATTTTTTATTCTAACTTAATTATCTATTGGTTTTGGGGCCACATATTTTTGTTCGTCTTTTCTTAGTAGCAGTTCTAGGTATTGCAATATCAATTCCTACTCTTGCCTGCTCTGTCTAATCAGAGCCGTTTTTGCACTGCTTCCTGTGAAAGGCAGACATTTTTGAACAGTTTCTTCAACACGTGTCATAAATGCCACATACACTGCACTTTATGCCTTAAAAATCATATAACTTTTGCTTTTTGTTATAAATATTTTCAAGATGTTAAAACAAAAACAAATATCCCTTTGTATCCGTCTAGAGATTTGTGTTTCTGTGGCTCTTCTTTCCTTTGGCATTTCTGCCTGTGATGTGTCTTTCAGTTTCCTTCATCTGAGAAGTACATCTTCGTGTTGGCCTCATTCCTGATGGGTATTTTCACTGCACATGGAGTCTGGGGTCAGCAGTTCATTTCCTTCTGCACTTACAGTTTCTATTTCACCCTCCTCTGCCCTCCATTATTTTTTAAATGAGAAATCCAGTTCTTCTAATCATTTCTTTCTAGGGGTTAATTTCTCTAGTTGTTTTTAAGATCTCTCTCTCCCTCTCTCTCCCTCCCTCCTTCTATCTCCCTCTCTCTCCCTCTCCCTCCCTTTTTTCTTCCTCTCTCTCCCTCTCCCTCCCTTTCTCTCCCTCCCTCCCTCTCCCTCCTTCTCCCTCTCTCTCCTTCACCCTCTCTCTCTCCCTTGATGAGAATGGGCACAGCTTTTTGTGTTTATCTTCTTTCAGTTTCAAGGTAATTCTGAGTTGAAACATATGTAGGCTTTTTACAGAGTTAGGCTTTTTTTA
>NW_008346548.1:5805707-5816728 GCF_000622305.1 Nannospalax galili
ATATGAAAAAAAATTTTAAAGGCTTTAACCAGTAATTCCAACATCTGAGGTATCCCAGGGCTGATCTCTGTTGTTTTTTCCTTTAATAATTGGTGGCATTTCTCTAGTTCTTTGTACACCAATAATAACACATTGAAAATATCATATTGTATAGTTGAGTATGGTGGCACATACCTGCAGTTCCAGGACTCAGGATGCTGAGACAGAGGGTTATTGAGTTGAGGCCAGTCTGGGCTACACAGGTGGAAAATATCAAGTATCTAAGTCCTATGAATGACTTATTTCATTAAAAGAGAAAAGACAAAAATCAAATTTGTCTTAAATCATGTTACAAACCTTAACAAAATAAAATTCTTTTTATTTTTTCAAATAAAACAATAAAATTCTAAATAAAATTTCAAAATAAAAGTCTAGGCTTATGAGATAATGAAAGATTAAAAACAAATAAAGATTAAAAACAAAGAAATATTGATGGAAAAATAAAAAAGTTGAACAAAATGTTTTAAAATCAGGCAAGATGGAAGAAAAGAACAAAGATATCTTGGAACAACAAGAATGTAACAAGAATGCACCATTTCAAAGAGGGCTCAGTGGTCAGCCAGCAGGACAGCAAATAACCATGTGGTTTATTTACCGGCACTGGAAATGAAAAAAGGACAGAAAGCATGCGTATAGGAGAAGAATTTCAGTACATCTCTTTCAGAAATAAGTAGATTTCATAGACCAAAAGCAAATATCTAGAGGAAATGAAAATTAAGTAATAGCACCAATAGCACCAGTATATTAGATATTGGGAAAACCATATTGCTCCAAATAGAAAATACACATTTTTCTTTTATGTCCATTAAACATTTACAAAAATCGATCTAGCATTTTTGCTTAAATAAAAGTTTATTAAAGCAAATATTTTACAGGCTACCTTCCATTCAAAACAAATTAGAACCAAAAGGTGAAAGTGACTTGCTGAGATACTTCAGGACTTTCTTGAGGCAGAAATATCATTTAACATTGAAAGTTACACAATGTGAAATTCATAGGCAGAGACTCTGGAATCAAATTTCACCCAAAATTCCAGATTATGTGGTACAGGGGCTGTCACCCAAGTCCTCTGAGAGTCTAACTCCCATAAAACAGCAGTAATTCTACCCACTCTACCAATGTCATGAAAGTTTCATGAAATGCTAAAACAAAAATCACAACATTTTTCAAATTACAAAATACTATGTAAACACAGGGCTTCTGTGAGAAAATATATCTAAATAGCAATCAACCAGACCCACAGAAACCAGGGGAAAGGCTTGAGAAATAGAGTCTTCCTACTCTGGGGATAAAGGTCTGTGTGTACATGTATTTAGAGATGTTTTTAAGGAAAGCCACAAAAGTCATACATACTTAGAACAGAAGGAACTGGAGCAACTAACAATAACTTGTTACTAACTTACAACTAATGAGGAGAAAACGTCCCTCAGATAGGAGCTTCTTAAATATTTGATGACTAATAAATTAAATGTTAATTAAATAATTCAGTGATTTCTTCCCTGACCAGCATATAATTAACATTTAATTTGTTATAAAATATTTAAAGTTATGAAATATCTTATGGCATCTATAATGTCCCTATTGTCAAACTATCTTGGGACAATGTGCCAAGGGTACGAGAGGTTAGACTGGAGCTTAAATCTCATGAGACAGAACATTAAAAGTGCCTTTTGTGACTTTCTCACATAAAGAAATTGAGAATAATAAGATAAGAAGAATCTCATTTTCAATTGAACTTAGCCAAGGAATGTATAATCCAGCTCCCCTAAGAAGTGAAGGATGAAATAGAAACGTGACTCTCTTCCAAGAGTGAAACTGGAGAGCCTACGAATGCTACAACCCCCTCAATGGCAAGTGGAAAATACAAGGAAAAGGTTTTCAGGAAGAAAAAAACCTTTCTCTTTGGCTCCTGAACTTGAAATGTGTCTAGAGCATTAGAAGGAGGCAGCTTAGACAGGTATCTAGTAAGACACAGGGTGCAGTGAAAGAGGTGTCCCAGTCCTAACTTTCTCACAAGCCTGGCTGACAGAAAAATGCATTTTCCCATTGATTTGAAGTTGACTATGGAAAGTACATGAAGACCAAGGAAAGGAAGAGATACCAAGGCACAGGGAGGTGTGGCAAGACAGGCAGTTAGTAAGGAAAGGGAGGTGGGATTTGAGGTAAAAAGATGTACACTGTTAATCTTTAAAGTAGGACCACAGGGAGCAAAGAGCCAAAGCCAACTTCTTTTGTGGATGGTTCTCAATAGAGCTTGGTGACGACCTAGGCTAAGGGCAATGCACCCAAAGCAGGCTCCTCTGACACCAACCTACTATATTTCAAAGAGAATAGGTGGGTACCAGTTCCAAGCAACTATGACTTGGGGTGTAGCTTCTCCCATCCTTCTATTATTCTTTTGCATATATGGTCATAACCACAACCCAGTTCAGTCATTCTAAGTATACCCATCTCTATCAGAGGAGAAACCAACTTTGGCCTTCACAAGAATGAGTGTCAAAAGTTTCCCAACACGCCCCCACCAGAATTTCTATTATAGACATTCAAGATAAGACTATTTATTGAAATTCCTTTGCTCATTCATCCTTTGCTTCCTAGTGCTTAAAGAGAGTCTAGATCTATCATCAGCCCCAAGTACTCCCTTCCACTCAGCACAATATATACTAAGAATGAAAATCTCATTTCATTGTCAGTGATTGATTTAGGAGTAAACAGAAGCCTAGATCTTGCCAAAGAGATACAAGGAGAGTTCTACTGGAACCTTTCTATGAAGAAGAAGAAGCCAGACATGATTTGCAGTTATCCATATGCAACTCTGGAACAGCTACAGACATCTCATCAGCATGGGCAGAGCCATGCTGAAGATGAAGCAGCCCACTGAGGATGAGCATTCAAAGCATGAATGCAGCCAGTCATTCCTGACATCAGCCAGCTACTGAGCTACCCTACCCTGGGGTAGCCTGCCCTGGATTTCTCATATTTTTGTCTGTCTGTCTGCATGTTTACCTGCTTACTTGATTTAAAAATTCTTCTCCTCCCAACACACCATTTCTTTAATTGCCATATTCCATTTTTAAACAATATTTCTATCTCTTTAAATTCTTATTCCCTCTTACATAATTCACACATACAGGACTTCTATGTGGTCAGGTCCTAGGCTTCTCACAGTTAGTTCAATAGCATCCTTTAGTGTCCAATGTACCAAAGGGGACTAAGTTTGTGCTAGTAGTATAGTTCATATGGCTCCAGATAAATGCTCCTAAAGTTGAATTTCTATATAATTGATGCGGTTCCTCCAAAGATCAGTATTCCTGGGTCATCCTGCAAATATACATACAGGAGAATCCAAAATATAAAGAGCAATAATGTTTCTGCCAGAAGCTGACCATCTGTGTGTGCCTTTGCCCACCACTCAATTCTCTACTCCCCAGTATTATTTTGTGCACCCCTACTAGCAGGTTCAGAAGCAGAATTCAAATGAACAGATTTGATCTTAACAGCAAGCATCTACAAACATCTAGGACTGAAGATTGATTCAGTAAACAGCATCATTTGGCAGCTGTTATGAGCTATGGTTTTCCTGTTTGCTTTTTGTTCCCCTTTAGCTTCAGCAAAACAATCTTTTCCTTAGATGGCAGACTGCCCACACTGCCTTGCTTCCCAGGTATTTCAACCCAGCTTCTTACCTACTGTGTGTGGCTTGGTTCTCACTGCTGGCTCCCCTCACCAAACTTCACCTTAGTCACCCACCTGCTGCCTCAAAAGAGACACTGCCCACATCCCACTGTGTCAGACTTAGCAACGACACTGAGAAATATTGGCCAAAGTTAGGGAAATACATGCATGATATTGTGGGACACACTGTCCTATGAATATAAGATGGGGCTAGTGACAAGTAATTTTCCGCTGGGAAGGTGATGAAGTAATAAAAGAGAATTAGAAAGGGATGATGGCAAATGCATCAAATAAATATATATCCAGATGTTCTCTGATGCACACAGAGCTGTAAAACTCTGGATTGGAGAATGGTCAACAGTATGAAAGGGTGAGAGGAAAAGATGAGGTTTTGAAAAGCATCATCTGTCATAGTTCCATTTGCCTACTAGAACAAAACACCATAGACTAGGTGGTTTATAAATAACAAAAGTTTCTTTTCACAGATACATAGCAGGAAAGCCCAAGATCAGGGGTCTGGCAGAATCAGTCTGGCAAAAGCCTATTTCCTGGTTAATAAGGATGCATTCTCACCATGTCTTCAAATGAGAGAAGCTGGCTCTTCAAAATCACTTTAATTTAAATTTCAATGTATGATTACGGGGGAAGAACACATTTGATCACAGCATTTTTCAGTGTGTAATTTCAGAACACATTTTAACTGAATCAGAATGGGCACATTCTAGGTGAGCACTGTGTTCAGAGGAGAAATGTTTATTATGGCTGTATATGAGCCCCCATGGGTGAGTCAATAGGCGCCAAGAACTGTCAACAGCGACTGTTGATACCAGATACCTTGAGAGCAAACAGCAGATCCATAGTCTCGTGTTGTCAGAAGTTACATGAAGCAGCCGGTTTGGCAATGGTTGAAAGTTTGCTTACAGTTTCTGAAGATGTTTTCTTGGTGGAACATCTTTCAGCCAGGCCAGTAAAGTCTCTGATGAGCCTACCAGTGATAAAGCTCTTCACGTGCCTAGACTGGCAGGGCACATCAACATCACCCGTAATTACCATCCTCAGAGACAAGAGTCCATTAATAATCTAGGCTGAAACCATGTCTGAGCACTAATGAGAGGGTGGCCTTCTAGGATGCTAATTAAGGGTGACACTTTTAGGGCAAGTTTGACTTTTCTTCCTGAGATTCTAGTTCAGACTTTGCGTTGGATGTGAGCAAAATGCAGATTGGAATTTAAAAAGAAAAAAGAATGAAGGATTTTTAAAAAAGAAAAATTAAGAAAAAGAACCAACAAAAACAAATTAGGAAGATTTCTATACTAAAACACAGCAAGTTCAGGTGCCTATAACTGAAGTGTCAGCTCTTCTCTCCCTGTCACTTGAGATCGAATGAAGCTGGTCCCATCTACCTTTCTAATGCTCTGGAGGCAATTTAATACTATTTCCCAAGATATTCAAAACCTCTAGGGTTTAAATCCTAAAGGTTTGTGTGATTCTGGATTTCTCAACCCATTAACATGACACTTAACCTGCATTTCTTGCTAATGGTTGTTTTGTCTCCCTCCTGGACATTCAAAAGTGGGATCCTCAGACAAGGTATTGGTAACACCTGGAGCTTCTTAGCAGTGCAGAACTGTGGACCAATCTCAGACTTCCTGGATCAAAATCTGAGAGTTTAGCAAAGTCCCCAGGGATGTGCACATATATGAAACTTTGAGCTCTGCTTTGCTCAACCCAGAAAATGTAAAAAGGAAACTTAGTCCTTCATTTCCAGAAACACAAAAGCAAAAGCGAAAAAGAACCACCACACACAGCCTAGCCTGGCATGGACCCAACAGGCAGTCCCTCCATCCTGACTGCCTCCAAGCCCCAGCCCCTCCATGAGAGTCCACTTCAGCTGGAACATGACACTTAGCCAAACCCAGTTCAAACCCAGAA
Source organism: Nannospalax galili (assembly GCF_000622305.1). Lineage (NCBI taxonomy): Eukaryota > Metazoa > Chordata > Mammalia > Rodentia > Spalacidae > Nannospalax > Nannospalax galili. The sequence continues at coordinate 5,811,354 of NW_008346548.1, forward strand.
AGGCAGTCTCTACACCACAGACTGCCTCTGACCCCTCCCCCAGGAGCTTTTTCTAGCCAAGTCTTCACCACAAGCAGCCTGACTTAGCAAAGACCAAATAAGAATCCCCCTTACCCTAATCTGCCCCTTCCATTCTCCCGCAAGCCACCCAGTCTATCACCCATCTTGAGGCTCTGGCCTTTTGGGCTGAAAACACATAGCAAAAGACAGGATAGATGCAACAGCCTAACTCCAGATGCCCAGGTCTCATTGGAAAAACACACATAATAAAAAAATCAAGACAGTGTGTTCCCCTAAGAAAGCCCTAATCCTGTAGTAATGATTCCCAAAGAGAATTACTTAGCTGATATTCGAGACAGAGAATTCAAATGAAAAATTATAAACATTTAATAAACATATAAACTCTTCAAAGAGTTCAAAGAATTCTAAAAGGACATAAAAATATACCTGAATGAATGGAGAAAGGACAGAGATAAACTGATTGAAATCCAAGAGGATTTAATTTAATGAGGAAGATAATTCAGGATCTGCAGATAGAATTCAACAGAGAGAGAAACACTGAAGGAAACCCAAACTGAAATGAAGATAGAAATGAAAAATTTCAATTAGTCAAATAAAAAAGATCAGTGGAAAGACTCACCAACAGAATGGAACACGTGGGAGACCAAATATCAAAGCTTAACAACAAGGTAGACGAATTGGATCATTCACTCGAAGAAAATGAGTAATTTTTTTAAAACACATAAACAGAACATGCCAAATCTTTAGGATAATCATTATGGGCATAGAAGGAGAAGATTCCAAATCAAAGGCATAGAAAATATTTTCAATAAGTTTATAAAAGAAATTTTCCAAGAAAGACAAACAACTGCATGTCCTCTCTCATATGTAGATGGTAGCTTCGAATCTTTAGATATGTTTAAATTAGAGTATCAATAAAGGTCTGGAAACAAGTAAGTGGCCAAGGAGGATTGGAGCACAGGGGGTGTAAAAGAGATTGGAGGGCAATGGAGCAAAGATTATGTGGCACAGAGGATGGGGAAGCAGGCTAGAGGAGGAAGTATGATATTAGATAACACTAAAGACTTTTGAAAAAATAATAGGGAAACCCACTACTGTAGACATTTACTCATGTCTAAAATGATATGCATTTACATACATGAAAAGAATGTAAATGGAGTTACCCTATAACAGGAGGACACTGCCTCCTAATATACACAATAGGCTATCAAATAAAAAGCCCAGTGCTAGAAATTGGTTAACTCTTTTGGAGTTTGTTGGTCAGTGGGTCCTACAGACACCCCCCCCAAAAAAAAATTAAAGACTATTGTCATTGCTGTTGGTTACCTTCCTGAACTTGATGGTAAGAACCTGTTGCTGATGATACCACATACTTGAATCATAGAACATGAAGGAATCAATTTGGTACTGACCTGGAAGCTTTATCCCTACTGGCTGCTTTCACAGTGCTGAGAGGTGCTATGCAAGCTACTGGAGGAGAAAAGCAATCATTAGTCTTCCTAGCTCTGAACACTTGTGCTACACAACAACCAGCCTGACAGCCATCAGTGCAATAATGGCACGTTATGGGGTTAGTCAATCATTTTATGATTGGATTTAAGGCCTGCCCCATGATATGCAACCCATGCCTGGCACCATTACTGGAGCCAAAAACCTGTGGCTAGAGAGGTCACAGGCCCTAGAGGAGAAGTTACTTCTATTATTTTACTAAACACACAAAGTAATAAACCAACTCGTAGTGACTTATACTTATACCTATAGATTAGTACATCTCTCAATCCTCATCTCAGAACTTTCTTGAAGAAGTCCATAGAGAGTAGCACAGAGGTCCACAAGTGAAAGAGCACAAGACTAGTGAAAGATCAAGCCAGACAAAAAAACCTCAGCATGGAATAGGGAGGTGGTCACAAATCCCACCTCCAGCTGAAAGCTATGGGCAATTGATGATTGCTAAAGGATGGAAAGTCAGTTTCTTCAGGGATGTGGGACAAGAGGCTATTCATGTTCCAGTAGGTGGTCCTAAACTCACCCACATACAGATAGCACTAAGTAAACTCAGTGAGTTTAAGAAAAAAACAGAGACACGAAGTTGGGAGGGGAAAGTTGTAGGGAAGGGAATAGGGGAAGAATTGTAGGGAAAGGAATGGGGGTGAATTTGATCAAGGCACATTAAACGCATGTATGCAATTCTCAAACAACTTCTAGAAAGGAGAAAAAAATTAAAAGAAATATTCCAAATCCTGAGAAAGAATGCCCATATAGGTACTAGAGCTTACAGAGCACTAAATACACAGGACCACAAAAGAAACTCTCTGTGGCACATTATCATTTAACACTAAAAGAATAAAGAACATATACTGGGGGCTGGTGACATGTCACAGCAGTTAAAGGCACTTAGTGACAAGCTTGATGGTCTGATTTCAATCCCAGGATCTGACAGGATGGAAGGAGACAGCAAATTCCCAAAAGTTGTCTTCTGATAGTCACATATGTGTAGTGACATATGCACACACACACAGACACACACACACACACACACACACCTATACACATGCAAACACGCATATACACAAACATGAAAATGGAAAAATTAAAATGAACAAACAGCTTATATACAAACATCACACAATGTATAAATATATACATTGCATTTCATCTGTATGTGAAACATCACAATGTATACAATAAATATGTATGATTATTATGTATCGATGCAAGTTTTTTATTTCTTTATTTTTAATTTTTTTATAAGTGTAAACACCAAAGATGCATCTCCTTCAATATTGGCTGTAAATTTTTAGGTTCACAGTTGAATTAATACAGTTATACAATATTGAAATTGAATTCAGTATAAACCCAAAAAAGACATAAAATTGAATGAGGTTTTAACTTTTAAAAAAAGATCTCCATTTTTCTGTTTTATGCAGAAAAACTCATTTTAATGCTACTAACGCTTAGATGTTTGCACATGTGTTTCTAATCTCTATGTATCTGATTATTACTAATCACCATCAGTTACTTTCTGAGATCCACCTGAGCATTGATATAAAGCCATCAGGTAGATTTCAGTGGTAATGTGTTTCATCTTTACTAATTAAAATGAAGCAAATTTTTATGCTTCCTCCTCAAATATAACTCAATTTTTTAATTGTTGTTTGATTTTTTGTGTGTATTTCATACACAAGATCCCAAACAATCTTATTCCTCTATATACATACATCCCAAATGGCACCCTCTCATAATCTCCCCACCCCCACTGGAGCCCATATACTCTGAAATCCCTGTGTTGTCGGCACCCCCAGCCATTCTCCAGTGAATGTCCATTGGCTGAATGTAGTCAGCCTGTCTAGAGATCCTTGTTTTAGGAAGATCAGCTCTTCCTCATCTAGCAGCAATCAGTTGTCAATATTTCTTTAGATAAGATTGGGGTCTGCTGTTCATTTTCCCAGTTTTATGCTGGGTTACTGTCTGGGAGTCTCTTGGACCACCCTGTCCAACAACTCAAAGGAAGGTATCTCCTCTCTGACATTGTTTCTTGTTATGTAGCTTTTAGCTATACACATGGACTCTTAAAGAATTATATTAATCCCTTTAATCTTTGGTTATACTTTCCTTTTGGGTGTTTAAGACCATACAGTTGGCCCAGATAAACCAATTTAGTTTTACTCTTAAGGTTGTTTGAAGATCTGTTCCTCAGGGGTCACATGGACTTGGGAGGAGCCCCTGGCTTCTTTTTTTACCAGTTGCATCTATGTGAAGATAAGTCAAAGGCCAGTCTTGATTATGGCTGGCTTCACTTGGAAGCACGGAGGAAAGATTTCCTCTGTGTCGACCCTTCTCTTTGGAGACTGGACACTGGTTCAAGTCCATCTCGTGGGGTCTCCATGGCCTCCTTGATCAAGAGAACAGGTGACTGACCACAGTTAGAGGACACTTTGAGAGATGCTTACAGTCCCCTAGAGCTTAGTCAACCTAAGAGGGCAAGGAGCAAAAACTGTCCTTTATGTCCCTCTGACCAAATTAGTATAGGCCTCAAAGTATGGCTATCAGACATCCAAGAAGGTTAGTTCTACTAGTCTGGTACTTTTAATTACCATATGCTATGTAGATAAAGTTTGGGTAAAGACCAAACATTCTCATATAAACCTTGCCTAGACATGTATTATATTCCTTTAGTTAGTTGTATGTATAATTTGTCAATAGGTTGTTTGATTAATATGTTTCCCTCTGGTTTTTAAAAACTAGCTAGGCATTATTTATCTCTCGCATTGTCTAACCCTTCCACCATTTAAAGTGCCCCCCATTTTCCCATTTCTCCCTTAATAATATCCTTCTCTTATGGTCCCACCTCTCTTGAGCTCCTTCTTTCCCTTTATCCCCAAGTTTCCTTGTATAACCCTCCCTCCCCATCTCCTTAAAATAACGCCATTTTTATCCATATCTCCCTTATTAATGCCTGTTTCCTACTGTTCTCTTTCAGATCTTTCTTTTCCTTTACCTACCTGGTTCATTTTCATTATCCTGGTTCCTGTAGTTATGTCTGGGTATATACTCACTTATAAGGATTTGGTGCTAGGATCCATATATGAGGGAGAACATACGTCGCATTTTTTTCCTGAGTCTGCAATACTTCTCTTAGTATAACAGTTTCTAGTGCTATCCATTTACCTGCAAATTTCATGACTTCATCTTTCCTTACTGCTGAGTAAAACTCCATTGTATAAATGAACCACATTTTCATTATCCACTCATCAGTTGAGGGACACTTAGGTTGCTTCAATCTCTTAACTATGTGAAAAGAGCAGCAACAAACATGGGTGTACAAGCGTCTCTGCGATAGGATGAGCTCTTTGAGTATATGCCAAGGAGTGGTATAACTGGGTCAAATGGTAGGTTCACAACCTTTGCAGTCCCACCAGCAGTGAATGAGTGTTCCCCTTTCTCCACATCCTCTCCAACATTTGGTATCATTTGTTCTCTTGATTTTAGCCAGTCTGACGGGTAAGGCGAAATCTTAAAGTGGTTTTAATTTGCATTTCCCTAATTACTAGTGATGTTGAACACCTTTTAAGATGCTTCTTAGCCATCTTTATTTCTTCTTTTGAGAATGCTCTGTTCACCTCCATAGTCCATCTTTTAATTGGGTTGCTTCATTTCTTGATTCTTCGTTTTTTGAGTTCTTTATATATTCTGGATGTTAAGCCTCTGTCAGATGTGTTGCTAGTGAAGATTTTCTCTCATTCTGTGGGTTTTCTCTACACTACCTTGGTTGCTTCTTTTGATGTACAGAAGCTTTTTAGTTTAATGAGGTCCCATTTGTAGATTCTTTTATTTCTTTTATTATTATTATTATT
>NW_008346548.1:5816789-5818197 GCF_000622305.1 Nannospalax galili
AATTGAATGAGTTTTTAACCTTTAAAAAAGATCTCCATTTCATTTTAAAATATACTATTTCTTACGAAAGACTCATTGTTTTTGCTAATACCACTGAGATGTTGGTATGTGCATCTCTAATCTGTATGTATCTGATTATTACTCATCATAATTGGTTACACTCAGATCCTTGGCAACTCTGTATGTCTATAAAGTCATCGGGTAGATTTCAATGATAATGTTTATCACCTCTACTAATTAACATGGCATAAATTTTTATGCTTCCTCCTCAAATATAATTCATTTTTTAAAATTTGTTAATTTTTTGTGTTTGTATATCACACAGAACATCCCAAACAATCTTATTCAACTGTACAACCACTTCCCAGATGGTACCCTCCCATAGCCTCTCTCCCCCAACTAGAGCCCTTATACTCTGTTATCCCTGTCCACTGTGTTGTCGGCACGCCCAGCCATTCCCCACTACTTGTCCATCTGATGAATCTAGTCAGCCTGTCTAGAGGTCTTTGTTTTAGGAAAGTCAGCTGTTCCTCATCTAGCAGCAATCCACTGTCAATGTTCCTTTAGATAAGATTGGGGTCTGCTGTTCATCTTCCCAGTTCTATGCTGGGTTACTATCTGGGAGTCCCTTGGGCCAACCTGGCTAACAACTCAAAAGAAGATGTCTCCTATCTGGCATTGTTGTTTGTTATGTAGCCTTTAGCTATACATATGAATGCTGACCTTGTTTCCTAGGCAGTTGATGTACAGGTTAGAAAATCGTTTCCTACACCTATATCTTGTAGGTTATGGTTTCAGAGTTTCAGGCTTCACACTGAGGTCTTTGATCCATTTGGAGCTGACTTTTGTGCAAGGTGAAAGATAGGGGTTTAGTTTCATTCTTCTACAGGTGGAGGTCCAGTTTTGCCAGCACCATTTGCTTAACATGCTGTCTTTCCTCCAGTGAATGTTCTTGGCCCCTTTGTCAAATATCAGGTGGCTGAGATTGCATGTACTCATATTTGGGTCTTCAATTTTGTTCTATTGATCTACAGGTTTATTTTTGTGCCAGTACCATGTTGTTTTTATGACTATAGCTCTGTAATACCATTTAAAATCTGGTATAGTAATCGCCCAGCATTGCTCTTAGTGCTCAGGGTTGCTTTGGATATCCAAGTTCTTTTGTGCTTCCATATGAATTTTAGGATTTTTTTTTACTCTGTGAAGAATGTCATCGGGATTTTGATTGGCATTGCACTGAATCTATAAATGGCTTTTGGTAGGATGGTCATTTTCACAATATTAATTCTTCTAATCCATGAGCATGGGAGGTCCTTCCATCTTCTGATGTCTTCCTCTATCTCTTTCTTTGAAGGTTTAAAATTTTCATTGTAGAGCTCTTTAATGTTTTTGGACAGGTTTATTCTGA
>NW_008346548.1:5818303-5818883 GCF_000622305.1 Nannospalax galili
TTGTAACCTGCCACTTTACTGAATGTGTTAATAATTTCTAGGAGTTTGCGCACGGAATTTTGGCGTCCCTTAGCTATAATATTACATAATCTGCAAAAAGGGATAATTCGATATCTTCTTTTCCAATTACTATTCCTTTAATTTCCTTCTCTTGTCTTATTGTTCTTGCAAGAGTTTCAAGCACTATGTTAAAAAGGAGTGGAGATGGTGGACAGCCTTGCCTGGGTCCTAATTTTAATGGGAATGTTTCCAGTTTTTCTCCATTTATAATGATGTTGGATGTGGCTTTGTTGTATATGGCTTTACTTATGTTGAGGTATGTTCCCTCCAGTCCAATTGCCTCTAGGACTTTGAACATAAACATATGTTGAATTTTGTCAAAGGTCTTTTCTGCATCTATTGAGATGACCATGTGATTTTTGTCTTTGAGTTCATTTATATGATTTATGATGTTTATTGGCTTACATATATTGAACCATCCCTGCATCTCTGGGATATAGCTGACTTGATCATGGTGGATGATCTTTTTGATGTGTGTCTGTATGCTGTTTGAAAGTATCTTGTTGAGAATTTTGCATTG
>NW_008346548.1:5818958-5842278 GCF_000622305.1 Nannospalax galili
GGAGGTTTTGTATTACTGTTTCAATTTTCTTGTGTGTTATGGGTCTGTTTAAGCTGTTGATCTCTTCTTGATTTAGTTTTGATGGTTCCAAGCTTTAGGATACCTGTCCATTTCTTTTAGGTTTTCAAATTTAGTAGCATATAGGATTTTAAAGTATTCACTTATAATGCTCTGGATCTTTGTGGTGTCTATTGTGATGTTTCCCCTTTCATCTCTAACTTTGTTGATTTGGAGGCTCTCTTTCTTTCTTTTTGTTAACTGGGCTAGTGGTCTGTCAATCTTGTTTATCTTTTCAAAGAACCAGCTCTTGGAGTTGTTGATTCTTTGTATTGTTTTCTTTGTTTCTATTTCATTAATTTCTGCTCTGATTTTTGTTTTTTCTTTTTGTCTGCTGGGTTTGGGCTTCTTGGCTGTTGCTTTTCAAATGTGTTGAGTTGCAATGTTGAGTCATTTATTTGTGTTATTTCCGTATTTTTTTTTTCGTATTTTTGAGACAGGGTCTCCCTGTAGCCCCAGCTGTCCTGGAACTCACTATGTAGACCTGGCTGGCCTTGAACTCACAGAGATCCACCTGCCTCTGCCTCCCAAGTGCTGGGATTAAAGGCATGCACCACCATGCCTGGCCTTTAAGATTTTTTTTTAATGTTGGCACTTAGAGCTATAAACTTCCCTCTAAGGACAGCTTTCAACGTGTCCCAGAGGTTTTGCTGTGTTGTATTGTCCTTTCCATTTAGTTCCAGGAATACTTTTATTTCTTTCTTAATTTCTCCTTTGACCCATTCATCATTAAGGAGTGCATTGTTTAATCTCCAAGTGTTCATGTAGTTACTAGGGTTTCTTCCTGTGTTGATTTTAATTTTTATTGCATGGTGGTCTGATAGAATGCACGGAATTATTTCAATCATTTTGTATTTGTTGAGGTTTGTTTTGTGTCCCAGTATATGGTTGATTTTGGAGACAGTTTCATGGGGAGCTGAATAAAAAGTATATTCTTTGATGCTTGGGTGGAATATGCAGTAGATGTCTATTAGGCCCATTTGATGTATGGTATTGTTTAATTCAGATGTCTCTCTGTTAATTCTTTGTTCTGTTGACCTATCAAATGGAGACGATGGGGTATTGAAGTCCACTACTATTAATGAGTTGGGATTAATCTGGGTCTTAAAGTCCTGTAGTAATGATTTTATGAAGTTGGGTGCACCAAAGTTTCATGAATATACATTGATAATTGTAATACCTTCTTGGTCAGTTGTTCCTTTAATCAGAATGAAGTTGCCCTCTTTCTTTTCTGATTGGTTTAAAGTCTATTTTGCCAGATATTAGAATTGCAATGCCTGCTTTTTTCTTAGTACCATTCACTTGGTACACTTTTTTCCATCCTTTCATCTTAAGGTAGTGCCTGTCTTTGAAAGTGACATGAGTTTCTTGTAGACAACAAAAAGGTGGCTTTCGTTTCTTAATCCATTCAACTAGTCTGTATCTTCTGACTGGGGAGTTCAGTCCATTGATATTTAAAGTTATTAATGAAAGATGTGTATTGAATCCTGTCATTTTTATATCTGTTCACATTCTTGGCATAGCTATGCATGTCTATAGTTATACCTTCATTAAGTTTCTTTTCATAATCCCTTGGGTATAGCTGTTCCTTTCTTCAGCTCATTGTATTGCTTCAAAAACTCTCTGAAGGGCTTGTTTTGTGGACATGAATTCATTCAGCCTATTTATGTCATGGAAGATTTTTCTACCAACTTCAACTATAATACCTAGACATTTTGTCTAGGTAAAGTAATCTGGGTTGGCATCTGTGGTTATTTAGAACTGGGAATACTTTGGTCCAGGCTCTGGCTTTCATAGTTTGCACTGAAAAGCCAGCTGTAATTCTGATGGCTTTTCCTTTCTATGTGACTTGTTTTTCTTTTGCAGCTTTCAGTATTCTCTCTTTGTTCTGTACATTTTGTGTTCTTATCATGATGTGCCGTGGAGAGTTTCTTTTCTGGTGCTGTCTATTTCATGTTCTATAAGATTCTTGTATTTGTATGGGCACATCTTTCTTTAATTTTGGGAAATTTTCTTCTACAGTCCTGTTGAAGATCTGGTCCATACCATTATCCTGAGATTCTTCTCCTTCTTGTATGCCTATGATTCATAAGTTTGGTCATTTTATGGTATCACACAATTCCTGCATATCCCATTCTTATGATTTCTTAAATTTTTCATAATCTTGGCTTGAGTGGTCTAATTCGTCCTCTTTATCCTCCAGTCTTGATATTCTAGTTTTCTCATCCTATTGGTGAGGCTTTCTTCCTGTCGTTTCTAATTGGCTTACTGAGTGTTTCACTTCCTTCTTCCTTTCAGCCTGAGTATTCTTCAATATTTCTCTTTTCTGAATTCATTCGGAAGTTTATCCCTATCTTCTTTCAGTTCTTTGATTTCTTTCTTTGTGCATTCTTTAAATTCACTGAATTCTTTTATCATGATTCTAACTGTTCTTTGAATTCCATGTCCTGTGTTATCTCTAGGGGATTCCCATTTTACTCCTCTAGAAGACTGATGGTACTTGGTGGGGGATATGTTATTTTGATTTTTCATGTTATTGTTTTTTCTCTGTGATTTTGACATGTGGATTTCTTTTGTAGATTCTGGTTCTTGTGTGAGACTCATACCCTCCTTTGTTGAGTTTAGATCTGCTTCTTTTTGTAAACATTATGTGCCTTTCTGGTTTACTTGTTGGGGGTGAAAAGGTGGTTGGCCTAGGCTTCAGGTTCTCTCTTTTGAATTCATATTGGAGTGGCCAAATTCCTTTTGTCTTCAGGAGTTCCTACAGAAGCCCAAGTCAGATGAGGAACAGATGCGCTCAGGGTTTTTTTCTAAGGTCTGGATCCCTCCAGGAAGGATGCTGACCTCGGGAATTTGAGGGTTGGGCTGGCCTGGAGCCAGGCCCAGGAAAGATGCTGGCCCCCAGGAACACAAAGGGAGGTGAGGACCAGAAGAGGTCCAAGGGCTCCTGGGGTTGGTCTGGATGCAAAGGTTCAGGAAGCAGTGGGGATTCTGGGCTAAGACGTCGGTCCACTGGTCTGGAGTGTCACAACAAGAGATGAACCAGTGCCCCTGCTAGGAGGAGAGATAGGGTGGGGTAGCTGGGAGGGTGACTGAGGCTTGGGGAGTCAAGGTGCAGTGGGAGCAGCCAAACTTACCCAGGCAAGCTTCTAGCTCCAGGAAGCTGTGAGGCTGGGCCACCCAGAGATGCAAAGGGAGGTGGGGACTTGAGGGAGGAATTGGTTTGGTATGGATGCAAAGGATCAGGAAGCAGTGGGGAGTTTGGGCCAAGGGGTCGGTCCAGAGTTCTGGGGTGCCAAGACAGTAAAAGTGCCAGTGCCCCTGATAAGAGGAGAGATGGGGAAGGGGAGCTGGGAGAGTGAATGAGGCTAGGGGAGTCAAGTTACAGTGAACCCAGCAGCCAAACTTACCCAGGCAAGCTGCTGGCTCCAGGAAGCTGTGGGGCTGGCAATAGAAACTTTTAAAGCCAGAAGATCTTGGAAAAATATATTCTAAGCTCTGAATAATCATAAATGCCAACCCATAATATTATATCCAGCAATTCGTCTAAGTGAAGGATAAATAAAAAGTTTCCATGATAAAAAACAGTTATGACCACTAAACCAGCTCTACATAATTCACTAGAAGGAATGTTTTGGACAGATGAAAAGGGTAAATATATCCAAGAGGTCACATAGAAAAATACTAGGGCACTTAATCAAAAGATATCTGAGAAAACACCACAAAAATCATCAAAATGACAGGAATTAATACACACCTCTCAATATCAACTCTGAATTGCAATGGGCCCAGTTCCCCAATAAAAAGACACAGACTAGCAGATTGGACTAGAAAACAGGCTTGATCCATCTTTTTGCTGACTTTAAAAAACACACCACCCTATTCCCTATTGGCAATTTGGGTAACCCCTTCAGAAGATGGCGTGATAAGAATAGGAGGTGGGAATGGGCTAGGCAGTTATGGTAAAAAGACCCCAAAGAAATGTAGCCAGTTTCTTGGCTAAAAGTCAAAATGTCCTTGGTCCTGTTAGCAACACACACTGTTCCAATGGCCAAAAATGTCAAAAGTATTTGGAAACTTGTATCTAATCCTTAAAAGCTTTTAGCATTACCTCTTCAGAGGGGGACATTTTGGAGGGGAGGGAGTGGGCATGAATTTGATCAAAACACCTTATGTGCATGTATGAAATTCTCAATTTGTAAAAGTCAAATAACTTCACCATTATTTTAGTTTGCTTTCTATTGCCATGATAAAACACAGACTAAAAGCAACTTGAAGAAGAAAGGGTATAATTTCACGTTATAGTTTACAGTTCATTCTTCAGGGATGCCAAGGCAGGAACTAAGGTCAGGGACTTGGAGGCAGGAACTGAAGCACAGAGCATGGAACAATGCAGCTTACTAGCTTGATCCCATCTCCCATATTCAGCCTTCTTTTTAGACAACCCAGGTCCACCTGCCCAGGGGTGGCACCACCCACAGTGGGCTGGGCCCTCCCAGATCACTCAGCAGTTCAGGAAATGCCTCATAGATGTGCCCACAAGCCAATCTGATGAAGGAAATCCCTCAGAGGTTCTTTCTTCCCAGGTGTGTCAAGTTGACAGCTGAAGCCATGCAGCACAACCACCGAGAACTGACACCACTTTAGGCCAAAAGGATGGGAACAAATGGAACTAGGAAGCTAGGCTTGGTGAGACACGCCTATGAATCCCAGCACTCTGGAGGTAGAGGCAGGCAGATGTCTGTAAAATCAAAGCCAGCCTGGTCTACATAGCAAGCTCTGGGTCAGATGAAGTTACAGAGAGACCCTGACTGATGACAGCTGAAGCCATGCAGCACAACCACCGAGAACTGACACCACTTTAGACCAAAAGGATGGGAACAAATGGAACTAGGAAGCTAGGCTTGGTGAGACACGCCTATGAATCCCAGCACTCTGGAGGTAGAGGCAGGCAGATGTCTGTAAAATCAAAGCCAGCCTGGTCTACATAGCAAGCTCTGGGTCAGATGAAGTTACAGAGAGACCCTGACTTTAAAAAAAAAAAAAAAAAAAAAGGAACTAGGAAACAAGCAGGTATAGCTATTGGAATACATGACAAAATAGGCTTCAAGCCAAAACTAGGCAGAAGAAATCAAGAGGGTCACTTTATACTCATTCGGGGAACAATTGATCAAGAAGACAACACAATTCTAAACACATATTCACTAAACAAGGTGCACCCAATTTCATAAAGCAGACAGTAGAGATATGAATCCATAGATTACCCAATGCAATAATTATGAGGAACTTTAATACCCCCACTATCACCAATAGACAGGTTATCCAGACAAAAATTAAACCAAGAAACATTGAATGATGTCATGAGTCAAACAGACCTGATAGACATCTACAGAACAGTCCACCTGAATAGTAAAGAATACACATTCTCTTCAGCAGCCTGTGGAACTTTCTCCAAAATTGATCACATATTAGGATACAGAGCAAGTCTCAACAAATATAGGAAAATTAAAACAACACCCCATAATTTATCTGACCACAATGAACTGAAGCTGGACATCAGCAATGAAAGAAACTGCACAAAGTACACATACTCATGGAGACCATGTTGAATGATAAATAGGTCACTGAAGGAAAAAAAAGGTTTAAAAATTCCTAGGACTGAATGAAATAGAAGCACAACATGCCAAATTCTATGGAGCACAATGAGGCCAGTCCTAAGAATAAATTTTATAAGTTTATAAGGTTACAGCACAAAATTTGACACATTTCAAGTAAATAAATTAATGTTGTGACTTAAGACCTTGGGAAAACAAGTACAAACAAAAGCCCAAAGCAGAAATATTTGAGATCAAGGTAGATATTAATGAAATCTTTAAAAATCAATAAGGACTGGAGAAATGACTCAGCAGTTAAGAATGGATACTGCTCTTGCAGAGGACCCCAGTTTGGTTCCCAGCAGTCAAGTGGGTGGTTCACAATTGCCTGTATTTCTGCTCCGGAGGATCTGACACTCTCTTCTGGACTCCTCAGACACCTGCACTCATGTGCACATACACACACAGACATACAGACACACAGACACATACACACATGCACACACACACATACACACATTTTTAAAATATCAACAACAAATCTTTTAAAAATACAATGAAATGATTTCTTTTAAAAAATTAACAAAATTGATACACTCAGCCACATTAATTAAAAGAATGAAAAAAACACTGGAATCAATAAAATTAGATATGAAAAGGGAGACATGACAACAGATATCAATGAAATTCAGAAAATCATAAGGGCATACCTTATCAACCCTATTCCACTAAATTAGAAGATATAAAAGAAAAAATTTTTAGATGCATATGACTTAACAAAATTAAACAAAAAATAAATAAATAATTTAAACAGATCTATCACCAATGAGTTTGAAGCAGTAATAAAAATCTTTCATAAAAAAACAAAAAACACACCTGGGGCCAAATAGATTCACGGCAGAATTCTACCAGACCTTCAAAGAAGAACTAATACCAATATTGTTCAAATTATTCAACAAAATAGAAAAGGAAGGGATGTTTCCAAACTCTTTTTACAAAGGCAATAGTATCCAGATTTAAAAAACCCAAAGAAATAACTAAAGAAGAAAACTACAGACCAATCTGCCAGACAAACATAAATACAAACCTTCTGAATAATATATTTGTGAACCAAATTCAAGATGACATCAAAAGCTCATTCAACATGATCAACTTGGCTTCATTCCCGGGATTCAGGGATGATTCAACATATATAAATCAATCAATGCAATTAACCAAGATGGAAATCATGATCATCTCTCTGGATGCAGAAAATGTCTTCAACAAAATTCAACATCTCCTCATGATTAAAAACTCTGGAGAGACTATGGATGGAGGGAACATATCTCAACATAACAAAGGCTATATATAATGAACATATAGCCAACAACATACTAAATTGAGAAAAACTCAACACATTCCCACTAAGATCAAGAATAGAACAATGTTGTTGAGTCTCTCCACTGCTCTTCAATATAGTGCTTGAGGTCTTAGCTAGGGTGATAATATAAGAGAAGTAAATAAAAGGAATATAAATAAGAAAAGAAATCAAAGTATTTCTTTTTGCAGATAATATGATTCTATATATAAGAGCTTCTAAAAATTCCACCATAAACTCTTACAGTGGATAAATAATTTCAGCAAAGTAGCAGGATACAAACTTAATACACATAAATATATCAAGGGCCAACATATTGAAAAAAATTCATGAAATGACCCCATTCACAGTAGCCACCAAAAACCTAGAAATAAACCCAACCAAGATGAAAGACTACTGCAGCAAAAATTTGAAGACACTAAAGAAAGAAATAGAGGAAGGCACTAAAAGATAGATTCCTATGCTTATGAATCAGAAGAACTAATACTATGAAAATGGCCATCCTCCCAAAAAGGTAATCTACAGATTCAATGCAATCCAGATCAAGAGTCCAGGGACACTCTTCACAGACATAGGGTGAAAAATCTTAAAATTTATATGGAAGTACAAAAGACCAACAATAGCCAAATCAATCCTGACCAAAAAGAACATTGTGGGAGGTGTCACCACACCTGACTTCAAGTTATACTACAAAGTCATAGTAATAAAAACAGCATGGCACTTGCACAAAAATACATAGATCTAGAATAGCATAGTATAGCATAGCATAGCATAGCATAGCATAGCATAAAATAGGTTCGAAAGGAGGACCCAGATAGAAGTCCATGCAACTTCAGCTCCCTGATTTTTGATAAGCAAGTCAAAAATATATACTAGAGAAGAGACTGTATCTTCAACAGTGGTATTGAGAAACCTGGACATAAATACATAAAAGAAAGAAACTAGATCCTTACATCTCACTCTGCACAAAACACTCCAAATGAATCAAAGACCTCAACATAAGACCTGATAACCAGAAACTGCCAGAGGGAAAAGCAGAGAGTACTCCTCACCATATAGGAATACCCAAAGATCTTCTGACTAGGACTCTGACAGTACAGGATATAAAACCAATAATTAACAAATGGGACCTCATAAAACTAAAGTGCTTGTTTGGGGCTGGAGAGAGTGCTCAGAGATTAAGAGCATTGACTGCCCTGCAGAGGACTCAGGTTTGGTCCCCAGCACCCACATAGAGGCTAAAAACCATCCGTAACTCCAGTTCTAGGTGATCCAACACTCTCTTCTGATCTATGTGGGCATTGCCCAACACAGGTGCACTTACATACATGCAGGCAATACACTCATACATATAAAATAATGATAAATAAAATGTTTAAAAGAACTCATGCATTTCTGTATAGCAAAGAGTGGAAGAAAACATCTACCAGCTATACAGTTGAAAGAGGATTAGTAACCAGAATGCACAGGAAACTTACCAACTAAGCTGCAAGAAAACAAGCAACCAAGTTCAAAAATGGGCAATGTAACTAAACAGAGTTCTGAAAAAAAGAAAGGAAGGAAGGAAGGAAGGAAGGAAGGAAGGAAGGAAGGAAAAGAAAGACAAGTGGCTAGGAAATAATTTAATAAGTGTCTAACATCCTTAGCAATCAGGGAAATGAAGATTAAAACTACTCTGATACTTCATCCCACCTCAGTCAGAATGGCTATCATCAAGGATACAAATGACAACAAATGCTGGCTTGGATGTGGAGAGAGGTGAACTCTTACATACTACTGGAAGGAGTATAAACTGGTGCAGCCACTTTGGAAACCAGTCTAGAGGTTCCTCAAACCGCTAGAAATAGAGCTACCATGTAACCCAGCATGTCACTTCTGGGCATATACTCAAAGGAATTTTATATCCTACTACAGAGACACACACATCCATGTTCACTGCAGCTCTATTTATAATAGCTAGGAAACAGAATCAGCCTAGGTGTCCAATGACTAATGAATGAGTAATGACAATGCGATACATATACACAATGGAATTTTATTTAGCCATAAAGAAAAATGAACTTATAGCATTCGCAGGTGAATGAATGAAACTGGAAAAAATATGCTGATGTAACTTAGACCCAGAAAAACAAACACTGCTTGCTCTCTCTCAAATGCAGATCCTAGGTTCAACTCCTTTGTTTTATGTATTTAACTTGGAGCACCTCCAGAAGCCAGGAGTCTGGAAAGGGACCATGTGGGGGTGTCTTAATGGAGGGAGACAGTCAGCATATAAGTGAAATAAGGATGAAGAAGGGGAATACTGGAGGCAGAGAGGTTCAAACAGAGAGGGGATGGAGAGATGGGGAGGATGACAGAATGTGGAGATAATCAAAATTAAAGGGATATGAAAAGACCACTCAAAAACCTACTACCTGGTAACCCAATTAAAGAAAATAAAGGACATGAATCTAAATACCATGAAAGGCTAAACAATGCTGATCCTAGAAGTAATGGGTCGCTAAACAAAATACCCAGTGCCAGGTGTGGGATAGATACTTCTGTAGGAACTGTTGGTCAGGAAGATCCCAGAGGCCTCCCGAAACAATACAGGCTCTCGCTATTCCTCTTAGTTGCCTAACAAAACTAGTTGATAAGACTCTACTCGGGAAAATCAATATACCTTGAATTGGAGATGGAGAAATCAAGCTGAAACTGAGCTGGAATCATCTTCCCTGTTTCGTAGTGCTGGATGGTTTTATGCAGGTTGCTCAGATACTAAAAGTATCAGTGATCTTACCCAGATGTGAACCCTGTGAACTACAGTATCAATCTATCAAGCAAGATGTGCCCATTGGTGCAATGGTGGCACAACTCTTATGGAGGTGACCAACCACTCCCTGCTGTATTTGAGGCCCACTCCACAAAAGGAAATCCATGCCTAGTTCAGCAAATCCAGTCAAAATCCTATGCCTGAAGATGTTTTAGTTCATGGGGGGAAATCTACTACTGCCACTTAAACCGACACCGCATCAGTACTGTGATTTATTGATCAATGTCCATACCCACAAAGACTACTCTCAGCCTTAATCAGAGAAGCCTCTCCTTGCAGTATATAGAGGTGAATTCAGAGACCCGTGGCTTTACAAGATGCTAAGAATAAAGGATGATTAAGCACTCAGCCCTAAACAAGAATTTATACTACTCTTTTAAGGCTCAGGAAACATTGCAGAAGAGGAGGAAGGAAGAATGTAAGCCAGAAGATAGGGAGAAAGGCTGCAAAATACCATCATCTGAGCACAACACACGTACAGCAATCATGAACTCAGAGCAGCTGTACCTACAGACACTGAACCCACAGGAGTCAGGCCTGCCTCACAGTCAGCTATGGATGGGAAGGAACTCGTGAGATTCTAACTCTACTGCTGAACCACTGGCATCTAGCAGGTTCTTGGAGAAGAGGCATAGTTTCCAGCTGTATGCCCACTGGTGAGCCCACCTGGCTCTTTGGATAGTTCCAAGCCCAAGGTCACACAGACTAGCCCTAGTTAAACTTTGTAGGATGCAAAATAAAACAAAAAGTCATGAGTACTGGAAGGAGATTTGTAAGGCAGAAGGGATGCTGGTAGGGAAGAGAGTGAAATAAGAGACAGCAGGGGAAGAAAAAGCAGAATGCATTGTACATGTGCATGAAATTGTCTGAGAACAAAATTTATTAATAGTATATACAGTGGAATTGCAGACTTGAGATAGTAGAGGAGCTTATACAGAAACAATGGATATACTTTATAATTGAATATTTGCTACCTCTAACGTATCGTTAAAAGTCTTTGGTCCATCTAGACCTGTTGTTTAACTACCCCCTCAGATCTCATATCTCAACTCCTTTTATTTTATTATGCAAAATAATTCTGTTTGTACCCTGAACTTGTCACTGTGCTCACTTTTGCGTATATAAAAAACACATCTATGGGTTGGAGAGATGACTCAGCGGTTAAGAGCACTGACTGCTCTTGCAGAGGACCCGGGTTCAATTCCCAGCAGCCACATGGCAGCTACGAACCATCCTTAACTCCAGTTCCAGGGGACTCCAAAGCCCTTTTCTGACCTCCACAGCATTGCACAACACAGGTACACTCACATACATGCAGGCAATACACTCGTACACATAAAATAAAAATAATAAATAAAATGTTTAAAAAATTTTAAAAATAAAAAAATAAACACACTTATATCCTTTGACAGCACAAAAGGGCTGTCTACTCTTGCTCTCCACATTTAGTTCTCCCAAAAATCTTGCAGACTTTAAAGTTTCATGTTTTCCTTCCTTTCCTCCCTTTCTGGTTTCTGTGTGTAGACGGGAACAGCACAGCTATAGATATTTTTCCTCTGGTATGAAATATGGCCCTTCTACCCTACTTAAAAAGCAGAAGTTGCTATAGTCATTTTGGATTTTGAAACTTTTTTAATCTTACCACATGCCCAAACCTCAATTATTCATTGTATAGCAAGATAATAATATCCTTGGTCACTCAAATCCACAGTCTAAACACCATATGTGACCCATTGCTTTCAAATGTTTTATAAGAATTACAGGCAGAGAATAAAAATTATTCTAAGAACAAGTTCTAATTGGTTTCTCTTTTATTTGATTAGTCTCTTGTTAGGCCTCTATCTCATACTCTAAACTCACGGATCTGGCCAGGGCAATCTATTACAAATTCTTTTACTCTAGCCATTGGTGCTCAGAAAATGTCTCTCTGGGATTGGCTCCAGTCCCTAACTGGAAGTCACTAAGAAATTCTGTGTTAGAGGTGGATGTTGCCTCAGGTTAGGATGACCAAAACCGTTACTGAAAATGATAGAATTGCTGAAAATAAGGAAAAAGGAAAGAGGTTCACTTGCCTCAATTCTCGGTGGAAGAAGAGACTAAACAGACTGGGTGGTGGTCTGCACAACTGATAACACACCAGATTAACTCACTTTATAATGTAGGTGAGGAGCAGCAGTCTCTGATATATGCTAACCTACCAACTTTGATCAATGGAAGATGTGATAAAATTGACCTTGAGTTCAAATGAGTACAGCAAAGACTGGTTAACAAACACTTTTTCACTCTCTACTTTGTGTCAAGTGGTGAATAATGTCCTGAGGAAGCACAAATAATTGCAAAATAATCCCTGCTATCAAGGAGAAGCATCACAAGACAAAATTAATTTAAATACAATGCAGTAAATTCTGAAATATATACAAGTTAACTTATCCAGGCACATATTTCTTTGTTTGCCTTGGACAGTCAAGTAAGGCTTCAGGAAGAGGTATCAGTTGAAAAGACCTCTCTCTACTCAACTGTACACTGGTATCCTAGTATATCATACCATTTCTCCAAAAAGGTGAGATTTCTAACATAAAAAAATTCTCCAGGAAGCCTTATGTCGGAGCTGTTAAATCAGTGATCTCTAAGGAGACCACCAGCTAGCATACAAATATAAAGATCTATAGCAATTTTAACTGAACTTCTAGTTTAAAACAATTTGGAGAGTAGTTCAAAGGCAAGAATTCAATGGGACTAGAGAGATGGCTCAGTGGTTAGGAACACTGACTGCTCTTGCAGAGGACCTGGGTTCAATTCCTAGCACCCATATGGTGGGTAAGAACCTTTTGTAACTCCAGTTCGAAGAGATCTAACACCATGTCTTCTAACCGCCACTGGTATTGTATGACATGGGTGCACTTAACATACATGCAGGCAATACACTCATACACTTAAAATAAAAATAATAAAAATTTTTTTTAAAGTTCAAGGTAGGGAAAGCATCACTGATTGCACAAATGAAGACTCTTCTGAGAGTGACGGGGGCCACTATTGTTATTATTAATGCTATTATTAGTAGAAATGGCTTAGACAGCAATATGATTTGAGGATAATCTGGGTAAGCTGGTAATAGAGCTCACTAGTACAAAATCAAATTTCCAGTTATCTGGTAAATACTAAACATCCCCAGGGACAGCCCTCATCATGATCACTGGTCTTTCTACATCATGTTGAGGTTGAACTATTTATGGGTTATTTTGAATAATCATATCCTACAAAACCTGAGATTAATTTTTAGCCTTGAAATAAAGCAGCATTTTCATAGTCAATATGATGGTCTAAAAGCTCCCTCCAAAATATTTCATTTGTTGAAACTTAATCACCATCGTGGTAGTATTCTAAGGTGGGGACTTTGGGAGGTTATGGTAAGCATTCCCCCCTTGTGAATGGATTGATGCATTACAAAGGGACTGGAGGGAACTAGCATAGAATCTTTTTGCCTTTTCCTTTCTTTCATCCTATGAGGACATAACAGTCACTTCCTCAGCCAATGAGACTGCAGCAAGGCCTCATCAGACACCAGATGAACCTAGAATTATCAGCCTCCAAAAAGATGTGAAATAAACTTCTGTTGTTTATAAATTCCTAGGGCTGTGGTACTTTGCTACAGCAGCACAAACAGCCAGAGACAATGATACTAGAATCAAATTGCACTGGCTGATGTAAATGGTAACCCAGACAGAGAGACCAAGAGCACACTCAGCCCAGCTACAGCGACCAGTGCTTAGGACACTCAGCCACAAATACCAACAGACCTTCCTGGTTTATTATTGTTCAGTCTTAGCCCATGTAAATATTCAGCTGTGACCAGGGACAGAGGAAGAAGAGGTGTATGTGCATTAGTTTTCCACCGCCATGTTAAATATCTGAGAAAAACCAACCTAAAGGAAGATTTATTTTGTCCCAGGGTTTCAAAGGTTCCAGTCTAGGTTGGCATGTTCCTTTACTTTGAGCCTGAAGTAAAATGGAGCATATTAGTGATGGGGGTATATGGCACAGGAAGCTGCTCACTTTGTGCAGATGGAAAGCAGATAGAAACACTGGAGTCAGGGACAAGACATACCCTTCAAAGGCAGGGTTCATTGGTGATCTACTTCTTCCAAAGACACTCCCCCCACCTCCGAATCTCCACTCGCTCCCAATAATGTCATCAAACTATGAATCCATCCAAGGAGTGGTGCAATCATTAGGTCACAGCCCTCATGATATAATCTCCTCTAGTGATTGGACCTATCAGCTGGTAGCCAAGACTACACATGAGCCTTCTGGAAGACATTTCATTTCCAAACCATAAGAAGGAACAAAGATAAAATGAGAAGCTATTTCAGGGTGGGGCAGAGATCATTGAAAGAGAATGTGGGACAGGTGAGTTCAGCAAGACAGGTCAGGAATTCGATCTCTTGATAGTCCATTGAACTATGGTGAGACCTAGTCACTGCCTTAGAGTTCAGGTTCTGCCTGGAGAAAACAAAATCACAAATTCAATTAGTCATACTAGGACAGTCATGGAAAACACTTTAAAATATACAACTTAACCAAGGAGTCCTTTCAAATAATAGTGAACAGACATTTACTGAATAATATTTCGGTCACTATTCTAAGTGTTTTGTATCTATAAACTCACTGTGTTTCCACAGTAACTTTAAATGCTGGGTACTCTTACTGTCTTCATTTTGCACTTGAGAAGCTGAGGTCTTGGAATATAAGCTATGAAACATCGGAGGATGCTGTTCTGTCTCTGTAGAGTCAGGCAAATGAGAAATGTAGCTCTTCCAAGGTACTACCACTTAAGAAGCATATGAGGAAGGATTTGAGATTATCCTAGACAGGATCTCAAGGGTGAGTAAGATAAGGAAGACGTGGGCTGGAGAGATGGCTCAGCAGTTAAGAACACTTGCTGTTCTTGCAGAAGACCCAGGTTCGAATCCCAGCACCCGCATGGCAGCTAACAACTGTCCATAACTCCAGTTTCAGGGGATCCACCAGCCTCTTCTGTCCTCCGCAGGCATTGTTCGACATGGGTACTTACCCACATGCAGGCAATACACGTATATACATAAAATAAAAATAATAAATAATTTTTTAAAAGATAAGGAAGATGTTCCCAGAAATAGTGGAAATTGCAAAGATCTTTTCATTTGCATGAAGTTGAGCCTGGTGCCTTATTATAAATGAATACTTCAATTAATACATGAGTTCAGTGTAGTTCACGTAGAACTACTGGGTAAGGGAGAAAATAAAATGACTTCTATTCCTCAAAAATTATGTGTGGGGAGAGAGAAGTCAGAAAATCTTCCTAATAGAAAATCAGAGTTGTCCCAAGCATGGTGGTACATGCCTTTAATCCCAGCACTTGGGAAGCAGAGACAGGCAGATCTTTGTAAGATGGAGGCCAGCCTGGTCTACATAGTGAGTTCCAGGCCAGCTAGGGCTACAGGGAGACCCTGTCCCAAAAAAAGACCAAGAAAAAAAATCAGAGTTGTTAAGAAACTCACAGCTTTAGCAAGAACCAAAGTCCCGAGAGTCAAGGGAAAATTCAGGCAGAAAGTGGACACAGGCCTCTTGATAGAGAGCTACCACCCCACAACTCAGAATGGAGGACTTCTTAGGAGAAACATCAGATTATTTTTGGAGCACATTCCAATAAACTAGAGCTCTTATTTGCCTCAGGATGGATGTTTTTAATTTGGGAAGTTGCTCTGAATTGTTTATCATGAAAATGTTTAATAAGGCAATATAGCTGCAACATAGGATTTTATATACCATCGAAAGGGACAGAGGATGAATAAATGACTGGGAAAGTGTCTCAGAATCAGCAGGAGCGCACTCTCAGTAAACAAGAGGAGTAAATAACTGGACAAAAGGAATAAAAGAGCATCATACAGAGGAAAGGCTGTAGCTTTTTCTTTTCATGGCATCACAGAACTTGAGATACAAGTAGTAGGTTTCTACATTACCCAAGGAACTGCAGTAGATGTGCTTTGGGCAGCAGAGCTAGAGGGAGAGTAGATCCCAAAGGACTGCATGATGCTCCTCTGTGAGGACCAGGAAATATAAAGCCACCCGGAAGAGGTAAAGAATATTACCATTGGCCACACAAGATATTATGGTTTACGTGTGAAATTAATGCTTGTTGTATCTTTTTCCAACTTCCTCATTAACTAAACTTTTGATAAGAAATTCACTTAATTCAGTGCTAAAAGGAGGGAATAAACCAATGATATAGTCAATAAAATCAATAGTGTAGGACTCTCCTGTAATAGGTCCCCGAATGAGGTCACAATACATCTGTATTATATGATGTCTGAGATATTCTCCAAGAAATGTTTAGGACAATGTGGGGCCAATATCTTCTGACACCATCACACAGGATTTTCCTTCCTGTTGAGAATAAATAGAACTGGAAGGCAAGGACCTATGACCTGCTGGAAAGGTGTGGCAGGGCCCTCTGTCTACCTCTATACTCTGTCCAAGAGACTGCACATCTGCTATGAAAAGAAAAATCATGTAACATTTTCAGATTTTTGCTAAAACCTCATCATATAAAAATCACCCTTATTCTCTCCTTTGATATGTGGGTTTCTATAAATAAATTGTGAGAAGCTAAGCCTTTCTTAAGCCAAAGAAAACAAAATAAAATTGTGACTGAATGCCACTGTGAGCCTACAGCTTTAACCCAGGACAAAGTAATAAAAGGAGTCAGCATCCCTATGGCCCTTTGCTAGAACTGTTGTACACTTTCACATGGCTGTCCAGCAGAGGAGAAAGAAATGCTAGGAACAGGGAGGCTATCTTTATAAAAAGCCTTTGGAATGAGCATCTCAGCATGACAGTGAGAAACCATGTTGGTTCACCATGGGAATTAAGTAGCTGAACTATATGAATCTATAATTCCAGGGAAGTGACAGCCTCATTTCAATAGAGAGTAAGAAGATTCAAAGGCACGGTCCCTATTAATCCCTATGTGGTTTGCTAGAAAGGGTGTGCTGTCAACAGCAACAACATGAGAGCTGCTGGCTTGAATGCTCGAGCCATGCCCACATGCACTGCAATGTCTCTGAACCCCACTGTGACTCTAGAGACTGATGATGTTTATTCCTCCCATCCTATTCTTTGAAGACCTAAATTTGCTTCAGCTGATGGTATACCCAAGCACAAGGACTAGACAAGGCCACAGATGTGGCTCATGTTTAGAGATAATACCAAAGCTATAAGTAGTGGTCAGGCCAAGAGAGAATCCCTCAAGAATTGAGGAGTAAGGGGCTGGAGAAATGGTTCAGTGGTTAAGAGCACTGGCTGCTCTTGCAAACGACCCAGACTCAGTTTCCAGCACCCATGTGTCAGCTAACAATGGTCTGTGACTCCAGTTCCAGGGCATCTCATGCCCTCTTCTGTTCCCCATGGACCTTGCATGCACGCGGTATACTCACATACATGCAGGCAAAACACTCATACACATAAAGTAAATATAAAGTTTAAAAAACAAATTTAAAGAATTGAGAAGCAAGGAACACTGAGCTCAGAAGCAAGTGTTACAAACTGCTAAGGCTCTGAGGCAAAATTTGAAAACTAAAATGTTCTAGACATAAGGGCACACTTGGGGTCAACTCTGTGGATGAAGAGTTCAGAATGCTGTAGGATAATGGGAGAAGGATAGCCTGTGGTTCATTTTATTTTATTTTTCTTTAGATGCACATGGTTTTCTACTGAACACCATGCAAACAATAAGGAAAAGATAAGAAAGAGGATGGGTGCAGAGATATGCAGACCATGCCTCCACTTCTGATCATGGCCATAACTGATAGAAGATTAAAATCCCCATAGCACTCAGCTGTCAAATTAGACAAAATGCATGCAACAAATGTTTTCCTGATGCTCAACTAAATGCAGTACATGAAGGAAGGAAACAAATGAGTTAAGCCCTACAACCTGGACTGCTGCTCAGTGGGTATATTGTGGAGACATCCATGTTTATTACTGAGAGAGGCAAAGTTTGGAGATCAGGACACAATGGAATCTATGGAGTTTTGTATAGGAAGAAAATCAATAAATCTGCAAAATGATCCTCTTGCCACTTTGAACGAAGCTTAAATCACATGTGCACAAGATGAGGTAAGATTAGGCTAAGCAGAGAGGGGCTGCTATGGATGAGAATCACACAGTACTTGAAGACTACAGAGATTACAGAGTCCCAAGAGATAGATGTATTCTCACTATTCAATGAAAAGAAAGCTTGCTATGCACTCCAGAAATTCAGCTGAGACCACACAGAAACCAAGAGTAGCTTTATAGGATAAAACGTTACTGCTGATTTACACTAACATAGCCTGTTAGTCACATTTTGTCACTGTGACAAAATACCTGAGAAAAACAACTTAAAGATTTATAAGATTTTAGCTTGTAGTGAGGTGCTCTCTTCTAGGGCTTATGGTGAAGCAGAGCATCATGGAAGGGGGCATGAGACAGATCAAAGTAGCTCAAGACATACAGGAGGTAGACAGAGATAGAAAGGGTCTAGGCATAAGACACACCCTTCAACCCCACCCCCACCCCCGTGACCTTCCCCTCCAACCAGACCCCACCACCTAATAGCCCATTCACCACCCAAAAGCCCAGCAGATGGCAACCTAGCCTTTAACACATGAGCTTTCAGGGGCCATTTCAGATTCAAACCATAACACATTGCTTAAAATTATCTTCCGTTAAACTAACTGGAAGAATGAATCCCAACATTCTTCAAAAGAAAAAGGCATCCTATCCACAATGTTCTCTATAACGTACAATACACAACAAAAATTATTCACCATGGGTGGGGAATGTAGCCCTGGATTCATCTGCCAATCCTGGAAAAAAAAATTCCTATGAGACATAAGAAAATGTGATTAAAAACAAAAAAACCAATTGGGCTAGAAAGATGCTCAGCAGTTAAGAGCATTGGTTGCTCTTGGGAGGAGCCAGGTTGGTTTCTAGCTTCCATATGGTGGCTGATAACCATCCTTAGCTCCAGTTCCAGGAGATCTGGGGCCTTTAAGATGCCCTCTTCGGGCCTCCGCAGGCACTGAATAACCTGAGTAAACTTACACGAAGGCAAAGACAAACACATAAAAAATAAAAATAGCTGCTTCCTGTGCCTGTTAGAAGATGTGAGAACTTAGCTGAAGCTCCTACTCCAGCTACCTCTGATGTCATGCCTCCCAGCCATGATGGACTCTTGCCCCTTTGGAACCATAAGCTAAATAAACTCTTCCTTTTATGAGTTCCCTTGGTCATAGTGCTTCTATCACAGCAACAGAAAAGTAACTAATACAGTAATTGGTACCAGTGAGTGGGCTGTTGGCTATGAAGAACCTGATCATGTGGGTTTTTGGAGGAATGTGGAAGACTTTGGAAGTTTGGGCTAGAAAAGTAGTTGATTGCTGTAAGCAGAGCTTGACAGGCCATTCTAGTAAGTTCCTGGGAGAAAGTACAGCTGAAAACAATGTAGTTTCAGAGGGAAATAAGGACTTAAGCAGCAATTGGGATATTTTTGCAAAAAGTCTGACTGGAGTCTGCTCACAGTCAAAAAGCTTGCCCAAGACTAAGTTGAGCTAATTTCTTTGGTGGAGGATATTTCAAGACAGCCTAATGTAGAAATAGTGGCATGGCTATTAATGGTGAATATTATGCAGCTCTACACTGAAAAAGAGCAAATGGGGCAGAAAGAAATGCAGACTGTACAGTTTGGGTTGAAAAAGAGAACTAGGAAGATTAGTATTGGAGCCAAGGCTTGTGCTGGAAGAGAGAATCCCTTTGATGAGGAGACTAAAGTGATTAAGGAAAGACATAAAGATTTTCACTTAAACAATGGAGAGAGTGCCTCCAGGGCAAGACCACACCCAACCTAGCATCCAACTTGTGAAAGAAAATGCTGGAGTTTTCTACTCCTAGAAAACCATAGTGGAGAAAAGTTTCAAAGTGGATGAAGTAGGCTGGGGTCCGTCCCAAACTTGTAGCCAAATTTGGCATTGTCATTCACCTGGTGCTGGCTTTAGAGACATAAAAGATTCAAGAGTGAATGGGTCATCAGTTCTTCTTCTGTGGTTTCAGAGAGCCACTGAGGCCAGGCAGCATGCAGCAGGGGCATCCCTGATATATGTTTCACACAGCAAAACTGGAAAGACCGAGCCATCTAAGCCCTTTGGAAGTAAAGTCCCAGAAATTGGATGTGGAGCTACTGGATTTGTGTTTGCCCTGCTGGTTTTTGGTCTTGTTTTGGTCTGGTATGTCCTCACTATGCCCCTATTCCTCTCTTTTGGAATGGGAATGTGTATTCGGTTCCACTATATGTTGGGAGTATGTAATTTGTCTTTTGATTTTAAAGGGACTTAAGATATTCCCTGAGTCTCAGAAGAGACTTTGAACTGTGGACTTTTGAATAGTATTGAGGCTGGTAAAGATTATGGTGACTTTTAAAGTTGGACTAAATTCATTTTGAATTTTATATGGTCATGAGCCTATGGGGGCCAGGGGGTGAAATGCGGTGGTTTGAATGAGAATGTCCCTCATAGGCTCCAAGTATTTGAGCATTTTGTCTCCAATTGGTGCTGCTGTTTTGGGAGATCTTAGAAGGTATGGCCATGCTAGAGGAAGCACATCACTGAGGGTGGGCTTAGAGAGTTCTTAAGCCTTGCCAGATCTCCACTCTGCAGGCACTCTACTTCCTGTGCCTTCTTGAAGATGTGAGAACTTAGTTTCTGCTCCTACTCCATCCACCTCTGTCACCGTGCTTCCCTGCCATGATGGACTCATGACCCTTTGGAACCGTAAGCTAAATAAACTCTTCCTTTTATGAAAAACAAGCAAATACCCTTTAAGGAAATAACAGAAATATATATATGATGAATGACAATACAAGGACTCTCAAGAGATAAGTGGAACCCATGTAAAAGAACAAAATAGAAATAATATAACTTAAAACTGATAAATGGAATGAAAAATGCTCCAGATAGACCTCACAGTAACCTGGATAGTGAAGAAGAAAATTATGTGAGCATAGAGAGGAGGGAATGAAAATTACCCATACTGAAGCTTGGGAATGGACAAAGATAACTGGAAAAGTGAAGACCTCAGCAACTGGGGACAAACACAGGCAGTCTAAGAAACATGACTGGATTTCCAGTGAGATGGGAGATGCTGGAATTATTTTTTTAAATTAAAGCAATGGCAGAAAACAATCTGAATTTGATAGAAATGATTAATCCAAGGAGGGAAGTTCAACATATTACAACCAAATTAAACACAAAGAAAACAAAACCTATGCTTATCACAGCCAAACAGCTGGAAATCGATAATTTAAAAGATGAAAAATACAAGAATTATACTGACTTCTCATTTGGAATGACACAAGCTAGAAGCTTAATGGAACTATTTAAATCATGTAAAGGAAAACAAATCATTGTTGTCAACCTATAATTCTATAGGTAGTGAAAACACTCCATAAATTGAGGCAAAATATAAACATTTTGAGATAAACACAAACCTATATATTCAGAACCAACAGATCTAATCAATAAGTATACTCTTTGAATTAAGGTTAAATAAAAATAGGGCTGAGAGATAGCTCATTGGGTAAAGACACTAGCTGCCAAATCTGATGACCTGAGTTTGATCCTCAGAACTCACAACATAGAGGGAAAAAACAAACTCCTAAGATTTGTCCTCTGACCTCTATATGTACACCATGGCACGTGCACCCCTACCCCCCCCACAAAAGATAAATAAAAATAAATGTAAAATTGTTCAATTAAATTAAAATTTTAATTTAAAAATTCTAAAATATTTATGGCACTAAAATAGACAGATATAAGCAAACAGGAAGATATACAGCTTTCCTGAATAAGAAAATCCAACATTGTAGATATCAGTTCAGTGGTAACCCATAAATTGAATGCAGCTAGCAAATTACCAGTAGAATTGTTTCTGTACCTAGACACATTAATTATAAAGTTCATTTGGAAATGTAAGCAATAAAAAATAACCAAAAATCCTGATAAAAAAAGAGCGAAGGAGGAGACTCTAGCCTACAAAATCCTATGGCCTGACACGATCTTTAAAATTTAAAATTTGAGGGACTGGAGAGATGGCTCAGTGCTTCAGAGCACTGGCTGCGCTTCCAGAGGACCTGGGTTCGATTCCCAACACCCACATGGTGGCTAACAACCAACCGTAACTCCAGTTCCAGGGGACCTGATGCCCTCTTTTGTCCTCTGTGGTCACTGCACGACATGGGTACACTTACATACATGCAGA
Organism: Nannospalax galili; assembly: GCF_000622305.1. NCBI lineage: Eukaryota > Metazoa > Chordata > Mammalia > Rodentia > Spalacidae > Nannospalax > Nannospalax galili. The sequence goes on from NW_008346548.1 coordinate 5,841,109, forward strand.
CGTAACATTTATACACAATAAATAAATAAATAATAAATAATAAGTAAATAAATAAATAAGTAAATAAATAAATAAGTAAATGAATAATTTTTTTAATTTAAAATTTGAGTTGAGCATGGCGGCACATGCCTTTAATCCCAGCACTCAGGAGGCAAAGGCAGGTAGACCTCTGTGAGATTGAGGCCATCCTGATATACACAGCAAGTTCCAAGGCAGCTGTGGCTACAGGGAGATCCTCTCAATAAATAAATAAAATATAAGCAGTATGCTGGGGTGTAGCACACAGTAGAAGGACACTTGCCTTTCATACATAAGGCTCTGGATTTGATACCAGCACAAAAGAAAACATTATAATATTTGCACATAAGTGAATTTTTAAAATTTTATTTATTTATTTTTACATGCATTCTGGGAATCTATTTTTTACATTATTTATTTAATAACCACATGATTAGAAGAAGCATTTCATTATACCTTTAACATATTCAATAACAATTTCCAGAGCAAAGATACATCTCTTTCAAAAGAGATGTAACTTTATTTTGTTTTGTTGTTATGGTTTTTTTTTAGAAGAAGCATTTCATTACATCTTTAACTTATTCAGTAACAATTTCCAGAGCAAGGATAGACCTCTTTCAAAAAAGGCTATAAATTTTTAGGTTCACAGTTGAATTAATACACTTATACAAGTTTGAACTCAGTATAAACCCTGTAAGTCATAAAATTGAATGAGTTTTAACCCTTTTAAGAAGATCTCCATTTCATTTTAAAATATGCTGTTTCCTTTCTTTTACCAGTTCTGCCTATGTGAAGATAAGTCAAAGGTCCTGCTCCACCATGGTTGGCTTCGCTTGGAAGTATGGAGGAAGTGATTCCTCTATGTTGACCCTCCTTTTTGTAGACTGGACACTGGTTCACGTCCATCTGGTGGGGTCTCCTTGACCTCCTTGATCAGGAAGACAGGTGACCCACCACAATCCCAGGACATTTTGAGAGATGCTCATAGTCCCCTAGGAGGGCAAGAAGGAAAAACTGTCTTTTATGTCCCTCTTACCAAATTAGTATAGGCCTCAAAGTATGTGCGTTAAAGTTCCAAGAAGGTTAGTTCCACCAGTCTGGTACTTTTAATTACTGTGTGCCATGTAGATAAATCTTGGGCAAAGACCAATT
>NW_008346548.1:5842504-5843026 GCF_000622305.1 Nannospalax galili
CCTTGATTCCAAGGGTGGTGATTAGGGAGTGGCAAGCTCTAGGGATCAGTCTCATGATCTGCCAATGGGAGCAACATGTCACAAGGCATTCCTTGTGGCTCCAGCAGTCAGGCCATTGCCTCAGGCCTGCTGTATGGCTGTCAATAAGACTTTCACCCTAGGCTCAAGCCTGTCTCCCACAGGAGAACACACATCATTTTTTTTTTCTGAGTCTGTGTTACTTCACTTAGTATAACAGTTTCTAGTTATATCTATTTACCTGCAAATTTCATGACTTCGTCTTTCTTTACTGGCTGAGTAAAACTCCATCTATAAATGAACCCCATTTTTATTATCCACTCATCATTTGAGGGACACATAGGTTGTTTCCATCTCTTAGCTATTGTGAAAAGAGCAGCAACAAACATGGATGTACAAGTATCTTTGCAATAGGATGAGTTCTATGAGTATATGCCAAGGAGTGGTATAACTGGGTCACTTCATTCTGATCAAAGGAACAATAAATCAAGAAGATATTACAAT
>NW_008346548.1:5843217-5846767 GCF_000622305.1 Nannospalax galili
TTCCACCCAAGCACCAAAGAATATACTTTCTAATCAGCACCCAATGCAACTTATTCAAAAATTCACCACATACTAGGCCACAAAACAAACCTCAACTAATACAAGAAATTGAAATAATTCCATTCATTCAATCGGACAACAATACAATAAAGCTCAAAATCAACACTGGAAGAAGCCCTAGTCACTACATGAACTCATGGCGATTAAACAACACACTCCTAAATAATGAGTGAGTCAATAGAAAAATTGAGAAAGAAATAAAAGTATTCCTGGAACTAAATGAAAAGGATAATACAACACAACAAAACCTCTGGGACACTCTGAAAGCAGTCCTTAGAGGGATGTTTATGGCTCTAAGTGTTTCCCACATTTTTAATGCTACTAACACTTAGATATTTGCACATGTGTCTTTGATCTCTATGTATCTGATTACTACTAGTCACATTCGGTTACACTCAGATCCTTGGCACCTGAATATGTATATAAAGTCATCGAATAGATTTCAATGGTAATGTTTATCACCTCTACTAATTAACATGAAGTAAATTTTTATGCTTCTTCCTCAAATATGTCTTTTTTATAATTTGTTGATTTTTTGTGTATATCATACAGAGAAACATCCCACACAATCTTATTCATCTATGTACCCACTTCCCAAATGGCACCCTCCCATAGACTCCCCCCTTCCCACACACTGGAGCCCATATACTCTGTCATTCCTTTTACTGTGTACTGTGTTGTCAGTGCCCCCAGCCATTCTCCAGTGCTTGTCTGTCTGCTGAATCTAGTCAGCCTATCTAGAGATCCTTGTTTTAGGAAGATCAGCTGTTCCTCATCTAGCAGCAATCAGTTCTCAATGTTCCTTTAGATAAGATCGGGGTCTGCTGTTCATTTTCCAAGCTCCATGCTGGGTTACTGCCTGGAGTGTTTTGGGCCACCATGGCCAATAATTCAAAGGAAGGTATTTCTGGTCTGGAATTGTTTCTTGTTATGTAGCCTTTAGCTATACATATGGACTCTTAAAAATTATATTGACCCCATTAATCTTTGGTAATACTTTTCTTATGGGTGTTTAAGACTCTACAATTGGCCCAGATAAACTAATTAATTTTACTCTTAAGGTCATTTGAGGATCTGGTCCTCAGGGGCAACATGGGCTTGAGAGGATCCCCTGGCTCCTTTCTTTTACCAGTTCCATCTATGTGAAGATAAAGCAAAGGTCCTGCTTGACCATGGCTGGCTTTGTTTGGAAGCATAGAGAAAATGATGTTTCTTCTCTATTGACCCTCCTCTTTGTAGACTGGACACTGGTTCAGGTCCATCTGGGGTCTCCATGGCCTCCTTGATCAAGAGGACAGGTGACTCACCATGGTTACAGGACATTTTCGGAGATGCTCATAGTCCCCTGGAATTTACTTGACCTAGGAGGGAAAGGAGCAAAAACTGTCCTTTACGTCCCTCTTTCCAAATTAGTATAGGCCTCATAATATGGCTGTTAAACATACCAAAAGGTTATTTCCACCAGTCTAGCACTTTTAATTACCATAGATAGAGCTTGGGCAAAGACCAAACCCTCTCAGATCAACCTTGCCTAGACATATATTACATTCTTTGATCTGGCTGTATGTCAGTAGGTTGTTTGCCTAACATGGTTCCCTCTGGTTTTTTAAAACTAGCTAGGCATTGTTTATCTCTCACATTGTCTAACCCTTCCACCATGGTTTAACCATTTAAGATGCCCCCGTTTTTCCCATGTCTCCCTTAATAACACCCTTCTCCTATGGTCCTACCTCTCTTGAGCTCCTTCTTTCCCTTTATCCCCAAGGTTCCTTGTATAACCTTCCCTCCCACCTCCCCTTAAAAAACCCCATTTTTATCCATATCTCCCTTGTTAACACCTGTTTTCTACTGTTCCTCTCTTTCAGATTTCTTCTTTTCCTTTACCTCCCTGGTTCCTCCTCATTATCCTAGTTCCTGTAATGTCTGGATACATACTCACTTATAAGGATTTGGTGCTAGGATCCACATATGAGTGAGAATATATGTCATGGGTTTTTTTACTGCATCTATGTTACTTCACTTAGTATAACAGGTTCTAGTTCCATCCATTTACCTCCAAATTTCATGATTTCATCTTTCTTTACTGCTGAGCAAAACTTCATCATATAAATGAACATTTTCATTATCCACTCATCAGTTGAGGGACACTTAGGTTGCTTCAATCTCTTAGTTATTGTGAAAAGAGCAGCAACAAACATGGATGTGCAAGTGTCTCTGCAATAGGATGAGTTCTTTGGGTATATGCCAAGGAGTGGTATAACTGGGACAAATAGTAAGTTCATTTGTAGTTTTTAAGAGTTCTCCACACTGCTTTCCATAGGGGTTGAAAAAATTTGACAAGTTTGCAGCCCCACCAGCAGTGGATGAGTGTTCCCCTTTCCCCACATCCTCTCCAACATTTGGTATCATTTGTTCTCTTGATCTTAGCCAGTCTGACTGTGGTAAGATGAAATTTTAAAGTGGTTTTAATTTGCATTTCCTTAACTACTAGTGATGTTGAACATTTTTAAAGATGCTTCTTAGCCATCTTTACTTCTTCTTTTGAGAATTCTCTGTTCAGATCCTTAGTCCATGTTTTAATTGGGTCGCTTCCTTTCTTGATTCTTTGTTTTTTGAGTTCATTATATATACTGGATGTTAAACCTCTGTCAGATGTGTCACTGGTGAAGATTTTCTCCCATTCTGTGGGTTTTCCCTTCGCTTCCTTGGTTGTTTCTTTTGATGTACAGAAGCTTTTTGGTTTAATGAGGAATCATTTGTTGATTCTTGACCGTGTTTCCTGGGCAGTTGCTGTCCGGTTTAGAAAGTCCTTTCCTACACCTATATCTTGTAGGTTATTGCCAGTGTTTTCTTCTAACAGTTTCAGAGTTTCAGGTTTCACATTGAGGACTTTGATCCATTTGGAGTTGACTGTTCTGCAAGGTGAAAGATAGGGGTTTAGCTTTATTCTTCTACAGGCGCAGATCCACTTTTACCAGCACCATTTACTGAACATGCTGTCTTTCCTCCAGTGAATGTTCTTGGCCCCTTTGTCAAATTTGTGGCTGAAATTGAATGTGCTCATATTTGGGTCTTCAATTTTTTCCATTGATCTATGAGTCTGTTTTTGTGCCAGTACCATGTTGTTTTTATGACTATAGCTCTATAACACAGCTTAAAAATCTCATATAGTAATCCCCCCAGCTTTTCTCTTAGTGCTCAGGGTTGCTTTGGCTATCTGAGGTCTTTTGTGCTTCCATATGAATTTTAGGATTTTTTTTCCAATTCTGTGAAAAATGTCATTGGGATTTGATTGGCATTGCATTGAATCTATAAATGGCTTTTGGTAGGAGGGTCATTATCACAATATTAATTCTTCCAATCCATGAACGTGGGAGGCCCCTCCATCTCCTGCTGTCTTCCTCAATCTCTTTCTTTAAGGATTTAAAATTTTCATTGTAGAGGTCTTTAATGTCTCTGGTCAGGTTTATTCTGAGGTTTTTTTTTTTTT
>NW_008346548.1:5846814-5890848 GCF_000622305.1 Nannospalax galili
TGTGTTAATACTTTCTAGGAGTTTTCTGCTGGAATTTTTGGTGTCTCTTAGATATAATATCATATCATCTGCAAAAAAAAAGATAATTTTATCTCTTCTTTTCCATTTATTACTCCTTTGATTTCTTTCTCTTGCCTTATTGCTCTCGCAAGAGTTTCAAGCACAACATTAAAGTAAAGCAGAGATAGTGGGCAGCCTTGTCTGGTTCCTGATTTCAATGGGAATGCTTCCAGTTTTTCTCCATTTAGAATGATGTTGGCTGTGCGTTTGTTATATATGGCTTTAATTATGTTGAGGTATGTTCCCTACAGTCCAATTCCCTCTAGGACTTTGAACATAAATGCATTTTGAATTTTGTCAAAGGCCTTCTCTACGTCTATTGAGATGACCATGTGTTTCTTGTCTTTGAGCTCATTTATATGATTTATGACGTTTATTGACTTATTTATATTGAACCATCCCTGCATCTCTGAATAAAGCCAACTTGATCATGGTGGATGATCTTTTTGATGTGTGTCTCTATGCTTTTTGCAAGCATTTTGTTAAGAATTTTTGCATCTGTCTTAATTAAGGATATGGGTCTATAGTTTTCTTTTTTGGTTCTGTCTTTACCTGCCTTTGGTATTAGAGTGATGCTGGCTTCATAGAAGGAATTTGGAAGTTCTCCCTCCATTTCTATCTTTTTGAATAAATTAAGTAGTATTGGATGTTGATACTCTTTAAATGTCTGGTAGAATTCTGCCATAAATCCATCTGGTCTGGGCTTTTGTTAGTCGGGAGGTTTTGTATTACTGTTTCAATTTTCTTGTGTGTTATGGGTCTATTTAAGCTGCTTATCTCTTCTTGGTTTGGTTTTGGTAGTTCCCATGTTTTTAGGTACCTGTCCATTTCTTTTAGGTTCTCAAGTTTAGTAGTATATAGGTTTTTAAAGTATATAGGTTTTTAAAGTAAAGTGTCTGTTGTGATGTTTCCCCTTTTGTCTCTGATTTTGTTGATTTTGAGGTGCTCTTTCTTTCTTTTGGTTAACTGGGCTAGCAGTCTGTCAATCTTGTTTATCTTTTCAAAGAACCAGCTCTTGGATTCATTGATTCTTTGTATTGTTTTCTTTGTTTCTATTTAATTAATGTCTACTCTGATTTTTGATATTTCTTCTTGTCTGCTGGGTTTGGGTTTCATTTGTTGTTGCTTTTCAAGTGTCTTGAGTTGCAATGTTAAGTCATTTATTTGTGTTATTTCAATTTTTTAAGGTAGGCACTTAGAGCTATAAACTTCCCTCTAAGGACTGCTTTCAATGTGTCCCATAGGTTTTGTTGTGTTGTATTGTTCTTTTCACTTAGTTCCAGAAATAGTTTTCTTTCTTAATTTCTCCTTTGACCCACTCATCATTCAGGAGTGTGTTGTTTAATCTCCATGTGTTCATTTTAAGCTTTATTGCATTGTGGTCTGATAGAATGCATGGAATTATTTCAATCATTTTGTATTTGTTGAGGTTTTTTTTGTGTCCCAGTCCATGGTTGATTTTGGAGAAGGGTCCATGGGGCACTGAGTAGATAGTGTATTCTTTGGTGCTTGGGTGGAATATTTGGTAGATGTCTGTTAGGTCCTTTTGATATATGGTATTGTTTAATTCAGATGTCTCTCTGTTAATTCTCTGTCCTGTTGACCTATCTAATGGCGAAAATGGGATATTGAATCCCCTACTGTTAATGAGTTGGAATTAATCTGGGTCTTAAAGTCTTGTAGTACTGTTTTTATGAAGTTGGGTGCACTAGAGTTTGGTGAATATATGTTCATGATTGTAATATCTTCTTGGTTTATTGTTTCTTTGATCAGAATGAAGTGGCCATCTTTGTCTCTTCTGATTGGTTTTAGTTTAAAGCCTATTTTATCAGATATTAGAATCGCAACACCTGCTTTCTTCTTAGTACCATCCGCTTGGTATATTTTTTTCCATCCTTTCACCTTAAGATAGTGCTTGTCCTTGAAAGTGAGATGAGTTTCTTACAGACAACAAAAAGATGGGTTTTGCTTCTTAATTCATTCAACTAGCCTGCGTCTTTTGACTGGGAAGTTAAGTCCATTGATATTCAAAGATATAATTGGAAGATATGTATTGGTTGCCATCATTTTGATTACTGTTTGCATTTTTGTCTATTTTTTCTTCCCACAATTATACCTTTATTTACTTTCTTTCTTTGACGTATAGTGTTTCTTTTCTTCAGCTCTTTGTATTGCTTCAAGAACTCTCTGAAGGGCTGGTTTTGTGGACACGAATTCTTTCAGCCTATTTATGTGATGGAAGATTTTTCTTTCCCTTTCAAGTATGATAGACATTTTCGCTGGGTAAAGTAATCTGGGTTGGCATCTGTGGCCAATTAGAACTAGGAATACTTTGACCCAGGCTCTTCTGACTTTCATACTTTGCACTGAAAAGTCAGCTGTAATCCTGATTGGTTTTCTTTTATATGTCACTTATTGCTTTTCTTTTGCAGCTTTCAATATTGTCTCTTTGTTCTGAACGTTTAGCATTTTTCTATGATGTGCCGTGGAAAGTTTCTTTTCTGGTCCTGTCTATTTGGTGTTCTATATGCTTTTTTCATTTGTATGGGAAGGTCTTTTTAAATTTTGAGAAGTTTTCTTCTATAATTCTGTTGAAGATCTGTTCCATACCATTATCTTGATATTCTTCTCCTTCCTGTATGCCTATGATTTGTAAGTTTTGTTTTTTTATGGTGTCATACAATTCCTGCATATTCCATTCTTGTGTTTTCTTAAGTTTTTCATAATCTTTGCTTGAGTGGTCTAATTTATCCACTTTATCTTCTAGTTTGATATTCTGGTTTCCATTTCATTCATCATATTGGTGAGGCTTTCTCTTGTTGTTTCTAATTGGCTTACTGAGTGTTTCACTTCCTTCTTCATTTCAGCCTGAGTATTCTTCAATATTTCTAACTCTTTTCTGAATTCATTCAGAAGTTTATCCCTATCTTCCTTCAGTTCTTTGATTTGTTTGTGTGTTCTTTAAATTCACTGATGTGTTCATCTTATTTATAATTGTTCTTTTGAGTTCCATGTCCTGTGTTATCTCTAGGGGGTTCTCATTGTACTCCTCTAGAGGACTATTGGTACTTGTTGGGGATACATTATTTTGATTTTTCATGTTATTTTTTCTCAGTGACTTTGACATGTGGATTTCTTTTGTAGTTTCTGATTCTTGTGTGAGACTCAAGCCTTCCTTTGTTGAGTTTAGGTCTGCTTCTTTTTGTAAACTTTATGTGTCTTTGTGATTTACTTGTTGGGGATGAAAAGCTGGTTAGTCTAGGCTTCAGGTTCTTGCTTTTGATGTTATGTTGGAGTGGCCAAATTGCTTTCATCTTGCTGCTCGGGAGTTCCCACAGAGGTCCAAGTTGGATGAGGATCAGATGCTCTCAGGCTTTCTCCTAAGGTCTGGATCCCTCCAGGAAAGATGCTGGCCTCAGGAATTTGGGGGCTGGTCTGGCCTTCTTGTTGGGCCTGAAAAGCTGGTTGGTCTAGGCTCCATGTTCTCTCTTTTGATTTTATATTGGAGTGGCCTAATTGCTTTTATCTTCAGGAGTTCCCACAGAGGCCCAAGTGAGATGAGACTCAGATGCTGTCAGTCTTTCTCCCAAGGTCTGGGTCCCCCAAGAAAGATACTCACATCAGTAATTTGGGGGCTTGGTTGGCCTGGGAGTAGGGCCCAGGACAGATGCTGGTCTCAGGAAGCTGGTGGCTGTGCCACCCAGGCCTGAGAGCAGGGCCCAGGAAGGATGCTGGCCCTAGGAAGCTGGTTGCTGTGCTGCCCAGAAATGCACAGGGAGGTGGGTGCGGTAACAGGCCCCGAGGGCTCCTGAGGACCAAGAAGATTACAATAATAATTTTTTATTTAAAAAAAAAAGTCAAGGGGGATTGGAGAGATGGCTCAACAATTAAGAGCACCGACCACTCTTGCAGTGGACCCAGGTTCAATTGCCAGCACCCACATGACTGCTATGAACCGTCCTTAACTCCAGTTCCAGGGGAATCCGAAGCCCTCTTCTGACCTCCGTGGCATTGCACAAATGGGTGCACTCACATACATGCAATGCCCGGATGCTGTGCAGCCCAAGGAATAAAGGAAGGTGAGGGTGGGACCAGGACCAGAGGGCTCCTGGGGACCACAGGGAGGAACTGGGTTGGTCCAGATGCAAAGGATCAGGAAGCAGTGGTGGCTCTGGGTTCAGAGGTTAGTCCCAGTGTCTGGGGTACCAAGGCAAGAAATGGGCCTGTACCAAGGCTAGGAGAAGAGACATGGTGAGGGAGCTGGGAAGGTGAAAGAGGCTGAGGGAGTCAAGGCAGGGTGGGTGCTGGACTTACCCAGGGAATGTGCTGGCACCAGGACACTGGAGCAAATTTTTAATAATTTAGTTTAACATAACTAGATAGCCATTTGGAAATAAGATAAATAGAATCCATTCTTCCACAATCTACCAAAACACTTTATTAATAGAGCAAAGATTTCTGTATGAAAAAGTGACACCATATAAGAACTAAAGGAAAAACAAGTATATTCCTATGTAAGTTGAGGAAGAGGAAATTCTTCCTACATGACTTAAATTTCAGAAACAATACATATGCATGAAAGCGTATTCTCCATAGTGTATAAGGATTACTAACAAGTTCTAGAACAAAATATTAGTGAGATGACTTAGCAGTCAAGAGCTCTTGCAGAGAACCCTATCCAGTTCCTAGCATCCACATCAAGTGGCTCACATTCAATTATAACTCCAGCTCCAGAGGATCCAGAGGATCTGATGGCATTGTCTAAACTCCAAGGACATATGCACAGACCACACACACCCACAAATCCAAATGCAGACACACATATATACAAGCAATTAAAAATAAGTTATAGAGCAAAAGACCAATAACCCTAACCCAATAAAATCAAAGGCAACATACAGCAACAGATGTATTCACAGCAGGGAAACAGTTCTTAAATATGAAAAATGAATACCCATTCCTGATTTTACCAAATACACAAATTAATATAATACCAGAGGATCATTACTTTGAGGATAGCCTGACTACAGATTAAGACCTTTTCTCAAAAAAAAAAAAACAAGCAAGTAAACAAATAAGGAACCCACTGAGCCATTATTTTTCACTTCAGTCCTAGCAAAACCTGGGAATTCCCTCAGACGCCCACTGATCACCTGAACATGTAACAGTAAAACATTGCTTTCAGTTTATGGGGAGGAGAACGGCAACCATTGGTGACATTTGCAATTGGCCAGCCTGTATTTCTTTAATTTCCGTTGATTATATTCTTAATTCTACTTTTGCCTGGAAACAATTTCAAGACTCATTTATAACTAAGTGGAATCGGTGCTGCAGTGTTCCATCATGCCTGTACTTGCTAGGTAGTTGTGTCATAGCCATTGACATAGAAGAATGGGGAAAACACTTAGAACTCAGTTCAGTAGTTCATGCCCAGGAGGTCTTTTAAAGCTTTAAAGCTGATTGATCAGTATATGGACTTCCAGTAATCAAGGACCAAGACCCTAGTGAGAAATATTAATAAAAAAAAAAAAAACGATTCTTTAAGCTTCTCCGTCTCTTCTGATAAGCAAGGACTCCAGGTCATTCTGGGATTACAGGAGATTAAGATGTAAAATGAGAGAAGGTTATAAAATACGTTTTTTATCTGGGCTCAGCAAACTATAGCCCATTGGCCAAATCAAGCCAGCTCCTTGTTTTTGTAAATAGAAGGCTGCTGGACCACAGCCATGCCTAATTATTTCATGGTATTTAAAATGACAGTATATGAGATGCGTACTTACAATAGAAACTGGCCCACAAAGCTGAAAGTTTTTCTTTGGTCCTTTACAGAGAAAAAAAAAAAAAAGGAAAGAATGCCAAAGGTTGCCCTAAAGCAAAAAAAAAAAAAAAAAAAAAAAAAAAAGCTTTACCTTTTCTAAATTATGTCTTCCAGGCACTGTCTACAATGTCAGGACCCAGGCCTGACTCCCAGCCTCCTAACAAGTTGTGATACACGGAGAGTGACCCTGGGGCATGGTAAACTTAGGACTCTGAACACTGATAGTTATCTTAACAACCATTGCAACTAGTTATAATAAACCTTACTAAGAAATACCATTCTCTCCAAAGCACTGGGCTTTTAAGTCCATTCCAGAGAGAATAAATAACAAGAACTTTAGACATAATACTGAGACAAGTAGTATCCTGAGAAGCAGATAACTCAAGAGAAGTCATCACCTTTTTCTCTGAGCTCCATGACCATGGAAGAAGAAAAGCCCTTTGGCCTATGTTCCCTGCAGCACACTCTTACATCCAGGCTGGCTGGCTCCTCTACACATTCAGCGTGGAGGCCCTCCTCACCAAAGTCTCCAAACTCAAGTCAGTCTCCTCTACATGCTGGCCCAGGTGGCCAATATCTTTCAGCCTCTGCACATGCAGTGCCTGCTCAGGGCACGCTGGACTACTTTGCTCCTTGTGACACCAGCCACACCTTGCCTTCTACCCATGGGTCTGCCCACATAGGAAGAGGAGGCAAGGCTTCAGGGCTGCCTTGGAGCTACTTTACAGAGGATGTGCTGCACTCTGAAAACCTCCCCGTTTCTTTCCTCCCTTCGACAAAGTGGCTATGTTTCTCCATTCGACGTGATGGTTACTGGTTTGGGGTCACTGAGCTGATCTTCTAGATATTTGAACATACACGGCAACTCTACTTTTTCATTAATTGTTAGCCACTTTGTGGTCTCTGCTGTACCAACTTTCAAAAGGTCAAGCCTCTTCTGAACAGGACTGTCTTGTCACCTTCAGCCTCTCCCCCTTCTGCCATTCCTGCACAGGAGGGTAAACATGCTGATTTGCAATCCATTACACTGGTTTAGGAAGAAAGTGGTACCCAGGTGCTCTAGAACTAATCATAGTGCACTGCCCCCTTGTGGATTGCAGTGGGAGTCCACGTGGCTCCTGCTGGGTCATGATAGTAGGGCCTGAACGAAGAGAACTGACCCTGTGCCCTAACCATTCCCTTTCATCTAACCATTGCCACCTAATTTTTAGTCCTCCAGGTGCTTTCCCAGGCCCAGGGAGCTTCTTGGGCTCCCAACATTCTAGCTTGGTTCTCGCTACAGATTAAATTGTGACCCACAATTTTTTGTGCTGATTCCCTAATCCCCAATGTGACATACTTGAAGACAGGGCTTTGAAGAGGTGATTAGAGTTAAATGAAGTCATTAGGGTGAGATCTCAGTTCAATAGGATTGAAGTATTACTGAGAGAAGACATAAGAGACTTCTCTGTCCCAGGATACATAAAGCCAATTCCAGTCTGTGTGAGGACACATAGAAGGCAGCCTTCTGCAAGCCAAAAAGGAAGGCCTAGCCTGGTCTCCATAGCCAATCCAGGCCAGGCCAGCTGTGGCTACAGGGACACTCTGTCTCAAAAAGACATAAAGAAAAGAAAAAAAGAAAGGAAAAGAAGAAGAAGATGGGGGGGGCTTACCCCAAGACCCCTGTGAAGTCACCCAGTCTGTGGTATTTTGTCTCTTCAGGTTTGGCTGACTGAAGGATGGGGCTTACATTGTCATTGGCTTCTAGGGTTCTAAACATTCTGTTTGTGGCCCTAAACTGCCTAACAGTGGCTTCTACCAGAAGCTGAGAAGTCCCTTTGGCACTGAATCTAGGTCATTCTGGGAAGGAGCATCAGGCATGTGTGTTTGAAACCATCCACCTTTCCCACCCACCCAACATCCTCTGCATCTTGGTTGAAATTTCCCTAAGGCCCTTGCACTATGTTCCTCAGAAGCCCTTTAATTACTGATGAAAAGAAACCAAGCCCCTTCCCCAGCTGTCAGGAGTCCTTCCTGGGAGAAAACAGCCACTTCTTGCTTCTTGAAAACAGCCATACTCCACTGTAATGGCTGTTTTCATTTACAGATCTCTTCCCCTGGGTGTCTCTGTGCTAATGCTGCCTCTTTCCCTGCTTCTCCACTCTTTCTCTGCCTCCCTCTTTAGTTCCATCTTTGTCTCTAACTCCTAATGGCTCCCTTTTTTGTTTCTTTCCTCTCTTTCACCTTAACCTTGAAAAGCAGTCTTATCTTAAACTCATTCAACATGGTTTGTTCTCTAATTTTAATGTGACACGCAAAGGATTCAAATGGTCTGTGCCTCCTCTTAAGCAAATGAAAGCAAAATTAATACAACTTCTCTGCAGCTTGACTACCATTTCTTAGTTCAGTGTCACAGCACTGCTAGCCAACACTTGGTGATGCCACAAGGGGGCAGTGCAATCAAGCTGATCACAGTCCATGCAAATTGAAAAGGATGCGGAAGACTGGAGATGCTTGCCTCTGTCATTAGGAAGAACTTGGCAGGTAAAAAGCACAGCGAATCATAATGCATCAGGTTTACATCCTATCAGTTTTCATGCCTATGAAACGAGTTTACATTTAACAGCAGTACCTCCAAGTTTATCCCCCCGCTTCCCGCTTAAAAGTCTGTTTGCTTTGGCTAAAAACCAAGAGGCAGGGAAACAGGATGAGGTCATAGATAACCGAATCTTCGAGTATTGTGCAGCAGAGGAACCTGAAGAATTGTTTCTACACATATTGACCTTGCGATGGTGAAGGAGCAAACGAGCAATATCTAGCTGACATTAGAAATTTTGTGCCATGCTCAGAAATGAAAAATGAGAAAAAGAGACGTAATTCCAGAGGTCACAGAAGCTGCATATCCGGGTCTTCCCGGCAATGATGTATACAGGCTTCTGCTCCTCACTTCTGGGTCTCCCTAACTCCCAAGCTGGGACCCAATTTTTTACGTGTCCTAACTCTATCGTTTGGAAGTGACAAAGGCTCAACTCAGCTCAGAACCCGTACAAAGGAAATGTATCCTCTCTCATAATACCTGAATTCCAGAGAAGCATTAACCAATAGAAACACAGTGTGACAAATCAAACCCTATAGGCTGTAAATGTATATATAGATAGATAGATGATAGATGATGATAGATAGATAGATAGATAGATAGATAGATAGATAGATAGATAGATAGATAGATAGGGAACATTAAATTGGGCAGAAGCAATAAGGGGAGGTGTGGATAGGGGAGGGGATCTAAATACCGTCAAAGTATAATGTATGAAAATCACAAAAGTTAAATTGAAAAATTTTAAAGAAATATAATATGAGATATGTGAATTTGAATATTATTACTAGACACTTTAAAGTTTTTTAGATATTGGGGCTGGAGTGATGGTTCAGTGGTTAAGAGCAGCAGCTGCTCTTGCAGAGGACCTAGGTTCAATTTCCAGCACTCACACTGCAGCCAACAACCATCCACAAGTCCAGTTCCAGGAGAACACAATGCTCTCTTCTGACCTCATTGGGCATTGCATGACACAAGTACACTTACATACATGCAAGCAATACACTCATACACATATATGTAAAATAAAAATTATCATATTTTTTAAATTAAAATATCAAGGTGAAATTAATTGTAGTAATTCATTTAATCCAATGTATCCAAAATTAGTCTACTTTCAACATACAATTAAAATATGAAGAAGACCAGTGAGATGACTCAGCATGTTTGGCAAATTTGTTGACCTGAGTTTACTGTCTATGCCAGGGTGGTACATGAGAACTGAATCCAGAAAGCTGTTCTCTGACCCCCGCACGCTCACTGAGGCATAAACAACACTCAAACACATCAGATACAGACACACACATGCACATAATAGTAATAAATCAAATTTTAAAAATAAAGTGTTATGATTAGTAATTTTTAAAATTGTCTTTAAATACGCTGCACATTGTACATTTCCAGAAGAGCTCAGATTGGACTATATTGTGGATCTTCAGCGTCACCCCATATTACATGTTAAAGGCTTGATCCTCAGGGTGATGTTGTTGGAAGGTGTTAGAAACTTTACGAGGTAGAACCCAGTGAGGGAGGTCAGGACATTGGAGATATACCCTTGGAGCAGCTACTGGGATCTTTCTCTTTCTCTCTGTGTTTCCATGATGTGAGCAGTTTCACTCCACAATAAACTCCCTCCCATAGACCCAAAAGCCAGTGAGCCTCTGACTATGGACTGAAAGCCAAGATAAATTTTTCCTCCTCTAAGTTGATGTTCTCAGATATTTTGTCACAGCAACAAAAACAACAAAAACCTGATTGACACAGACTAGCAATACTTCAAGTGCCTGACAGCCCCATGTGTCTGTGGCAAGCACATTAAATGACATAGGTCTAATGCTGTAGCTCAGCAGATACTGAAAGGGGAGAGCTTTGGTCTTTCTCCATCCTTTCTTTGTGTGTTGGCTCATCCCTTTGGGGAAAAAAAAAAAGGCAGATATAACTTTATTTGTCCGGGAAGATGGCCCACATGTAATTCCAATTTATATTATCCTAATAGCTCACAGTCATGGAGGAAACGACATCATATGGTATCTGTGGCTGGTCCTGTTGATGTCACATGATTGCCTTGAGCAAGCTCTGAGGCTAGGAGAGAATGGAGTCAGCCCCAGCAACTAGTGTTCACTGGCCCTGGCAAACCAAGCCCTGAGAGCCCAGGCCTGGTCACAGGTTCCTCTCTGAGCCTGAGCATTGAATGTGGGGACTTATCAGTCCCACCTGAGCACACAGTTCAGGAAGGAGGGTCTCAATGGAACAGATGAGGCACAAATTACATGTACTCATTTAACTGCCACTTGTAGGTGCCCCATACCCTGGTCTTCATGCAGTTGCAAGGCAAGGAGATTTAGAAAGGTCAATGTCAACAGCTGCCTACCTAGTCAGATCTTGAGGAACGGTTCTTCTTTCTACTTACACCAAAATCTTTCTGTTATGGGAATAGAACTCCCACTGGATTTCCACTCCTGAAAAGAGCCAGATCTCTCTCACATTGGTCACCTGAGCTTCTTCTCAGCATCTAACCCTGTTCCTCCATCAGGTCCCTTGAATTTGACTTTGACTGTGTGCCCTCTCTCCCACATAGACTGAGATCCTAGTCTACAGCTCACATTAACTGAGAAGCTCAGGACCAGGAGTCTCTAGTCCAGCTGTTCCATTCAATTTCAGTCCTCACAGCTTTCCTAACATTGAACTTCAGCTGTTAAAGCCATGGGGAAAAGGCAACCAGGACAGACTACAGAGTACAGAGAATAAGAAAGCCATCCTAAAACGGGGATTAAAATTCCACCTCTGCCACTTAGTCACTGTGGTGTCCAGCGAGTTTTCTTTCTATGCCTTGATTTCCTCATATTCAAAATATGGATAAAATAGACCTATATACCAGGGATGTAGTGCAAATTAAATATATTAATACATGTAAAATGCTTGGAAGAGCTTCAAGTTTCTGTTATGGAAGGGAGGACCTGGGAAGCAAGGCCACATTGACAGTTGAGGAATAAGGCTTTTGTTACAGGGACTAGACCTTACACAAGTGTGAAGAAGCTACGTAAGTTCAAGTCTGCAAAGAGAGGTCTGGAGGGAGAGAGACACTAATCAGGGACCACAAAGGAGAGCTGATAAGAAGGCTTTTCTGCATCTACTGGTGTCTGGAAGTGTTAGGTAAGGAAAATATCAGGTGGGAAAGAAAACACCAACCCAAAGTAGAAAGCAAGGAAAACTGGAGCTCATGACATTTTCTCCTGCCGTTTAACCCACACACTGCTGGTGATCCGAGAAAAGAAGCTGTGATCCTTCACAGAGATGCACACGTGCCTGGGCCAAAACTTGAAGAAGGTGAGGAAGACGTAATGGGAGTGGAAGAGAAAGCAGGTCCAGGAGCTACTGGACTCCAATAAAATCAAAGCAGATAAGCAGCCAGGCATGATGTCACATACCTGTAATCCCAGCAATCAGGAGGCTAAGGCGCAAGGAGAGTGAGTTTAAGGCCATCTTGGGCTACATAGTGGATCTGGTCTCAAAATAAAAAATTTAAAAAAGCATTATCACCAACAATGACATGCACCGTTGTACCCAGAGTCCTGTAGCAGCTTTCTGAGCACAAAAGGCTATGTTATTTTAACTCAGAACCACACAATGATAGAATCTTGGAAGACACTGTCATGGTCTAAACAATCCTTATTACTAATCCACTATTGTATGTGTGTTTCCTGTGGTTATCATTTATATTATCACATTGAGGTATAAGGTCCATTTTATACAGAATTTACAGGGTTGTTGTAAACAGTTACTTAACCCACATAACAGCCCTGTTACACTTACATGTAGGGTAGATGTTAGGAGCCACAGATGATCACAGAAGGCTGCAACTCAGTTGTGGTCTCCTGATGCCACTCCAGAACACCCAACTCTCTGCTCATCTCCTCGTGCACCACACAGTGGCAACACAGTGCACAGTGTGGGCACGCAACACTACTAACTGGCTTTCAATTTAAGGGTCATTAATTAAATGTGAATGAACGTTCTGTGGTTTCCATGGAAGGCTGATGAGGTTGGTCATCACTAATTAGCTACATCTCATTTTCCTAGAGAAATGGAAATGGTGAATATTTAGGGGTGCACTTTCCCCAAACTTGCAGCAAGTGTCACTCTAGAGCTACTGAACACAATCAATGCTTAAGATCTGAGAGAAACTGTAATGCACATAACGTAATGCAGAACATTGCCTACATCTTAATAGTAAAGCAATACAAAAAAGTAAATCCATTACAATGCAGATAGCTGCTCTTCAGCAGAGTATTTCTCCCCACATATCCTTCACTATCCATCAGTGCCATGTGCCAATCACAGGAAGGTGGCCATTAAAGGAGAATTATCAGACGTGCCCCTGGTTCTGTTCTGTTTTAATATTCCCTGAGTTTTTATGACTTACGCTCAGACACTGGATCTTCCCAAGGCCATGCTGCTCCCTAAGAGCACAGTGTCCTCTCCCTGCCTCCCTTCCCAGAATCACCTGCATGGCGAACCTGATTGTTCTTAGATCTGGACAAGCCATTTTTAGGTCTATACAAGAGTATGAAGTACAATAATCATGTATGTGTTTATCTTTTGTCCATTTCAGAATATTCTTCATATCCGTGCCTTCACTTGAAACCTATAACCTTGCACAATAAAGTGGATATTGTCTAGAAAAATGGAACCAGGGAAGCTATGCCAATCATCCAGGTTGCACAGCGGGGTGACAGAGACTGTGACTCATAAACCCAAGCCAGGAACACACAAGGAAGAGTTAAGAGGAGCCGGACTCCTCTGCTCCTGTAAACACACCTCCTGCGTAAATATACCCCTGCAGGTAAACTTACCTGTGTAAAATACCCCTGCAGGTAGACTTTGACTAAAAGAGACTAACAACCTCCATAGTCTTGACGTCCATAAAGTCATCATCTTCCATTTATCTAGAATCTAAAATGGTTGAAGAAGAGAACTTGACAGGCAGAGAGTTCTGTACCTTCCTATGATTCATCACTGTGGGGGGTGACTTTCTTAATCCCATTTAATGTTAGAATTTCTGGAATATACATTTCTTTGAAGGAAGAAACAATGTATTGTTTGCTGCTGGTTCTCCAGCTCCTGGAACAGGCCCTGGCACATAGTGCATAATCGATATTTGTTAAAAGAATGGTAAATGAAAGCTTGAGAAAATAAAAGAGGGTGGGGGAGAACGAGTGAAGTGTGTGCCTTGTGCTTCAAGGTTGGTTGTTTAATATGAAGGTAAATATTTTTCAGTTTACATCTTATCCTGTTCAACAGGACTATAGAACAAGATGAGGCATTTAGCCACAGGCAACCCTACATTTTCCCCGAGTCCTTACTATTTCCCCTGTATTCATAAGTGCTATTTTTGGCTTTTGTTATTGTTGTTTTGAGACAGGGTCCCCACTTTGTAATCCAAGCTGGCCTGGAACTCAATGTGTAGATGAGGCTGACCTTGAACTTGTGCCAGTCCTTCTACCTCTGTGTCCTGGGTGGAATTTTGGAATTACAGGCATGTGCTACCACACCACACCTTGTGTGCTATTTTAAAATCTTAAAGATTATTCATTTTCTTTCTCCAAATCAGAATCTTGTATCCAAAGTCAGAGGGATTTCCTTTCCTCATTAATATTATCAGTTTACAAGTTTGTCCATCGAGATGGCTTTCTGAATTTTGCAAAGAATGTAGTGAGATGAAAAAAAAAGTTTATGTTTCTCAGGGATGGAGGAATAGCTCAGTGGTTAAGAACACTTGCTATTCTTCCAGAGGATCTGGGTTTGATTCTCAACACTCATATGGTGGCTAAGAACTGTCCTAAACTCCAGTTCCAAAGGATCTGATGCCCTCTCCTGACCTCAGAGGGCTTTACATGCATGTGGTGCTCTTATATGCATACAGGCAAAACACTCATATACAAAAACAAAAATATATTAATAAATTAATAAAATACACTGATATTAAAAGGCAAATTACTAACTATAAAAATCATTCTTAAGCAGGGCATGCTGGTGCACACCTGTAATGCCCTCTTCTGGCCTCTGCTGGCATTGTACACACGTGTGCACTTAGATACATGCAGGCAAAACACTCATACATATAAAAGTAATAAGTAAAATATTTTAATGTATGTTTCTCAACAGCCCATGGTTGTGTCCCATGTTATCTCATTATCAAATTGTTCTTGAAACCCAACCAAAAAGACATCATCAGGAAAGTTAAACTACCACAGGAAGCTGGCATTGGAAAACGCTCTAGCATCTCGGGGAATGTCCTGGGTTGCTAATGCTATCATGTCTCCATCAGAGAGCAGGTCCAGGTTCCAGGCCATTTATCTAGTAGGCTAGAGTATCGTCATTTCTAACCATTTTCCTTGAATAAAATAAGTTCCTATTTCTATTACAAACCACATACAAATCTCCTCACAATGAAGAGCAAGCCGCCTGATTTCTTACCTCCCCACCCTCAACCCAAAGAGTCACCAAGGCTTTCAGATTCTATGGAAGACATTCAACTCCACTTGGCACTGCTTTCTCTCCCCATGTCTCTGACTTTAGGTCGCTTCTCAACTCTTGTTATCTGAGTCATTGAAATCGCATCCCAGTGGACTTCTAAAGCAGGGTGAGTGCTCCTCCCTTTAGCCTGTAAAATAGATCTCATCTCTTCACACAATTTTCTGTTTCCAAACTCGGTGGAACTCCAGTTCTCAAAGAATAAAGATCAAACATGTAGCAGTGAATGTCAAACCTTAGAACCCTGACCATAGCATTTCCTCACACTTACACTCCTTTGAGGAGTCCTGCATGCATAGCACTATGTCATTCTGTGAAGGGGAACAGGCTCCTCCAGATCACAGTCCCCACCTCACTTTGTGCCTCTCTGTCTGGAGTATACATTCCTCCCTCCACCAGTGCCTGACTGTCTATGAGTCAGGGCTTGGTTTATAAACTTCACCTGGGTGCACCATACAATGTTGCTATAGTGGCATAATTTGCTAGACCATGCCAAACAATAATTTAGCATAGCAAAATTATTTTGAGCTGGGCAAGGTGGCACACGCCTTTAATACCAGCATGTGGGAGGCAGAGGCAGGTGAATCTCTGTGAGTTCAAGGCCAACCTGGTCTACATAGTGAGTTCCAAGACAGCTGGGGCTACAGAGACCCTGTCTCAAAAAGACCAAAAAAAATTATTTTGAAAGCTAAAATACTCAAAATTATTTAGAAAGCTAAAATACTCACTTTTTGTAAGCCTTTAAAAGCTCCTGTCTCAAAAAGACCAAAAAAAAATTATTTTGAAAGCTAAAATACTCAAAATTATTTAGAAAGCTAAAATACTCACTTTTTGTCCCAGTGTTACTCTAGAAAGATAGACATGTCAAAAAACTAAAAGAACTGTCTACAGCTATCCACTGTAGTGTTATTTTCAATAGTAAAAGCTATAGGTAACCTTAATGCCTGTTCTTAGAAGAATTTCTAAAACAGAAGCTTTTGAATTTATTTAATAGGAGGGTTCTCAATAAGAAATACATTATAACAGAATCACACCATTTATTTGTATTTATATTTACATACCAAATTTACATTCATGCATGTTTAGGTTGATGATAGATAGATGATAAATAGAAGATAGATGATAGATAGATAGATAGATAGCTTCCTGAGAGAAAACATACCTTTACTACACACAATGTATTCCCTTTCTGTTGTTTGTTTGTCTGAATATGTATGCTTGTGCAGTGTGCATATTATGTATGTTCATATGCATGGAGGCACATGTATGTGAGCAAGAGAGTGTATACCTGTATGTGCATATGTGTGGGAGCCCTAGGTTGACATCAGGAGTCTTTCTCCATGCCCTCTGCCTTAGTCATTGAGGGAAGGTCTCTCATTTGAACCCAGAGCTTCCTGATATGGCTAGTCTTAACTGCCAGCTTGCTACAGAGATCCCCTGTCTCCTCCTTCTGAGCTCTGGAATTACAAGTAGGCCACCACACCCTCCCAGCAAGATACATGGTTTCTGGGGATCCAAACTCCAGTCTTTATGTTTTATCCACTAAACCGTTTCTCCAGCCCTATTTTTTTTTAAGTTATTGATTGCCACCCAGTAACCTACCACTAGGTACTACTGTAAGCCATAGTTTGAAAAGAATTAAATTAAGATATGGTTACAATATAATGAAACATCCCTTAGCTACAAAAATATTTGAATAATAATCACATGAAATTATATTAATATAGTAAGTGACAGCAATCAATATATCAATTATCTCTAGAGCCTGATTTTAGTATTTTTAAAGAATGCATTTAAAGTGTTTAGCACAGGTATCAGAAAGCCAAACACTCACTTTTTGGTCCAGTGTTTCACTGGAAAGATATGCCAAACAAAACAACAAAAAAAAGTGTTTACACTGGGGACAGTTCACTGGTGTCATTCCAAATAGACAGAGTGCCCCATGTGTCTACATGTGTCAAATATTTCTGTGCTGCAATTTCCTTCAGGGAGCAGAAGAGGAAGAACATAAGACTCAGGCAGTCCATGAGTCTGGCCTGCAGCTCAGTGAATCATAGATGTACTCATTTTGCCCATTAAATATTTACTAGCTATAAACAGTATGTTCTCAATGCTCAGCATGTTAAAGCCCTGAATCTATCAGGAGGAAGCAAACAGCCCACATAATTAGCATACCCATGTTGGCTGCAAGACAGGCAATGGACAAAAGGGAGAGGCAGACAGCTTTCTGTTAGAGGGTGAGTCCTGAGCTAAAATCAAGGATGAGTTCACCAGGAGGAGGAAAAGAAGAGCTTTCCAGGTAGAAGGGGTGGGGCTGGAGAGGGAAGGATGATGAATTCTGGGCAAAGCAGGGGGAACTGGTGGAACTGGAATAAATGGGGATGGGGCAGAGAAGTGAGACTGGAAAACTGAGCATGGGAGAAATCATGGCGGGCCTAGTGTGTTGCCAAGAAGCCTCGATACTTTGGTCCACAAATTCTTAATAAGAACACACGTTGACTGTGCAGCTTTTAAAGTTGTGGGTGCCCATGACACCCCCCGGTAACAGCCATAGCGTCTTGATGAGAGCTCTGCCAGTTTTTATGTTTTGCCCAACCTCTTTCTTTTGGCACTGAGGGACCTTTAAGAAACGCAATAAGCAGAGGTGTAATATCCCATGTTCAATCAGCAACAGTGTAGAGAGTAGTCTGGAAGTGGGTGAGAGCAATGACAGGAAGTCCAGCTGAAGAGACTGTCATGATGATCCAGGTGAATAAGGGCAAAAGCAAAGGCTGAAAGGAAGGAAAGCAGTTGGGATGGAAGCTGGGGTGGGGGGGGTTCCAAAAGGTCAAGTACACAACCTTGACCCCTCATGGAGGCCGTGTTGACAAATAAGCAGGTCAAATGAGAAGAGATATTTGCTTGCTAAAGGAGTCCTGGAGACAACACTCCATCTCTGCTTCTCCTCCCTGCCCACTTTCCAGGTGACGCCGTCTCTAAGCAGTCCCTCCTTCTGAAGACACACTAGCATCTGGGGATGGAGGCATGGAGTCGGAGGAGAATCAAGGGTGACTGCCTCTCCAACACCTCAGGGAAAGTAATACTTACCTCCTGGAGGGGAAGCAAGAACGAGTAAGATAAGGTATAGACTGTCTGGCACAGGCAGGCTCTCAAGGAATGATTCCCCTTCCCTGGAAGGGAGGACTGAAGCCATGCCCTCCTCTGCCTACTCCTTTCCTGCTCGTAAACATATTCATAAGTGTTCTAATAAAGGACTGAAACGGCAGTTTTCACTTTCTTTTTCAGACAAGATGGAGGAATCTTTCCCCTTCATATGGAACAATTAAAGTCAGAGCCAGGTGAAAAAAATTCCCCCTTTCAACTATGTTCCGTCAATGAGAAGAAACTCTCTTCTGATAATTCTCCCTGAAATTGAATATTCTTTTCACCCTTAATTCAAATGGAAGAGGGGGTAAGTGCTAACAGTAACACATCTAAAAGATTCCTTGAGCCCATCTAAAAGTTAATTCCTCTTCAGTGCCTTGCAAGTAACCCAAAACACTACACTTTAGAAAAAGAAGAAAGGCTGCAGAAACCTCTATTAAAGCTGTTTTTTATAAGTGTAGTTACAGATCAATGCGTTGTTAATAAGGAGTTTTCCCTGTTGCCTCTGGAGTAATGCTGAGGCTCAAGACTCCCTCATGACTTCTGGGTAACAAAGGGGGCTTTCAGCTCCCTACTTCAGAAGGGCCTTGTGTAGCAGCCAGATAGGAAAACCAGTCTTTCCTCTTCTTAGGCAGGGGGGTGTATCAAGTCAAATCACTCCATCTGCCTCTAAACTCTGAAATGATTAGAAATGCCACTTTTCATATTCTATAAGCACAAACAGCAGAAAACACTGTAGTGTAACAACTGTTAAGGGGCCAAATTGTCTACATTTGAATCTGCATCCTGACTCTGTTGCTACTATATCAACTTGGCTTGTTACTTAAGCTCTTGAACCTCAGTGTCCTCATCTATGAAATGGAGTCATAGCACCTACCACACAGTTGGCGGGTTGAGTTGCTGGGCATTAAATTCTTTGAACAGTGTCTCCAGAACATAGCTCATGTTCACTAAAGATTTAGCTGAAAAGTAAAGCTCCTGGCTCGATTCTTAGGAGTCTGCTCTATAATGGAGACTGTACAAACTAGACCACAGGACAAATACAACCCACAGACACACACAGATAACATACACAGATAACCCCAACAGAGTTTAACCTTTCTTTTAGCCCACTTTCTACACATACAATCCAAGAAATACACAAATTAGCATCCCCAGCTTCCCTCAAAGATCCAAAGGACCTTGGCCATACCAGATCAAGAGTCCTACAGGCAACTCTAAGTGGGAGTAGAGCAGATGCTGAACTCTTTGAAGGAAGCACCCTCCCCATCCTGCCCAGTTCTCTCTTACTTAACCTCTCTGGGCATTTGAGGCCGTGGTCTCTGTATCAGATGGATCACAGTTTATCCTGCACCTTCACAAAAGATTGGCATTGGCCAGGTGTGGTGGTACCTAGCTGTAATCCCAGCACTCAAGGGGCTGAGGCAGGAGAACTTTTAATTCAAGGCCAGCCTGGACTACATAGGGAGCCTCTGTGTCAAACGAGCAGAATCATTGGCACTATGGAATTGGAGAGGTGAATGGCCTTGATTTATGAATGACTGATGGGGATATGAAAAAGAGGGAGGATTTCAGGCTAGTTGTGTGAGACTAGAAGTTCTTTCTAATAAAATCCAAATACATGACATAAATTAAACCTACAGTAATAGTTGATCATAGCTAGGCTAGAGGAGACGCTCTGGCTTCCAGGTAGGAATGTTCCTTTATGTGACTAAAGAATGATTTAAAAATGAGAAATATTGGCCAGTGAGACAGCTCTGCTGCTAGGCCACCAAGCCTGACTACCAGAGTTCCTTTCCTAGGAACCCACATGGTGGAAGGAAAGAATCAACTCCCACAAGTTGTCCTCTAACCACATGCCCCTGCCTCCTGCATACAATTAAAAATTTTTTTTTAATGGGAGGTGTTGAGAAAGGCAAGAATTTTGTCTAGTTGTGACCTCCATTGCTTATTGGCCTTATGGCTAAGGTCAAGTATAGAAATGTGCCCTGTGTCATAGGGTGGAAAAGACAGGCAAGCACAAGACTCCAGGCTCTGTGTGGGTGGAAGACAGGTCAGGCTTCTGGGTTTTATTGCACACATTTAACAACAACACAGGCATCAGCTGGGGAGCAGGGGCACTCCTGGAGTATTTGAAGAATACCAAAACTATGTCTCTGGAACAAACATGCTCTTCGCTGGCATTAAGAAGTGAGAAAAGGCAGAGGGAGCAGCTTATCTTGAGAAAGCGACTAATGAGTACTAGTCACTGCCTCACCTAACACAAAGCAGAAATGCCTCATGCTTTAGATGTGTACCATTATTCAAATGGTCTCATACCCCAGACTTCAGATTATGAATGGCTAACAAAATGTGTTGCTAGGTATTCCTGATTTAAGTAAAATTGGCTTGTAGTTGAGCATGATAATTAAAAAAAAATATTAACTCCAGTTCAGTAAAGACAATGTTTTCCCTTTCTAAAGCTATGACTGGACTTAATAAGTAATGTTCAACTTTTCACAAAGATGGAGAATGCCATTTCAAAATAGAAGATTGGTTTTATATGTAGATTTATATAACTGGTTACAGTCCCAGAACCAAGCAAGACTTGCCTATGTATCGATTTGTGTTCATTAGGCAGTGGTCAAAGAAAGTAAGTCTACTTTATAAGTTTGTTTGGACTATGGCAGTTTAGTTACAATTTCCTGTATATAAAATGCTGCCTTTTACTTGCTGAAAGGCATTTTCATGTGGTTCATGTATAATTTCAAATAAAGAATGCTTAACACGGCACATTTTATCATTGGTTTATAAATCACATGCTTTTAAAATCAGCATGAAATATACAACAGAAAGCTAGACCTTATATTAGAATTATTTATTATTGCAGTCAGGCTGTTATCAGAATTGTCTTTAAAAGCTATGCAGAACATACAAAACAATGAAAACTATTGCATATGTGGTTGGTAATGTTGCTTTTTGTCAGTTCATCAAGAAGGATTAAAGTAGATGATATAATTTGTAAATTATAGGGCTACAATTAAAAGCAAAATTTTTACAGATTTAAAAATATGCCATTTTACACAGTCTATAATGTTGCTGTCATGACATCCACTTTCAGCATCAGAGAGGCTGAAGAGCTTGCCTGACCATAGGAAGTGATGGATTGGTGCTGATGTTCAGGTCCAGGGGGAGGCAGGGTCTCCTTCTACTGAATGTTTTCTTTCACACTCACCACATTCTTTTAGAGACCATCTTTCTCTTGAAACTTCCTGCCTGTGTGAACTCAAATCCACCCTCCGGCGTATATATCTCTACTACAGTTCTGTGGATACAGTTCTTTGCAGAGTTAAAGATGGTGAGGGAACTTAGCATTTTATGTACATTGCAAATGCCCTAGAAAACTGATGAGAAAGAATTAAAAGGCTGTGAGACTCCTTAATGTGTAGAAACTAAAAATGAAGACTCAAAAGGCTTGACTGCAAGGAAAAGTTACTCTAATGGTCTAATCAAGGATGGAAATTTTCTGCAGTATTTTTTTCATGTGGACAAAGAACAACTAAAAGGAATCCAGTGTTCTGTCCATGCCAAACCTTTAAGGCTAATTACCGCTCTCTTTAAGGTTCTGACGACAGATAACAATATCCTTGGCTTCATAACTTACAAACTTTGTGACTTTGAGTTTAACCAATTTAAGCCTCAGTTTTCTTATCTGTATAATTAGCATTATATGAATTTGGATGTCACAAGGACTGAATGGGATGCACATGTGATGGGTATGCCTCCTGGTATCTAGTGGGTTCCAAGTAAATATTGATGTTTTCTCACCTTCATAAGTCTCCCTAGTGACATAAAATTTGGAGTACTCAGAACATGGGCATTAGTGCTTGAAGTCTTAGCTAGAACAATAAGATAAGTGAGAGAAGTAAAGAGAATACAAATAGGAAAAAAAGAAGTCAAAGAATATTTATTTGCAGATGATATGATTCTATACATAAAAGACCCTAAAGATTCCACCATAAAACTCACATTGCTGATAAATACATTCAGCAAAGTAGCAGGATATAAAATTAACATACAAAAATCAGTAGCTATCCTGCACACAAACAACAAACGTTCCAAGAAAGAAATTGTGGAAAAAATAGCATTCACAATAGTTTCAAGAAAAAAAAAAGTTTTGGAATAAATCTAACCAATGGAGTGAAAGACTTATACACACTGTATAAAACTCAACTCCAAATGGATCACAAATGACCTCAGCACAAGACCTGATACCTGAATTGGATAGAGAAGGGAGTAGGGAATACACCGAAACACAGAGGCACAAGAATGGACTTTCTGAAAAAAAAAATCTGATAGCACAGCCATTAAGACCAGCAACTGACAAATGGGGCCTTTTGAAACCATAGTGCTTTTGCACAGCAAAGAACACCATTGCCATGTGCATGAAAAGTCATATGGAAACTTACTAATGTAGAAACTTCCTAAAATACATACATACACCTAGTTAGAGAGAGTTTAGATAGAGTTACCTTATAATGAAGTGACAATGCCCCTACTAGACATTGCAGGCTAACAAAGAAGATCCAGAGCCAGGAATGAATTACCTCCTTTGGAGTTGTTGGCCAGTGAGATCCCACAGATCCCCAAACATTACAGGCTATCACCATTGTTCTTGATTACCCTCCAGAACCTGACTGTAAGTCCCTACTGCTGAAGACATAACATACTTGAGTCATAAACCATAGAGAAAACAAACTGGTATTCCCTAGAAACTTCATCCCTGCTGGCTAGCTTTTATAGTGCTGGAAGGTGCTATGAATACTACCAGAGGAGAAATGTAACCATCAAACTTAGCCAGCTGTGAACCCTGAGGGCCACAATAACAGCCAGCCCAGCAAGACAATTCACTGTGCTATAGTGGCATGACTGTTGTGGTAGTAACCAACCACCCACTGGCTGGATTTAAGTCCCCCTAAAGATGAAATCCTTACCCGCCACTGTTATCAGGGCCAAGAATTTGTAGCTAGACAGTTTGCAGGCCCTAGGAGAGAACCCACTACTATTACTCTGCTAAATGGACATAGTATTAAACCAATTTCTAATGACTTATAGTCGTACCCATATATTAGTGCATCTCTCAATCCTCACCAGAGAAACTTCTTTTAGCAGTACATGGCAATTAACATAGAGACCACGCACATGCAGAGAATATTCAGCCCTAAATGTGACACCTATATCACACCCTCTCCTCCTAAGGATCAGGCATCATTGTGGAAAAGGGGGTGGAAAGGTTGTAATAACCAGAGGCTGTGGAAGACTAAAAGGAAATGTTTTTTCAGACATAACAGGGAAGGTACACATAAGAACTCACAGCAGTTGTGAGAGCATGCACAAGATTTGCAAATGCTCAAGCCAGACAAAATCCCATCATGGAGAGGTGAGGTGGGCACCAAGTCTCAGCCTTTGGCTAAAGAGCTACTGGAAACTGATAGCTGCTAGGAGATGAAGAGTCAATTTTAACGGTGTGACACCTGGTGGGTGGACCATGCTCCAGCAAATGGCCACACACCCGGGAGTATTTAGGTGGCACAAACTGGACTCAATTTTTTTTTTTGATTTTTTGAAAAAGGGTTTCCCTGTAGCCCCAGCTGACCTGGAACTTACTATGTAGACCAGGCTGGCCTCGAACTCACAGAGAACCACTTGCCTCTGCTTCCCAAGTGCTGGGACTACAGGTGTGTGCCACCACTCCCGGGAACACAAAGTTGGGTATATAGGGTACAGGAAGTGGACCTGGGAGGAGTTGAGGGAAGAAGGTTGAATATGATCAAAATACACTGTATAAAATTCTCAAAGAACTAATAGAAAAATGAAGAAGGAAATAAAAGATCATAAATGTGCTATTTTAGAATAAAATGTGAGGGAAGGAAACAAAAAACTATTTGGGGAGACAAATAATAATTACCAAATCTTCTCCCTTCCCCTAAATTGAGTCTCAAAGCACTATTTTATATGCAGAAGCAAATAGTACCTCTGGCATGAAGAGCCAGGATACTGAATAGGGGTAAATGATCTGGCTATTGCCTAACAGCTTAATGCATCTCAGCTCTTACTAGTACTGGGAAACATCAAGTGTTTGCTATGGCCAGGCACTGAGCTCTTCAGTCTATGCACATTATTTAGTCCTTACAACCTCAAAGGTACCACTATTGCCTATATTTTGTAAATGGAACTGAGTGTTACAGAATTTTGTAACTTGGCCACCAGCAGTATGTTCCAAGACAGGGACCCAGGCCTTAGAAAGCCATGCGGCTCTGTGGAAACTAGTGAACTCTTTCTGGCCCTTGAGAATTTTGTAATGTGTCCAATGTACAGGACAGTTGAAACCCAAAAACATATAAACAGGAGTACAATTTCCCCCAACTTCCAGTGTGAAAAATATGTATCTCTTGAACTTAAGGAGCAATTGATAAATGGGAAAGAAATGTGACTTCACCATCAATTACCAGAAACAAATCATCTACTCTGGCCCCACCTGACAAATACTGATATCAACTAAATCCAGAGTGTTAAATATACAATAGGCACCTACAATTATAACTTTGTTTGAAGGTTGTCTCTGCCGTTAAGGTCTTAGATAAATATTGTGCCCTGCCTTTATCTAACACAGGGAAATAACTTCTTCACAAGGGAGCTGTGAGGAAAAGCTATAAATAATTATATACACATAGAATTTACAAGACACCTTTGCTCTGCATCTACTTATAATTAAGCATTGTATTTATCAACTGAACTCTTCTGTGAAGCAGAGTATTAACTTTACTTAACATAAGTTAATTGCATTGCATAAAAAAGTGCTATTAGAAATTAAAACAACTAGGAACACAAAATTTTTCTTTCACAGATTGTTTAGGTGGACAGGAATACCTACTGGACAAAAAAAAGTGACAACTTACTAGTTTGTGCAAATTATTTAATCACTGTTAAACTTAGTTGCTAGACTTGTAAAATATGAGAATTAACATCTTTCAGCCAGGATTTTGATAAGATTAGATGAATTAGTACTTGAAAAGCATTTTTAAGTGTTTTCCATGTTGTAAGCACAAAATGATAGGTATTAATTTTAGATAAAACACTTCACAATTACTTCACAAAGGATTCTTTT
Source organism: Nannospalax galili (assembly GCF_000622305.1). Taxonomy (NCBI): domain Eukaryota; kingdom Metazoa; phylum Chordata; class Mammalia; order Rodentia; family Spalacidae; genus Nannospalax; species Nannospalax galili. The sequence continues at coordinate 5,872,093 of NW_008346548.1, forward strand.
ACATCACTGCATTTAGTGTGCTCTCCCTACAGTTTTCCCAAAGGATACAGAATCTCTAATGTAACAGCAAAGGTCACCTGAAGGCCTGGCACCAACCTTCAGCACCTGTATAAACAACTCTGATGTGGCCTTGCTTTGGGAACTTTCAGATAGTCAACTATGACTTTTTAATGCTGAGGTTATGAAACCAATGATATAGCTTCAGTTTGATGAATTTAACACATCCTTCAAGCACTTTCTCTGAACGAGGCATCATGCTAAGTGTTGCAACCACCATCAAGACCTAGAGGAGCCTGTCTTGGCTGCTTGAACATCTGCTGGTATCTTAATTGCAACTATTTGCCCATAGGTCTGTGGCCCTCCTGTAACATGAATGTCTCATGCTACATTTTTGTGTCCTAGAACAGTGTTTATTTAGCAATAGTTAAGAATCAAAAAATATTGCTGAGTAACTCAGCCTCCAGTTGGGTAGAAAGCAATTACATACACAAATGATAGGAACAGTATGCAAACTGATCATTCCCTCAGAGGTGATTCATGCTGTAGACCTTGGGAGGGAACAGTCACTTCTCACTGGGCTGAAAGCAACAAGACTTATGGAGGACAGGTTATTTGTATTTGGCTTGTGGTATAGAAAGACTTAGGTGAGATGGTAAGTGGGAAGGATAGGTAAAAGGGAGGAGGAGCCAGAAGGGAAAGAGGAAGGGAAATGGGTAGGGAGAGTAGTCAGTTCCAAAGAGGTAACTGTGGAAAGAAGGTGAATTGACTAGGAACCTGGGAGTCTCCCCTTCCAGTGGGGAGCTGAACTTCAATTCACACTCAGAATTAACACGGTTAAAAGAAGTGGTGTAAGGCAGGATAGCTGACATACTACTTCTCTGTCACTTGTTTTAACTTGTGGGAAGAGAGGCCTCCATTTCCACCTGCCATCAACAAGCTTGAGTGAAGTGACACTCCACCTTTCTCCCTCCCCTCCTCTGGTATCAGCAGGTGTATCAGTTACTTCTCTGTTGCTGTGAAAGAAACACCTGACCAAGGGAACTTAGAATTGAGTTTATATCCTGACCCTATAGCAAGTGGTGATCTGTATGTTACCAGAGCCCAGTTAATTCCATACCTGGAGGCAATGTGACTCAATTTGGCACTGTACTTGTACTCAAACGGTATAAGCAGAGCCAGGGTAAGAAGCTTTACTCCTTTGCATGGAGCAATGGAAACACTACTTTTGACAGGGAACTGTCCATGAGGCCCAATGGAAACCTACATACTTATACTCACCTGACTCTAGTGTTATACCTCAATAAGGGGCAAATGTCTGCCATAAAATAATAATTTGAGGGGCTAGAGAGAAGGCTGCTAGAAGGGGCTAGAGAGTATATGTACTGCTCTTGCAGAAGACTCAAGTTCAATTCCCAGCACCCATGTTGGGTAGCTCAGAACGCCACTAACTCTAGCTCCAGAGAATCCAACACCCTCTCTTGGACTTCAGTCACCTACACTTATGTGCACAAACCACCACACAGACACACACACATACACATAATTTTAAAATTAATAAAAAAGATCTTTCTTTAAAAAGAAATTGGGTACTGGAGAAATGGCTAGGCAGTTTAGAGTACTTAATGCTTTTGCAAGGGCACAGGTTCAGTTCCCATCACCCATGTTCACAACAATCTGTAACACCAGTTCCAGGAGATCAGATACCCTCTTCTGACCTCTGTGGACATTGCACAGACATGGTATATTTACATACATGTGGGCAAAACACTCATACACAAAAATTGATATTGGGCTGGAGGGCTAGCACAGCTGTTAAAGGCTAAGGCTAACAAAAATTGATATTAAAAAATAATTTGAAAGAATCTAGAGCCTATAATACTTAAAATATCCAAAAGAAAACATGGAAAAGTAAAACATTCTAAGAACTAGGAAAATCACAATTTGAATGTGTGTGTGTGTGTATATATGTATATGTATGTATATGTGTGTGTGTTTGTGTATGTGTATAAGAGCCAATCCTGGAAATATATGAAGGAATTTTAAAGCAGCTATAATAATGCATCAAGAAGCAATTATCCATTCTCTTAATACTAAGTTAAAAATTAGAAAATCTTAGGAAAGAAAGAGGAATGAGGTAAAATGCATGCTGCAACATGGATGAACCTAAAAACACTACAATTGAAGAGTCATTCACACAGAAAACCCCACATATCAATCAATACCATTTATAGGAAAATGAAGAAGGATGTCTACAGAGGAGACACATAGGAACTGGTTACATAGGGCTAAAGATAAGATAGAATGGGAAAGTACTGCAGTATAGGTTTCTTTTCAGGATAATGGAAATCTTCTAAAATTACCTAATGGTGATAGTTACTCAACTCTACAAACATACTAAAGATTCATAAAATGTACATTTAACATGAGTGAACCTTATGGCATGTAAAATGATATCTCAGTAGAATTGAATTTTTACTACTTAAATTTTGTTTAAAAAGGAAATTATCAAACTAAAAAAAATAAAGTAACTTAAAAAATGCATGCTGGGTAAACTCAAGAGTGGAGCAGAAGTGACAGGATAGTGAAGAAAACTAAAAACTGGAAGACAGATCAAGAGAATTAACTCAGAGGAAAACAGACAGGAAAAATGGACAGGAATGATAACAAAAGTTCTAGCCTCAGCATTCATATAAGATGCATGAAAGAGAATGGGCTGCTGAAAGACAAGCTAGTCACTTTCTATAGTTTTCAAATGTTGAAAAATTGTCAACTGTAAATACAATATTCAGAGTGGAATGAGGAGGACAAGGGAAAACTAATAGAATTTGTTGATACTTTAAGATCAACCCTTAAAGACTGGCTAAGGGGAGTTTTTCAAGTAGAAAGGCAATTATTTTTTAAAAAATGGAGTTGGAGAGATGGCTCAGTGGTTGAAAAGCACTGGCTGCTCTTGCAGAGGACCTAGGTTTGCGTCCCAGCACCCATATTGTAGCTAACAACTGTTTACAACTCCAGTTCAGGTGGATTCAGCACCTACTTCTGGCCTCTTCAGGCACTGCGTGCACATGGTGCACTTACATACACGCAGGCAAAACACTCAAACACATTAAATAAATAAATCAGAAACGTTTTTTTAAAAAAGGGAAATCCTGAACCATGAGCAAGGGGGAAATAACAGAAACCAGAGGCGTGAGTACACAAGTAACTTTCTCCTCCTGAACTTTAGAAATCATCTCTGAATGTTTCATCATTCAAACAAAAAGTATACATCTCGTATTCAAGAAAAAGACTTAAAATGTGGTGTAAATTGGATATAAAATAGAATCAGTTATACACTCAAGCTGCAAAAATATTAATACAAATAAACCTTGATGTTATCTATGCAATATTTAATATCTAAAGTAAAATCTATACAAAGCATTCATACTGAAATGCATTATAAATATATCAAGATGAAATACTAAAAAATTGTAAGTAGAAAGGGGAAGGAAAGAGACAGACTAGGAGAAGCTAAGGGGAAATGCTGAAAAATAAAGCTTAGCAATCTAAACCTAATTATCAGTAATTGAGTGTACATATGAAAATGCGATTATACGATATGTTGCCAACAAGAAACTCTTTTCAAACATGATGGTGTAGAAATGTTGACTATAAGAAGATGACAAAATAGACCACAATTTGAAAAATGGCAAAGTGGATAAGTTAATGCCAGAGAAAGTGCAATTAGTAGAAAAGACACACTACATAACAATAAAGGGATCTATTTTCGGGATGCCAGGCACACACACACACACACACACACACACACACACACACACACACACGAACGTGTTCATGTGCACACCAAAAAGTCTCAAACTACATGAAGCATAAACTGACAAAGGTGAAAAAATGAACAATCTGAAGAGAGTAAATAATAAATACAGATCAATAAAGCTAAAACTTAAAAACAAATGTAAAACAGTAATGAAACAAAATGCTGTTCCTGTGGAGGAAAAGAAATCAGTAAAATTGACAACCTTCTAGTCAAACACACAAAAATTTAAAAAGTGAAAGATACAAATCACCCACAGCAGGAATCAAATGGGATATCACTGCAGCCTGAACTCTCATTCAAAAATAAGGAACCTGGTATGGTGGTGCACACCTTTAACCACAGCCTCAGGAGGCAGAGGCAGGTGGATCTCTGTAAGATTGAAGCCAGGTTGGTCTACAGTGAGTTCCAGGCCAGGGGGGCCACAGGAAGACCCTGTACTTAAAAATTTAATAATAATAATCATAATAATAATAATGTGATGTCAATAGTTTTATGCCATAAAACTGACAAACCAGAAAAAAGAAAAAAATGGACTGACACCTTACAAACCACAAGCTACTAAACCTCAAAGAAGCTGAATGGTTTTAGTAGTCACATTGCCAGGTAAGAAACTAAATTACCTGAAATTCAGAAATTACTGAAATTACTCCAGAACAAGATGTAGTTTTCACTAGAAAACTCTATGAACTTGTTACCAGATGTAGTTTTCACTAGAAAACTCTATGAACTTGTTACATTAAAACCTCAATAAATATTAGCAAGTCAAATCCAGCAATAACTGAATACTATGCCCAACTGAGATTTATTCCAGGTACCTAAGGCCTGTTCAATATTTGAAAACCCACCAATGTAGTCCAGCATATCCAACAGGCTAAAGAAGAAAAACCACCATTTTGACAAGAAATGCAGAAGATGACAAAATCCATACTCATTCACACTTTCCTTTAAAAACAACAACCCAAACTCTCAGCAAGCTAGTAATAGAATAAAACTTCCTCAATTAATACAGGATTATGAAAAACTACATCAAACATATTTGATAATAACTTAATGCTTTCCCCCGAGACAGGGAACAAGGGAAGAACTTCACACTTATCACTTTAACATCCTACTGTAAGTTCTAACCATTGCAATTAGTAAGATAAAGAAATAAAAGATACATAAAAATGAAGAAATAAAACTGCATCTATTTATAGACATCATACTCACATAGGAAGAAAAATCTCAGGGGCTCTATAAAAAATAGTGTTAGAAAAAAATAGATCTGACTGTAGGATACAAGATCAACACACAAAATACAATTACATTTTAATTTACTAACAACAAATATACGAAAATAAAAATCTACAGTTTGGCAGTATTTATAAGTGTGTCCAAAAATGAAATAATTAATTTAAAATCCAATTAATTTTAAATCCAATAAAACATTTGTAGTATTTGTATCCTGAAAATTACAAAATATTAGTGAAATAAATCAAAGACCTAAAGGAATGGGGAGATGTAACATATTCATGGATTAGAAGTATGCTGGCAAGTTTTTGTTGCCACAAACTAAGAGACACCAGGGAAGAGGAATTTCTTCCATCAGATTGACCTGTGGACCTCTGGGGTGTTTTCTTCATTGCTATTTGACATAGAAGGGGCTCAGCCCACTATGGGCAGCACCATCCCTAGCCAGGTGGCCCTTGACTATATAGAGGGAGCTGAATAAGCCAGAGGATGCAAACCAGTAAGCAGCATTCCTCTGTGGCCTCTGCTGCAGTTTCCTCCTGGGGTCCCTGCCTTTTGTTCCTGTTTTGGCTATCCTTGAGGACAGACTGTGACTTTGTGAGCCAAATAAATCCTTTCTCCCCCATGTTGGTTTTGGTCAGGGTTTAACAACAGAAAAGCCAAGCAAACCAGGACACTAGTTAAGCAGATGCTAAAGCTTATTAAGTAGCTGCAGTGGTTAATATGGTATATGTGGATGGAAAGTCACAAAAAGATCAAGGGAGATCTCAGAAAGAGACACAAATATGCCAAGATGATCTTTCACAAAGATGGAAAAGCAATTTATATGAGGAAGAACAGAGAGCACTTAGACCTATAAGGCAAAATAAACCTCAACCTAAACTTCACTTACTGTTAAAAAAAAAAAAATCAGATCAGAGAAGTAAATGTGAAAGCACACAACTTTTAATGAAAAAATGGTGAAAATCTTTAGGTCCTAGGTCTAGGTGAAGAGTTTAGATTTGGTGCCAAAATTAAAATCCATAAAAGGAAAAACTGCCTGGCAAGGTATTGTCACCAAGACTGATGACCTGAGTTCAATCCCTGGAACAAACACAGTAGAAGAAAACCAACTCATACAAGTTATCCTCTGATTTCCACAACCAGGCCATGACATGTGCACACACTCACATACCGCCCTCCACACACAAGTAATAAATGCATAATAAGTAAATAAATAAATAAAAATTTAAAGGAAAAACTATTAAGTTGGACCTTGTCTAAATTATTTTTTTAGTTAAGGCCTTACATCACCTCTCTGCTTTTTGGCTAAGATCAAATGAGGTAAAGTCCAAGCTGGCCTTAAGCACACAATCCTCATGCCTCAGCACTGCAGTTGCTGGCATTACAGGGTACGTGCTACAGTACCAGCAAGACCTCATCAAAGTTGAAACTCACTCTGTGAAAGACTCCATGAAGAAATTGAGAAGGTAAGTTACAGACGGAAAAAATATTTGCTAACATTTGCTAACAAAAACTTGCACCTGGGAGGAAATGTGTGTGTATAAATAAAATATATGGAGATATCTTTGGATATACATAAATAGTATATATTAGGATATAGCAATGACAAGTGCTTAAAAATGCATTCACCATCACTAGCATTAGCCACTGAACATTCAAATTCAAACAACAGTGAGGTCTCACTACCTAACCACCAAAATAGCTACAATAAAGTGTTGATAATACCCAAATCTATACATGCAGGTAAACTTGGACACTCATTCTTGCTAGAAGAAAGATAAAGCTGTTCAGCCACTCTGGAAGAGTGTGCCATTTTCTTCCAAAACTGAACACATGCTTAGCCAGAAACTACACTCTTAGACACTTACCCTAGAGAAATAAAACCCATGTTCACATGAAAATCCATATACATATATTTATAGATTTATTCATAAAAGACAAAAACTGGAAATAATCCCAAAGTCTTTCCTATCTTTCAACTGCTCAGTGGTTAAGTGAACTGAGTTGTATTCATTTTACAGAATGCTACTCACCAACAAAAAGGAACAAATGATTCATATATGCAATAACATGGACGGTTCTCAATGACCCTAAGAGCCAATCCTTAAAAGTTTCATTCTTTATTGCATTGCAGCATTATCAAAATGAAAGCATTTCAGAGATGGAGAACAGGATGGTGACTTTTCAGGGATAGGGACCTAGGAGGGGGAGGTGGCTGTCGCTCTGAAACAGTAGAACATGGACTACTATATCTTTGCTGGCATGGTGGTCATGAATCTACATGTGATAAAATTACATATAACGGGGACTGGAGAGATGGCTCAGCAGTTAAGAACACTGGTTGTTCTTGCAGAAGACTCAGGTTCGAATCCCAGCACCCACATGGCAGCTAACAACTGTCCGTAACTCCAGTCGCAGGGGATCCAACAGCCTCTTCTGTCCCCTGTGAGCATTGCATGACATGGGTTCACTTACCTACATGCAGGCAATACACACATACACATAAAATAAAAATAATAAATAAATAAAATTACATATAACTAGCATTAGGTGTTGTGAGGCACACTTGTAATCCCAACACTTGAGGAGCAGAGACAGAAGGACAAGTTCAAGCCCAGCCTAGGCTACACAGCAAGACCTGATCTCACAAATAAAAACATATAACTAAATGTGTACACATCCAAAAATGAGTACAAGCACAGATGTTGAATTCTGACTAAGACAGATGGATTTGGGGCTGGAAAGATGGCTCAGTAGTTCAGAACACTAGTTACTCTTGCAGGGGATCAGGGTTCAGTTCCTACCACCCTCATGGCAACTAGCAATCATCTCTAACTCCAGTTCCAGGAGATCCAACATCCTCTTCTGGCCTCCAGGGGCATTGCATGGCATGTGTGCACTTACATATATGCAGGCAAAACACTCATATACATAAAATAAAATAAAAAAATTTTTAATTAAAAGATTGACTTAATATTAATCTGTGATATGATATCAAAGCTACTCAAGACATCACTGTGGAGAGAATTAAGTGAAGAGTATTTGTGATCCCTATAATTTCTTACAGCTACATGTAAATTATTACCTCAAAATGAAAAAGTTTAAAACAAAGTTTACATTTCTTCCAGAAAAATGTGGTCCAGTATGTATCAGGAGTTACTATATAATCATGTCCCTAATTTGGATGGGCAATTTCAGCTCAGAAATCCTCGTTTTGTAGTACCCACAGCAGACACTGTAGTAGGAGATGGGGATTCAGTAGTGAAGAACGCAGGCTGGACCCTGTCTTCACCAACTTCCAGATTAATACTTTAGAAATAGCTACAGGTACAAAGTGGGACATTACATTCTCAGTCAAATGGGTGAGAACTATAATCTACTTTAATTGTAATAGAAGAAAGTTTAATTTTTGAAATACTATAAGCGCATTAAAATGATTATGGATATTATTTTGCAGAATGGAAAAGTGTATATAGTGTCAAGGAAACAGTAAACTGAAACCCATATGTCTATTACTACTATGACAATGACAACTTATTTTACATGAATAAACTTTTATTGAATTTTAGATAATTAGAAAGAATAAAGAAATGCAAGATAATGCTTTCTAAAGAGCATCTGACAGTATCATCTTTTCTGTGACATGGTATTTTCACTTTTCCTTATAAAAAGTAGACATTCATTTATTTAAATTTTTACAAAGTCAAGAACCATCAAATGGAAAAAAATAAGTAATGCTAAGATAAATGCAGCTTTTTATATCAACATTAAAACGGTCACAATAGTTAAGTTCTGAATGTGGCCCTCTTGGAAAAACAGTATTGCAGCAGCTGATGGTTTCCATTTACTCAAATAACTGAGAAGCCAGGAGGTCACTCCCTATGAAGAAAAAGAAGGCAAGCAGCATGGCGGGATGAGAGATGAAGAGCACGCAAAGAAAGCAAGAATGTTCTCTCTAAATTGTGGGGGCAATACAAATAACTTAGCAACAAATCTGGGAAGAAATCACCTAGGGTTGCCTAACGTGTGATTAAGGCGAATAGCCACCAATACAAGTACAGCCTGATATACACAGCACAAAACAGAGTAGAGAGTCTGTAAATGAATTCAGTAAACTGCAAGGCCAGCCAAGCCAAGTAATTAATCACAAAAAGGAGTCTCTTTACACTCGTACGCAATGGATTCAGGCAAAATTGCAACCCTGAGCTTTCAGATCCAGGGCAGACCCTCCAAGAGCACCCTGGAAGATACCCCCCATTTGTCTAACTCTTATCTCTTTTGCAAAAAGAATTATTTTGAAAGCAACAAAACCAAAACAATTCCTACCCTTCCTATAACAATCTACTAACCTCTATTTGTCAAACAAGAGGGAATTATCTTCCTCAGTACAAAAGGCATCAGGTTCTGCCCTCATTAAGAGCAACCCCTGTGATAGTAAAGTAGCCCTGGACAACCTTGCTCCTTTCCAGCCTCTGAGAGCAGGGGAAGGCTGCTCCCTCCTGCCTCCAGCTTCTTCACTGCCCAGTCAACCTCCAGAACCTTTTCTGTGACAAGCCTCCTGCTGGGCTCGCTAAACACAATCACTGAACAAGGTAAGGTGTAAAGTTTTTGCTTTCCTAGCTGAATGCCTCTCAAGCATTTAAAAAAGAAAGTTTCTTTAAAAAAAAAACTATTTTTCAGAAAATAATGAACAGTAATTGCCGTGGACCTATAACAGATCCCAGAATAACAGAGACAGGCATAAGAATCTGTCAATATAGCTCAATTCCAAATATGAAATTCATGGTTCAGGAAGAGGTAAATAAATAAACACCAAGGGGTTCCAAGAGGTTTCCTTTGTTTCCCCCCATTTCTCACTGAATATTGTCAGTAAAAAGTTTTGACTTTATGATAAAGAGCCAGCCCAGTTGGGACACTATGGCTAGTACCATTAAGCCCTTGCCCTTATAAAGGAGTAGGAGGCAGAACATGCCACAGGGTTGCTCAAAATTTTCTTCTAAAGACACCTATTTTTTAAAAATAATTTCAATATTTAAACTTCACCTGGCACTTTAGTCTCCTGAAAATGATTAAATTGGGCAAGAATTAAAGAACAGATCCACCCGGACCACGGTTTGGGTCATAAGTGCTCTTCTAGCTTTCTCCTTGGCTTGGCACATCGTTGAGGTGCAGCAATTTTAACCAAATTGCAGTGAGAAAACTATCCTCAAAGCACTCCAGGCCAGTCTGAAGACACATCACAGCAACCAGGAAACGGACGGCCTTCTTCTTTGTGCTTTTTACTAATGTGATCTTAACAAAAGTGTCTTTCCAGCACACACCCACCCCACTCTCTCCTTATTTGTAGGCATTCCATTTATTTTCATCTTAACACAGCATCCCCAAATGTCTTATACCAAGGACCCTGCCCGACTCTGGGCTGGCACCATGACAGGCACTGCACCAATGCGCTCCAGGGTTGCTTGGCTGATGGTGTAGGACTGTGTGTGCTGAGGTTGAGGCTTCCTGCTGACTGAGCCATCATTCCCGGGTGTGACCTGGGGTGACGACCCTCTGTTAGCTGTCACTACCAGAGTCTTATGTGGACCTGGGACCAAATGGTTTCCATTCGCATAGATGGATGGGATGACAGCATTGCCAGAGAAAGACTGCCGCAAGTCACTGAAGTGGTTGAAGGACTCCCTGTTTCTATGAACTTTTGGATTGTTGCTCCAATATTTACTATTGTAGGTATTGGAAGAGGTCAATGTGTTGTTCTCTGAGGAGGATATCTCCGTATGAAAGGCTTTGGCAGAAGAGCATTTAGGCGGAAGATCATCCTCTCTGAAAAAACAAAGATGAAGTTACATATAACTGAAATACACATGCACATATATTAACTATAAAGAAAATAGCCTGTGAAGAAATCCACTGAGTAGCTGCCATAAAATATCTAGGAAACCAAGTTATGCATATGGAGAGCTTGAGGAAGCCATGCATGGTGTCCAGATTGTAATAATCTCAGAGTTTGAAGAACCATTGTGCTGTGCTGATTAGAGCCTTTCCTCAGCAGTCTGAGACTGGGATGGAATCTGTCCCTAAAACGGCTCAAGCCCTTACAAATCACAAGGATCTGGCAAATGAGAGCACAGAAAAGCAGGGCAGCAGGGACAGAAGACTGGGGAAGCATGGGGGCCAAATCCTTAAAGGCTGGGCGTGTCATGCTGTCTCCCAAGTGGCTAGTTCCTCCAATGGGCAGGGCCTTACAGGGAGCATGGACTAGGAAGGGGCTGCTGGGGGCCATCTTGGGATGGAAGCAGGGAGCCTCAGGTAGAGCCCGTGGTGTGGGTGCTGGTGTGCAGCCAGCCACAGCAGCTCAAAGAAAGAATGGATTGACTCTTGTGGACCTGGGACGAGATCGCTGGCCCCTGAGGCGTGAGCGAATGCTAGCGGGGACTATGGTAGTCATGGCGCAGTCTGATATGGCGGGCTCTGAGCCACGCTGCCAGAGGGATAGGGATAGGCACTGGGTTCTCATTCCTTTGTAAGTTAATAAATGCACATAAAATATATTATATGGTTTGTCTGATAGTGCAGGAGACCCAGAGGGAATTCCAGCCACACATGCTGAGGAGACTGATGTCATTTAAGCACTTTCAACAAGGTGATGTAATAAAATCCAAGGTGGAGCCTGAATCCTCAAATCTCCACATATTTCATAAATTACATTTCTTTTTTAATATTTTATTTACTATTTTTAGTTTATATGTATGAGTGTATTGCTTGTACATATGTGAATGCACCCATGTCACGCAATGCTGCAGAAGTCAGAAGAGGGCTTCGGATTCCCCTTGAACTGGAGTTAAGGATGAACCTGGGTCCTCTTCAAGAGCAGTCAGTGCTCTTAACCACTGAGCCATCTCTCCAGCCCCAAATTACCAAATTACATTTCTTTAAAGATCATCTTGACATTATTTTTCTTAAGAATTTCATATTATTTTCTGAACTGTCTGCCATGGTTTTATGTCATTGGGGTGTCTCCTAAGGGCTTAAACTGAAATCTGATCCCCATTGTGGACTGTTTTGAGGGTGAAAATATAATCAGTTATGGTATTGAGAGGTGGGGCTTCAGGATTTTCAGGATTAAATAATGTCATCAGGGTAGGGTACCATAACAGAATCCCAGCAGCTTTTTAAGAAAAGACCAGACAGATGCATGTGCCCCTGTCTCTCACCATGTGATGCTATGTGCTGCCTTGAGACTGTCAGCAAGGAGGATCCCACCAAATGACACTCCTTTAAAAAAAAAAAACACACTTCCAGAAGCATAGGCTAAAATAAATGTTTTACATAAATTCGGCTTCTTGGAGTATATTGTTATAGTAATGAAAAGGACCAATACACTTGTTCATAACAAGCCACAGTGCTGTGCATGTTCTTAAGGTCATTCCTCTTTACTTCTGATTCCTGTCTATTATAATGACCAACATAAAGCACATGCTTTAAGCTAACTTTTCTAGAGTGGCAGTCATTGATCTACTGTGCAGACATGTAGGAGAAGGAGAACTCTTTACTTATCTCCTATTTGAGTACCTGCAGCATCTTTAATGACACAATGAATAAAGATGAGTATTACAATGAGAAAAAGTGATCTATGTACAAAAAAAACATCATTTGGACATCTCAATTACTTTGATTACAGGAGTTAGAAGATTCTCAAAGAGACCTTGATTCCAAAATGAAATGAAAACACACGATGACTTTGCAGGATCAGTTATCCGGCATACAAACCTGATTTCATTCGGAATTTCTTCCTCCTCCTCCTCTTTATTTTTGCTTCTCCAGTAGAAGAATGCTCCTAAAATTAGTGCAATGCAAAAAATGATAATGACGGCACCAGTGCCAATGGCTCCAGCTAGGACTCGAATGCTTCCGGGCTGGGCTGCAAGATACATTCAAGGTAGACTTAAAGAGAGAGGGAGAAATAACACATACCATGCAACAATATTAACATAAATAAACCTTCTTAAAATGTACCAAATTGCCTGAAGTATCACATCCACATAAAAGTTAAACCTTGATTAACTGTTAGCATCCCCAATGGCTAGACAAACGAACGTGCAGCAGGCTCGTGGCATCTGTTAAATAAATGAACCATCAAACACCTCCCAAGGCTCCAGAAGAACAGCCGCTGGTGCAAGGCGGGAGCAGACAGAGCCTGTGCAACTTGCCTGGGCATCCCAAGTGAGTCCTGGCTCTCAGAGGGATTCTTTATGGCCTCCTCCAACTACAGGACTCCCTTCTACAACCAGAATCAAAATAACTCGGATTCTCCACTATAGAGAAATGCTCTGCACTGTTTATTCATAACCAGACACCCAGAGATACAAAGGAGTTGGGAAAACACACAAGGCTGTCTTGTGAGAGCCATACAATGACTGCAGATTTACATCAGGAAGATTAGCTTGATTCTGAGGATCCAGAGGAGACACTTTGTCACAAAGGTCATCATACTGCCAAGGCTCAAAAAAGAATATTAACATTTTTGTAAAATATTTTCAACAATGATTAAAACTAAGGAATTTCTATTTTTTCCATGTGACTTCAAAGCATGTAAGTAGAACCCTCAATTTTATGACTTAAGAAAAATCGTAGTTTTTCACATGGAGATGGCATCCTAATTCTCTGTACTTACGTGAAATAACCTGCAGATCCAGAAGGCAGGTGCTGGTCCCAATGGCGTTGGAAGCCACACACTGGTACAAACCTGAAGACAGGGCACTGATGTTCCGGATGGTGACTGTTCCCTGGACCTGGTCTGTCACAAAGATAATAATCAAGTGGCAGCTTGATGGAGTGAAGAGGAAAACCAAAGAAGTTAGCACAAAGGCAAGACTGTAAAATTTACACTGGAGAGTTGCCATTTTTTTAAGTGGGAGGAGATATTGTTTATTCATAAAGGTTAGTGACATAGGACTATTAAGGATTGTCCTAAATAAAAACAATCTTGAAACACCAACTGCAGATTAGCATATTATATCCTAAATGTTAGTGATCCTCCTTAAGTAAAGGGAGGTTAAGGCTTGTCCTTGAGAATTACTGATCAGAAACACTGCCTCTTAACTCTGAGGAAATGCAAAAACATGAAGATCAAGTTAGAGTCTGCACATGTTCACTTTACACTGTAGAAGAAATATCCACATTGGGCTCTAAGTATTACAATTAGGATGTTAGCTTCGACCATCCAAGAAGCAGCAGTGTATTCATATAAGCACACAGTTTATCAAAGGAAATGTCAGTATATATGCTAAGGAAGCAGAAGGCAGGGAGAGCCTCAGACTCTGATGCAGCTCTGACTTCTGGAAAGGAGAGAGGGGAGGAAGGAAATCTGGAGAAGAGGCATCTCAGACTGCAGCACCGTTTCATAGAAATTCCCATATGAAGTATCCTTGAGCCAAAGCTAGCCAGTGAAGGCATGCTATGCCTTGCAGGAACAAGCCGGCATTAGCAACTTCACTGTATCCCCTCACCCACGAGGAGCCGCCCAGGGAAGCTTGGCCTTGACACAAAGCAGAGGTGTTTGCAGGGGGCCAGAAGTTAGGGTAGCAGTCAGTGCTGTTCCTCACATCAGGAGATATGGTGGTTTCATTCTCAGGCCATCATGTTGGTATGCCAAGAAATGCTCTAAACATCCACATTTAAGTAATTCAACAATACCAGCACACCCTGTTGGGCATGGGGATACATGCCTTTAATCCTAGCACTCAGAGGCAGAGGCAGGGGGATTTCTGTGAGTTCAAGGCCAGCCTGGTCTACATAGCAAGTTTTAGACCAGCCAGGGCTACACAGTGAGACCGTGTCTTGAAAACACACAAAAAAAAAACAACAAAAAAAACCATATACAACAAAACAAAAGACAATACCAACAGAGTACAGCTTAATAATTTATTCCCTCAAAATGTAAATGACTACAATAATAACAAAAATATGCTAGGCTCTGAATAAATTTTCAGATGCAGTACCTCAATCTTGGCAATGACCCTTTGAGGTATTTTTATTTTTAACCTACTGAAAGGATACAGACAGAGAAATTTTAGATGGGTAACAAGACTACACAGCTGGGGGTGGGGGGGGGGCTGGAGAGATGGCTCAGCGGCTAAGAGCACTAGCTGCTCTTGCAGAGGACCTGGGTTCAACTCCCAGTACCCACATGGCAGCTATCAACTGTCTATAACTTGGGTTCCAGGGGATCTGATGCCCTCTTCTGGCTTCTGTAGGTATTGCACAACACAGGTGCATTTACATACATGCAGGCAAAACACTCATTCACATTTAAATAAACAAAAAATAAATGAATCAATAAATAAATGACTACACAACTAATTGTTAGAAATTGTAGCTGCATGGATGGCTGGGCCTCACTATCTCCCTCTGGCAGGAAAGAAAACACATTCTTGTCATCTCAGTAATTCTAAATAGCTGCAAACTTAGAAGCAATAGAAAAAGGCTCCTAATGGCACAAGTGAAAATAATCCAGCATAAAGTTCAAGAATGCCTGGGAAATACGTGGAGCTAGCCCTACCCTGCTTGCCTTTTATTTGGGACTAGGATTTAGTTATCTGCTGGCAGCTTTCACATTTATCTAGATCAAAGGCAGAAGCAGAGAGCCTGCCTTTATCTTTCCTTCATTTAATGCATAAATACTTACTGATAACCTATCTCTGTGCTGGGTAACCATGAGAATAGTGCCAGGATGACGGACAGGACAGACCTTAACAAGGCAAGGAGGCAAAGGAATGAACTAAGTGGGTTAGATACCAGGCAAGGGATACAGATCTCAGAAAGCTGGGGAAACACAAAGGGCAGACATCAAATGAAAACCTGGGAAATTGATAACACACAGGAGGGGAGCACACCACAGCACCAGGTCTTCACATATCAGTGCCAGCAGGGTTGTTTCTAAGCCTTCAAACACAATACTGGGGACGCATTCATGAATGATCCAGTCATTAAGCATGCACTTGAATGAACTTCAATATCACAGGCCAGACAAAGGAGTGACTTGATTTTTAGCCTTTTTTATAGGAGCACTTAAAAAGTACCCAAGACACAATAATCAACAGCTTGGGACTATCCTGTGAACACCAAAGTCAATATATTTAATGATTAACTGGTTCGTATATATTATTTCCTATGTATATACACATATATATTTACACACATACACACAGACACACACACACACACACACACAATCTGAGGCTATCAGTATTAGGGTGGGGAACCTGGAAGGCAGAGATCAGTGAATTTACTCAGAAACTCAGAATTCACTTAGTGTTTTTCTTCATCCCTGTGTTCTGTTTGATTTCTCAGGCTCTCATTAGAGATTCCCCCAATATGTGCCCTGGCATCCAGTGTTCTCTAGGCTAACATTTGCTCTGTTTATTAATTCCTTGCCTTCTTACTGGATAAAGTAAAGACTGGGTTAGTCATGTTAATCTTCGTATCACCATTCTTAGCAATTATGCGCACACAGAAAAGTTAGTAAATACAGATAAATAATAAACAAAAGTGCTACTTTCTAGTGTCTGCAGTGTATGTGGTACACGTAATAAGAGTTTTAAACAGGCCCTGCTTAATCATCATACATAGTCTATGTTCCCTGCTTTTCAAAAGTAGGAAATCTCAGAGTAGCCACGCAGCTTGTCCACATCATCATCATCCACAAGTCGCAGCATCTATCAAATAAGATCTGTCCAGGTCCAAAGCTTGTGATCATCATGTGTACACTTGGTTTTCCAATAAGACATGCAAAGTTACCTTAGGACACTGGGTACAATCCTCCTGACTATGCAGGGTTCCAATGCTGTTCATGTTATAAACCAAGTCATCTACATAACCCACTCTTCAGCACATATCCTAGTGTTTTCAGGCAAGCACATAAACCGTGGAGCAATCAACCCTACAATTTCACATACTGCTACTGTTTTATTTCTTTTTCTTCCCTTAAGCTCTAAAATTCTAAAACGTTGGTCAGTTTACACCAAACCAGCAATTTTGTTGACATTTCCAGAGACAACTGAGAAAATTTTAAGCAGCTGCTCTAAGCAGGATTCAGGCACGTGCAAAGGGGGCAAACTAAAAGTTGCTTTCCTCCCTTTGTCTCCAGAAGCAGACGCTGTAGGGTGTAGCCATAAGAAAATGTAGTTAAATGAGGTTGACACACCATGGTACAGCCAACTCAGATATAATCAGGGCACAGATGAGACACACTCATAAGATACCTTAAGCCATAATAGAACAGGGTTGTTTATGTAAACAAAGGGAAGGCAAGCCAGGAGCAACTCCCCAGCAAACACCAGATTATCACACAAAGCACACAGCCCTCTGTAAAACCAGCAGGGCCTGTGCTGGGACAGACGTAATTTGCTGAAATGAAGAATGAAAATAATTCTCCCTTTCATCTTCCTTCTTCCAAATAGGGAAAGTAAAATTGTGCGGAACTACAGTTTGGAAAGTTCGAAGGACAGCAAGCCCACTCTTCAGTGTACACCAGCACTCTATCCCATACAAGCGGTACACCTGGCCTGGCAGGCCCTTCAGATTCACACAGACAAATACACATTTATATTTCCAACTCTATTTGTTCTCCTCAGTTCCAGAAGCCCACATCTGGTAGCATCTACAATGATTCATCATCCGCTAAAAGCATGAGCTTGGGAGTCAGGCAGCCTGGGTTTAAACTTGCTCTGCCTGCTACCATCTATGCAGTACTGATGATGTCACCTGTCCATCATGTATGTTTTAGCTTCCTCATCTGCAATTCTGAACCAGGAACTAGCGAAGTTCCTATACCCCTCCCACACATATGAGATTAAGTGAGATAATGCATGGGACTGAGACAGCATAGTATCTGGCAATGTTTCTACATGGGAATTCCAGGAATTTCTTGGAAATTTTATGTATTTTTCTAAATACTGAGAGAAATTTGGAAAAATCTCTAACATCTCCAAATTTCCAAGACAGTGATCTTCAGGATCTGGCATGAGTAATAAGAAATCTAAATATCATGTTAGACTGAATTTTTATGATTTGTATATTTTGAATAGTAATGAGAATAATAATAGTGAATCATTCCTTATATAAAAGTCTCAGAAATACTCTGCTAAGAAGATAATACTAAATGAATGGTTTAATATCATTTAAACCAATATACTGTAACAAAATTATATATAAACACATCTCAACTTGAAACAGATATTCGATGATAAAATTTTTAACTTTCATTATTTTTTGTATTTTCTGTGCATTAGTGTATAGACAGCATGTGTGTAAGTACACAGGTGCTGTGCATGGCCCTCGGAGGTCAGAAGAAAGTGTTGGATGCCCCTGGACCTGGAGTTAGGGACTGCTCTTAGCCACCCTGTGGGTACTGAGGCTCGAACCCAGGTTCTCTGAAAGAGCAATCAATGCTTTTAACTGCTGAGCCATCTCTCCAGCCCCTGATGATATTTTTTTTAAACAGCCACTTGTGAAAGAGGTGTACTCTTGCTCTGGAGTGTGTTATTGAACATGTTAAGGCTGTAATGAAATGCTTCTTCTAATCATGTAGTTATTAAAAAATTTTTTTAATTAAAAAAACTAACTAAATAAAAGGAGCTACATAGTATATAATTTCATTTACAAAAATATCTGATAGCCAGTTGTGGTAGAACATGTCTGTAATC
>NW_008346548.1:5891108-5895289 GCF_000622305.1 Nannospalax galili
AACACAAAATAAATGCCAAGTAAAAATCTACTTAAAAATTTAAAGAACATACTCCAAATAATCAATCCCTCCTAAAGAGGAATTTAAATGCTAACAGTCTTGCTCTTTGCTGGCTAGACACAGAAAATAATTATATTTCATTTTTGTGTTGATGCTGGCTTTATTTTGCCTCTAAATTTGCTATTTTTTGCATACCACTCAGGGAATTTGTATAGAACACATTATGTGTATAAATATATTAATTCTTTAGCCGGGCGTGGTGGCACACACCTTTAATCCCAGCACTCAGGAGGCAGAGGCATGCGGATCCATGTGAGTTCAAGGCCAGCCTGGTCTACATAGTGAGTTCCAGGACAGTTGGGGCTACGGGGAGACCCTGTCTCAAAAAGACCAAAAAAAAATTAATTTTTTACAACGACTCATCATTAGCAACATACAAGGTCATGATCACACACTTATGACAACAGCAACACTAACTGAGACCTTGGACCACATTTTTCTCACACAGGGACAGACAGGATGGCTTCTGTTTTGATTTCAACTTGAGTCCACGGACTCTTTTGAATCGGTATGCCTCAGTGCTGACTGCCAAGCTTCCATTATCATTTCAATCTCCACAGATGTCCCAGAAGCTCCTGATTCACTATCTTCTACAAACAAGCCCTTATAGATTTTTCACTGAGTTGAGGCCGTTAGTGTTCAGTCAGTGACCCACAGGAAAAAATGCAAGCAACCTCAAACTCTTCCCTGAGCTCCCCCCATCTACTCAGCCAGTATATGATTTCTCTTTACATTTTCTCTTGAATCCTAACTATTCCCATTCTTTTTCCAACCCATCACTAGGGACTTTGTTCAAATCTTCTTCATTAATCCAGGCCTCCCATTTATGACCAGTGTCCTGATTTCTAACACTGTTTGTAAATGCAAATCTGGCTATTATTTTTCTGACTATATACTAGTGAATACTTATGGTGTCAAAAGGACATCTAAACATTTTGCGTCTTACATAAACCTTTTTATAGTCTGGACTTGACCTTGCCATACACCTTTCTGGCCAGACCTCCACAAGCCTTTATATCAACTTCCACTGATCCCTTTAAAATATCAAACTATCATACATGCAACATTTTGGACGCAAGCTTCCCTTGCTTTATAATACCTTCTTCTGGGTGATAAAAAAATTTATTAAGATTCTTTCTACTCAGGAATTTCCCTACAAAGTTCTTGGACTCCCCAAGATTATGTCTATTTTTAAAATTCTGTACACTGACCGTACACACTTTCATGCATTATGCATGTTGTATGGTTATTATTTCTGTATTTGTCTACTCTATGAGACAAAGCTCTAAAATGCACATGTAGCTCTTTGTATTGCATACACAATGTTTCAAGAACGAATGAATATACAAATGAAGGGATGCTGGCATTTAATTTGTGGTGGTAGAGAACATGACATGGCTCATGTTTCTTTTTGTCAGATGGCAAAATACAAACAGACTGGGAAATAGTTGTAGCAGAGTCAGAAAAAAAAGCAGCTTTATATCCTGAATCCAGGATCAATAATATGACTTTAGGTCTTTGTTTTTACATGTAAAAAAGATAGAATAGCTGGAAAATAGTTGGATAAAGATTAAACAACAGGCAAAATGTTCAGAATAGTATCTGGCATGTAAAAGCACTTATTAAGCATTAATATTTATGTTGCCTTTATAATAATCCTATGAATTTTAAAACTATTTTCCTTTATAGTCCCAATACTGCTTGCGTACCTTTTGTCTGTATTTTTCATCTGTCTTGTTAAACCTACCTTTCATTCATCCACTTTAAAAGTGAAGATTCATTCCTTCATTCATCCAATAACCTCTGACCACCTACTACTACATGCCAGATGGTGTTCTAGGTGCTGGAGGCACATCAACAAACAGGACAGATACCCTACCCTCTACAGAGCATCCTAGTGGCTGAAGACTGAATACAGTAAGTCAGAAAACTGCATGGTATGTTGTGAGGTAAGAAGTTCTACATGGGGAAAAAAACAGATCAACTAGAAGATGAAGAGCTTCTATTTCCAATACAGTGCTCATTGCGAGCTTCACTAAGAGGATAGTCTAGCGAAGATTTAAAGATGATGCAGGAATGAGCCACATGAATGTGGGGGCTGGCGAGTCTTCCAGGCAGAGGAAACACACATGTCAGGCTCTGGTGTGCTTCTATTTTATGGCTCCTTGGCTTTCAGCTTCCCGTGTCTTATGTTCTAGGTGTACCTCTAGTGAGTAGTATTTGTGAATTTAGTTTGATTTGCAGCCTGTAACCTGAGAAGCCTCTGTCCTTTGATTGTCTGGATTCTCTGAATTCATTTGTATTAGTTAGTACTTTAGATATAGATATTAACTTCATTTCTGATATCTGAGGTTTTCTCTTTGCCAAGCTTTATATTGAACCCAGCCCCATTCACATATTCTATACTAACTGAATGGGAGTATGCTTGGATTTTGGAGACATGATCTCATGTATTCTAGGCTGGCCTACAACTATCTAGATAGCCCAGGATGATCTTGAACTTCTGATCTTGCTGGGATTACAAGCATGCACAACTATACCTGGTTTTATTTACTGCTGGGATGTTGAACCCAGGGCTTTGTGTATGCTAGGGAAGCACTCTACCAACTGAGCCTCTGAGTGTCCTTAATAATCATTACCTTTCCCCTCTACTTTGCAAGTTCTAGTGTTATCTCTCAAGGGTTCTCTTAAAATTCTTAATGCAGTCAGGTATAGTGGCTCAATCCTGTAATGCCAGCACTTGAGAGACTAAGACAGTGAGACTGAGAATTTTGGGCTAGCTTGAGCTACATAATGAGACTATGTTTCAATATCTACCCCCCTACACACACACCCAAAACCCCAAATCCAAAATCTTAATTACCATCTGCTGTATAAGAAAGTTTCTGTGGTGAGAGTTAAGGGATGCATTAATCTATAAGTATAACATTGTTATTAGGAGTAAGTTTAATACTATGTCTATTTAGCAGCACAATAGTAGTAGGTCTTCTCCTATGGCCTGTGATCTGTCTAGCCACAGGTTCCTAGGCCAGATGTCTTGTGAAGTACTTTATCCCTAAAGTACCAAAGAACATCCACCTTTTGAACATAGACTTACAAAGAGTTACTGAAGGCCCTTTCAACAAGCTATATCTCAACCTACAGACAACCAACCATTGTCAGATGTTCCTTTGTAACTCCAAACTTTATCCAATATGCCACAGAAATGATATTACAAATATAAATCAGGGAATATTAATGCTGTTTTGGAGGTTCTAGAAGATACTGCTAACTCTTCATTTTACAAAAAGGTAACATGGGCCCAGAAAGGTAATATTACATAGTTACTGCAAAAATCTGGACTTCAAACATAGTTTTCAGCATTTCAACATGAGCTATTTTAAGCATGCCACTTATAATAGTGAGATTAACAAGTTGGTCCACAAAAAAAGCTATTTATCCCATGGTGTGGCTGAAACATTTAGCAAGGAACCAGCAGGGGAAAATCGTATTGCAGTAATCACTTACCAAAGCAACCTCAAAGCTATTTTGCTGAAAATAGTTTTTAAAAATAGTGAATATGAGGCTACATGAATTAACAGGTGACAGGGAGATCTATCGATGTTCTTTTGGATTCTATAAGGAAATATCAGCTGTTTAGAGGCGTGTGGCCCTGGTATTTAACTATGACTAATGTCACCCAACAACCTGGAGCTTTCCTTTTCCACGGCAGGCACAGACGATTGATATGGTTCAAAGGGAGGCCAAGCTAACGCTATTTGGGGCCTCTCCATTAACTGTCAGCTCTTACTAGAGAGTTGTAAAACTACCCCAAGGGTGAGACAAGGAAAATCTTCTATACTAAAGATGATACCCATTCAAGGATGTTTGTACTGAATGTATTAGGAATTTATTAGGAATTTAGAAATTAGAAATTAAAGATGAATATTAACTCTGTAAACTCTGAAAACAAATTGAACATTGCTTGGACACTGTGTGAGGTAGATAAGTAGATAAGAAGCTAAGTCGTAACCTAGCAACCAAGCAGAACCTACAACCTACGAGTGCCTGTGTGTTGGTGATAAGTGACCACATGGTGTGAGCCATATCACAAGAAACTGCTGAAGTTACTGATGTAAGTC
>NW_008346548.1:5895456-5908904 GCF_000622305.1 Nannospalax galili
GCCCGGACCCTCGCCTGCCACGACCAGACGTGATCAGAACCTGTGAGAGACAGCTCCATAGGCGGGAGAGTGCACTGATCACGGCGGACGAGAGAACCTCTCCACACGGAGTGCCTGAAGGCTTAACCTCTGGAAGGTACTCCCTGAGACTTTGGGACTCTTAACTGCTAGAGAACCGGGTTTCCCTTTGAGTATTTGTATTGATGTGTGTTTGTTATGCTTTGACCTAGTAAACGCATATTGCAATTAAATAGTCGTGTGTATTGCAATCAAACAGTCGTGTGTGAGAATCTCTTCTGTCCGTTGCGCCTGTCCTAACCTCTCCTGAGAAGCAGTGACACACTCTAGATGTCACACTCAGGTCAGTGGCTTGAGACACATTCAGGACAGTTACTGTCAAGTAACTGTCCCATTCAGGACAATGTTAAATTTTATTTTCTTGAAACAAGATTTCACACGTCTACAACTTTATCTTATTTCATAGAATTTCCTCCAATTTTAAAAGATATTTTCTTTACAATCAAATCCAAACAGATGGATTTGCATGTCTAAGACCACCAAGGACACCCATGCCTCCAGCATCATACCTAACTGGTGTGACCTTAGGTCACAAGATCCTTTTCTATTCTTTTTCATCTTCCTCCTCCAAGGAGACCTGAGGCTGAAACAGGAGAATCAATCTTCTTGTGTCTATGCAGATGTCACTTATGCTAAAATGGACACCTGTGCCTCAAGCAGGAAGCAGGTTCTTGGATAGAAATGTCCAGAACTATCCTGGAGGTAACTCAAAGAAGATATCATTATGCTATTTTAAAGCTCCACAGATGGGACAGAATTTTCGTGTATAGCTGCCAGTAGATGCATTTCATAAAGGGAATATGCAGAACAGAAAGAAATGCCATATTTACCTTAAAGTCGAAAGCACAACCTTTTCAGTGGTTACAAACACAGAGGGTTACTTTTCAAACTCTAAGGTCAGTTACTTTGTGAATCTTAGGACCTTCCATGAATACTAATCACATAGCTATAGCAGCACTGTACGTACCCTGAGTGGATGTTGGAGGTAGCTTGAATGTAGTGTCTAACTTCTCCCAAAGGTAAGTTGGCCGAGGAATGCCTTCCTCTGAACTGCACAGGAGGATGACATCGCTGCCGATGTCCTGGGACCCTTGGATTTGGCAGTGTGGAGCAGAAGGGGGAACTGTAATGGGAAGAATGGGCAGCAAAGTTCACCTCTATTGCGAATCAAGCGATAAGGAAAGAGACAAGAACATACAGCATTGTGGATCACATGGGAGACAGCATCACAGTTAGAAGCCAGAGGACTGTCAGGCAAAAAATCCTATGGCATTGGGTACAGGACCTGCAATAGCAGTATACAGGGGGGGAGAATTTGATGACATTTTCAAGGTATCTTACAATCTTGGTTTGAGGACTCTCTCTAAAAGAAGATCCTTTGGGTCAACACAGTACCTTTAAAGGCACTGCTACAAGGCCACGTTCAGAGCCCATTTCAAGAACAGAAACTGACCTGGCCAACTGTCCTCCAGCAAAAATCACTTCATCTAGGTGCTCTGTTACTTCATAAACAAAAACCAGACAGGCCCACTTTATATCAAAATTGGCTTTACAGTAGTGAAACTTAGAGTTAGGCCCAAGTAGGAGGAAAACTAATAATAATGTTGGGGAAGGGGGATTTCATAATGATAAACAGTTTATAATCATAAAGTTAGATAAGGACACAAAGGACAAGAATAAAGAAAAATAACCAAAGCAACACCTAAGGAAGAAACTGGTGATTTACACTAATACAAAAACAAGGAAGTGAAAATATAAACAAAGCCCAAGGCAGAGGCATAGAGCTATTGGTAAGGCAGCTACCACAGTTTAAGTATTCTAGATGATGTCTTTAATCCTCATGGCTTCTCACCCCTTCAGAAACGCATGAAGCCTGAAGTGTGAAATGAGTACAGACACACAGAGCAATCCAAAAGTGAGTGAGTGGGAGAGGGCAGTTCAATAACCAAAGGTGTTGGGGCTGGGAATGTGGCTCACTGACAGGAAGTTTGCCTGGCATGTATAAGGCCCAGCATTTCATGCCCAGCACTGCCACAAAGAAAGAAAGGGGACACAGGTAGGAAGAATAAGAACAGCAGCAAATCCAAATTGACATTATCACCCTGGTACCATGAAGGAAAACCTAAACTAATTATTTAGAGGTAACGTTAATTATGAAATAAAGGCTTTCTGTTCTCCCTTACAGCACTTTTTAAGCTTGGCTAATGTGAAAGGGTAAGGAAGGTGAAGGAGCATGGGCCTTCTCTGAGAACGTCTTTCTGCCCACATGAACTGAATTTAGCCAATTATACCACAACTATTTATTCAGAGCCATGAGAATTGAAGGCTCAAACATGTGATATAGTTTAGGATGACATAGTCTAATCACACGATTTAATGGAAAGAATGCTAGCCCTAAATCTATTTGGTCTATAAGGTGGTAATCTGATTTACTGTAGAAACAAAGATATCTTTAAGAGCACAAGAAACAATACCAAAATTACGCCAGGACCACAGGTACCAGCAGAGAACTGTGCTGACCCTAGTTCCTGTTACAGACACAGGAGATCATAAAGTTATTCTCATACACTATGAAACCTCTGCTTTTTGCTTACAATAAATAAATAATCCCTGATTGATTTTTATCTCAACAGAAGCTTCTGCTTTGTAGGATCTTAAAAAATGACTTTTTATACCCCCTTTATTCACCTTCACAAAATATCATTAAAGGTATAAATTTAAAGACTTCCAGGAATTTTAACAGAGTGTGAAGAGGAAGAAAGAAGCAGGGAGAAGCAGTGAAGAGCTGGGACTCAGAAGGAGGCAGGGAAGGAACTACCAGCACCAAGTGCAGAAGGAAGGGCAGAAGTAAAAGTGCTTAAGAGGAGACTTGTACTGATACCCAAGATGGCTGAACTTTTCTGTCACTCACCTAACACTGTGAGGCCAGTGACCCCAATGTTCCTGCCTCCTCTGTCTGGAAGGTTGTTGACTAAGCACTGGTAGGTGCCTGTATCTGACAGCTGAGTGTTATTGATGAAGATAGAGACATTGGTGGTCGGCATGGTGCCAATGAATTTTACCCTGCCATGGAACCGGGGGGCACCTTCAAATGTCTGTCCACCCTGAAAGAGAATGACCTGCAAAAGAAAGCAATATCAATAAACTGGCCACTGTAGCCCCTTCTTGACACACAACAATGGCTACCTGGTAGACAGCACCAAACATTCCTGCAACAAATGTTGCAACATTTTATTTCTAAGAGTTGCCAACTGCTTTTTGTGACTATCCTGACCATAAGCATCTTGGTGCTCTACATTCTCACACATCTAACTTAGAAAATCATTTCTTCCTTACCTAACTCATCAGAACACAGAAAATACCTTTAATGCTACCTGACTATCAACACATAAATACTTTAACCAGTTCAAGAAATTATGAGATAAAGTTTAAAAGATCTAGCCCTGTCATTCTCATACTTACTAGGCCATAAAATGATAGATCGTAAGTCATGGGCTGAAGATCAATGTCATAAAAGGGAGCAAGAGGTACCAGTCCACAACTGCTTTTCTTGTCAATTTCTGTTAGCTATTCTTGGGAGAGGAATCAGAATGTAATATAGCAAAAAGCCCTTTCGGCTGAAAATGAGCAGATGGGTCCTATCCAGGCTCTTCCTGCAAAGGTGTGGGAATCAGGATATTTACCACTTTAACTCCACCACTGATGTTTAAAATAATGAGGTTGAAGAAAATGATCTTGAAGGCTTAGCCTAATTGCAAAAATTCCATGGTTTGAAGATACATTATATCCATGTATGCAATTTTCAAAGAATAAATTTAAAATAAAAATTTAAGAAGTTTCCACTGAAGTTCTCTGTGAGTTCGAGGCCAGCCTGAACTGCACAGTGAGTTCCGGGACAGCTGGGACTACAGGGAGCTCCTGTCTCAAAAAAAAAAAAAAAAAAAATGCTAGGTGGTTACAAAAAAAAAAAGATTAAAACATATTCACAAAGGAAATGTCATGGTTGTAAATAAAACTGTGATCATTACCACAATTCACCAATTTTTACAGTGGGTATCAGAAATTATTAATCTCTTTCCTATAACTGACATAGTCTTTTCTGAGCACCTTCCATCCTCATGCAAATCGTTTTGTGTGCAGTACTCCAATTTGTATGAGATTCACTGAGTTGGCTAGTTTGCCTACTTGTCTTTAGATATTAGTGATTAACTCATCAAATGTACTGCTGCTAGCTCATGTTTCTTACCACCATCACTATCTTTAAATAGTACACTCTAAATCACCTAAGTTAGTGCCAGTTTATTCTTAAAAACTAGATCTTGCCTTTGCTTTCTTGTTTTTTCCTGTCAATTTTCTTTTTAAAACTCCAGGTTCCTTACAAAAGCTCAAAAAAATCTCCTTAGCATTTGATGATGATGATGACGGTGACAATGATGATGATGACAGCCTTTTCAATAGAAGATAACCTCCTCAGAATATTTACTTATACTGCAGAAGGGCAGAAAACTGAAAATCGCACCTTACTCTAGAAATCCAATACATCCTCAGGATGCTTCCTTACCTACCTCTTCTGAAAAGATGAACAGTTTAGAGGCAGAACAGAAGTACCTGTTCAGGTTGGTTTGCATTAGAAAGGGGAATGACCATCCAAATGACATTGAGGTGAAGGAGGGCAGCGCTGGTGGAGAAAGTACACGGCAGGACGGCTGTCTGACCCCGGGCCACCTGAATACTGCCAGGGCTCTCTGACACTTCCAGGGATACTGCAACACCTACAGAGGAAGGATCAGGGATGTTACTTGCTCACCCTCTCCTAACACAAAACTCTGCATGTGTTACATTATCACATTACTAATGACAGTGTGAAAAGACTGACATGTCGCTCTTATTAGAGAATAATTGATCAGTCACTAATGCAAAATAGTAGTTTCTCATCCATTTCCATCCAGGAAACTGAAAATATTAGGGGCACTTATCCTCTTTTATAAGACAATACCCAATATTTGGACAGATTCAAATACAACATGATAGGGCTTGAGTATAACTTGTAAATGGTGATAAAAGACATGACATGAATGGAATTTTTAAAGCATGCTACAATAGCACAGCACAGAATAAAGTGATTATACATATGTTTAACAAGGTATGTGTGTGTCTATATGCTGAAAACTACACATAAAGTACTGATGGAAGAAAATCAGATTAAATAAATGGAAAAACATACTATGTTCATGAATTGGAAGACTCCGTCTTAATAAGAGGTCGATTATTTCTCCCTAGAATGATGTACAAATTCAGAGAAACTCCAACAAAAATCTTATCAGGTTTTTTTAATAGACATCAGTGAATTAATTTTAAAATACATGAAAAGAGAAAAATTACAAAGAGCCAAAACTATCCTGAAAAACATCAAAAAAGATGAGTTCACATTGCTTAATGTTAAAATCGTCTATAGAGCTGCACTAATGAAGTCAGCTTAGTGCCAGCATAAGAAGTGACACGTGGACAAACGGTGCGGGATGAGAATACAGAAATACACCCTGTATTTAAATGGCCAAATACTTCTCAACAAGTGTATAAACAGTTAAGCAGTAGAAAGAACAGGTTTCCTTTCTTTCACCAAATGGTGCTGGGACAATTTATAATACTATGTAAAAGAAATAGAGGAAAAGAGAATTTGGGCCCACACATCACACAATACACAAAAATCAAGTAAAAATGTTTATTATCTTAAAAAGCTAAAACTATAAGACATCTATACATAAACATAGAAGAAAGATGTAATTACTTGGTCTAATCAGAGAGATTTTAAAAAATATTACCAAAACTATGGATCACAAGACTAAAAAAGATAATAAGATAGACCTCCTTAAAAAATAAAAATTTTAGCCAGGCATGGTGGTGCACAACCTCTAATTCCAGCACTCAGGAGGCAGAGGCAGGCAGATCTCCATGAGAATGAGGCCAGCCTGGTCTACATAGTGAGTTGCAGGCCAGCTGGGACTATGGGGAGACCCTGACTCAAAACACAACAACAAAAAATTAAATCTTTTGTGCTTCAAAAGATTTAAGAAAATATAAAGTCAAGGTTTACACTGAGAACAATATTGTAAGTCATATCTTTGATAAAGGGCTTATATACAAAATATAAAAAGAAATGTGACAACTCAAATAATAATCTAATTTTAAAGGGATTTACCTATCGCCACCATAATGCCAGTGCACACCTACCAGAAAGGCCAACCTCAAAACAATACCAAGCCCTTAAGAGGACTTAGAGAAACTGGAATCCCATGCACTGCTGGTGAGAACATAACATGCACAACCTCTTTGGAAAATAGTTTGTTTTGTAAAAAGTTATACATAAACTTTATTATAACTTAGTCATATCTTAGGCCTCTAATGTTGGAGTATGTTAGTTTGCTTTGATAAACAGCTTTTTAGGACACAGACGGCCCCCTAATCTCAGGGAACCAACCAGCCCTCCCTCACAGGGATGATCACATGATTTACATGAATTCTAGTCCCAATCAGTAAAATAAAACTGTAAACCGAAACCTAAGCTGTCTGCCCATGTATGACCTGATCACTGCACTCTCTCCTGAATGACTTAAGAAGCCTATATAAACTCACTGTTTCCTCAATAAAGTAGATCTGCATCACTGAACCTGGTCTCTTGTGTCTGAATGCAGCTCCACTGACACAGCCTCCTCACCAGCCCTGGGGTCTGGGATCCGGTGGCAGTGAGTGGCAATGACTGTGCAGGTGGCCCGAGCAGACAGCTGCAGCTGGAGCCCAAACATGGGGCCCTCGTGGACTTGGTCTTTGGTTTGGCATGTCGCTCCTGTCTCCACCAATCATCTCCTTAAACGGCTCCTGAGTCCCTCTGGGTATGTCTTGCAGGGTGAGTGCGGCAGTGTGAGTGCCCCTGTGCCGCAGCGTTGGTTTCTCTCTTCAGGAGCAGGAGAATTAAAGTAACAGAAAAGGATGTAGCCAAAGTGCTAGATGAAGTTTTGGCTCTTGCCCCTTGGTTTGTGGAGTCCTGCTGCTGGGATCCTGAACAATGGGCTCACACGTTATTCTTAGCTAGAAATAAAGAGGTCAAGGAGGGATGCCCGCAATTTGGGCCGTTCTGCCCCATTGTAACTGCCATTCTGGCCTCTCTGTGGGGAGTTACCCCTAATTCCCCTGAACAAGATGATTTTATTTTAAAGGAAATAGATAAACAAATTCAACAGCAGGACGGTATGGACAACTCGCCCCAAGTGCTCCCGGTCAAGGTGAAACTAGCAGAGCCTTGCTCTGGCAAAAAGGCAATGTCTACTACTGAGGATTCAGAAGAGAGAGACTAGGGTCTGAGGGATCCCTTAGTAAAAAGCCAGAAGTCACACCACCCTCTGCTCCACTATTACAGGGCATTAGCCATCTGCCTCCGTCCCATGCTGGCTGTGGGGGAGACCCTCCTCTTTAGCCCTCTCTAGGAGAGGAAGACTGGAAGCCCCTTCCCCCACCCTCCTTTCTGTCTGGTTCAGAGGACAACACCCTGCCAACAAAACCCAAATGTCTGGAATCCATATTCCATGACACCTTAAAAAAATTGCACAAGGTGGCACTTGAGGATGATATCCATTCCCCCTGGTTTAGTCAACTTTTAGATACAATCATCCATGTGGCCAATACCCCTATGATTGGCAGCATATTGTGCATGCCTGTTTGCAGAGAGGTAACTTCCTCTTATAGAAGGCTGCTTATCAAGATGAGTGTAAACAACAAGCAGAGTGCAAAAGATGCAGCAATGTTCAAAATATAGTGTTTGATGCCCTAGTAGGGCATGGCAATTTTAAAACTCCCCAAACTCAAGCACAAGGACCTCCTCGCTATTTTGAACAGGTCTGACTCTGCGCCCTGCATGCTTTTCGAAGTATGCCAGCATGCAGTGATACTAAATTAACCAAATTGGTACAGAAACCAGGCAAGCCTTTCTCTGACTTCATTGAGAGATGCCAACAGAGTGTAGACAGGAAAATCAGTCATGGGAGGCTGCTGATGCCTTGCTTAAAGATCTTGTATATGAAGGCTGCTCCACTGAATGTCACCTGGCCATAGGGCCTGTGCATCATAAGGATATATCTGAATGGATTTTAGCCTGTCAGGACGTGGGGACTGCTCGGGCCCATGCTACTGCCCTCACTGAGGCACTGGCTGCTCACCAGCCCCAGACCAGTACAGAAAAGGGCAAATGTTGGGCCTGTGGGGGACAAGGCCATTGGTCTCACACCTGTCCTAACAAACTCATTAAAGAGGCTAAGAAAAGTCAAGTTCCTCCTTCAAAATGTCCAGGGTGCTGTAAAGGCTTTCATTGGGCAAGGGAGTGCAGATCCAAGATGGATGTGGATGGTAACCCCATACAAAAGGGGCCTTTAAATGGCCAGCGGGGCACCTCTCAGCCCTGCCCCAAACAGAGGAAATACAGACTCCCATCCCCCATGTCCAATGGACAGTGGCTATTGATCTACGTAAGCCTAGAATGCAGCTTACCCTGGATGGACATAAATTTAAGAGATTAATTGATACTGGGGCTGATGTCACAATAATTAGACAGGAAGAGGCATTGCACCATTGGCACTGCAAGCCAGGACCTCCCTTAGAAGGGTTTGGTGGCTTACAAAACATCCAACAGGTCCAACTCCCTGTGGTCTGGACTGATCCAGATGGCAACACCAGAGCAATCAAGCCGCTTTTAGCTGCAGGACTTCCTCATAATCTGTGGAGGAGGGATATTCTTACTAGCATGGATGTTGTTCTGACCACTAATGACAAAGCCTTTTATGATGACTGCATTGTTAACTAGCGCACAGGAAATGTACCCCATCCTCACCCCCAATTCTAACGGCCACTGCCCCATTGCCCATTAAATTGACCTGGAATACAAAAACTCCAATCTGGGTGGAGCAGTGGCCTCTCCCTTCACATAAGCTAACCCACTTGATTACTTTGGTCCAAGAACAACTGCTGTTGGGTCATACAGAACACTCTCTTAGCCCCCACAACTCCCCTATTTTCATTATTCAGAAAAAGTCAGGGAAATGGAGACTTTTACATGACTTAAGAGCTATTAATGATCATATGGAGCCCTTGGGAACCCTACAACTGGGATTGCCTCACCCAACTGCCATTCCTAAAGAATGTGTGATTATTATAATAGATATTAAGGATTGTTTCTTCTCTATTCCTCTCCATGATAATGATAAGCCCTATTTTGCCTTTTCTGTGCCCACCACCAACCATAATCTCCCAGTCCAATGTTATCAATGGAAGGTCCTTCCACGAGGCATGAAAAACAGCCTACCATTTGCCAATATTATGTGGGCCATGCGTGCAGGCCTTTGCTGACTGAGGTGTATATCTTACATTATAGGGACGACATTCTTATTGCCCATAAGGACCCCAAGATCCTATAAGGAGCTTTTCAAAGACATAGAGCAAATCTCTGAGTGCTGGGCCTCACTATTGCTGCAGATAAAATTCAGTTACATGCCCCACATACCTTTCTGGGCCATTCTATCCAAGATGTCATCCTCCCTATAGCTCCTGCTCTTACCTTACCCGATAAGATCACCCTCTCTGAGGCACACTCTGTGGCAAAATAAATTGGATATGGGGCTTTCTACCCATGTCCACAGAAGAGCTTACACTGCTCTTTGACCTCTTGTGGGGCACTGATACAGCCTCCATCCCCCACAAGGTCTCACCTGAGGCTCGATGTGCCATAACAATAATAAACACACACTTGTCTCAAGCATTTATTAATAGGGTACAACCTGGACAGCCTATCTAGGCCTTAGTCATTCCAACAAAAACCACCCCTATGGGAGCACTTTGGCAAGCCCAGGGACCATTGATATGGGTCCACTCTTCTTGGAGTCAATTGCATAAAATCACTCCTGTAATTGAGGCCTGGGCAATAATAGCCCCAAAGCTTGTTCAAACCTCCTGCTTTCTGTATGGCCACGACCCAGAGTCACTGGTTCTCCCTCTTCCACTCCCCATGCTCCAAGCACTGTTTCTTGACAACCCTGGCCTGGCTTTCAGACTCTCCTACTAACTTAGGGAAAATATGATAATCATTACCCCCAGTATACACTCCTCCAAGGAATAAAACAGCTTCCCTTGTCTTTATTTCCCCAGGCATTTCCAAAACACAATCTCCTTCCTGAGGCTCCTCTAATCTTCACAGATTCTAGAAAACATAAATTTGGTTACATGGTCTTCCATGAGGGGCACCTTTCGTCACAAAAAAATTCTTTCCTTTCAAGGGTCGGTATAACTTGGAGAGTTGTCCACCATGTTACAAGTCTTTCACGACTTCCCCACAACCCCATGCAATGTATTTTCTGACAGTGCCTATGTGATCCAAACTATACAAATCTGGCATTTGCAGCCTTCCGACCTCGCCATAGCCCCCTTGATCTATTGCTCTTCTCTTTGCAATTGCTGCTTGAGCAGCACTCTGCCCCTTGGTACATTCAACACCTTCACTCTCATACCAATCTTCCAGGGCTTCTGGCAGAAGGCAATGCTACCACTGACAGACTAGTGATGAATGCTGCCCTGGATCCTGCTCTCTTACAACAAGCCAGGGACTTACACGCCCACTTCCATCTTTCTCCCCAAGCTATACATAAGCTCCTACCTACTTTGCTGATTCAGAGCTGCAAACATCTGGTCCCTGTGTGCTCCTCATGTGCCCCCCTTGTGCCCATGGGGCCATTACAACCTGCTGGAACTCTCCCCAGAGGCCTCGGTCCTAATAAGATTTGGCAAATGGACATAACTCATTTTTCCCCCTTTGGTAAACTAAAATACACTCATCATATTATTGATAATTACTCTGCTGCCCACTTTGCTTTGGCCTGCTCTGGTGAGAATGCCTCCCATGCCATAAAAACTGTTAAATACGTCATGGTCCTTTTAGTAGATCCCTGGGAATTAAAAACAGATAATGGCCCCTGCTACACTTCCACAGCTTTTCACCATTTCTGCACTGACTGGAATATTCAGCACATCACTGGCATCCCCTATAACCCTCAGGGCCAAGGAATCATTGAGTGCTCCCATCAAATGCTCATTAAACAAATACAGAAAATGAGGGAGACAGTGACAAAGGCCCCTGCTATAAGGATCCCAATTTTGTTATACAACAAGCTTTATTCGCCCTAAATTTTTTAAAATTTGACTCCAATGGCCTCCCACCAGCGATAAAGCATTGGGGGGGGCATTCACTCATGCCACTCCCACCCCCATGGTGAGATGGAAGGACCCTCTCACAGGAGAATGGAAGGGCCCACATTTATTGCTAACACAGGGGCAAGGCTATGCTTGTGTTTTTCCAGATAATGTCCTAGCTCCCATCTGGATCCCGGCCTGAAACATCAGAGTTCCCTGTGATTCAGCCAACTCCAGAGGTATTGGCCTCAGAGATGGTGACAAAACCAGAAACCCAACCCACAGGGAAGGCAGCCCAATACCGCAAGCCGCAGAACCAGCTGGTCCCACGTACACAACAGATGAGAGACCTGACCATCAATGACCGTCCAAATAGAGGAGGGTCAGAGCGTTCCAGGCGATGGCAACCCCAACACTGGGTCTGCCCAGTGACCTGGGGGGACATTAAAGCTTTAGCCAGACAGGCACAGGCCATGGCCCCTGAGCCAAACACAGGACTGGGGACCCTTTGTGTCACCCCTCAGAGCTCCACCGTTCCACCCCACTATCAGCATCTCTGTAACCAGACTGCCTATCTCCCCTCTAATGAATCTTACTTACGACCTCCTCCCTATGCCTGGTGGGCTTGTTCTTTTGGGCTCACTCCTTGTATCCACTTAATCACTCTCAACCGTTCTGGCCCCTCATGTTGCCTGCTATCCCAGCTAACCCCAAGAGTCAACCTTTATTCAGGGGACAAGATGAACCTTAAGCTTTCCACATTGGAACATTCAGGCCATAAGAGGGCAGCTGCCCTGGTGATTGCTGGCAGCAGTCTTTTGGGGATCAGTATTGCCGGTGCCCTAGGGTTAGGAACGTCAGCACTGATCCTACAGGACAAAAATTATAATGCCCTTAGTATGGCTATTGATTCGGACTTAAAAGAATAACAAACTGCTATAGAACATCTTGAGAGTTCCCTGTCCTCCCTTGCCAAGGTGACCTTACAAAATAGGAGGGGCCTGGACCTCTTGCTCCTTCAACAGGGAGGATTATGTGTTGCTCTAGGAGAACAGTGCTGTCTCTATGCTAATCATTCTGGTGTCATAAGAGACTCCTTGAGCTTAGTCCACAAAAGGATCTTACAGAGAGAAGAGACCAGGGTAAAGAACCAAAACTGGTATGAGTCACTATTCCAGTCTTCTCCTTGGCTCACAACACTCCTCCTCCTCTCTGCCTTAATTGGGCCTCTGGCCTTGCTCCTTCTGACCTTAACCTGTGGCCCAATTCTTTTAAGAGCCTTACTTAACTTTATCAAAGACTGGCTTGCTATGATTCAACTTATGATGGCACACTGCCTCGCTTCTTACCCCCTACCCCCAGTTATACCCAGACCCAGGTTTAATAAGGATAAAAATCATGGCCACAGCCATACAACGGGCCTAAAACAACTTGGGTTGTCCTGCTGGGAGCCTTTCTGGGGACTACTCTGGCTCAGACAATGTGGATGTTGATCTTAGAGAGTCCTGGACTGAAAATACATTTGAAGGCCCTGGCTCAGATGAGATGATGCCAGCACGCTCATCCGTTCAGGTCTTGTGAGCACACTCCAAGGTTGTCTAGCCATTGCCCCAGATTGCTTCATCCAGTAGTCCTCTTCCTTCTTCATATTGCACCAGCCTTGCCATGGCCCCAGTTTAGACCCCAGTTTGGACCTCAGACTAGCCCATCTTTTAAACAAAAAGGGGGAAATGTTGGAGTATGTTAGTTTGCTTTGATAAACAGCTTTTAGGACACAAGATGGCCCCCTGACCCCAGGGAACCAACCACCCTTCCCTCATAGGGCTGATCACATGATTTACAGGAATTCTAGTCCTGATCAGTAAAACAAAACTGTAAACCGAAACCTAAGCTGTCTGTCCATGTATGACCTGATCATTGTACTCTCTCCTGAGTGACTTAAGAACTCTATGTAAGCTCACTGTTTCCTCAATAAAGTAGATCGGTGTCACTGAACCTGGTCTCCTCTGTCTGAATGCGGCTCTGCTGACACAGTCTCCTCACCAGACCTGGGGTCTGGGAGCAGGCAGAAGCAGCTACGACAGGAGGCAGCACAGGGCAAGCAAAAGAGCTGCCTCAGCACCAGGCGAGCAGAAGAGTGGCCT
>NW_008346548.1:5909431-5913388 GCF_000622305.1 Nannospalax galili
AATCAAGTAGATCGGTGTCACTGAACCTGGTCTCCTCTGTCTGAATGCGGCTCTGCTGACACAGTCTCCTCACCAGACCTGGGGTCTGGGATTGGGCAGCGGCAGTGAGTGGCGATGACCGTGAAGGTAGCCCGAATGGATGGCTGCACTCTAGCCCAACTAAAATGGAAATATATATATATATATATGTGCAAATACTTGTCCATAGATATCGACAGTGATATTATTCATACTATACCCCTAAATAAAAATAAGACAAATGCCCATCAACTGGTGATTGGCTACATGAAATGTGGTATTTGCATACATTAGAATGCTATTCAGAAATAAAACCATCAAACTACTGATACACATTACAACAAGGATAAGTCTCTCAAAAACATCCTGCTAAACAAAGCTACAACTAAAATGCTGTACAATGTATGATTCCATAAACATGAAATGTATGAATAAAGTGAATTTAAACAGGTAGGAAGCAGACCTAGGCTTGCAGAGCTGGGGGAGGGAGTGGGGGGGGCATGCTGTGGTGTAAGTGAGCTCAAGGGGATTTTTTTTAAATAAAGATAAGTTTATTCAGAAATTCAGTTTCTAATGGTACTACAGCTCTGCAGTTAGACATTTAAAACATTCTTTTCATGGCACATAGACGGTGTGACTTTGCCCTATCTCTGCTCTCCTCTGAACTTCTTTTCAAGGGCCTGCTATACAATCAAGATCTATTGCTCTGAACGGCTGATTGTGCAGACTGGAGGAAAAAACATTTCATCTCCTAAAATATACAAACAAATACTGAGAAAGATATTAGACAAATTTAAAAACAATTATTAACAAAAGTACTCAGTAAGTTATAACAAATTTTACAACACAAAATGGTCAATTCTCGCTCAAAACAAAGGGACAATTTTTTTAGAGCAAAGAAAGACAACTTGATTGTAACATTGTAACAGTTGTACAACTATAAATTTAGTAGAAATCAGTAAACTCTGCACTTCAAATGAGTAAATTTGTGGAATGTAAATTATACTTCAATAACCCTGTTAAAATTCAAAAGCAAAATCAATGACTCAACAGAACTGACTCTTTGGAAGTCAAAACAACTGTTATCTTTTCTACAAAGGTCGGCCCCTCCCTGCTTGGATGATGGGACAGTAGGGAGAATAAAAGGTGATTAAAAGAGGTCACAGAGACCCTCAAAGCAATTACTCTAAAACATGAAAAGTCATGTTAAGTCCGTGGAAGCATCCTAAGTCTCATTTTGAAATGATATTCCAGTTCTGCCCCCAAAGTAACACAAGCACAGACTGTTTTTGAAAGCATACATAGCACCTTCCTTCTAACAGAACTTCATGTTCTTCATATACAGTCTGATGATGTTCTTAGCAGTTAAATTTTCAGTATCAGATGTTCCATAAAAGCCTGTGATAGAATGCAAAGCACTAAAAATTAAATAACAATTAAGGAAGTTTTTATTTTTTATTCTTTTTAAAAAATATTTTATTTATTATTTTTATTTTATGTGTATGAGTGTACTGCCTACTTGTATGTAAGTGCACCTGTGTCATGCAATGCCTGCGGAGGACAGAAGAGATCACTGGATCCCCTGGAATGGGAGTTATGGACAATTGTTAGCTGCCATGTGGGTGCTGGGATTTGAACCCAGGTCTTCTGCAAGAACTGTCAGTATTCTTAACCACTGAGCCATCTCTCCAGCCTGGAAAGTTTCTATTTTTTCTTTTTTTAAGGTTCTCAACCTTTTTTTTTCACTTTTTTATTGACCTTTAAAATTATTTATTTATTTATTTATTTACTTATTAACCACTTAGAAGAAGTGGTTTATACTTCTTTATACTTCGAAGAAGCATTTCATTACAAGAGTATTGACATAATCAATAACAATTTCCTGGTCTAAGATGCATCTCTTTCAAAACTGGCTGTAAATTTTTAGGCTACATTTGAATTATTACAGTTATACAATATTGTATAAACCCTATAAGACATAAACCCTATAAGACATAAAATTAAATGAGGTTTTAACCTTTAAAAAAGATCTCCATTTCATTATTAAAATATACTTTTCCTACAGAAAGACTCATTTTTAATATACTTTTTCTGTATACTTTTTCATAAGAAAAACTTATTTTTAATGCAACTAACACTTAGATGTTTGCACATGCATCTCTAATCTCTATATATCTGATTAAAAATAAAGTTGTCAGGTAGATTTCAATGGTGATGTTTTTCACATCCACCAATTTTTAAGGAGTAAATTTTTATGCTTTGAAGAATTATTATTTTGTAATCATTATTTTTTTACTTTTTAATAACTACATGATTAGAAGAAGGAAAGATGAAAGGACTCAAGGGTTAGAAAAGGAAAAGGAAGAGTTTGGGTCATGTTGAAAACAGTGAATACAAGAATTACCTCATAGGATAGATGTCAGTTGTGAAAGCACATTTACATGACAAATGTATGATCAAAGCCATCTGAGATTGTTAAAGAGAAGTATGAGGACGAACACGGAGGGGTACACCTACAGGTGGGAAGATTGAAAGTCTGAGGCCAGCCTGAACTACACAGTGACACTCTGCCTTGAAAATAAGGAAGGAACAGAGGGAGGAAAGGAGGGAGGGATAGCCTGGACTACAGAGCAAGACCAATCTCATAAAACAGAAACAGAAAGGAGTAAGTACAATGGTGCCTCCACCACTGCCTTCTTCAGACTGTGCTCCACTGCAGGGGTGAAGACACACACCTGCTAACCTGTGCAGGGCAATGTGTGTCCTCTATGCTCAATTCACTGAATTTAAGCTGAACTTACATCATTAACAAAAATTTTAAAAAAGAAAAAAAAAAGTGCTAAAACAAAAAAACGAAGGAGAACGACAGAAATGGGGGAACTACTCAAACAGGTAGAGGGCAAGCAGAGGCAAGAGGGCAGTGACAGGGCTGAGAACAAGCAGCCTGATGGTGAAAGCAAGCCTGGGGCAGCAGCTGGAAAGGACTCACTGCACTTGCTTTACATTTTCATGTAAGCTGAACCCTGAATCTCAAGTTTGACACAACTACAGAAGAGACGTTCCAGAATAGCTGTTTTCAGAGCTTATAAAGGTGCAGGTAAGGCTGCACAAATTTGTTTGGACATCTGGCTCTTGCATCTAATTGGTTGTGTAGCATCAAACAAATTACATAATCCCCAGTCTGATGTTTCATCTGTGCAACAGTGTTAGGGAAAGAGGAATTTACTGCTTGCTTGAATATACTGCTTGTCTGAATTTACTGCTTGAATTTACTTGTTTAAATTTACTGCTTGTAACCAATTAACTCAACTGGAGACAAAGGCATCCGGAGATAGAGGCAAAGTGCTACAGCCCCCGGGGCCTGACCTGTTCTGTGTCATGTCATGTAGACATGTCTGCTTACACAAGATAACAAGAAAGAGTCGTACCAGGCACATACCAACCATCTCTCCCCGATTGAGACACCTGAAGGGAGTTGTAACATTTTTCTTGTTTTAAAGTTATTGGTTTGTGAAATGCTTGCTTTGAAACTATTGGCTGTATAAACACGGGCTTTTGTGTAATGGTTGTGGGAGCCTATGTAATCTTTACCTAAAATTGCCTCAGGGTCGATCGCTCTAACCAGACCTGTGTGTCCTGAAAGGACGATCGGCCCCAGCTAGCTGGTTTAGTAAAACTCTGCTTGATTTTTGCATCTCCATACTCATGCATTTGTTCTCCAGAAGAGACTCACCGAGTCACGGACCCTAACATTTTGGGGGCTCGTCCCAGATTCTGGGGGGGCTTCTGGGGATCAAAGGACAAATGGGGGCAGAGTTTCTTTTCCGGACAGGGCAGTGTAAATCGAGGGTAGCTCCCTCGTGTCTGCAAAATCCAGAATAAAGCAGAAATCGCCATCCCGTGTCTGGTCTCGGGTTCGAGTCCCGAGCAGGGAAGTCT
>NW_008346548.1:5914042-5916829 GCF_000622305.1 Nannospalax galili
TCTCTCTCTCTCTCTCTCTCTTCTGTGACCTCCACCATGGGCCAGACTCAGGCCACTCCTAAAAGTTTAATCCTCTCTCACTTCCCGGAGGTGAAGGAATGGGCCTTGAAATTGGGCCCTAGCATCAGGAAGGGTAAGTTTGGCACTTTCTGCTCGACTGAATGGCCCACCTTTGGAGTAGGTTGGCCGACCGAGGGGTCCCTTTTCCTGGACACCATCAGCAAGGTCAAGGCTGTCATTACCCGGCCTGACCCAGAGGGCCACCCGGATCAACTCCCCTATATCCTTTTGTGGGAGAATCTGGCAGCGGATCCCCCATCCTGGTTAAGGCCCCTCTTGGTGAGAAAGCCTCATGCTTGCCCACCAAAAGTCTCCATCATGGTCACCTAGGAAGGATTGAAGTCCTCCAGTCACAGAGGCGGGGATTCTAGTGCTCTGCCAGTTCTCACCAAGAGCTCCTCCCTCCACCCCCTTTGCCCATTGAGCAGCCGCCACCTTATGCAGCTCCATGAGGAGGAGAAGCCGAGGTGGCCTATAGATGGGGGGATGGAGCCAGGGGTCCCCATGGGAATCCAGTGGTTGCCCCCTCCCCAGACTCCTCTACAGGAGAGGGTGGACGACCTGGAGAGGGGGTAGGAATGCAGCTAAGGTTTCAGGGAAATACGGACAGAATAGGAGAGGCCCCCTCCTCCACCACAGGAGGGGCTGTGCCAGTGCTGCCGATATGAGCAATCAGTGGCCCAGATGATCAGCAGTATCAATACTGGCCATTCTCCTCTAGTGATCTCTACAACTGGAGGACCCAAAACCCCTCATTTTCTGAAGACCCCAAGTGTCTTATAGGTTTGGTGGAATCTATTATGTTCACTCATTGCCCCATGTGGGACGACTGCCAGCAGCTGCTCCGCACCCTCTTCACCACTGAGGAGTGGGAGCGGATCCTTAATGAAGCCAGGAAGAAAGTACTCGGAGAAAATGGGAGACCAACTACTCTTCAACCTGGCATCGACGAGGCGTTCCCCCTCACGCGTCCAGGTTGGGATTTTAGGACGGCAGAAGGTAGGGAGTGTCTTTGAGTCTACCGCCAGACTCTAATGACCAGTCTCCAAGCGGCTG
This sequence comes from Nannospalax galili, assembly GCF_000622305.1. Lineage (NCBI taxonomy): Eukaryota > Metazoa > Chordata > Mammalia > Rodentia > Spalacidae > Nannospalax > Nannospalax galili. The sequence goes on from NW_008346548.1 coordinate 5,915,159, forward strand.
CAAGACGGCCCATTAATCTGGCTAAGGTAAAAACAATTGTTCAGGGAGAAACCGAAAGCCCAGCCGCGTATTTGAAAAGGCTATTTGATGCCTATAGGCAGTACACCCCTATAAACCCAGAGGCAGAAGAACACAGGTCAGCTGTGGTTCTCTCTTCTATTAACCAGGCAGCCTCTGATATTAGGAGAAAACTTCATAAGCAGGAAGACCTAGGAGAGATTTCAATCAGGGAGATGTTGCAACAAGCAGAAAAGGTTTTTAATACTAGGGAATCTCCAGAGGACAGGGAGGAAAGGCTAAGGAAGGAAGAATGGGAAATGCAGGACAAGAATAGGAAAGAAGACAGAGAATTTCAAAGAAAGGAGAACAAGAAGCAAAGGGAGGAGATGGCCAGAATATTTCTGGCTGGAGTGAAAGGGAGCCCATAGGAAAGAGGACAGAGAATTTCAAAGAAAAGAGAACAAGAAGCAGAGGGAGGAGAGGGCCAGAATATTCCTGGCCAGAGTGAAAGGGAGCCCTGAGTCGCTTCAGAGAGCAGGACCCCACCCATCTAAACTAGCGCAGGAACAGTGTGCCCTTTACAAAAGATATGGGCATTGGAAGAGAGAGTGCCCACAAAGAAGAGGAAGACAGGGAGGAGGGAGCCCTATCAGGACCCTCCACCTGGGAGATGGAAACTGATGGGGACGGGACTCGGCTCCCCTCCCCGAGTCTTGGGTAACTCTGTGCGTGGAGGGGACTCCCACCGGCTTCATGGTAGATACTGGGGCACAGTATTGAGTTCTCAATCAAGCTCGCGGTCCTCTAAAGCCAGGATGCACAAGCATAGTCCAAGGAGCTACAGGAACTAAGAGGTGCGCCTGGACCACCAACAGGAAAGTGGACTTGGGAAGGCATCAGGTTTCCCACTCCTTGCTGGTTGTGCCTGAGAGTCCCGCACCTTTGCTAGGTAGAGTCTTACTCACCAAAATCGTGCCACGTATTCATTTTGAGCCTAAAGGGGTAAAAGTCATGGACTCAGAAGGACAGCCCCTGCAGCCAGTACATGTGTTGTCTCTATCTCTGGCTGATGAATATCGCCTATTCCCAATGGCCCTAGAAAAGGAGAGCCAGGGTGGCTTTCGTAGTAAAGTCCTACAAGGACTAGCCCAGGCTCTGGGGACAGATTGGAAATTGCATTGTGCTTACAACCCACAGAGCTCGGGGCAGGTAGAAAGAATGAACCAGACATTAAAGGAGACCCTTTCTAAATTGGTAATTGAGACTGGCTGTGACTGGGTGACTCTCCTCCCCTTAGCCACTTTTCATGTTCAAAACTCCCCCTATGTGCATGGTCTAACTCCCTTTGAAATAAGGTACGGGGCCCCTCCGCCAATAATCCGGCGAGCGCAGCCCCCGGGGAAAGAGAAGTCAGCCCCTGACTATTTAAATGTGTTGCAATCCCTTGCCAAAGTACAGCAAGAAATTTGGCCCCTAATTAAAGCATACTATGAAGGGGAAAGAACCCCAATTGTGGAGCATGGTGTAGTCCCAGGGGACATGGTCTGGGTCAAAAGACACAAAGTAAAAACTCTCGAACCCAGATGGAAGGGACCTTATGCTGTACTGTTTACCACCCCCACTGCCCTAAAGGTTGACAGCATCGCTCCCTGGGTCCACCACACCCACGTT
>NW_008346548.1:5916953-5918782 GCF_000622305.1 Nannospalax galili
GAGTGAGGGAATTCCTTGGCTCAGCTGGGTTTTGCAGACTCTGGATCCAAGGTTATGCAGAGATAGCCTGTCCACTGTATGGGGCCACCAAAGAAGGGCCAGGCTGGAAGTGGAGTCAGGAACAGCAAGAGGCATTTGACAGACTAAAAGAAGCTCTTCTCCAGGCCCCCACCCTCTCTCTGCCAGACCCAGAAAAGCCCTTCATCCTGTTCATAGATGAAAAGAAGGGAGTGGCTAAAGGAGTCCTGGCACAGCAACTAGGCCCATGGAAGAGACCCGTGGCCTACTTGTCCAAGTGGTTGGACCCAGTGGCCTCTGGCTGGCCATCTTGTCTGCGCATCTTGGCAGCCATCACCCTACTGGTAAAGGAAGCTGACAAGCTGACTTTTGGCCAGGACCTGAGGGTGACAGCCCCACATACTGTGGAGGGGATTCTCAGGCACCTTCCAGGGAAATGGATGACAAATGCCAGGCTCACCCACTACCAAGGGCTCCTGCTGGACTCTCCTCAAATCACCTTCTCGGCCCCAGCGACCCTGAATCCTTCCACTCTCCTGCCAAACCCAGACCTGTCAACCCCCATCCATGACTGTAGAGACATTCTCTCTGAAATCATCCAGGTACGGGCAGATCTGAGAGACACGCGACTGCCAGACAGTGAATTAGACTGGTATACAGATCGAAGCAGCTTCGTGCACGATGGGGTTAGACGAGCTGGAGCAGCAGTAGTGACACACAAGGGGGAAGTCACTTGGAGTGCAGCCCTACCCCTTGGCACCTCAGCCTAGAAGGCGGAACTTATTGCTCTTGCAGAGGCACTGGAAAGGGCAGAAGGCAGACGAGCTAACATTTATACTGATAGCAGGTATGCTTTTGGCATTGTGCATGTTCATGGCACCATCTACCTGGAAAGAGGATTTCGGTCCACAGAAGGGAAGGAGCTGAAGAATTTGCAGGAAGTGCAAAGACTGTTAGTAGCTGTGGAAAAGCCTAGGGCCTCAGAAAAACTCCTGAGGCTATTGGTAACAACGTTGCTGATGCAGAGGCCAGGAGGGTAGCTCTCTTAGACCCCATTGTGTTGGCAGCTCTAGAGGTACTCATACCTGAACTACCCACCTTACCCCCCAGACCTGACTATTCCCCACAGGACCTTGAGTGGATAAGAAAACAAGCTCTGGGAGAAAAGCCTGGGGAGGGAGATTGGAGTAGGGACCTGGAAGGTAGACTGATCTTACCGGAAGTACTAGGGAAATACATGCTCACCAACCTACACAGATCCACCCATCTAGGTTGGAAGAAGTTGCTCAGTCTTTTTCAGAATGCACAGTTGGTATTTCCACACCAGAACAAGGCCGCACGTCAGATCACGGGGGGATGCGAGAGCTGTGCAAAGCTAAGACCAGCCCCAAAGGGGCTCCACCCAACAGGTATCCGGGAGAGGGGGAGGGCCCCAGGAAGAAGTTGGGAGATAGACTTCACGGAGGTAAAGCCAGGAAAGTATGGGTACAAGTATTTGTTAGTCATGGTGGATACTTTTTCAGGGTGGGTGGAGGCCTTTATTGGTGGAGGCGCAATTGTGGGGGTGCTGATAGAATCTACTGCGCTGAATGGAATTGTGTGGAAGTTAATGATGGGCAGTGGAGATGGGAGGTTTCCCCTGACTTGATTGATATGAGGTTTACTTCTCCATACAACCAATGGACAGTGTCTCCACTGGCCAACCAGGTTAAAATCACTTTTACCTCAAAGGGAAAAAATGATAAAAGGTGGATAAATGGGCTGACATGGGGCCTGATGCCCTACCAGACACCATGGAGGGGGGTCCTGTT
>NW_008346548.1:5920549-5944399 GCF_000622305.1 Nannospalax galili
GGTTTAGTAAAGCTCTGCTTGTTTTTTGCATCTCCATACTCGTGCATTTGTTCTCCAGAAGAGACTCACTGAGTCACGGACCCTAGCAACAGGACTGTGTGGGGGACCCCATCGCCACTAGGTAGGATGACTGCCAGACACAGAGGACAGTAACCACCATGACTACCCTTGCTGGTGTCACAGGAGCAAGAGAGAGAACTCTGGTCAAGAGAGCAGACTCACTGGTCTGAGTAGAGCCCTGACATTCCAGTTGAGCAGGTAAACCACTTGACCATGGGACCACTCTAAGGAGACAGGTTCACCTTAAGACATGCCAAAAAGATAGGAAAAATCATCAGTGCTTTAATGAGATCATGTACGTTTTCCTGCACAGAATTCCTACCCCAAAGCAGTGGCTTACAGGTGCAGACATGTGCCCTCCTAATTCTGCCTGCTTTTTCTAAAGAATTCTTCAGAAAAGCATATGTCCTCCTTTTCTTTTTATCTCTTTTCTAAACATGCTTCCCCTAACACTTTAGTCTTCACCAACATTTTGGGCTTCCTTACTCTTTCCTAAAGCTCCCCCTCTCTGCCCTGTTGCTGCTTGTCCTTCCTCTGGGCAGCTGCTGACATTTACAATTTGTCTGCCCTGGAGCTTTTTCTTTGAAACGCTAATGAAATTACCTTCAAATTTCTATTGAATCCATTCTTAAGATCTTTTATTAATGAAATTAAGAGCCCTAAGAGGGAACCCCCAATTTCCTCTGTATAATCTGGAAACCACAAAGGGTTACCAAAATTCCAATAATACTGGCTAGCATGTAGGTACTCTGTCCACACAGCCTACAATAAATTCCATAAGATGTACTCATTAAATTCTATGAAGTGTCAAAAGGGAAAATAGAGGCCTAGAGAAAACTAAAAACTAGTTCAAGGCCACATAATCACAAGGCTAGAAAATATACACTCTGGATTCAAATCAGGTAGTATATCTATCGAAAACACTCACTAAAATGTTCCACAAATATTTATTATCACCACATTATACAATCACAAAATTTATAACTATTAGTGGACTTTTTATTAATGAACTTTAAAATAGTATTTATTAATTTTATTTTATATGTATGAGTGTATTGCCTACATGTATCCAAGTGCACCAGTGCCATGCAATGCCTGCACAGGACAGAAGAGGGAGTCGGATCCCCTGGAACTGGAGTTAGGGACAGTTGTTAGCTGCAATGTGGGTGCTAGGACACATGCCTGGGTGCTCTGCAAGAGCAGCCAGTGCTCTTAACCACTGAGCCATCTCTCCAGCCCCATATTAATGGACTTCTACATAAAGCCATTAGACAAAGTAAAACCTCCTCTGTTTCCTGGCTTTAAACCTACAAATCAGCTCATTCCATCTTATTCCCCTCTCTACTATTAAAAGAAAAGTTGTCTAGGGCCATCCCCTTTATGTGAGCTGTGAACACCATCCCTGGATCCCCTTAGTACATAGACTGCCAGCTCTTATAGTTTCAAGCTCTCTCCCTGCACTGCAGCTTCCTGACAGCATTTAAACAATCTCCAGTATTTCAATTTCAAAACTATTTCTCCCTCCCTGCAGCAACGGTTTTCCCAGGGTCCACTGTCTCAGATTCTTCCCCCATCCTCACATCCTTTTTTTTTCTTCTGAAACAGTTTCAATATATAACCTGGGTTATGTAGACCAGGCTGGCCTTCTGAAACTCACAGAATTCTGCCTGCCTCTGCCTCTGGCACCACACACCTGACACACCTTTTTGAAGAACTGTCCATACTTGCTCTCATAGACTCCCCTCTCCCTCAGTTTCTCATTCTCTCCTTCCCCACTTCTAAAATTAGCTCATCCAGGCTTCCCAGAGACCTTGCAGCTTCAAGAGCCTGTAATCTCTCTTACACTCTCCGGAGCATCTCTCAGAGATGAGTGAGCTTGCCCTCAAAACCAACTTCCCCTCAGTTTCAGTGCCAGAATCTGATTTTCTTCCCATTTTCTGGATGCCTCTAGGTTCCTGATGCAGTTTCACTCCTCTTCACAAAACCTTTGGAATGTTTGTATTCCTCAAAGAACTGCCTGACTGCTACACTTAGCCTACACAATCTTATCTACAATCACGAAGAGTCTCAACGACAGCAATCACTTTCACATTTCTCTCTTTAACCCAAGCCTCTGGTCTCACTGAATTCTTCACCTCCTAAACACTTCTTTGTGATATCTGAAAGGCATCTCAAGTCAGTTTCTCCAAAATCAAAATTGTCTTTCCATGCCAGGCTCCTAAGAATAGCCGGCACCTTTCTTTTCAAAATGTTTTTATTCATTTTTTTTTAGGTTCGTATACAAAATAATGGGTTTCATTGCAGCATTTTTATGTGTCATTATATTTTGTTCTCATTCATTCCCCTATCACAATGCCTCTCCTGTGCCCCTCCCCCTTCTGGCTTCTTTTCCCATATAGGCCCCTCCCCTTCCCCTGCATCAAACTTTCATAGCACCTGTATGCCATTACCCTCCCTTATGACCTCTTCCTACCTCCCATAATCACCTTTGCGGTTTCATGACCTGTACACACACACACACACACACACACACACACACACACACACACACACACACACCAAAGGCACTGGAGAGATTTTACATAGATACCCACACATATAATTTAAAATCTAGATTCCAAAGATGAGAAACAGCATGCAACATTTGTCTGAGTCTGGCTTTATTTTACTTAACATAATGATTTCTAGTACTATCCATTTTCCTGCAATGTCATGCTTTCATTTTTATTTACAGCTGCATAAAAGCCCATTGTACATATGTATTAAGGTAGCAAAAAGTCCCATAACTGATCAAAAAATAAGAATTCCTAGCCTAGTTGGAACCTTAACTTTCCCATTTTTCCAGGTCAACCACTCGGTCATTGGAGCACCCCTACGAAGGTAGATTCACCTTAAATCATGCTAAAGAAAGGGGCATAAAACCTAGTGCATTCATGAGATCGTGAACTTCTCTTGCTTGGAATCCCTGCCACCTAGTGCAGCTCTTGTGGACCAGAATGCAGACATGAGGGCTCTATAAGGTCTGCCCACTTTTCTGAATTCTTCACAAAAGCATGATCTCTCCTTTTCTTCTTCATATCCCTTTTCTAAGCAAGCTTGCCCTAACACTTTGGGTTACCCCAAAGTTTTGGGTTTCTTTGCTTTTTCTCTAAAGCTTCCCTCTCCCCACCTTGTGGCTGCCAGTCAGTCATGTGTCTGACCTCCATGCAGGCTCTAAACCTGCATGGCTTCGTGGTTTCTTTCCTTCTCCCCTCCATTCTCTTCCTCAAGGCAGCTGCTGAGATTTACAGCTTGTCTGCCCTGAGAATTTTTCTTAAAATTATCCTAGGGCTCCCATTTGAATCCATTCTCAAATTATTTTATGAAAGAGACTAAGAAGCCTCTAGGGGATGCTGTTTCTCCTCCGTATTATATGTACCACACTTTCCTTATCTACTCATCTACTGATAGAATCTAGGCTGGTTCTATTTCTTGCCTGTTGTGAATGGTGCGGCTATAAACATGAAATCTCAAAGCAGTTTTAACTTGCATTTTCTTCATGGCTAAGGAACACATTTCAATTATTTATTGGCCATATGTATTTAATTTTTTTGAGAACGGTTTATTCACTTCATTAGCCCACTTACTGATTGGGTTTTGCTTTCAGAGAGAGAGAGAGAGAGAGAGAGAGTATTTAGGCTTTTTATTTAGTTGGGTTTTTGGTTTTTGCTTGCTTGCTTTTGCTTGGGGGGGATGCATTGCATGACCTTTGTTGAGTTTATCCATCAGAGGGGAAATAATATGTATACAAAACCAAGATAACTTCTGCAACACAAAATCCAAATCATTTTTTAAAAAAACATTTGACTCAATCAAGACACACTACTTCATAATCAACAGTTTCTTTGAAGTCACAAATATGGTTAAGACTCAAATGTAGAAACTTAGATGGTTAGAAAGCTAAGCTTTCAACCTGCTCTAACAGAGTTAGGAAAAGGCAAAATTGTGGGAGTTGCCTTCTGGTTTTCATTATGTATTTTTTAAGGTAAAATTGTGGGAGTTGCTTTTTGGTTTTCATTATGTATTTTTTCCTGGAAAAAAATTCTGTTGTCTTTTCTCCTCTACCTCTACTACCGCTTCCTGAGTTTTTTCCCCCAAACTGAGTTTTTTCACAGAGATACCATCCACTGAAATCAGCAACACTGAACAGCTGTTAAGAATATTTAGAGTCCTGAGGGTGGAGAGATGGCTCAGAGGTTAAGAGTAAGTACTACTCTTACAGAGGACCCAAATTCAGTTTCCAGCACTCAAATGCCTCTAACTCCAGCTCCAGGGAATCCAATGCCATGTTATGGCCTCTGAGGGCACTTGCACTTGTGTGCACATACCACACACAAATATAAACATGTACACATAATTTTAAAAAGTAGAAATAAACCTTTTTTTGAAAAAGACTAGAATTTAAAAAGAGTAAAATTATCCTATGATAATAAGGAGTCCAGGATCCCTAGACAGTCTTCTGTTGTTCTCTCTTCTCAATCAGAGATTTGCAGATATGTGGGATGACACCCCCAGCAGCAATTATAGCCTCAATGAGATAGTCTAATCTTAATCTCCATGAGTATCACAAGCTGGGACGTGCCAGTGCTACACCTTCCCTTTAAGTCCTGTGATGCGTTTCCTGACAATGGTGACGTGTTCCGGGATGGTTGTGCTGTTCTCAGTAGCCCTTGAGCCTGAAAGTCTGTGGCTGTTTGTCCTCAATTTCAGGTGTCAATGAATGCCATCAAGGGGAACTGCAAGCCAGCAAGCAGAAGCTGCCTTTGTCTTGGTCTTTCCAGAGTCCCTTTCAGTTTTACCACCAACCATTTCAAATCCTGTGAACCTCAGACAAAAGCCAGGCAGAGAAAAGGATGGCTGGATGTAGTAGAGTCACCAACTCCTTCACCACAGCATGGTTCAAATGTACTCTTGTCTTTAATTTTTGCATTTTTCATATGGCTTAGATATTAGTCTCTTGTCTGATATAAAGTTGGCAAAGACTTTTCTCCCATTCTTTAGGCTGTGTATCTTTAGGCTGTATCTCTCGTGGCCATTTGTTTTCCTACTTAAAAGCTTTTTAATTTCACATAATCCCATTTGTCAATTCTTGGGATTATTTCCTATATTGCTGGTTTTCCAGAAAGTTCTTGCCTGTGCCTCTATTTCAAAGGATTTTCCTTCAGTTTTCCTCTAGCAATTTCAAAGTCTCGGGTCTTATATTCAGCTTTCGATCCACTTTGAATTGATTTGGGTGCAGGGTGAGAGACAATGGACCTCGCACCATTCTTCTACCTGTGGAAATCCAGTTTTCCCAACACCTTTTGTTAAAGAAGCTGTCTTTTCTCCACTATGTTTCTGAAACATCTGTCAAAGATCAGGTGGCTGTAGTTGTGTGGGTTTCTTCCTGGGTCCTCTATTTGATTCCATTTTTGTACATGACTGTTTTTGTGCCATTTCCGTGCCGTTTTTTGTTATGACTCTAGATGCCCATCTTCCCACTCTTGCTCATTATAGTGCCTAAAGTCTTAGCCAGAGCCAATCTACAAGGAAAGAAGTGAAAGGGACACAAATAGGAAAGGAGGAAGCGAAACTGCCCTAATTTGCAGATTACACCATTCCCACTTAACCCTCAAATACTCCACCAGAAAACTCTGGTCACCTCTGTCGCCGTGCCTCCCTGCCACGGTGGACTCGTCCCTCTGAAAACAGAAGACCAATAAACTCTTCCTTCTATAAGTTGCCTTGGTCATGGTGTTTTATCACAGCAACAGAAAAGAGTGCTGCACAACTCTTGATGTAAGCTGAAGCAAACTTGCATCCCAGTAATGAAATCACCTTGGTCATAAAATATGATCTTAGTATTTTCATGAATTCAGTTTACCAGAATTTTATGGAGTGTTTTTGTGTCTATGTTCATCAGGGAATTGTCAAGGTTTTCTTTACTGCTGTGCACCTACCTGTCTTGGTATCAAGCTAATGCTGGCTTCATGGAGTGAGTTTGGTAGTATTCTTTCCCTGTCTATTTCATAGAACAGTTTGAGGAGCACTGCTCTTTGTTCTTCATTAATGATGTGGTCAAATTCAGCAGTATCTGATTCCTTTCGGTGTTCTTTATGGTAGAGAATGCCTTCAACAGCACCAATTTAAAATGGGCCATTTCTCTTAGCTCTTTCTACTCTCTAGTCATCTCCTAAACCCAAACCACAACCTAGCATGCTCAATTTTACCAAGTAAGCTTCCCTTGACTTGGTGAATGAGGGCCTTTGCCCTGTCTTTTGTCATTCCTCTGTCCAGTTTGCTTTGTGCTAGACCCCAATCCTTTATTTAATAAGATACTCATTCTCATTACTTCATGTGTTACTTCTTTATAGAAAAGCCTTCCATGAACTATCAGCTCAATTCAAGGTCTTACACAAGCCAATGTGAGAATATTATCTACATGCATAGTCATATTTTTCATTAGTGTAACTGTTTAACATATGCTATAAAGTCTAAAGAAACACACAAAAGTGATGGGCTTGCCCATGGTCTTAAATCAGGACCTGTGCCTCTGACTTCCAATATAGTATGGTTTCTACTATTCCAAACTCTTTCACATATTTTGTCTTATAAAACAACTGATGGAGATACTGTAACTCATATTTAAAGTAGGGAGATAGTTCTTTATAAAGAGAATTGATACTGAGCAATAAAAAATTTATTTGTTCTGTTCTTCCTTACATAGAAACATCTGACAGAAAAGGGCTGGCATTCTGTTTACTACAATGATTATTAGGACAGGATTTTAGAAGGAAGTCACCTAAGACCTTAAGATACCGACATAGCAAAGAGAATTTTAAGACATACTCTATTACCACAGACAATTTATATAAAGAAGATGGCTAGAAACTGGTTACACAATGCAGAGGACTACATGGGAGAATAAATTAACCTGGAAAAAAGCCCATACAGAGGTCTTGTAGAGATCATTTTAAATTAAAGCTGTGGTACACTGAAGGACCCATTCATTCCTACCCTGAAAAAAGATCTCCATTTCCTAAATCAACCTAGGCAAAGACACCTGAGGTCAGATGTGAAGAGATGTGACATATGTGCAGAGTCATCTTAGATTCTGCCCAAGAGGCCTTCCTGATGGGCCCCAGAGGAGCCCCATGGACCCTAGGAGGGGATAGTCTTGACAAGTCTGGTAACTACATACGTTTTCTGGACATGAATTGAGATTTTCTTCCTCAATTTTTATTTGGAATAACCAAAAAAGTTGTAAAATCTACTTTAGTTTTTCATGTAGGGATTAAAAAGAACTGGCTCTTGAATAAATTTAAAGGAATCTGGAAGATAAAAAATATTGCTTTGTGATTCTATCTCAGGACTCTTTAACATACTGAGTGTAGAAAATATTATCGTATATAATTTACAAAAACATTCTGAGAGAGTATAAGGTAAAGAAGTGTTTTCACATTTTAAAAGTTAAATTTTCACCCAGCCTATAAAAAAGCTGCAAACCCAATTTTCTTTTTAAAGTGTATTTCCGTGTTTGAAATTCTAAGCAAGAATTTAAACTTTAATGCTAAATATTAGATTAAAAATTCACTTACAACATCCTACAATTTTCAATATTTATATGTAAAATGCATAATTCAAGAGCTGAATTAGTTGCATTTTGCAGATTTCAATCTTTTCTTAGTTCTTTCACCCCCCAAAATAAAGTCAACTCATGAATTCTGTATGACGCAGCAATTATATGAAAAAGGCATAAAGTACAGTGCCATGTTTCCTCTGAGAAGCTGAAATCATAAACTACACTTTTCTTCACTTTTTCTTTAGACCTATTTCTAAAGATTTAAAGCAAAAAGAAATTCACATTATCTCAGATTAAGAAGAACAAGTGAGATAAAAAGGAGCTGCCAACAAGGAATGCCCCAAAACCCCAAGAGGTATCATCCACACTGCAGTCAAGAGGAGAAAAAGGACACTATACAGCCATGAGCCCACGGCCAGACTCACACGACATGACAACCCCCTGCAAACCTACCAAGGTGGAACACCAGAAGCTCAGAATAGGGACTGGTCCACCCAACCCAACTAAGATTTCAAAATGGAGCATTCTCTGGTGTCAAGTGGAGCATGCACATCTATTTTGGGGTCAACCCCACTGAAAACACTCCCGAGGGGTGCAGCCAACAAAGCAGCATCAGGACCTTTTATTATTTTAGGAGACCTACATTATCCAAATTTTTGATTGTAGCCTCAATCAAAGGATGCTCATTGGCTCGTATCGTTCATATATGATCCTTCAAGAGTTGTCCGTTACATATATGACAGAATATAAATCTATTTAATCTAGTCAAATTAAGCTTAACACTTCTATTAGAGTAAAAGTCAACATATTACAATTCTACACTATATTTTCTGAAGATATCTAAGGAAATATCAAATTTCTAATATTGTAGTGATTTTTAAATGCTGGGGTTTTTAATTTATTATTTTTATTTTATGTGTATGTGTATATTGCCTGTATGTATGTGAGTGCACCTGTGTCGTGCAATGCCACAGAGGTCAGAAGAGGCATTGGATTCCCCTGGCACTGGAGTTAAGGATGGTTCGTAGCTGCCACATGGGTGCTGGGAATCGAACCCGGGTCCTCTGCAAGAGCAGTCAGTGCTCTTAACCACTGAGCCATCTCTCCAGCCCCCTGTAGTGATTTTTAAAACAAATCATTTTCTCTTTATTTTTAACTAAGTTTTACTTTGATGAAATAATCTGTTCTATGATCTTTTATAAATGTGATATGAACTGAAAATGTTTTTATTAATTGCAATGAAATTATATTTTGACCATAAACATTTAATGAATGAAATGAAGTGATTATTAATGTTTGATTAACTTTATGACTGTAGATGTTTCTGCTACACACTGGTTGCTTCATTAATCAACTTACAGGATCACTGTCAAATCTCCACTTTGCTTTCCACCATCTCATATAGTACATTTTATGGCTGGTATGAAGTTACCATAAAATTATACATCCTTATTTTCTGACTGAAGCATTAAACACATGGCATTATATTTCTTATTTAATATCCACATGATAAGAAGAAGCATTTCATTTCAGCTTTAAAATATTCAGTAACAATTTCCAGAGCAAGGATACATCTCTTTCCAAAGTGGCTGTAAACTTTTAGGTTCACAGTTGAACTAACACGGTTATACAATATTGAACTTAGTATAAACCCTGTAAGACAAAACTGAATGAGTTTTTACTCTTTAAAGAAGATCTCCATTTCATTTTAAAATATGTTTCCTACATTTCTAATGCTACTAACACTTAGATGTTTGTGTGTCTTTAATCTCTATGTATCTGATCATTACTAGTCACAGTCGGTTACACTCGGATCCTTGGCACTTGAGTATGTATATAAAGTCATCATGTAGATCTCAATGGTGATGTTTATCACATCTACTAATTAACATGAAGTACATTTTTATGCTTCCTCCTCAAATATGTCTTTTTAAAAATTTGTTGTTTTTTTGTGTATATCATACAGAACATCCCACACAATCTTATTCATCTATATACTCACTTCCCAAATGGCAACCTCCCATAGCCACCCCCTTCCCAGAGCCCATATACTCTGTCATCCCTGTTACTGTCCATTGTGTTGTTGGTAACCCCAGCCATTCCCCAGTGCTTGTCCATTTGCTGAATCAAGTCAGCCTATCTAGAGATCCTTGTTTTAGGAAGATCAGATGTTCCTCATCTAGCAGGAATCAGTTGCCAACGTTCCTTTAGATAAGATTGGGGTCTGCTGTTCATTTTCCCAGTTCTATGCTGGGTTACTGTCTGGGAGTCTTTTGGGCCACCCTGGGCAATAACTCAAAGGAAGGTATCTCCTCTCTGGCATTGTTTCTTGTTATGTAGCCTTTAGCTATACACATGGACTCTTAAAAAATTATATTGGGCCAAGATAAACCAATTTATTTTTACTCTTATGGTTGCTTGAAGATCTGTTCCTCAGAGGTAACATGGGCTTGGGAGGAACCCCTGGCTCCTTTCTTTCACCTGTTCCATCTATGTGAAGATAAGTCAAAGATCCTGCTTGACCATGGCTGGCTTCACTTGGAAGCATGGAGGAAATGTTTCCTCTGTGTTGACCCTCCTCTTTGTAGACTGGACATTGGTCAGGTCCATCTGGTGGGGTTTTCATGGCCTCTTTGATCAAGAGGACAGGTGACTCACCACAGTTACAGGACATTTTCAGAGATGCTCATAGTCCCCTGGAACTTAGTCAACCTAGGAGGGAAAGGATCAAAAACTGTCCTTTATGTCCCTCTGACCAAATTAGTATAGGCCTCATAGTATAGCTGTTAAACATCCAAGAAGGTTAGTTCCACAGTTTGGTACTTCTAATTGCCATGTGCCATGTAAATAAAGCTTGAGCAAAGACCAAATGCTCTCAGATCAACCTTGCCTAGACATATATTACATTCTTTGATCTGGTTGTATGTACAATTTGTCAGTAAGTTGTTGGATATATATGGTTCCCTCTGGTTTTTTTAAACTAGCTAGGCATTATTTATCTCTCGCATTGTCTAACTCTTCCACGATGGTTTTCCCCATTTAAGGTGCCCCCAGTCTGCTTTCTTATACAAGCCAAGACCAGGTGGTGCCAGGGGTGGCACCACCCACAATGGGCTGGGCCCACCCACATCACTCAATAATCAAGAAAATGTCTCACAGACATGCCCACACCCCTCCCCTTAAAATAACCCCATTTTTATCCATATCTTCCTTATTAACACTTGTTTCCTACTGTTCTCTTTCAGATACTTAATAGTACTACTGTTCCCTTTCAGATGTTATTTTAGTACCTTCCTGACTTCTCTTCAGTCACAACTATATTTCATGTTCCACACCAAGGGCAAACAGCATGGCAAAGGACCTGAGCACAGAAATGGTTTCCTCGGATGTAATTCTGATGAGCATTCCCGTAATGAGGCAGAGGTACAGGAGACATCGGTGCCTTGTACTGAGCCGGTGCTCACTGTCTAGATCACCACTCCTCTTGGACTTTTCAGAGTTACCGTGTGCATCTCCTCCACCCCATGGCCTATATCATGGAGAGAATTTACTCAGCACTATCCCCTAATACCTGGCATGAATTTGAGGATCCTCTTCCAAGTCACATTATTGTCACCCTTGTCTGCAGTCATTATGAGACTATGGGCTTAGGTATACTATTTCATTTAGAAATCCCCTTGCAGTGTGAGTCCCTAAGAGTAATCACAGGAAATCTAGCCACTATGGTACCACAAACCAGTGATGGTTAATTTATATACATATTTTGTTTGGCCCGTATTACATGACTCACTGAGTTTTAAAATAATAACAAAATTATTTATAACTAAGAAAAACAAAAATTAAGATTACCAACTTTATCTTGAAAAACTAGAAACATGAGCATGCATTTGATGTCTCAATTCTTTAGTGTGGCACCTGTAGACACAACATGAGCTCTCTTTGCTGCAGCAACATCCATCACTCCCAATTATTCTACAATATAATCCAGCTTACTCAGTTGCACAGCCCGCCTTACCCCTTGTGGACATTTTCATTTGTGAGTCATAATTTTAAACTAATGTGAGGTGGGTTATAATTAATTATAATGAATCAAGGCAGAAAAATGGAACCAAGCTTTGTAGTGTTAAAATGAACATGCTACCATGGTTAACTGTACTCCAAATTCCCTTCAGAGAAAACAGAAAGATGGTGACCTTACATGGCTACCATAAGTTTATGACACAGGATCTTATTCATATTCTGAGTAAGTGTAACTGTGCCAAAAATCAGAACTTGGCCAAGGAGAGTCACCTACAGACTGGACAGATATTTGAGATGGGTCATAAGTGCCATGTCTGAAGACACACCAATGTGGGACAGGGGTGTTACAGTGCTTGCATATTCAAGGCCTTAGGTCAATCTCTAGCACCACAAGAAGAAAAAACAACAACAACAAAGCATGACATACCATATATAATTATGCCTGGAAAATCCAACAGGACTTTCCCTCTTGGTAGACACTTTGGAAAAGCAGCAGCATGTGGAAAGAGAAGAGGCAGATTACTAAGATGAAAGTAAGAAGGGATGGTGAGTGACAAAGGGGTCAATGGATCAAGAATTTATAGGGCTATGCAGATAACAGACATACAGCTTGCTCCAGAGAGCTTCAACAGCTCTGCTCATTTCTATAGAGTAGCTGAAGAGTAAAGAAGCAAAACCTAAGAGAACTGAAGGAGAAAAAGGAAGTTACTGTTGGCGACTGTAAGGCATTTCTATCAGTAATTCATAGATAAAGCGGTAAAAGTAAAGACCTGAATATAAAGAATGACCTTAATATAAGCAAGAGTTTCGGATACTATACCTAAAACATAAACTACACATTATTTTCAGGTAGAACTGGAACATTAACCCAGATGAACTGTATTCTGAGATGTATAAAAATCTTTAACACATTTAAAAGAAACAAAATCACATAAAGGCTATGAATTAAAATAGAACTCATTTAACAAGAAGAGATATAAAAAAATCATCAATTATGTATTAAAATGTACTTCTGGACCCCCTCCTGCCTGCCAACCACACCATCTACTGAGCCACTCAGGGCCACATGGTTTCTGCGATCCCAACCCCAGGGAGGCACTCACAGGACCTGCTCAACTCAGCAACTACTCCACACTCACCAAGCCTTCCTGAGGAGGTAAGACCCTATTGCTAAAGATACTACATACTTCAGACACAGGACTTGGAGGAATCCAGCTGGAACTGACCTGGAAACCTCCTTTCTGAGGACCAAATCTCATAGATTCAGAAGGTACTATGCAAGCTGCCAAGGGAGAAAAATAAACAATACCCCTACCCAGCTACTGTAAAGCCTATGAACCACAACACGATAGCCCAATGGCGCAATGGTGAGTTTTTATTTGGGTGTAACCAACATTTGTCTAATTGGACATAAGGCTCATTCAATAGGAGCAAATTCATGCCTGGTACTGTAAACTTAGCCAAATACCTGTGGCTGGAGAGGTCATATACCCTAGAGAAGAACCTACTGCTACCACTTTCATAAACCAGTGTAATTTCTGTGTTCTAAAACATATCCTTAAACCCACAGATAAGTGTAGTTCTAACCCCTCATCAGAGAAGCTTTTTGCAACAGATGGAAACTATTACAAAGTTCTATGACTGGGCAAAATACTGAGAACAAATGACCATGGGATACCCATCCCCAACTGATACATCTAAAATGCAGTTCCTACACCTAAGGCTTAGGGAATATTGTGGAAGAAGGATGGGAAATAAGAGTCAGAAGACTAGGATGCCTTCTGTGAAACAGTGTCTTCTAAACATGACAGAGAAGCTGCACCCATGAAATCTCAATAGGACAGTTGCCTGAACAAGACCTGTGTAATGACAACACTGGTTGACCTACTAGCATGGATGGGGAAAACTCCACAAGATCACATCTCTTGGTGAAGAGCTACAGGCTGCTGAGAGAGGGAGAATCATTTTTCCCAGGGAGCTCCCTGATTGGCTATCCAATCCCAAGTGGTCAGCCCTAAACACACGTATATATTGGCACTTCTAAATGGACTTAGTAGGTTGTTTATATATGTGCATATATATTCATATGTATATATGTGTACAATAATTTAAAAGAGGTGAAGAAATAGAGAGAACAGAGGAAGAGTTACGGGGGGGTTGCAATGATCCAAATATAGCACTAATGTATGAAATTCTAAAAAAAATTTAAACTTTAATGAAAAAGAAATTATGAAATGTTTAGGTAAATGGACATACCTGAAAACAGTCATTCTGAGTGAGGTAAGCAGACACAGAAAGGCAAATGTCACGTGTTTTCTCTCATATGTGAAGGTTAGCTTTGAATCTTTACATGTATGTGTTTCATTTGGAAACTCCACAGAGGCAAGAAAACCATGGGCAAAGGGGGCATCTTTCAAGGGAGGGGACATTGAATGGAGTGATATAAAGAGATAAGGAGGAATAATGGAACAGGAAGGATTAAATGGGGTGGAGGATAGAAGGACAGGGTAGAAAATCAGTATGGAAATACAATATATCAAAATTTATCGGCAGTAATTAAAGCATTATTTAGCAAAAGAATAATAGTATCTTAATATTCATATTAGAAAAGAAAAAGAGTATATAACCGAAGTTTCCATCTTAAGAAACTAGAAAAAGAAAAAAAAAGAAACTAGAAAAAGAAGGGTTGGAGAGACGGCTCAGCAGTAAAGAGCTCCGGCTGCTCTTGTATAGGACCTGGGTTTGATCACTGAACTCAAAAGACAGCTCCCTAAGATCTACAAAATTGATAAACCTGTAACCAGACTGATGAATAAAAAGAAGACAAAATGACCAAGACCAGGTATGAAAGGAGGCATAACTACAGATTCTATTGGTATGCAAAGGCAGGTAGAAAAATATTAATATATTTATATTATTTATATTTAATTATTCATATTAATATATTTGGTAACAAAGTGGACAGATTACTTCAAACAGAAACTATCATTTGGAGAAATTTGGGTATCATTACAGTACTGAGCCTTCTGATAAACGCTATAGTTTTTCTATCCAGTTATTCAAGTCTTCAAATTTCTCTTAGGAAAGTTTTGTAATTTTCATTGTACATATCCTGCACATATTTTGTTAAAGTTATCGTTGGCCATCTCATGTGTTTCATGTTATCGTAAACTGTATAATTTTAAGCTTTTAATTTCTAGACTTTCTTTGTATCAGATAGAAATATAGTTGATGTTTGTATACTGACCTTGTCTTCTAATTACCTCATTTATTAGAATCAGTTGCTATTATACAGAATTGTAAAACATTTTAATATAGGTAACTGTGTTTTCTGAAAATGGAGGTTTACTATTTTCTTTTGAATCTACACGCCTTCTATTTTCTATTCTTGCCTCACTGCTGTGACTGGAACCGCCATGAAAAGAAATGGCAAGAGCAAACATCCTTTCCTTTTTGTTCACAAGTCAAAAGTCTTTTGTCATAAAGTACTGTATCAGCTGTTCATTTTTCAAGATTTATTTTATTTTATGTGTATCAGTGTTTCACCTGCATGTATCTAAGTGTACCATGTGCATGCCTGATGCTCATAGAGGCCAGAAGAAGATGTCGGATCCCCTGGATCTGGAACCAAAGCCAAGTCCTCTGCAAGAGCAACTAGTGTTCTTAGCTGATGAGCATCTCTCCAGCCCCACTAGCTGTTCATTTTTTAAAAGAGATGCTCACTACTACTTTGAGGAAGTTCCTTACTCTTCTTTGTTTGAAGAAAGATTTTTTAAGTGAATACATATTGGTTTTATCACTTTTTATCTGAAAAGAATTTTTTAGTATGTTGGCCTAGTAGACTAAATATTTTAATGTATCAATAAAATCTATAAAAATGTTGAAAGAAAAGGATAAAGTTTCTGTGACTTTGGGTTAAAAAAAAACCTTTTGTGATAAGATATAAAACATATGAACCATTCAAAAATTGGTAAGTTACATATTATCAGTTTATAGTTTTGTCTTCAAAAGAAAGACTATTGTTAAGACAATAAAAATATAAGCCTTATGTGGGGAAAATATTTTCAAAATACTTCAAGTGCTTGTATTTATTATATACAAAATAGTCTTAAAATTTTGTAACACAAACAGCTGTCTGTAAAATGTAAAACTTTGAACAGTTTATCAACAAAAACATACGCATTTGTGGTAAAATCATGAAAAGTTTTTCAACATCATTAGTCATCAGGGAACTTAGACTTCACTGTGATCATACAAAGGAACAGCTGGAAGGAGCCGTGTCATATGACCAAACAACACACCAGGTGACGACCAGAATGTGCGGCAACTCTAACACTCATGCATTTCTGGAGAAAGCCAAAGTAATGATATCATTTGGAAACACTTTCAGTTTCTTACAGAATTCAATATGCACTTAACTATATGGCCTAGTAATTCCAGTACTAGGTATTTATCCAAGAGAAGACAGCTTTATGCATCTTTATTCACAGTAGCCAAATCATGGAAACTCAAATATCCACCAACTTGCAAAGAGATGAAGCAATTTTGGCATAGGCATTGCCAGGCTGTTTGCGCTGTAGCAAACACCTGAGAGAACAGTTTATGGAAAGACTGGTTTTGGTTCATCACTTTAGGGGTGTCATTTCTTCACTGCGGTCCAGTGCTGAGGCAGAGTATCGTGGGATAAAGAGTGTAGTTGAACAGAGCTGCTTAGCCCATGATAGCCTGGTAGCAGAGCACACAGGGAGGAGCCAAGGCCATGGTATGCCCTTAAAGGCATACCCTCAGCCACCCCATTTTCTCCAACTAGGCCCAACTCTCCAGGGTTCCACTAAAATCTACTAAAATTCTACAATGAATTAAACCATTGATTAGTTTTAATGATTAGCCCTCATGATCTAATCATCTCTGAAAATGCTCTCATAATCACACCCAGAGGTGTCTTTAGTAATCTAAGCATCTCTCAAGCCAATCAAGTCGGCAATTAAAATTAACCATCACAGTCACTTGGTAGAATATTACTCATGAACAAAAAAGAACAAATTTCTGACATAAGCAAATAGATAAATACCAAAGGCATTATGCAAAGTAAAACAATCCAGAAATAAATGATAAACCGCATGCTTCCGGTCTTTTAAAAACCTGTATTACAAAAAAGTCAAAACTACTATAGAGCTAGAAAGCAGATCAGTGATTGCCAGGTATAGATCTAGGGCTGAGGAGTTCAGTGGGACGGAGGATGACTTAAAGGTATAGGGGAATTCTCTGGGATGACAGAAACTTTCTGTACCATGTTTGCGATAACAAAGCTGTAAGCATTTGTTAAAATACAATAGACTATGTACCTAAAATGGGACAATTTATTGTATGTAAATCACCCTTCCATGAAGCTAATCTTTATTTGGGGTGATAGAGGGAGCACGGTAGAAAATCATACAATCAGTGAGATGTCCAAAGAAACAAGTTAAAGACTTAGTCTTCCAGTAAAGCATCCAAAACCATGATAGAGAACTACCCTGATATAGAAACACTGCAGCTGCCCCTGTTACCAGAAACTAAATGCCAGACCCCTGTGGTAGCTACTAATGATGCCAGTTCTCTAACCACCAAGAAGATCATCCTGCAAAGCCACAATGCTCTCTAGCTGTTGCTGCTAGTGCAGAAGCCCAAGACACTGCACATTTGTCCCTGTGCCTCACTCCTCAGTTGCATCTTACCTACAGGATTCTGACTAGAAGACCTAAGTCTAAGCTGCATGAGAGGTCAGAAAATTGAGGCATCAATTCTAACACCAGAGAGGTATGCCTAACATTAGTGGAACTTCCTTTGAATACAGAAATATTTCTCAAAATATGATGGCCAGTCATGAACTAGACAAAAGAGGGCAACAAAAAAAATGAGAACTTTAAAAACTCTCTCTTCCCCCATTCCCACCTCTTCCATATCTACTCTAGTCCAGTCCTCCCTCACATTTTCTTATCTCATAGCTTTTATCTCCTCTTAACCTCCATGAGTTCTGCGTTCATTGAGGAGGTGGGAAGGGCTGCCAGTGAGCCTGAGGAAAGAGAAAAGGGTCTGCTGGCAGTAGAATGGAAGCTGTCCAAGTTCCCTGATAAGAGGGGACTCCTGCTTTATTTTGCTTAAGAGACCACAGTCCCACAAAAGGATGCAGATAGAGCTATGTCATCACAAGATTCCCCATGTTCGGTGAAGCACAGAAGCTACAGAACAACAGACGTCAAAGGACCCTGAAGCTTGAACAGGGACTATCAGCATTTACTCCATAGAAAGGTAGAGGGTTAGGTTCAGAATTAAGCTTTACAAGAGACCTTACAGTATAGAAAAGGAGCCTCAATAATTGATATTAAATTTCATGTCACACTGGAAAAAGGGGGAGTTTCATATTTAAAGTGGTATGATTTAAAGAAAACAGAGGGCAGACATTTTTTACACACATTTGTCAGTCTAGGAATGATAATTTTTCAATAAATATTAATGTACCAAGGACTATATGAAAGACTTTATCTCTCTGTCTTCAAATTTCAGAAACTACAATTTAAATTCTGGGCAGGGATGGTAAAGAAAACTGACAGGGCCTAAGGGCTACGTTTCTAGTGTTCTAAGACTTCCCTTCAGTCCAACTGTAACCCTCCAGCCAAATGTGAACTCCTAAAAGATCTGCCTTGAGGCAGGAAAAAAAAATCAAAATTCCTTGCTGCTCAGTTTCCTAAGAACTTCTGAAAAATCTAGTCTTTGAAAATTAGGCTAAGAACTTATGGGGTTTGTTTCTTTCCTTCTTGATTTAAGTTTATTACAGCATAACTTTAAGTTATAACTTAAGTGTTACAGTATAACTTTATATTCTGGATGTTGCCATACTGTACTTGAACATCTTTGTTCAATGCGTTACCAGACTGAAGGTCTATATTGGGAAATGCTAGCTAGAGTTTCCAGGTGGCAAAAGGCCAGAGTAATGGTCTTTGCTATTAAATACAAGCATGTCCTCTCAACCTCACCACTTGGTGGGATACAACCCCACTTGACAGCAGTGAGCAGGCTCCATTTGTTTAATGAGGCATTCATATGATGAAAGTGGCTAAATCAACAGCTAAAGTTATTTGTGAACAAATAAAGCCATCTGAAATCACAAGAAAGGATGCTTCACTCTGGAACTGATCCTTTCTAAATATTGCTCAACTCTTTCCTATTTCCAAATGCAATATTAATTTCACTTTTTCTTGATTTTTTTTGAGGTGTGTGTGTGTGTGTGTGTGTGTGTGTGTGTAAGGTAAATACAACATGATGAAATATGATTTGAAATTGGGGAAGGGGAAGTAAACCATTCTTTAAGGTAAATACAACATGATGAAATATGATTTGAAATTGGGGAAGGGGAAGTTTGGTTACCTAGCCTTTCAGAAACTCAAAAATCTAGGACTACAGACAGAGAAAAGGAGACGCTACAACAATATAATTAGGTCAGGATAATATATGCAAGTGCCTTCTGTTAGATTTAGGAGGGCAGAAAAGGGAAGGAGAAATAAGAGTCAGAACCAGACCTACAACAGGCAAGGAATGTGCTCCCTGGATTCATGAAGCCGAGCAAAGGGCTGACCGTTTTTCCTCAAGGAATGACTATCCTGAGCAGTCTGGTCTTATATAGGAACTCTGCTGCACACAGCTGCAAGAGTTAACTCTGTGCCAGGGTCTGGTCTCCTTGAGGGTCTCTTTTCTGAAGATTATTTGCTCAGGCAGGCAGATGAGTTATCCGTAGTACTAAAGAAGACAGGTGGGCTCCATAAACAGTTTCTCTCAATCCAGGGAGTGACCAGTTGATAAGGCTTGAGCAAGGCCAGACCACCAATTTAGGGCCAGTTAGCCACTCTAAGGAATTTATTTCTTTATAGCCTCCTCTAATGAAGCTTGTGGCTCTCCTGAAATTCACATACTCTATCACTTACCATGACCTCCCAGCCCCTGTTCAATCTGGTCTTTGCCTATATACCCAGACTCAACAGTAGACTTATTCTGGTACAGCAGGATACCTGTCTCTCCCATCCCAACTTCTGTATGGTCTGTTTTCTTAGCTTGGATTAATACATAGTTCTAACTCCGCCATTCTTGAGATTTTAAAATCCTACTGACCTCCACAGAACAGGTTACACTTCCCTTCAAATCCCCCCTTTGGTACCCCACATATCCTTGAAATTATCATGATACTTCAAATTCTCTTAGCATAGAACTTTCTTACTTAGATTATAGGTAGAAATGATATATCCAGGTCCCAACATACAAAGAACAGAATATAATAAACATCAGATCCCAGCATGGATCTGATGTTACTCATCAAGAGTGTATGTGCCACACTGTTGTTATCACTTTATATAAAGCTCAGTTACAAACAAGGCTGGGAGGAGGTATGACTGTTGGTCACATTTTACATATGAGGACACTGTGACCCAGTGGTGGAGCTGGACTTAGACTTCCTATGTTCAATGATGAAGAGACTTAGAATGCAGGTGTGACAGCAGACCAGCTGAGTATTCTTAATATGGTACTTAAACTCTTTGAGCTTTAGCTAGTTGGCATTTTTAAGAAAAGAGATAAAAAAGATCTACCTCATAGGATCATTCTGAAAAGTGTACACTGAATTTCCCGGCACAAAGGAGGGGTTTTGTTTTATATATATTTTATGTGTGTGAGTATTTTACCTGAATATATGTAAGTACACTCAAGTATGCAATGCCCACAGAGGAAAGAAGAGGGTGTCAGATCCCCCGAAATGTAGTTATTAGCCACCACATGGGTGCTGGGAATCAAACCCAAGTCCTCTGTAAGAGCAGTCAGTACTCTTAACCACTGAGCCATCTCTCCAGCCCCACAAAGGAGTTTAACGTTTTGGATTTTTAATTTATTTTTATTGAATTTTTATGTATTTCATACAGAACACCTCAACCAATCTTAATCGCCTTTATACCCCCATCGCTACCCTCCCGTAGCCTCCCCACTGGAATTTATACATTCTTTCATTTGTGTTAAGTACTATTGTGCCCTTAGTGTCCCCAGACATTCCTTAGTGCAAGCTCATCTACTGAGGTCTAGTTAGCTTGCCTAGAGTCCCTCGCTTTAGGAAGATCAGCTCTTCCTCACCTAGTAGTAATCAGTTGCCAATATTTCTTCAGCTAGGATTGGGGTCTGTTGTCCATTTCCCCAGTTCTATCCTGGGGTATTTTTCTGTAAATATAAGGATACATATTTTGCACAAAGTAAGAAATTACATTAGTCTAGGCATGTGACAGTCTTGGGGTTTTCTCTAAGATTATGACCTCTCCAGCCATGTGTATTTGGTTATGTTCACAGTACCACACTTGGGTTTCCTCCCACTGAGTGGGCTTTTATTCCAATCAGGTAGCTGTTGATTGTCCCCAAGATAAAAGTGTCACTAGTGCATCAATGACATATGCTGTGCCAGCCTAGGTAAGATGAAATCTGTCTACATTTTAATTCCTATAGTTCTGCTAATTGGTAAGGCTCATAAGGTCAGTAACCAGGTCTTCAGGTTTGCCACTCTGCTAATCATGTCTGGTAGATGTGCTGGCCTAGCTCCAAAGAGGGTGTAGGTTGGTGGAAGTGTACCATGTGACTTTCTCACTGTCCTCAGCCACTGCCTGTTCTTCCTTTCATCTCCTCTTTGCCAGTTATCCACACATACATGGCTGTAGGTGCTTCCTGTAAGTTCCCTACTCCAGTCCCTAAAAGGAATTAAGTATATCCCTTCTTATTAAGATGTTAACCATGTACCGAACTTCCAAATATTGTCTTTCCATGGATCCACCACTTAATCCATTGTGTCATATCATTTATTGCCTATCCCTTTATTTTAAAGAGAGCCATAATTATTTTTCCGGTAGCATCCAAACTATCAGATGCAAATACATCAGTTGAACTAGTAATAAGACCTCACCATTTAGTGAGGAAGCCTAGGTTACTGTAATATCTAATGGTAATTCATCCCATAGTTCTCTGACAGTGGGGCCTTCTGGGCCCTGCTTTGAGCTCAACTAGGTATGTAGAATCTTTTGAGATGACCCTGGAAGCCCAGATGTTAGAAATGGAAGCACTCAGAAGGTCCATGTTGGTCTGCCCCTCAGAGAATAGGTATCAGTCCTTGCAAAGCTGTTGCCTATAAAATGGAGCTCAAGGGCTCTAGTCTTGGTTCTTTCTGAGGAAATTATGCTTCATATTTGCTTTGTTGCTGAACCTATTTGTGAGGAAACTTGATGTTTTGTATTGATCAAGCAGCTAAACATCAAAGTTAAGACAATATAAAAGGAACAGTGATAGCACATGAGGGCCTCGGTACCCACAATGACTGACCTCCACTGCTACCTGGCAGGATATCCTTGTCCATAGTGACCCGTGCCAGTTTTTCTAGTCTCAAGAGGAATATGAAGCACACCAGCAGGGATTTGAGATGGCTCAGTAGGTAAAGGCGCTTGCTGTCTGATATAAAGCTGATGATAAGAGTTCATTTGTGGAACCAAAGGGAGGAGAGAACTGATTCTACAAAGTCTAGTTACATTGTAGCTGTTTGAATAAGTGTCCCCCTAGGCTTATGCATTTGAACACCTAGTCCCAAGGCGATTCTGTTTTTGGAGGTTATGGAGCCCTTAGATGGTGGAGCACTTCTAGAGGAAGTACATCACTGGGGGTGGGCTCTGAGAGTTCATAGTCTCACCCCTCTTTCTGTTCTCCCTCCCTCCTTCTTGTGTGCAGATGAAATGTCTTCTCTCTGCCACCTGTTCCTGTTCCTGTTGCTCTGCCTTCCTTGTCAGAATGGATTCAGTCCCTTGGAACTATAAGCTAAAATAAACCCTTTCTTTCATGAAGTGTGTTTGGTCATGGTGTTTTATCACAGCAACAGAAAGCAAACTAGAACAGATGGTTAAGAGCAGCAAAATCCCATTCTTCTGAACCCAAGCACTGGGAAATATGTTGGGTCTGACAAGTTCTTTTTTTTTTTCCTTTCCATAGTAAAACGGGCTCATTGTAGAGATTAAATCTGTGGCAAAGTGTATAACATTACAGATAGGAGTGCTGCAGAAAAATAATGGTAATGTACTAGCTTAACTCTGGTTTTGGTGGTTAGACTTCCACAGCATAGGAGATCTCATGGGAATATGTGATTTCTTTTAAATCATTGGCTGAATTCAGTTTTGTAAGGCCTTTACCACCACAGGCTTAGGTGTCACTTCCTGCCTAACCTGAAAGGAATTCAGCATATTCAAAAATTAAATGCAAAGAAAAAAATTGAAAAGAAACATTAGAAAACACAAGTAGGAAATATAAAGATAAATCTAAATCTCTTGCACATTTATTATGCGTATGTATGTATGTATGTATGTACATTGCTTTAATTTTCTCATCCATTTCTTGCCTCTGTGGTTGGTTCTGTGGTTGCTATGGGGAAGGTTATGCAAAGGAAGAGCATAATGAGGTTACAAGTTCTCTGTAACTGGGACAGAAATAACAACCCCTCACCACACCATATCCATGAAGGAAACGGCTTAATGCTGCATTGCAGAACTTCTGTGGAGGTTCTCTTCGTTTTCACTTCTGAGCCTTTCACTTTCAACATTTTGGTGCAGGCACAGGATGGAAGGATATGAGGGTGAACTGTCAATCTGCGAAGGTTTTGTTTTATGTGGGTGTTCTTTGCCTTCTGTTTTATTTTTGTATTTAAATTTTTACTTATTTTTATGTACTGATATGGGGGAGAGACAGTTTAGAGACAGGGACCTGATGCAGAACAGTTGGGATTTGGTTAATCTGCTTAGAAACAGCACTAATCGGTGCATCAGATGCTAGTGACAGCAGTGCCCCTCGCCTGCCTCTCTCCTCACTCTTTTTGCTTATTCCTCCTACACCACCTTTGTTTTATTTAAATTTATTGCTTTATTTCCTACTAATGTTCATTTGCTAATATTTCTTTTTTTTTAATTAGAAGAAGCATTTCATTACAACAGCATTAACCTATTCAATAACATTTTTCTGAGCTAGGGTACATCTCTTTCAAAATTGGCTGCACATTTCTAGGTTTACAGACGAATTATTACGCTTATATAATCTTTAACTCATTATAAACTCTATAAGAAATAAAAATAAAATAA
>NW_008346548.1:5947880-5949050 GCF_000622305.1 Nannospalax galili
CATGTGGTTCTTGTCTTTGAGCCCATTTATATGATTTATGACATTTATTGACTTATGTATATTGAACCATCCCTGCATCTCTGGAATAAAGCCAACTGGATCTTGGTGGATGATCCTTTTGATGTGTGTCTGTATGTGGTTTGCAAGTATTTTATTGAGAATTTTTGCATCTATGTTCATTAAGGATATGGGTCTATGCCGCAAGCCAGGACTCTGACCAGCAGAGCCGAGGAAAGGACAACATGGAAGCCAAGATGAGGTTCACTTCACTTTCAAGTCTCTTCTCTTTATTGAACGTTTGTACAAAGCTTTTATAGGGAAGCAGAGGGCGGAAGAAGCTGGGCGGGTAAGTTCCGCTGTTTACCACACCTTCCACAGCCAGACCACGAACCAGGATGTTTTTACAGGATGAAGAAATTTACAAGGTTGAGGCAGACAATAGTTACTATTTCTGGGCAGGGGGCCCATGGCTCCCTACAGGTCCCCCTTTTTTTATTTTAAACAAGAGCATGGGGCCAAGGCCAAATGATCCCTTAGGGAACCGCGCCTGTCTTAGGTTGGAGAACTTTTATCTGATGCTCACCCGTCATGGCCTAGGGCAGCTGCGTCGGCTGCCTGTCTCTCTTAGGTTGCTTATCAGTAAAAGTCTCTCTTACCCGTCTTTGGCTGACCGGTTCAGCTCTCAAGGGGACGACTGATCACGTTGTCATAAGGCCTGGCAGGCTCAAAGGGGTCATCTCGATCCTCGAGCTCCAGCCTGTGATAATGCACTTGAATAGGTTTAGCTGCCAGATCATTAATCTGACTCTTATGAAGGTTGTGATCCTTTTGAAGGCCCAGGGGCCGAAGGATATTACAGCCAGGATGGCTAGGAGGGGCCCCAATATGGTGGGCAAGAGGGTTGAAACCCAAGGTGATGTGGAAAACCAATTTTTATACCAACTATCCTGTTGATCCCTTTCCCTTTTGCGCCACTCCAGCCCCTCCCTCAAGATCTTTATGTTATCTTTTACAGTACCAGTCTTATCTAGGTAAAAACAGCATTCCTCTTTAAGAGCCGTACAAAGTACCCCCCTGCAAGTAAGGGGACAAACAGTGTACAGCACAGAAGGGCACAGCATCACAGGCAAAGTCAAGAGAGGAGAACGGTGGGTGCCAGGCGGTGGAAAC
>NW_008346548.1:5950874-5982398 GCF_000622305.1 Nannospalax galili
TTGGACTGACCTGAGACCCTGGCCGTGACCGTGCCACGCAGGGATGCAAAGGCTGATGGGGTGGGAATAAGCCCCAAGATTTCCCAGGGAGTGGATTGAGTAGCTGGGTTGTACTGGATGCACAGGATCAGGGAGTGGCAAGGTAAGCCTCGGAGCCCCAGAAAGAGGCTGGCAGCCCCAGAAAGAGGCTGGCAGGTGTTGCAGGACCAGGGAAGTAGAGGGAGGTGATGGCGGGGCCAGATCCAGTAGCAGTGCTCCTGGGGTCCAAGGAAGGCACTAAGTTGGTCTGGGTGAAAAAGATCAGAAAGCAGTATTGGCTCCCCAGGCGTCTGGGGACCCAAGACTAGGAATGGCGCAGGTCCCAAACTAGGAGTAGAGAACAGCAGGGGAGATGGAAGGGTGAATGAGGCCAGGGGAGTCAAGGCGCGGAGGGCTCCTCCATATACTTACCCTAAGAGAGGCCTGAGGGTAGGAGAGCAGGCTAGGAGAGTTAGCATGTGGTGCAGGTCCAGGGAAGCAGAGAGAGGTGTGGGTGGGGCCAGGTCCAGAAGCAGTGCTCCTGGGGCCCAAGAAAAGCACTAAGTTGTTCTGGGTGAAAAGGATAAGGAAGCAGTATTGGTTCCCCAGGTGTCTGGACCCCCAAGACTGGGAATGGCGCAGGGCCCAAACTAGGAGTAGAGAACAGCGGGGGAGATGGAAGGGCTGCGCTATAGAC
This sequence comes from Nannospalax galili, assembly GCF_000622305.1. Classification (NCBI taxonomy): domain Eukaryota; kingdom Metazoa; phylum Chordata; class Mammalia; order Rodentia; family Spalacidae; genus Nannospalax; species Nannospalax galili. The sequence goes on from NW_008346548.1 coordinate 5,951,590, forward strand.
TTACCCCAAGAAGCCTGAGGATAGGAATGCCAATATTTCCTATTTTTATTTGCATTTCATTTTTAAATTTTACTCCAGCTTTGTTGTGGAATGTCTTTTGACTTCTTAGTTGGGTGGTTGAAGGGCATAAAAATACATTTACTCTCATACTCTATAGTAAGCTTTTCCTCAACACATAATTAAGAGTAATTTTTGTATTCCTTTTAACAATAATATTAAAATCATAGCTATAGGTATCTGTCGAAATGGTTTTTTGAGGTGTCTCCAGCCACCAGGGCAATTATATGAGTGTTAGCAGAATCATTCAGCTTTTCTTCTTCTGCTTTCTGTCTCTCAGGCTTACAACTTTAGTCACTTGTCTAAGATCAAAGTCAATTACTGGTTATTAAAAATCTCCTTGGACATCCTGTTCTTCTAGCCTTGGGCACAGGCCCACTTTTGCTATTAGCACCCCAGATCTCTGGATTACCCTCTTAGCTCAGACCTGCCCACTATGTCCTGATCCCTTGCACCCAGACCAGCTCAATCCTTCAGTGTACTTTCTTAGAGCCTCCACAGGCTATCCCCACCCCCAACTTACCTTTGCACATCTGAGACCAGCGTTCTATCCTGGCTGTCCCCACCGGCAACTTGCTTGGGATTCCTGAGAAGGGCCTTCTTCCCTGGTAAGTCTGATCATGCCAACTATGCATTGATCCCCAACAGCCTGACCAAATCCAATTTCCCCACCCCACATCCTGTTCTTCTAGCCTTGGGAACAGGCCAGCTATTGCTCTTAGTACCCCAAATCTCTGTACTACCCTCTTTACTCTGTGTGGGGGTGAGCTTTCCAAATCACACTGTGTCCCTCCTGTAACTCCAGCTCTGACAAGATCAGATGCCGTCTCCTCACCTCTGTGCACTCATAGGTGTATGCACACTATATGCACATGTGCACTTACACATTTATTCACAGGGACACATACATACAGAGAAAATTAATTAAAATGATCTTTTTTTAAAGTACCACTCATAGGGAGGGTGGTGAGAATAAGACTGATGAAGAAAACCTAAAACCTGAAAAGCCAGGCTGGAGAGATGGCTCAGTAGTTAAGAGTGCTGGTTGCTCTTGCAGAGGACCTGGGTTCAATTCCCAGAACCCACATGGCAGTTCAGCACTCCAATTCCAGGGGGTCCAACAACACCCTCTTCTGACCCCCATGGGCATTGTGTGACATGGCTGCACTTACATACATGAAGGCAATACACTCATACGCATAAAATAAAATAAAATAAACTGAGAAACTACAGGACTAATCTTGTCAATCCTATTCCTGATGAGAATACCACCTCCATCTCCTCCCTTGAAGGCAGGCTCCAAAGAGGAACAAAAAGTGATAATAAACAAGAAAATCACAGTAAGGCCAATGGTCCTACAAAACCACTTATAACCATTCTACACCTTGAGTCATGTGCGTGTGTGTCTGTCTGTCTGTCTGTGTGTATAAAATGTGCATGCACATGTATGTGCACAGAATGCATGTGTGTATTTGCATACATGCATTGTAATATTTATAATACAATGAAAACACTGGAAGAACATTAGCTGAGTGACAAAAGTAGCTCAGTTTAAAATCCTCCAGTTTTTGCTCTTAAAACAATCACTTTCAATTTTTAAATTAGGAGTTGATAAAGGCAGCCTTCTCTTGATGGCCATGACAATATTCAGCAGAAGGACCATTAGGCAAACTGTGGATCAGGGCTGCATCTGTAATTGAGATGGGAGCATGGTTGGAGGTGAAAACCAAAAAACAATGAACAACCCAGACAATCATCCACAAGCTTTCACCAAAGTAAAAGTGGTTCTTTTTCATCAGTGCAGGGTAAGGTGTTCTCACTGAGTTACTTTCTAAATAAAAAACTATTCCACAACTACTTGGCTTCTCAACCTTATGAAATGAAAGGTTTTAAAAGGATATATGGACATATCTACATACTGCATGAATCTTACTGTGACTTTTCATTTCCAAGGTAAATTCAGTTTAGGGCACCTTGGGATTAGCGCTCCACCTCTGGTGAGTTTTCTATTCATAAGAGCATCAGTTACACAAACTGTCCAGAAATCAAGTTGGCAGCCAGACAGCAGTTCTGTTGTTGGTTTCCTGCCCCACCTCTGTTAACTTCAAAGTTTTAAAAGTTTCTTTGAAAGTATTTATTTTGGATGGATATATATATATATATATATAATCACCCTAAATTTCCTTATAAAAGAAACAGAAGACATCCTCTTTCAATTTTCATGTTAAAATGTTTAAGGTAAAGCCTAGATGTTAGGTATCATTTTAAAATGCCATTTTCAAATACTAAATGTTCAGCTCTCAAACTGTTAAAGGTTGGAAGACAGACCATAATATCATCTGCTCTAATCACTTTATTTCATAATTTAAAAACCCTGTGCCTATAAGAGAAGAGCTGATGTCTGGCATGTCAATGCCTGGCCTTCATTTCAGCCTTGGATTATTTCCACACTATCAGATATGCTGCACAAAGGACAGAAACTCAGACATGAGAAACAAACCGCAGGGCTTTCGTAAGAGGAAGTCCGATGTCTCCGCTTCCTTAGTCCACTTTCTTGCAGCATCCACTGCTATTCATTCTATTACTCTTCTGGTCACTTACCAAATAGGAGCTATCAGGGGAAATAAAATGACTCTGAAATCAATCCAGTCTAAGAACTTCTAGAAAGTACAGTTATTTTAAAGTATGGGAGTAAAACTAGGCTGAAATTATAAGGGAGAAATTACAATGAAGATTTACAAATGCCTGTTTCCCAGATTTCATGTCTCTTCACTTTCTAACAGACTAAGCCACAGTCACCATGAAAATGCAGCAAGTATTTCCTAATGAGGAAACCAAATACTAGCTTTAATGTTTCTGCATGAACTCAAACAAAACATAGGAGCTTCAAAGGTTTCCTCTGCTATGTAAGATACCTAAGAGATATTTATCCATGATTAGTGCAGGGAAAAAAAATGTTTCAGATAGCTTTTATCAGAGAAACATTACATAGTTGAATTAGATAAAAAGCAAAAAAGCACAGACTGTGTACTAGACCCACAGAAGGTGGTAATGCTAAGTATAAATTGTATAGAAAACCTACAGGCAACTTCATAACTACGTAAGAAATAGAAATAAAAACATGATCATCGTAAGAATGTTAATTATATATGTCTAAGGCGCTGTTAAAGCATATAATTGAATAAGACTGACGATACTACCAAAGTCATTAAAAATTGCCACTACATATAGTAAAAAGTACATTATAATTTCTATCAGCCATAAAGGAATAAACAATCCCATTATATCTCTGCTATTGTAAGTAACTCTAAAACTCAGCAAAATATATGAAGCAACTGTTTTCGGGAGATGGAAAAGAACTATACAGGAGGATCACAAGCCGATGGCTATCCTAGTCCTCTGGCCCACACACCATGCCTGGTGCACAGAGGTGGCATCAAAGTGCAGCACATCAGTCTCACTCAACGAAAAAGTCAGGCTCTAATTTTGGGGCTACTGAGAGGCAGGAAATTGGTGGAGTAAGTTATGAAAGAGTAGGAGCTAGAAAAGGGCTTCAAACACCCACACAGAGATCCCCTTAAGTCTGACTGAAGCCTTGGCTGCACAAGCAAAGGGCAAGACTCCAGGAGGCTCCACACAGAGCAGATAGCAGGGAGCTGTAGCACAAAAGGTACTGTGGGCTGCTAGTGCTGGGAGAAACTCTGGACACCACCCTAACATAATCTAAAGACACCAAGTCTGAAATCACTCAAGTTTCTGCCAAAACAAAACAATATTCTGACTTTTTTTTTTTTTTTTTTTTTGATCTTTCTGAGACAGGGTCTCCCTGTATCCCCAGATGGCCTGGAATTCACTATGTACAACAGGCTGGGCTTGAGCTCACAGAGATCAGCCTGCCTCTGCCTCCCAAGCGCTGGGACTAAAGGCATGCACCACCACACCTAGTTCCATTCTGATATTTAAACTTAGACTCTCCGAAACAGTATCAACCATGTCTACATATAATAAAAATAAAAACTCAGATACAAAAAAGCAAGTAACTATGACCTAAAATAACATGTGAGGAAATCAATAAATGCCAACCCAAAGACAACAAGTATGTTAGAACTAGCAGACAAGCACTCTAGACCATTTTAAGTATGCATCAGCATTTAATGGGAAAACCCAGAGTAAAATGATTTTTTAAATATTTTATTTATTGATTTTATTTTATGTGTATGAATGTTTTGCCTGCATGAATCTAAGTGCACCACATACATGCAATGCCCTGCAGAGGCCAGAAGAGGGTGCTGGATCCCCTGAAACTGGAGTTACAGATGGTTGTTAACCGCTATGTGGGTGCTGAAAATCAAACATGGGTCCTCTGGAAGAACAGCAAGTGTTCTTCACCACTGAGCCATCTCTCCAGTCTATGAAATGATTTTTAAAAGCTCAACAGACAGTTGTTTCCATACAAAAGAAATAAGCTACAAAATCTAGAATTAAAAGTGTGAAATCAGTAATAACTCACTGTGTAAGCTTAAGAGAAGGCTGGACACTGCAGAAGAAGTTGGCAAACCAAAGTAATACACAAACCAAGGAAGGGGGGAGGGGAAGAAAGAGAAAGGTTAGGAGGGAGAGGAGGAGGAGTCAGAGGAGTGGGAGAAGGAGAGAAAGAGCAGCAGCAACAACTGGAACTTTTTAAGGTACCCAGGCCTCAACGACCTGGGGAATAACAGCCAATAGTCTAAATATGTGGTCCTGCAATCCCAGAAGGAAAACGGACAACAGAAAAGAAAAGACATGCAGAGACAATGACCAATATTTTTTTCCAAATTGATTAAAAATAATCCATATATCAAAGGAGTTCAACAAAACCCAAACACCATAGACAGAAAAAAAAACCCTGAGCACATCACGGCCAATCTGCTCACCCCGAAAATAAAGAGAAAACAGACAGTCTTCAAAGGTAAAACCATAGGAACAGAGAAATCGTCAGTGCTCATGAAGACCTCAAGCAGAAGGGACTGAATACAAAGGACGCAAAGGCAACTTTTAGGTGTTAGATCTCTTCTATAATTTTATTGTGGTGGTTAAAAACCAAATGAGTGGATTTTACCATGGATAAATCATGCATCATTATACAAATGTAAAACAGGCCCCGTTCAGGACACAGTGGTTTGCAACTGACAGAATAAATTGGCTCCAGTGAACTCTAATTACTTAGAATTTTTAAAAAAGAGAAGAAAAGATGGTGCCTCCAAAACCAAACTTTCCAGACCAAGGCCTCGAAGATGTTGCGCCTGTTGCAGCATTATGTAGCTGCTGAAATGGCCATTAGCGACGGCTTTCACCTTACCAAGTAATTTTCAGTGACTGTAAAAAGGCCCTGTGCCGTGCATGGGGTAATGTTCCCTGGCCTTTATGAGTCTTAGAATATCCTGAATCAGTGGGTCAAATGAATCTCCCTGGACGTCATCACTGTGGGGCCACAGTGTTTCCGGAAGTCAGGTGAGATTTGTGTACACGTATATGTGTATGTATAAGAGCAGGCTACTGAGACACCTCCTGGACAGATAGATAAATGTATATTGTCTCTTTTTTTTAGGCCAGCCTAGGGTACGTGAGACCTGTCTCAACAAACCAAAAAAGTAATAATTATTACAGTAATCAATTTTGAAACCTATTCATTCTTTCAAACTTTAAGTAGGACTTCAATGGATTGGGTTACCTTTTTAAAGTTTATTGGGATCTATAATTTGAGCCTCAGCAACAATTGAGCTATGACCATATACTTCAACACATAGTGAAGTTAATCCAGGGTCAATGTTATAGTCACATAAAACTTAATTAGTGCATTTTTTCTGACTTCTTTTATTTTATTTATTATTTTTATTTTGTGTGTATTGCCTGCATGTATGTAAGTGCACCCATGTCAAGCAATGCCTGTGGAGGTCAGAAGGCATCAGATCCCCTGGAACTGAAGTTACAAATGGTTGTTAGCTGCCATGTGGGTGCTGGGAATGGAACCCAGGTCCTCTGCAAGAACAACCAGTACTCCTAACCACTGAGCAATCTCTCCAGCACCTCTGAATTCTTTTAGTACATTTTGTATTTCCAATTTAGCCATGTTGTATATCTCTGTTTTCACCTTGTTTTCTTTTAAAATAGTAAAGCACATTTTTTAATTTGCTGTTTTGAACTTAATTTTGCTTGGTTTGGCAATTCCTAGGTATACCTTGGGTAGATCCTATCTGCTGGTATGTATAGTGCTCTTCATAAAGACCTCAGTTCAGCATAGTCAGACTTAGGGACATCTCTCTGCCAGTTACTGCCTTATTCAGTTTACTTTGAATTACCTCTTTGGCTAATTTCCCAAAACCATGAACTATTTGAGATGCAGATAAAACAGTGTTTACAGGGAAATTTATAGGTCTAAAATACTTGTGTTAGAAAACTGTACACAGAGCAAGCAAAATTTTAACAGTCGTTATAATCAGGAGGCAAAATTAAAGGATAAATGCTGTTTATGTTGATTTATTATGAAAACTACCAAACTAAATGATCTATTAGAAATAAACTGACTATAATTTCATTTTAATGTAAAACTTTTAAAGTATAACTGACATAAGTAAAAGTGCACATGCCTCACGCCTGTGTCTCAACAGTACTTCATGAAGAGCACTTGTGCAACCAAACTCAGCAGGGACTGGAAATGTTCCCATAATCCCACCTGCCTCCTGAAGCCCCTTTAGTCACCACCCTCTCCCAGCCCAGGCAACTACGATTCTGACTTCTAAGACCATACTTTTTGTTCCTAGTTTTGAACTTGAACTAAACAGAATCCTACTGTAGAGTTTTCCGTATAATGACTGTTTCTGCTCAAGTTTTTGTTGGCAAGATTTCACGGACTACAGAGTAAACCTGAGGTTCACTTTATTTCTCTTGTTGTGAACTACTCTATTATATAATACACTGCAACAGCAACATAATCATCAGTTCTGTCACTGATAGGCATTTGGGTTATGAATAGGGATAAAACAACTACCTCAAAAAATGGTTTAGTAGCTGTGTCTGTGTCTGTATGCTAGATTTCTTATCCCATTGGGCATTCAGGCTTCTGAACAACCCTGAGTCAAAATACTTTTTTTTCTAAACCATGTATGTGATTTCTAAACATATCCAAATTCTATGAACCAGCAAGTTATTGTGTACAGAAATAAAAACGTACTATGGAAATACTTTGTTAATGGTAAAATGTAAAATGTAAAGAATGTTAGCAAACAAGATGGTCTCTTTCTTCATATTCATATATTTTTATTAGATCTTCGAGAATTTCATACAATGTATTTGATCATGTTCACCCCAACCCTCCCTCTAACTCCTCCCACATTCATTCCTATGTCCATACTTCCTCAATTCATGTCCTCTTTTTCTTAAAAAAAATATGGATTCATTGAGTTCAATTTGTGCTGTCTATGTATTTCTGGGTGTAAGGCCATCCACTGGAGCCTAGCCAATCTACTAGGGGCCACACCCTTACAGAAAACTGACTCTCCCTTTCCCAGAAGCCATCAACTATCCATAACCCTTCAGATAGGGGTGGGGACTCATGAACCCCTTCTTCCTCCATGCTAGAATGTTGACTGACTTGATCTTGTGCAAGTCTTGTATAGGCAACAATGGCTGTTTACGTTCATGAAAGCACCTGTCTTATTGTATCTAGAAGACACTTCTCCACTCTAGTCCTCCCAGACAACTGGCTCTTATAACCTTTCTGCCCCCTCCTTCCATAATGGTCCCCAATGTTCCATTTGTGGTGGGCATTCCACTGACACTCATTCTCTGCACTTGGATGATGGTCTCTCTCTCTTGCAACACAGAGTCTTAGACAAATCAGATGTCTCTGTACTAAATATAAGATATTGTCATCTTTTTCCTCAGACATTGCCATTAGGAATTCAAAGATCTGAAGAACATGTGTGTACAACTGTTTGACTAGATACCACTTGACATGTATGGAGGAATATATGAGATTCGGTGGGGGGGGCATGGATGGGGAGCAAGTCTGAACTTGATTAAGAACTGTTATATGAAATGACAAAAGCTCAATAAATTGTTTTTTTAAAAGGAATTCAAAGATCTTTAGTCATATGATACAAACCCACTAGGTGCTGTTCTTTAGCTTCTACTTGGAGGACCTATCCTTGGTTAAAGAGGAAGTGATAAGAAGCTTAAAAAGCAAGAGTTATACTTAAAAGTACTATTAACTTTAAAGAACATAAAAAAAGCAAAGATGCCACAGTAAATCTTATAAAATTCCTCATAGGACAGGGAGCTGCCCTTTGGTTCCCACTCAGATAAGGTAGATTGTGGGGCATGGCTGACATGAGGCACCAGAGTTGATGCAAAGTGTCAATGGTCACTAGAACAATCTGTGCCAAGGAACCAGGAGGAGGAGAATAAAACTTTCTCACATCCTGCTACAGGAGCAGAGAAACCTTCACTGAGTTACTCTGGCCCTCTGGGGGAAAATGTTGCATTTTGAATTGGCCAGAAGTTTAAAAAGTCACAGTGAAGGCCAGGCAATTCATAACCCTGAAAAAAATTCAACCAACATGCACAGACACGAAACTACACGTGACTACCACTCAAGAATAAGATTCTCCTGAAATCTCAACAGTCTCTGTAGTTACAGTAACAACTGGGGGTCTTTTTCAATGGTCCATGTCTAGCTGCGATGTTGACAATGAACCTTGGACCTGAGATCTATTATTCTTCCTCTCGAAGGCTCTAAGCAGTTTCATTTTTTTCATATATTATCTTCAGGATCCTCATGAGTTAAGTGGACATTGACACTGTTATCTTTATTTTGGACCTTGAGAAAATAAGGAACAGTGATTAAGTCAGTTGCACAAAATAATACAAGAAATTTATCAAGATCAGGATTATAATTCAACACTAGTGCTATTCAATCTCTTTTCACTATAACACAAAGGCCTGAGATGAAAGATTAAGCAAAGAGTAGGCCCTAAAGAAGGTAGGCTGTATAAGAAAGGTAGCTGAGCCACGCATAGTGGGACATGCCTTTAATCCCAGCACTTGGGAGGTAGAGGCAGAGACAGAGGTAGAGGCAAATGGATCTCTGTGAGCCAGCCTGGTCTACATAGCAAGTTCCAGGCCACCTGGTACTATAGGGAGACCCTGTCTCAAAAACCAAAACAGATAAAGCAGAAAAACAAAAAAGAAAAGTAGCTGACCACATGAGCAAGAGGCTCCTCTGTGGTTTCTGCTTCAGGCTCCTGCCTTGAGTTCCCATCTTAAGCTCTTGCCATGGCTTCCCTCAGTGATGACTGTAACCTGGGAGTTGTAGCACAAATTAAAGTGCTTTCTCCCCAAGTTGCTTTTGATCATGGTGTTTATCACAGCAACAGAAAACAAGTATCAATCCTCCAGCTTTGTTTTTCTCCTTAAATATTATCCTGGCTATCTGGGTCTCTTGCCTCCCATTGCAAACTTCAGAATCAATTTTTCAATAGCAATAAACTCACCTCCTAGAATTCTGATTGTGATTGCACTGACTGACTAGATCAAATTGGTTAAAACTAACTTTTAACATACCAAATCTTCCTGTCCTGAAGTATGTGGAATACCCTCTGCTTAGTTTTTTATTTCTTTCATCATATTTCTGTATTTTTCCTCATGGACATCTTGTATTTTTTTTTAAGTTTTATTTTAGGGGTGTTAACAGTAATCACAGATTCTAACATCACCTTCCACTTATTTTTTTGCTGGTACATAGAAAACAATTGACTTTTGTTATGTATCGGAAATCTCCCTACACCTGCTTAGTACTTTCAGCTTTTGTGTGGATTCTTTTAGACTTTTCTAATGGACATCAAATGCTCTGAAGCCTTGGTCAATAGAGTCTTTGTTTCTTTGCTTACCATTCCTTTCAATGTTTTATTGGCAGTCTTAGAAAATGCAATGGGATAAGATTAGGAGATTAAATGCAGGCTGACTGGAAAGGCCAAAATAATACCATTCACAGATGACATAATTATCAGTGTCAAATGGTCTTTTAGCCCCTTTTTGTTTGCATTTTGTTTTGTTTCATTTGGTTTGGTGACAGGGTCTCATTATGTAGCACAGGCTGCCCTTGTACTCACAAGGTAGCTCAAGATGGCCTCAAACATGCAATTTTCCTGCCTCAGTTTCCAAAGTGCTAGGATGACAGACATGTCACAGCACATCCATATTTCTTTTAGCATCTGTTAAGAAAGTCATTTGATTTTACATCTTTTGCCTATTCATGTGTTATATTAACTGATTTTTGAATGCTGAAGCAGTTGCGGCAACTTCACTTATCATGGTATATAATTCCTTTTATAAACTAGTGGATTCTTTTGCAAATACTGTATCGTGTTGGGACCTTTTAATGTGTATTCATGAGAGAGATCATTCTTTAGTTTTGCTTCCTTGTGTACTTTGTCTAGTTTTAGAGTGATGCTGGCTTTATAAAATGAGTTGGGACAGCCTTTCTACCTTTGTCTTTTGAAAAAGATTGCACAGAATTGCTTTAAATTTTCTTTAAATGTTGGTGAAATGTACTAGTGAATCCATTTGGGTCTGATGTTTTCTGTTTTGGAAGGGATTGTGTAAGGTTTTCACACACACTGCTAAACATGCATACATCATATATTCATACATACGTACGGGGGTAGAGAGAGCGTAAGGGGGAGGGAAGAGAGAGAGAGAGAGAGAGAGAGAGAGAGAGAGAGAGAGAATGAGGAATTGGTTCAGTTGATGGAAGAAACGGAGAGTCTCGTGACCTTGCCAGTTGCAAGCTGGTGACTCTGGAAAGCTGGTGGTGGTTCATTGCCTGCCTGAAGGCCTGGGAACCTGAGAATGTGATGATATAAACCCAAGTTCAAGGGCAGAGACGAGATAAGATGTTCTGGCTCTAGCAGTGAGTACAAGAAGAAAGCAAAAATTCTTCCTTCTTTTGTTCAGTTAGGCTCTCAAGTATTTGAAGGATGCCCACTCACACTGGAGAGGGCAGTCACTGAAAGCACCAATTCAATGTCAGTCTCATCTAGAAATATCTCATAGACATATCTAGAAAAAAACAGATACCCACGGCCAATTCAACTTTGCACATAAAATTAACCTCACAGTTATTGCTATTGATTTGATTTCATTAATAGACAAACTATCTCATATTGTCTAGTGCATCACATGTCATTTTAACAAATTGTATTGTTGTCAGGCACATTTCATATGTTATTGAATTTTTAGCATAAAGTCATTCATAGCAACACCTGATCAAAGCGAAACCCTGACTATGAGAAGTCGGGTGCCTGCGCCCACACCCGATCCCAGCCACCAGGCTCTGCTCCTCCCCCACTGCCCTGTTTCCCTGGTCATCTATTTCATTAGCAACGTGTCAAACATAACTTCTCCAGTGCAGTTACTGACGCCTACTTCACCTTTGCTCCAAGGAAGGAAAGCAGTTTCTACCTCGAAACAGCATCTACCCCTCAGCACAGGCTTCTGGGTGTTTTGTCAACAAGCTAAATAAAGGAAATTTTTATCTACCTGGTTTTGTTACCAACTTGAACAAAAGCAAAGTAACCAGAATTCTCTTCTTTACCTCTAAGAAAGAGCATAAGTCTCCAAAATTCTGTCTTTTCTACTTTCTTTAGATTGCTGAGCCTGTTAACATTTTGCAAACTGACTAGGAAGTCTACTGATTACTCTTTTTCAGTCACTGTGATAAAAGAAGTAACTTAAGGAAGGAAGGATTTATTCTGCCTCAAATTATGGAGTGTAGTCCTCTACAGCTGGGGGTGCAGCCCTCCGCAGCAGGGGGTGCAGTCCTCCACAGCAGGGGGTGCAGTCCTCCGCAGCAGGGGGTGCAGTCCTCCACAGCAGGGAGGGTATGGTGGTAGCAGCAGTGGTGCAGCCCTCCGCAGCAGGGAGTGCAGTCCTCCACAGCAGGGGGTGCAGTCCTCCACAGCAGGGAGTGCAGCCCTCCGCAGCAGGGGGTGCAGTCCTCCACAGCAGGGAGGGTATGGTGGTAGCAGCAGTTCCTGGCTGTGGTAAGAGAAGTACAGGCAGTGACGGCACTGCGGCAGCAGTCAGGAGGGAGAGAAGACCAGAAATGAAGCCTCCTGTAACCCTCAAAGCCTACTCCCCCAGCCCAATGACCCATTTCCTCCAGCTAGGCTCCACTGCCTAACTTGTTTTTAAACTCCCAAAACAGCGCCACCAGCTGGGAAGCCAAGTGTCTGAACGCTTGAGCCTATTGGGGGACATTTCACATTCAAACTATAGCAGGAAGCATTAGCAGAATGTTTGGTTTACAACAACTGGACAGCCTTCCTCCTAAAATCAGGAGAGCTAAAATACAGACGAGAAAATTGGGAAGAGAAACCCTTGACCCTGTTTCTTCTGCAATCCCTTGCAAACCATTTCTTTCCTTGAATTTCTCAGAATCACAGATGTAGCTTCAAATCTCTCCACGGTATTTCATAGAAGGGAAATTCACAGCCTCATTGAAGGAGAGGCTAAAGTTCCAATGAACCTTGCCAATAACGAACAACATTATTGTTCCTTTGTGAAGAACAGAGATAAGTGAGAGTTGACAAATTCGGTGATGAACTAGAATCCACCGTCACTATCGCTGCTTCTTGCCTGATGCTACCCACCATTCATGCTTGAGAGGGAAAGGTAAGGGGAACTGTGGGCCGAATATTGGTAGTTTAAGTTCTCCCTTTCCTTACATTTTCACATTGAACCAAAAATAATTTACATACAGACTATGATCAAGAATCTTCTCATGCATTTTATTCCTCTCCAACTTTCTCCAGCCAGTGGAAAAAACAAGGGTTATAAAATGATGTGTGCATGTTCACAATAGTAACTTTAAGAAATCTAAACACTTAATCGCTACAATTGTTTCTGTTGCTGGAATGAATTCAATAATTAAGAATACTGGATTTCACTGTAGTGAGTAAAAGGCTGATGGTGACAAGGTCAGCCTAAGACATGAAGGAATAATAAGTATATTCTAATAGATGTTCTCTAACACTTATCACCAAAGGCATTATTATAATAATAAAAAGAAACAGAAGTGCACATGAACAGAGCAAGTGATTTGTTAAGGGTGCATTTTGTCCAGAGCACTGAGTTAAGTATTATGGGGAACACAAAAGCAGCAAAGGAGATTCTCTACATGAATACAAGTCATCTTTTCTTCATTTAGTGTGTGTAGTATGTGTGTGGGAAGTGGGGTTGCACATGCCTGTAGGCCGAAAGTCAATGTCAGGTGTTTCTGAGGCAGGGTGTCTCACCAAACTTGAGCTTACCATCTCTACTAGGCTGGCTGGCCAGCAAGCCCCAGGAGCTATCTCTTCAGTGTCTTGACTTTCTATTCTGCAATAGAAAATAGAAATCTATGATTCCCTAAATCTATCCAGAACGCAGATACTACTTGATTTGAGCTAAAAGTCAGATATAAATAGTTTCAATTTCCATGAATTCATTCGAATCACGTAGTACCTTCCTTCTTCTGATGGCTGAGGACCTACAGCTCTGGAGAGAACCAATTTCGTAGGTACCTAGGAGACTCATGGGGGCAGTGGGCCAGGTACACTGTATAAAATGAGAATGAAAAGTAAAGAATGGTGTTGGTGTGAGGTGCTGAAAAGAGCCATGTGACCCAAAACACTAGGTTACAGTGATCAGACACATAACACTCGGTTTTTGCCTTCCTTTTGTCTGAAAATAAATCTTATATTGAATTTGCCTCCATATAGAAAGGGTTGGTGCTTTTATGCATACAGAGAGACAGAGAATCAATGTTTTTCCTTAGGGAGGCTACAGTTTTAATTAATATCTCCTAATTGATGCTGACTTCAATTGACTGATGACAGTTGCATGATGAACTGCTGCCCAGCTCAATGGGTACAGTACCCCATGAACTCAACCATGCAGAGAAGTCTTTTGTTTGTACTGGCCTCTGTCTAGGTAATGCTTAACTCTTGAAATACTGAAGCCTTAGGAGACCAAATAGTTCAACCTTCTAAATGACTTTTTAAAAACATCACAACACCCCTACCTCCCACAGTCTATAGGATCTGCTCATTCCATTCAAGCTCTTCCCTTCCTGTCCCCCTTGGCTCATCTGCGGCATTCCATACATGGATTCATCTTGGGAAAGATGGTCACGGAGTACCATTACATGCTAGGTTTTCATATTTGCCTTATAGATTTTTAAGTAAAAGAACAAGTCACTGGAAAATAACGCAACTAAATGCACACATGACTAACAATAGTGTTTTATAGTTAACACACGCAGCTACAATGACTGCCAAGCAGATGCTGAGTTGCAGAATGGGCAGAGCTAACGAAGGAAGGCCAGGGTCAGGAAAGAGTCTCGCCACCAGCACATCACAGATTGAGAAGAGAGTGAAGTTACTGGCTGAAGGAAAATATACACTTGACAAAACATACACAAATCAGATGCAGGAGAGCAAGCAGAGAAAGAAGAAAGATATAGGAAAAAGGTAAGACATTTTACATTTTTAACTATATATTAGAACTCTTTCTAGAACTTGTAGAGGAGAACAAAACACAAAGTCATTTGAGTGTTTGAACTCTGGTAAAATGTCTCCTTATAGCTTATGAAATCTATCATAGTAGAGCTTGAAAACAAGTTTTATTTTGTCCTCAAAGTCCCTCAAACATAAATAGATAGTTCATATGGTTGACACTGACAGTAAAATTATTCCTGACATTTTCAAACCAATAAATCAAATTTGTCATATATTTTTTCACAAGTTCTTGCATGTGATGCACAAGTAATGCCTTTCTTTCAGAGAGGCTACGTGCCCTGCCAGAGGTGACAATTCCAGGGCTAAACCACAAGTAGGCCTTAGACAGATTCGCAACCTTTTTTCTGGTCACACAATCATTTGACAGTCTGAGGAAAGTCACAAGTCAAACACCTTCCCAGAAAAGTAAACAGACAAATATATCTTATCATATAATTATAGGTAAATGCCCCCTCCTTACCTCAGATTGATAACAGACAAATTTAGAGGAGTTACAGGGCCATAGTCAGCCCTAACATGAGCTACAAAAAAAGGATGCTGAAGACATTTGGTGTTGCTCCACTTACTGGCTAAGTTAAGCACTGAAAAGGAGCACAAAACCTGTAAAGAGGAAAGGGGAATGGGAGAAGAGAAATTGCTGACCATATAATATGTCATAAAATACTAAAGAAAAGGGGTTTTACACCTCCTAATCTCTACTTTGTGTGTATGAGTGTATTGCCTGTATGTACATTAAGTACACCTGTGTGGTACAATGCACACAGAGGTCAGAAGACAGTGTCGGATCCCCTGGAACTGGAGTTACAGATGGTTGTTAGCTGACATGTGGGGGCTGGAAACTGAACCTAGGTCCTCTGCAAGAGCAGACAGTGTTCTTAACTGCTGAGCCATTTCTCCAGCCCTTTCGCTGCTTCTTTTTAGGCAAAAAATGAATCTAGATTAGCAATCACAGTAATCTTATATAAGGCATAACTTTCTGAAAAGCTGTCCTGCAGAAGTAATTATAATTTTTGATGAAAGGTAGTTCTAAATTATCAGAGACCATACATAAATGTGGTACTATAGCATCTAAATTAAACAAGGCCACGTCAACAGCACTGAAAGCCCAACCTTGTTCTAAATATCTTTCAGGAGACAGGTATGTCAAAATTTTCATGTACATGCTCTTCAGGGGCTAAACATTAAGGACAATTTGAATGTTCTTCTTTGTATTTTTCTATCTTCTAAAATTCTTACCAAAAAAAATGTTTAGAATTAAGGGTACATCTCCATGGGGCTGGAGAGATGGCTCAGCAGTTGTGACCACTGGCTGCCCTTGCAGAGAACCTGGGTTTAAATCCCAGCACCTCATGGCAGCTAACAACCATCCATAAGTCCAGTTCCTGGAGATCCAATGTCCTCTTCTGGCCTCTGAGAGCACTGCACGATGTGGGTGCACTTATGCTCAAGCAGGAGTTAACTCTCATGCACATAATTTTTTTTAATGCATCTTCCTGGGACTGGGAAGAAGATTCCCTGGTTAAAGCCCTTGCTGCACAAGTCTAAAGACTGGAGTTCAAATTCCCAGAAACTCATGTAAATGCTAGGCGTGACAGCTCACCTGAAATTCCTCTGAAGGGGGAAGGTTGTGACAGAAGATCCAGAGCAAGCTGGCTAGCAAGACCAGCCATACCTGCAAACCCTGCCTCAATGAAGAAGACAGAAAAGTAATGGAGAATGATTCGAGATGTCACCTCAAACCTCCAATGCTCACCCCCATAATGAGCATGCCCCCCACACTTACACATGCAAGAACATGCACAGAAACACATGTGCACAACACACACACACAAAGAAAAAAAAAGGAAAAAGAATGCATCTGTAGGACACATTTTCTCAATACCAACTCAAGTGTAATTTCAGTCATATGAAAAGATAGGTGTTTGAAGTCTAAGGAGGGGAGAAATTCATAGAGTTCAGAAAAGAATAAACACAAAGACTAAAGAAAGGTAAGGAGAAGCCACAGTGTAGTAGTGCATCCAAGGAGCAATGTAATATGAGTGTAATCAGAACTAAGCTCAGGGCACAAGAATACTCTTTAACACAAAATATATAATGGGTAATACAAAACCCATGCAAGGTGCGTACCCACTTGTAAAGTTTGTCCTTGCCACATACCCACCAGTCCATCAAAGCTTTTATGGAGTAGTCTGTATGCATGGACTCTTCCATTCCCACCATTATTTTCCATAACCATGGAGAGTCTCTGCCTCCATCCTTTTGTTGGGGGACTAACCCCTGCTATGTGCCATCAGCCTGGCTAGCTGATGACTCTTCTCTTACCTGACCAGCAATAGGCTGATATAATTTGCTTTCCTCTCATGTGATCTGTTTGCTGCAGGACCCGGTGACTACCATTCTGGTCACTGAATTAAAATCATGATGTAGAAATGACACTAACAATGTTTTTCAAACAGCAAATGGAAAAACTACAAAAGATTCAGGTCTCAGCTGCTATGCTGTAAGATGCTCAAAGGTATGGCTAGGCATATTTTACTCAGCATATCTAATTGGTGCTCACCAATTATTAGATTAAATTAAGGACTACACATCTATGTTGAATACTCTACCTTCCAAAATGACTCTGAGGTAAATATTGTCATAATATTTTCTGTTTCACATATAAGGAAAGCACCCCAAAAAGCTGATATTTTTGAGCTGAAGTCACATGGCTATTTTGTGGCAGTGGACGGTACTAGAAGACCTGAATCTCCATACGCCACATCCCCTTTACAAGCCTGTTTGCCTAATTATAACTATACACGGGCTAAAAGTCAGAATGATGTAGAAAGCTTTCCAAAAGGCACCTAACCTTTCTTTTCAGCTATCAAGCACTTGACAACATGCTTAGTAGGCAGCACAAGTTAAAAAAGACAACTTTCATCTCCATATCACATCTCTTGAGTGTCAGAGACAAGGATTTATCGGTTCAGGTTAGTACAAGGGCAACATTAAGAGAGCATATCAACCACCTGTCCTCCTTAGTATAGTGGTGAGTATCCCCACCTGTCACTCTGGAGACCAGGGATTTGAGTCCCTAATAAGGAGTCAGCAGACAAGTCTGTACTCTTGGTTCATAGAGACGGCTCAGCAGTTAAGAGCACTTGCTGTTCTTCCAAATGGGATCCCAGTTTGATACCCAGAACCTGTCAGGTGGTTCACAACCACCTAACTTCACCTCTAGGAGATCTGACCCTCTTCTGGACTGAGGGAACCCACACACATGGGCCCATATACACATACACATAAATAAAAATAAGTCTTTTTTTTTGACAAAAGAAAGCATACCAACGACTATATAGTTACTGTTCTAGTTTGCTTTCTATTACGGTGATAAAACACTGACCAAAATCATCTTCGAGATAAAAGAGTTTATTTGGCATACATGTCCAGATCAAAATTCATCCTTGAGGGAAGTCAGGGCAGGAACCTAGTGGCAGAATCTGAAGCATAGACCACGAAGGAATGCTATAGTACATACAGGCTTGCTCCCTTGGTCTGTGTTTAGCCTGCTTTCTTCTAAAATCCAGGACCATCTGCCCAGAGATGGCACCACCCAAAATGGGCTAGGCCCTCCCACATCACTTAACAGTCAAGAAAACACCTCATAGACCAATCTGATAGAGGAAATTCCACAACTGAGGTTTCCTCTTTCCAGGTGTGTGAAGTTGACAATTGAACCTATCCAGTACACTTACAAGAAGGAAGGGAGGGAGGAAGGAAAATCAGGAGCCAGATCACATTAACAGGGGTTAGATTTACGTTTAGAGTCAGGCAAAAATCTATTTGTCCCTTCCTATTCTTTATATCCAGCTTACACTTTCACAAACTAATTGTTCATGCAGCTCAACAAAGTCAATCAAGCTTCCTCTCCCTTTGCCTAATTTCTATTCTCAGGATACCTCTGGAGCACACAGAGCTCTGCCTACACAGGAGCAGGTAACACAGCACCACATTTACAAGAGACGACAGCTCCTACTGGTTTCTGTAATTCTACCTCAAAGATAAGCTAATAAAGGGAGAGGAAACGAAGCAGGAAAGGTACACTTTTCAAAGTTAACTTCAGATTTAACTGAGGGCTTAAACTTAGCCACATTGTTAGAGTCTCAGAGGTGAGGTTCCTAAGCACACAGGAATGCTAAACGAGCTGTGTCAGATTTAATGGCAAAAATATTAAACTAAAAGACAAATTGATATAGATGAAATCTTTCATGTAAATGCCCCCAAATTTCACTCATTACCCAAAAGGAAAAAAAAAGTTTATAAAAGTCACTGTTCACAGTATTACTTGTGTTAAATCCTTTCTCTAAGTTTTTCTACACATTTTCAATGAACATTAAATACAGCATCATAGGAATCTGTTGCTTCAGCACCTTTATACTCTAAAATAAGGATATTTCACTTCCAATGATTATTTGCCAATCGAGAATCCAAAAATCACATTTTTATTTTTATTTTATTTTTAAATATGTGTGTTTGTCAGTGTGCAGGTACGTGCAAGTAAGTCAAGTGCCCACAGAGGAAAGAAGAAGGTTCCAGATTCCCTGGAGCTGGAGTTACAGGTAGTTGTGAGCCATCCAATTTGGATGCTGGAAAATGAATTCAGGTCTCCCAATCAGCCTCTGGCACACACAATCCATGCCTATACCACTGTCCAACTTCAGATAATCACCCACTTAACACTTTTGTGCTCTAATCTCTATTTGCTTTTTAAGTCTCAGTTTAGATGTTACCTATAAAGACCCTTCTCACAAAATCCCTCCCTTCTAGCCATTCTTTCTCAAAGTAACCCTGTGTTTTTCCTACTCGGAAACAGCTCAAATGAATAAGTGAAAAGAAAGCAAGTGATAGATCAAAGGGTATTCTTTTTGTAGGAATGTATCCATTTTATATCTATGATGCATTGGCAAGCAGAGCCACTGCAGGAGGCAGAGAAACTTAATGAATATTCCCCTTTAGTCTCACAAGGGCACACTACAATATCCTCCTATGACACAGGGCTAATTTCAGGCTGGTTTCAAGGTCACATGGGGGTGGGGAGTGGTAAAGCTGATTTGATTTTTGAGAGCTTCCTAAACAGAACATGTGAGAGTGCATCAAATAAGGTTAACTTACATGCTGAATATTGCAAACTGCAAATTATTTGTAGAGTGCCATTTAAGATTTTTTAAAAATTAATGTACTATATTTTTGCCAGATTTTATTTTTAAAGCAATTTTAGTTAAACAAGGGAGATTTCTCACATATTTCTGACACCATACATGTATCATTCTCTATTATCATCATTACCCACTCGAATGGTACACGTTTTTCAGCCAGTCAGGTCATACTAACATCATTACCAACCAAAATGAATAGTTGGGTCAAATTTCACTCTTGGTGTTTTACATCCTATGGGTTTGTTCTGGGGACTATTCATGTCCCCCTCCCCATTGTGCTGTCATAGAATGTTCTTGGGAATACCCAGCCCCCCTCATTGTGTGGTCATAGTGTTCTTCGGAATATCCACACACCTACCACTGTGCTGTCATAAGGCCTTCTCCCACCACTGTGCTGTCATAGGGTGTCCTCGGGAATATCTAAGCACCCACCACTGCACTGTCATAGAATGTTCTTCCAGCCCCCCTCATTGTGTGGTCATAGTGTTCTTGGGAATATCCACACACCTCCCACCACTGTGCTGTCATAGAGTGTCCTCGGGAATATCTAAGCACCCACCACTGCACTGTCATAGAATGTTCTCAGTAATGTCCACATACGTACAGTGTTCTCGGGAATATCCATGCTCCCCACACACACATGTTGTGCTCTTATAGAGTGTTCTCAGGAATATCCACACACCTACCACTGTGATGTCAGAGTGATCCTACTCCTAGAGAATCCCTGCACATAGCCTGCTCATCACACTTTGCTCATCCCATCCTCCAACTTCTGCATCCGGTGGAAACCACTGGCCTTTTTAACTGTCTCTATAATTTTGCCTTTTCTAGAATGTTACATAGGATTTTGATGACCCAAGAAAACAGAAACATCATCCTGAAAGGACTTACTTAATTACAGTCCCCCATTAATTACCCTGTGGTTCTGAAACACTTTAGAATCTTTCAGTCGTTTTTTAAAAAATGAGCATTTTGATCACATTCAGACCCCCTCCCCCATCTCTGCCCCACCTTACTACCTCCCCACTTCATGTTCTCTGTTATTTTTAAATTTTTTAAAGGCCTTTAAAGCCTAATTTTTGTCCCCAAATACTTTTAGGCATGGTTTCACACCTGGTGCTTACATTTTTACATGTTAAAAAAGTATATAACTTCATGGTTATGCCTTAAGAGGGGCACACGGCCTACTTCTACAAAACAGATTTTGTGTTGTTATCTGGGCCTTGAGAAAACCAGTGAATGCAGGGAAGGGTAAAGGAAAGAGTAAGATTTCTCTGTGCTTGAAGCCTCTCAAGTTTCAGTTCCTTCTTTCCCTCATCTCTGGGCCCCCAGGGAATTAAACCAGCAAGAGATGGAAGATGGGTGAAGAAGAAACAGCCACCCCAAGGATCCAATGAAGACCCTTCCTTGAAGACATCCCTACTATGAAAAAAAATTAGTACACAAGGCAGGAAACTAGTGTTCTTTCAAGCACATAAATGAAACACAGAACTAAAATCTGTAACAAAAGGAATTCATCTGAAGCTGTATCAGAAAGCTACCCTAATATTAGAAGATTTTTCACAGTTAGAAGAAGTGACATGGCATCAGAAATAACTCTTTCATTCCTTCAATAGCTGGGGAAGAACTAAGGATGCAAACCTGTGATGCTCAGATTCCCAAGATCCCTACTAACATATACCACAGCATTAAGCAGAGAACTTATTCAGCTACCTATTTTTAAGTGACACTTGAAAAATTAACACCATCAAGTTTTCTAAAAATAGAGCAAATCAACTTTGTTTCGCTTGTTAGAGACATGCACAGCACATCCACCCACTGCCTGCTTCTTTAACTGCAGGAGTCATGGAGATGCAGTTACATAAAGAATAAAACAAAGACAAAATTCATCTCCTACGCATAATATAAATGGCAATGACTTCAGTCCTATTAGCAAATAATTTTTCAGGATATACTCTGAGATCTGCATACTAGTACTCAAGAAAACACAAGAAAAATATGGGATGTAGCCTATGTAGCTAAAGTTTACAGTAAAGGAAGAGGATAAACAAAGTCCATGAAACAGTAAATCAGGGAACACACAGCACTATGTGCCTAACGAGAAAATGCTACTTAAATATTCTAAATATTTAAAATAGGAGAGTAAAAATGAGGAAATGCTTTTAAAAGAGAACACAGTCTAGAGGGAGTCTGACATTGGGTGGGATTTAGGCTGGTGATATAAGGAGGAAGAGGACAGGGCCTGTCTAAACATAGAGAAGAAAAACAAAACCAACAAAAGGGAATTGCGGTGGGAAGCTATGAAATTGTGTTACTCAGCTTTCCATCACTGTAGTAAATACACAAGGTAACCAACTTGGTTGATTGAAAGGTTGTTTGATGAAAAAGGTTGTTTTGGCTTAAATTTTTACAGGCTTCAGTTCATGATTGGTTGGCAGGCCCTGTTGTTTTGCACCTATGGAGGAAATGTGTAGCAAAGCAAAAGTGCTTATTGCATCACAGGAAGAGGAAAAAAGGAGGAAGGGGCTAGTGTCCCAGTCTCTCCTTCTCAGCAAATGGCAGGAAAACCTCATACAAACCCCTCTCTCTTAAAGGTTCCTCTTCCTCCCAATAGTGCCACACTGGGGACCGTCTTTAACACACAGGCCCTTGAGGGACGGTCCAGATCTGAGCTATGGGAGAAGTCATCTAGCAGTATGAGATGAATGAGGGCACCCCCACCCTAAATGGCAACCAGTCAGCAGTCAGTGAACTAAACTGAAGAATCTACATCAATACATTGGTACATGGGAGATACATGGGTGGTGTCCTGCAAGAAGCTTCCCCGGGGAGAGCTGTAGCTTAGAAACAGCACTGCCAAGAACTGTCGCATCCGGTCCTGTGGCAAAGTACAAGCTCTGGTATGAGAAATACCCGTTTGTTTTTGTAAAACTGAACTTAGTATCTATTTTGAGATTCCCATTCTGTTGAACCATAAAAACTAAATCTCATCCAACCCAAGGTAATCCCAGTGTCCAGTTTCCCCTTGCTCAAGGTCGCTTATGAATTCTAGGAGACTTCAAAATACTAGATTTGGGGACAGAGAAGGGGAAGGTTGGGAAGGAGTCCTCAACTTTTATCATGCAAAAAAATCATAGCTCTTCGACACCAAGTTCACCTAGACTTGCAGTCATCCTGCTGAGTCCTGTCACAAGCCTTCTGCATGTCTGGCTCTCTTATGGGTGTACACACGCCCTCTGGTCATAGAAATGTCCCTTGAGTATGTCCCAAAGTGACCCTTGCCACAGGAATTTGCAGCACTGTGCCTGTCCTCAAGCTATGCAGCTACCTCTAGTTCTTCAGCCATGCTGGCACACAGAGCCCTGTTACCACCACAGACTCTTTTCTGAGGGGGGCAAATTTGATCTAGAACACTTGGGATCCATTCCTTTTGTGCCTGGGGTGGGAGACAGAATTTAAAATTCAAGAAAATGATTCTTTTTCCTGAAAAAAAGAAATAAGTTCAACTTCCAAATGAGAATAAATATGATAGGAAATAACAGGGAGAGGCACTGTTTAGCACATCTAACCATTCCAACATGAAGCCAAGCAGGTTGGAAACAGGGTACATACTAGGACATCTCTAGGAATGAAGATTAAATAGGTAAATTTACAGACATTCAAAGGAAAACTTGACAATAAGAGAGGATAGTAAATCAACCCTTACTATTAACAGAGGTTAGCATTGTCTAAGGGTAGTTATGCTCAAACTAATATATTCCAACATCAAATCCATAGAGAAGACATTTAATAAAAATCACCTCAAACTCAAATTCTGTTCTATACATTGAAAACAAACACTAGAACAAGAGAAAGTTCCAAGAAAGTCCTGAGATCACAGAACTGAAGGACAGAACTTGAGTGTTTGACTTTGGGCTTCTCAATAATTCTGAACCAAACTTGAGATTTGGGGATTTATTTCCATGTATCCCATGTGGCCAAAATTAAATAGATACTGATTTTAGTGGTATCTAAACACCAGGATCTGAACTTGAGTTTCTCATGCTCTAATGATCTAAACACATACATACATACATACACACACACACACACAAACACACACACACACACGCGCACACACACACAAAGCCCTGTCTTCAAAATACATATTGTTAAATAAAAGGTTTAAAATTTATCAAATTTGAAAATATTCAACCACATTTTATATCATTTCAGCCTTGTAAAAACCCTCTCATCACTTTTTCTGTTTTCCACCATACTTACTGCCCACTAAAACAGTTACTAGGAACACTGTGTGTGTGTGTGTGTGTGTGTATTTACATTTTTATACTTATCTATACGTATTTATTTATATGTATTATCCTCTTGCCTGGCTAACGTGTAGGTTTTATGAAAGACTCTTCATTATTTTGCACATTGAAAACATTGCTCAATAACTAATTTTTAAGCAGTTTAGTTAGTTACAACTAAATTTATAGCAACTCCAGCTTAATGCTTGAGAAATATAATTCAAGCATAAATGAAACACTTTCACATGAATAGCCTAGAGCCTCACTGGCATAAAAGTAAATTAGGTGTTCACTAGACTCTGGAGAACTAAAAACCAGGTATTTTAATAAACAATTAATATACCTTAAAGCAGACGATACAGTATAGTCCACACCAAAAATGAATCAAGAGTTAGAAACCATGACCTTCAGGTAATGCTAAGACCCTCATTGCTCAAGAAAAATGAACAGCATTAAGAAACCCATCTGTGAGGGTCTGGTATGGGTAATCACAGCTGTTCTGATTTCAAGACAATAATGGCTATGTCCTGCCCAGAAGACAGTGTTCTACAACACTGAGGGATTCTAGAAATGTTAAGCAAGACATCTAAAGGATGACAAAGGGCACAAAAAAGGGGGGGAGGTCAGAGTTGGGGATGGAGGGGTAGTTGAGACCCCAGATCCACCTGACTCCAGAGACCAGCTCTTAATTTCCACCCCAAAAACACAAGAGGAAAGGTGACAGATCCTGAAGCCAGGCTGGACAACCAGAGAACTGATCTCTTCAGCTCTGCACCAAGGTTCTCCTGCTTTTGTTGTCTTCAGTTACAAGAGATGCTTGAGGGACCTCACATAGCTGGAACTCGAAGGATTTTTTCTTTTAAGCATTTGGAGCACAACTCACTGATTCTTAGTTCTGAACACTGTGTATCTAATTAAAAAAAAGAAAACATACTCAATCAAGATAACATGCTATTGAAAACAAACATGACGATTCAAGAATAAGCTGTTTATTTGTTCTCCTGGTGGAGGGGAGGAAGGGCTTGTAAGGTTCATGAGACTTAGGAGACATCTCTCTCCTAAGATTTGTAAGGGGCAACAATTTCCAGGGAGTGGGTCCTTCTTTGGTAGTACTGCTGCCCATAAGTTGCCAATGCTCCTGTAACCAATCACAGTTTCACCAAAAAGCAAAGCAAACCAGCAGGGGAGGAGAGGGAAACACATCTGGGCCTGGCAAGATGGGGTAAATGCTCTTGTTACACAGATCTGAATTCGATCCTCAGAACCCATGAAAAGGTAGAAGGAGAGAACTGATTCCAGAGTTGTCTTCTGGTCCCTTCACAGGCACTGTGGTACATGTAGGTGTGTGCGCATGCACACGCGCACACGTGCACACACACGAACAATAATAGCAAATACTTTAAAGTGATGCTTCTAAGGAAATAATAATATATAGATATGATTCATAAATAAAAAAGAAATGCATCCAAATGCTGCTCTGTGGGGCTCTTTCCACTGGCAATATGAACTTCAGGCCACTCTATTTTCAGAGCATCTTTTTATTTCTGTTGAGGTTGCTCACTCTCAGTCTCTCATCCCAGAGTAATGTTCTCTCTGTTTATCTCACACTGAGCATCTCTCATCCAGGCACCTGCCCCTCCCAACAGGAAGCAGAACTTGTCATATACAGAGAGAGAAGCCAGGCCTCTCCTGCCCACCAGCATATGCCAAGCCCAGCAGTGGCCTGGCACACATAAATGAATCCTGATATGAATAGAGCAGGGCATGGCCAGCCCAGAACTAACTGTTCTGTGTATAAGGCCTGGGAACATACCCAGCAGTGAAATGTATTCAATGCATCCAGGATAATTTCCCACAAAACCAGAGAAAATGGTTTTCTCTGTCAAGTGCCTGAGTCAGGAATTTGGAGCCTTGGTACTGACACCAGGGCTCTGACAGAAGATGAAACAGAGGGGTAAAATAAAGACTCCACTTGTTTAAGCTGATTTGCCTCAGTTCCCAAAGACCTGATGCCACAGCAACTTGACATTCAAAACATGGTGGACCATCCTGACCTCTCTTAAAGCTTCTGCTTCCACAGACCTGGGCTTCAATCACTACCGCTGACTACTATAAACAATTCTGCTGTACACTGAAGGATTATTAAATATAAAGGTAAGAGATCAGTGACAAAACACAACTGGGATAGTGAGGTGCTACGCTGGATCTTCAAAGACACAGAGCTTAGAGAACCAAGGGCAGAGGGGTTAGACAAGATCAAGGGCATGTGCAGAGAAGCAGAGTTGAACATGGCACATCTGAAAGGCAAGGAGCACACTAGACTAGATGGAAGCAGGTTTCATTCCTTAGAGGAAGGAGATACAATGTGTCCGTGTCCTTCCAGGTCATCTTAATGTCAGATAAGCCATCTGGCACTGTGAACAGTAGAGGTGGCTCAGCCTTTAGGGGCACTGGCTGCTCTTGCAGAGAACCAGGGTTCAATTCCCAGCGCCAACAGGACAGCTAACAACTGTTTGTTACTCCAGTTCCAGGGACTGTAATAGCCTCTTCTGGCCTCTGCAGGCATTGCATGCATTGGGTGCACTTAAATACATATAAGCAAAACACTCATAAAATAAAATGAATTTGAATGAAAAACACAGACACACACACACAAGGATAGCAGTATTTCCTACAAGTGCTCTTGGTGGCCATGATAGGTTGACTTGGAGTTTAGAATGACCTGAGAATGATCAGAACAGTGCAATGATTCACTGTTCACTATGAAGATCCACACTCATGTATTGGCAACTGCAGTAAAGAAAAGCAGATAGAGAAGACGACCTGCCAGTCCTCACCAGAAGCCCCTTCCAGGAAGTGGAATGGTGGCACTGCCATCCATCCTGGGGACCCCACAGTGCTTGTGCACACTGGCAGTTACAGGACCTAATCCTATCTTGCCTTTCTTCACCCTGAAAAACATGCATGACTGACTTTCCCAGAAAATTCTGCAGATCTCTAATTCTGAAGTTCCCTTTACATCTTCCGTATTCCTTCTCTCCAATCTGGATGGTGTCAAAAATGTGAAGCCAGGTTTCAATGTTTATCCCTGCACCACAGCAGAGCATCCCTCTATCTTTCCCTCTACAGTCTCTCTTCTCTATTGCCTTTGGAGTTAAGCTCATTGAAAATGTTATTTGCCAAAATACCTAATTACCATCATGATAAAAAAAAAAGTGGGTTATAGATAACAAAAAGAATTGCCCTTCTCTGTTTCCAGCTTAGTGTTTTTTCAGTTTCTATCAGTTTACCTAAAAGATTAGGCCATTAATCTCCAGTCTCTCAAAGCAAGCCTAGAAATAGCACAACCCTCATTTCAAGACTAATACATGGCACAAGCCTCATCCTAATTACTCTAATTACATGAAGAACATAATGAGATCCAGCAGCAGATGGCTACAGATTAAGTTCCACAGAAAAGAAATTCTCTCCTATCGGCTCTTATTGAAGAAATTTTGCCTTGAAAAGAAAAATCAGAATTAAATCATTTGTTCAAGAAGCCAAATATAACTTTAAATGCCATCCTACTTTTCTACTTCCTTCAATAATACCTTTCCTTAAAAATGAATTCACTCATTTTATGTAGGTTATGTTACGTAAGTGACAGATAAATTTCTAACTCTCTTTAACAAAACAAAAAATAATACAGAAAGTTTTGAGGAGTTTATACTATGAGTCACACATTCCTATGCTACAAGCCTATGCTGTCATCTCAAAGATAGGCCCTATTAAGTATGGAATTAGGGAAATAACTTAGGCCTAACAACAAAAAGTATCTAAAACATTGCTAATCATGGCTTTAACTAATCATGGCTTTACACACACACACACACACACACACACACACACAGTACCGATCTAACATTTTAATATTCATCACTTCAATCTCCAAAAATGCCTCAATATTTTTGCTTAAAAATGAGTTTGTTAGAGTTGGAGATATGGCTCAGTGGTTAAGAGCATTTCCAGAGGACATGAGTTTGGTTCCCAACACCCACATTGAGTGACTCACTACTGTCTATACTCCAGCTCCAGAGGACCTGACACTCTCTTCTGGCCTCCATGGGCACTGCATACATGTGCACACACATGTACATAAAATGAAAAGTAAAGTCTAAAAACAAAGAAAGACTTTGTTAGCTGGGCATAATGGTGCATGCCTGAGGTGTCAGCACTCAGGAGGACGGGAATTCAAGGCTAGACTTGGTTTAATAGAGAAATCCTGTCTCAAAAAGGAAAACAGTTTTGGGAAGCCATCTCTGGGTCCCCTCTCCACTCTGGGGAGTCTGTTTCTTTTGCATGCTTTGCTGTATGTGCTCAATGGCAGCAGGCTTAAATCTTGAAACTATCTGACTATTCTAATAGTATTGTGTCTGTTCTTTCAGATAAAATATATAAAGCATGACCCCAAAACTACTATCATCACATGCCAGGCCCTCCTTACCCACCTCCAAACACCACAGAGAAGGTAAGCATCAGGGCTGCCACCATCCATAGCTCAAAGGAAATCCCCAGCCACTGCAGAACTGAGTGTGTAAGAAAGGACAGCTAAACTCCTGCTACCAGAGTCACTGGAGATAGAAACTAACTATTCATCCTGGTGTGAAGTCTGGATACAGGAGACCCTTCTTCTGCAAGCTCTGTCTCTTGCTTCATTTCTAATATTATCTCTGCCTGGACTGTTAACATCCATCAAAGCCTCTGCTGCTATGGCACTCTTCAGCACACTAGAGGGAGATGAGGACTCACATCCACCCTTCCTCCCAACCGCCAGCCCAATGTAACATTCTAACTTCACAATCACCTCTCTCAAAAAGTGAGGAGTTTGGCCAGGTGTAGTGGCGCACACCTTTAATCCCAGCACTTGGGAGGCAGAGGCAGGCAGATCTCTGTGAGTTCAAGGCCAGCCTGGTCTACATAGTGAATTCTAGGACAGCTGGGGCTACAGGGAGACCCTGTCTCGAAAAAAGACCAAAAAAAAAAGTGAGGAGTTCCTCTAAGAAGACAACTTCCGGTCACCCTCCTCTGCAGAAATGACACTCAATTTTATTAGCTGATCTGATGCAGAATCGTAGCAGTGATCAGTACAAGAAAGCTCAGGAAATGCTTATTTTCATGCTGATTTTCATTCTGAAAACCTTCTTAGAAGCAGGCACTATAGTGTCATTATATAGTGACACACAAGAAATGAGACCAATGACCCACTCATGCTGTAAACTCATTTTTTTTTCAAAAATCAACTTGAATTTATACATGAAGTTGGCCTAGCTTAAGCCTCTAAGTCGGTTGCCTTAATACCTGACTTGGGTTTTTCTTACATTTTATTTTGATATTTCTTTGGTCAGGTTCATAATAATTTAATATTGAGAAGAGAAAAATGATTCTAAAAACACTTTCAAAAGTCAGCGTTTCTTGTCAAGTGCTTAATTATACTTGAAAATCTGCTTCCCCAGGTGGAAAATATTTACCATTTTTGTGTAGTGTACAGGGGAAGCAGGACTTTGAGACAGTGATTAGGGGCATTTTGTCATTCGCTAGGAACTGGAGGGGTCAGGTCCTGCCTCCTCCACTGTAGCCAATGCTTATAATTTATATGGTCTCAGCATGCATCTTAAATATGCCACACTTTTTCACACTGAAAGCCAGGCACGTCTCTTCACGCACTTTCCAGTTCTCCATCTCTTCCTAGTTCCTCCCTCAGTAATCTGGATGTCTGCCTTGTACAACTTCCTCCTGGTGACCTCTCTATGGTACTGCCAGACACAACTACTTGACATGCCCCACGGCCTCCATACCCCACACAATATCCTTGATAGACCCAGCGGCTATCTTGCAGATAATGAGTTAGTAATCAAGTATCATCCTGTGACTCCAACATAGCAATATGTGTTCGCCACAGTAAACGTGGCACCGGGCTTTGAGTCATAACACCACTCACCTCCCCACCTCCACTTACAGTCTCAGAGTAAGTGGATGGCCCCAACATAACTACAAGGAAAGTGGGAAGATGACATGGCTGCAGTGTGGCTCTAAAGAGGGAAACAGGACTAAGTGAATATGCAGTATTGTCTCTGACCCAGTAAGGTACTTCATGCCTCATGTGTACAGAGTTTTTATACTCATTATCAGCTTCACCACAACCACCCCATGAGATGAATAGCATTGTCCCTTCCTTTTACAAATAAGGAAATTAAGGCCCCAAGAAGTTAAGTAACTCTCCTCAGATTAAGTGGCCTAGCTGAGAGTCAATCCAAACAGTGTGCTTTAGAAGCCACGCTACTTCCCAAACACACAAGGCCCTGGGGTGGGAACTGTTAAGTACAGTGGCCTTCAAATACCTACCAAGTTGTCATAGAAAAGAAAGACTGAGATAAATCCTGAGTCTTGACAACACAAATAAGAGAAGAGACAGAGAAATCTAAGGGAAGAAAAATATTTTTGAGTGAGCCAGGTGCCGTTCTCACATGTCATCCAAGCACTGGTAGGTAATATTTCTCCAGTTTCACAGATGGGAAAACAGACTCAGAGGTTCTAAATAATTCAACTAAGATACTACAGAGCCAGGATTTAAACCCAAGTCTATCTAGCCTCAGAGCCCAGGCAACTATTTACAACAACTCACTGCTGCT
>NW_008346548.1:5982485-5983644 GCF_000622305.1 Nannospalax galili
ATTTATTTATTTACTCTTATTTTATGTACATGAGTGTTATACCTGCATGTGTGTAAGTGCACCCATGTCATACAATGCCCTCGGAGGACAGAAGAGGGCATCAGAGCCCCTAGAACTGGAGTTATAGACAGTTGTTAGCTGCCATGTGGGTGCTAGGATTCGAACATGGATCTTCTGCAAGAACAGCCAGTGCTCTTAACTCCTGAGTCAACTCTCCAGCCCCAAATAATTCATTTTACTCATTCATTCATTCATTCATTCATTCATTTTGTGACTAAGGTTCATTTTTATTTTAAGCTTCCCTTTAGCTGGGATGCAGAAACTATCTGTTTAAAACTTTAAGCTGCTGAAAATTAAATAAACCAAGAAAATGTATCTAAGAAAAATAGAGTTGATCACAAGTCTCAAACAATATACAAACTTAACAGATATGATTAGATTGGAAAGGAGTGGATACAAGAAATAAGTGAGGGACCAGTGAGATCGCTGAGCAGGTGAAGGCACCTGCGGAGAAATTCGATGACCTGAACTCAATCTCCAGGACCCACATGGTCAAAGGAAAGAACCAACTCCCATAAGCTGTCCTCTGACCTCCACATGCATGCCATGGCATGCACCCTCTGCCCCTCCACTAATAAATAATAATGATAACTGGGATTAAAAAAGAAAAGAAAATGAGGAAAGGAAGAGAAAGGGGGAGAGTAAGAGACAGAGAGAGGTGGAAAGAGTGAATGAATGACAGATGGATTTATGATTTCAGAAAGCCAGGTCAGAAGGGCTGATTTTCTGTACATATTCAAATGGAAGAGGTTAGGAAGGAAAAGGTTGCTATAAACCTCAATACCACCAGGAGGATAATTTTTGTAATTCGTGTATAAAGTAACAGAATAAGAAAATCAAGGATGTGGTCGCCTAAGCTCCTCTGAAATAAGGAAAAGGAGAAGAAATGATGAGGAGAAGGTGAAGGCATAGAAGATAATCCAGAAGCTTCAGGGCCACAGGAGACTGAAGGTCACGTAGAGAGAGCAGAAGTGAGAGGATGAGGGCATGGTTGCTGGGATGCTTAGCTGCTCCTTCACTGCCTGGAGCCGACATCCTCACCTTGCTAATAATATTCTCTGCCTTTGGTTTAGAAAATAATGATAAAATTAATAATAAT
>NW_008346548.1:5983709-5995040 GCF_000622305.1 Nannospalax galili
TGAGCCACACATTAAAATGCAGTTTGGGGTTATATAAAGTATCACATTAAAATGTAACACCCTTCAAAATTCAATGTTATTTAATTTCAAAACTGTATTTCAAGAAAAGAAAAAAGCGCCATGGGAATTTTGAGAGAAAAGAGAGGTAGCAATGTTATATCTCCACTAAACAAAAACCTCAGAGGTGGGGGAGGGGAGGGAGAGCTACTGCATTATGAATTTGTCTCTCTGTCACAATGTAGGGACAAAAAACACTAGCTATGTTTAATATTATTATCAATTAAGATTAGGGCAAAAGCTGCATTTCTAGCCCTCAACCCCTGTTAAGCCTGAGGCCATGTACCCACCTGTTGGAATTCTCCCCTTTAGAGAATTATCTTGGTTTCTTTGCCTACTGCTTGATAAAAATACCCGAAAAAAGGAACAGTTCAAGGTACAGAACAGCATGGTGGAGAAGTCAAGACAGCAAAATCTTGAAGCAGCTGGTCACTTTGCATCCTTGGTCAGGAAGAGAGCACCGAATGCCTCCCAGTGCTCAGCACCCTTTCTCCATTTATACAGCCCAGGATCCTATCCAGGAACTGGTGACACCCACAGTGGGTGGGTCTTCCCACCTCAGTTAAAGCAATCAAGATAATCTCCCACAGGTCAGCCCAGAGGCTCATCTCCCAGGTGATTCTAGATTTTGTCAAGTTGACAGAGAGATTAACCATCATACTCCCTTGAATCAAATCCTACAAGCAGAACAAATTCAGTTTGTCTAAAACTGAATTTATCATCTTCCTCCCAAATCTGATGTCTTTACCACTCTAATTAGCAACACCCCAAATAAGAACCTAAGAGATCCAACCTTGATACTCTGCTCTTTCAAATGCTCCTTCACAGAGCTTACCTCCTATGTAACGCCCAGTTGGTCCCCTTCTCTTCATCCTCCTGCCATCGAGGGCCAGGCCCTTATTGCTTCTCCTCACCTCTGCATCAGCTTCTTAATATGGCCCACCCTCCTTCCCCAAAACTTACTTCCCTCTAGTACACTCTGTACCCCACACCAAAATAATTCTTTTTCCCGAGTGCTGGGACTAAAGGCGTGTGCCTCCATGCCCAGCGTGAAAATAATTCCTATAAAAAGTTGCATCCTGTGACAACTGGTACATGGTCTTGAGAATGAATAGACTCCATTCTCCATTGGATATAAACCAAGTTTCTTTGCCTGACAAAGAGGCTTTCCATGCCGGCGTGAACAGCTTCCGCCTCCACCTGTTACCACCTCACACGCTACAGTCAACCAAGTCTCAATTTACAGCAGCACTCAGTGTACCACTTTATGCTTTTTGACTTTCCCTCAGGTAATTCCTGTCTAGAATATGCTCTCCCTCTTCAACAAGTGAGGGTTCAAAACCTATTCCTCTGGGGACTCCTTTGTTCACTTACCTCTTCTTCCACTTCACAAGAGCAAGTATTTGCCCAAGGTCACTGCAAGGGAAACCAGCCATGCCTCCACAGCACCAACACCCCATGTAAACATCTACTTACTAGGGTGTACTCCTCATCAGATCACTAACAGATCAAGGGACTTACCTTCTCTATCTACAGTGCCTGATGTGCAATATATGCCACCGAACAAAAATGAATTGTATTACGTGCCTCAACTTCTACTTGAGGTGATTTGTTACATTTTCCCTTACTTTTCAATAAAAGTACAAGTGAAAGATTTGTAGAAAATTATATTCTGTATGATCAAATCAACAGAAAAATTGAAAAGGCTCTTTACCCAAGTCTCCCAGTGTTAACAGGGCCACATGCACGCTTCTACTATGCTATCTACTATCTAAAGTAACCACTGAGTCATGGCTACATCCTATAAAGAGGAAACTACATCATCTGGAGGCAGTCAGCCCTCTCAGGATGGCATGGCTGGAAAGCAGACGAGTCAATGTTAACTCAGTGTGCTTCTCGCTTAAGAAAAAGAAAATGTAAGTTAAACCAAAAGAAAAGTCAATACAAAGAATAAAAAAAAGAGAAATGCTTCAAGTTTTTCTCTAGCTTCTATTTTCTATTTTCTCCACATTTCAGCAGAATATGCAACTCTGGGTAATGGGGGTCATCTAAGACCATAGCTGTTACTAGAACATACGATGAAGGTAAGTTAAGGTTAGTAGGTCAGTTAAGCATTAATTAGTTTCATTCCATTAGACAACCATTCACTAAACTCTTGCAAACTATCTCACAAACACATGAACCAGCAAACCTGTAAAGACTCTCAATTTAAATCCAGCACCATCATTACAAACTCGAAGCACTAATCTTCCTAATGATGCTTGAACATTTTGGCATCTGAGAGATATTACAAATAGGCACAAGGCATAGCACCAAAAATGAAATTCAAGAAAGAATGCCTGCCTAGAAAGAAAGGTGAGACCAGTTAAGTGTGAGAATTAATTCATGCACTGATTCCAGAGGCAGAAGACACCTTCCTCCAGGGACTGAGCACCTTGCACAGCATATCCCCCTTGCCCCCCCCCTTGAGAACCCTACAGGGCAAATTGTGAGTACTGAGGACTATGAGCTGGTATGAGTTACAGCATCACATTCAGGAACAAGGATGACAAACATAAGACCTCCCACTCCAGGAAGACCTCTGCACTCCAGAGTCATAAAAAAGCGCACCTGGCTTACTTGGTAAAGGTAATCCAGATCATAAAGATTGCGTCAGTTGCTAAACAATGCTTGGAGTTCATCACTCGGAGAACTAAAAGAGCTACAACTCGGGGACACCAGGCAGAAAGCCCAACAACAGTAGCTTTGAAAATCACAAAGGAAGAAAAAACTGTGGCGGCAACTAGCAGGCATGTGACTAGAGGCTCTTGGCAGACAGCCATGCAAGGCGGACAGTCTGTGGGCAGAAAAGTCATGTGGCCTTCTTGCCAGAGGCCAAGAAGGCACAGACAGAGAAGTACCAACTCCTAGCCTTCACCAAGCTAATAATTAATGAGACATTTCTAAGAACAACGAATGAACAAACACAAAGTCTTTCTGTTTTACATGTGCATGACTGTCAGCATTACTCTAACTGGGCTTTATAACGTGGACAAGCTTAAACAACTCAGTAACGTGTTAATCAGTTGTCAAATATGCAAGCAGTCTGGGTTTCACAATGGATACAGGCAGACTGCTAAGCCAAACTGTGAAGTAAAAGCCAAGGATGGTTCAGTTTAAAATATCAACCTATACCAATAGACCAGGAATGGAGACACAGGGTAAAAAAACAGTTCCTATGAAGATGGATGTGATGTCTTTGAGGGAGGCTAAGGGATGCTGGGAGAGAAAAAAATGCAGAGAAGGTCAAAAGGCTACGCTGAAGTCAGTACAGTACGAAAATGTAGTGTATGGAGATCGTCAGCCAGAGTCAGGACCAAAGGAAGGCAAGCAACTGTGGACACCTGTGGAGAGCAAAGGGAGGCGTGAAAAAGCAACCCCAGAAACTAGGTTAGTCTGAATCTCAGGGCATCCATCAGTAGGTAGCAAAGCCTGATTTAAACTCAGGATCCCAGAGCTTCCACTGTTCGACTGTTCCCAAGTCACAGGAAATGGCACAAGTCATACTCTCTCGAAGCTGGGAATCCAGCTTTCAAAACTGTAGACTTTAACGTTTCAACCAAAAAATTACAAACAAGGTTGGAGGGCATCCTGGGTCCAGTGTCCTTGGGGTGTACACCTAAAGGATG
Organism: Nannospalax galili; assembly: GCF_000622305.1. NCBI lineage: Eukaryota > Metazoa > Chordata > Mammalia > Rodentia > Spalacidae > Nannospalax > Nannospalax galili. Next base: position 5,987,435 of record NW_008346548.1, read on the forward strand.
CAAAGCATCTGCCTCTTGTTCGTCAAGAATACAGAAAGATGCAAAGTGTTTCATTTGTAATTGACAGCAAGAGTTCTCCTCAAGAGCTATCTACTGCAAAGGTACTTCACCTGGGTAGTGGGTCCAACTTCCTCTACTCCAGAAGACAACTGCTTTATCACTTCTGCTAAGAAGCTCGCGATGCCACCTGCCTGCATTCAAGATTTCTCAAAGGCCACTGAAACCTAAGTATTTTAAAACAGAATTGTCTTGGGGCTGGAGAGATGGCTCAGCAGTTAAGAGCACTGACTGCTCTAATAGAGGACCAGGGTTCAATTCCCAGCACCCACATGGCAGCTACGAACTGTCCATAACTCCAGTTCCAGGGGAATCTGAAGCCTTCTTCTGACCTCCGCAGCATCGCACAACATGGGTGCACTCACATACATGCAGACAATAACTCATACACATAAAAAACAAAACAAACAAACAAAAAAAACCAGAATTGCCTCTATCTTGACCAAAGTTAGCAAATCCTTCAGGACAGCATCATGAAGTTGAAAGGGAAGCCAAGCTACTTTACAAACTAATACCCAAACTCATTGGGATTATTATGCTATATTTAATTCACTGAACAACTTTTACTGATTTACTATGTCAGGCACTATTTTAGGGGGAATTCACAAAAGATGAGAAGCCACCAGGTAAAACCCAAGCTCATTAAGAGAGAGCCCTGTCTAATGAGGAAAGCAAGTGCCAGGGAACTGTGCTCTGTGCTCAGTGCTATGCGGCACTGCTGCACCATGGCTGGCCTGCAAAGTGTTTACTACTGGTCCACAAGATGGCTAAGTACAAAGACTGAAATCAATCATTTAGAAACCTTTATAGCACTATAGCAATAATAGTGGGTCTGTTGAAGCTAATAATTTTTAAAACTATTTTATTTTTATTTTGTGTTTATGAGTGTATTGCCTGCATGTATGTGCATGTACCCGTGTCGTGTTGTACAATGCCACAGAGGTCAGAAGAGGGCTTTGGATTTCCCTGGAACTGGAGTTAAGGATGGTTCACAGCTGTGATGTGGGTGCTGGGAATCGAACCCGGGTCCTCTGCAAGAGAAGTCAGTGCTCTTAACCGCTGAGCCATCTCTCCAGTCCTGAAGCTAATAATTTTAAAATAAGGCTTCTACTGTGTCTTTTTTATACTTCACTTGTCTATTATATCATTTAATTGCATTTTTAAAATGTGTATTTTTTTAATTTTTCAGAATTTCATACATGAGAATTGTATTTCATTATTTCTCACTCCCTAAACCCTTCCAACTCCCCCCATACTCCCCACTCCCTCACAATTTCAAACCTCTTCTTTATTATTGTTACATATACATACATTTATAAATATACATCTATAATGCACTGAGTCCATTTAGTGGTACTCATGTGTACACATGGTTAGGGCTGAATTATCAACACAAAGTTCAAGGAGCAATGAAATAACATGTTGTTAGGGAGGTGCTGTTTGCCCTGCTTGCAACACTTCACCAGCACACATGGAGAGAAATGGCCTCAGGGACTACGAGAGGCTCCCAAGAGGATATAACCTTGTGGGACCAGGAGAAGGACCAGGGATTTCCTGGGACAGCTCAGATGAGAGAAGGTGAAAATCTGCCAAGATCTGGATTCATACAAGTGGTGAGAAGTTTATAGCATAGACTTGAAGACACGGTGCTAAACAGTGAGAGGGCAGAAAACTAAGTCCCAAAGAGACTGTCATGACTTTACAGTGTGGCCTCTAGGCTTTTCTCAAAACATGAAACAAAAGCCCCGAGATTTTTATAAACAGGAGAACAGTTTATGGTTCTGTTAGTCACTGTGGCAGCAGCGTAGCAGATCTGAAGGAGGGAGAGAAAACAAGAGGAGACACAGATCAATTCTGACCCCATCAGAATAATCTAGCTACGAAGAATCCCTGTCACATTAGGAAAACGGGGAAGAAAGAACAGCTTAAAGAAATGTTTGTATAGTCTATATTCCTACCTTCTTCGCTATCGATAAGGATCAGAATCTGTGGACAGTGGTTTACTTAATTCAGCAAGTGGCTTGATCAGACACACTCCAGGGGCAATCAATAAACAGGATAAAGATGATAAGGATGTGTCTGAGACAACAGAGATATACCTGCAAGTGAAATGTGAATTCTAGAATGAAAATGTCAAAGGTTGGGCAGTTAAGAGCACTGGCTATTCTTGCAGAGAACCCGGGTTCAATTCCCAGCACCCATATGGCAGCTAACAACCGTCTGAAACTCCAGTTCCAGGGAATCAGACACTTCACAGGCCCTGCACAGCACAAGTGAACTTACATAAATGCAGGCATAGCACTCATACACATAAAATAAAAATAAATAAAAGCAATTAAAATAAATAAATAAGAAAATGTCAAAGGTCAGTAAATGTTAAGAATTACAAAGGTGTTGAAAGATATGTGAGGTATATGCGGTAAAATACAAAATTCTAAAATGATCTTGAGCTTCAATAATCTTAAATAGACTCAAAAAAACAGACGAGTAGATAAAAAGTTGACAGTTAACTGTTTATTTGGAGCACTCTACGTAAAGTACACTATTTCAGACACTACAAGAGATTTGAGGGAACTAAGACCAGCCTTCCCTGGCTCTTCAGTGATGTGAACCTAAGCAAACATGAGGTAATTGCTTCAGTTTCATCAATCAAGCCTCATTTTCAGCCCAGGGAAATTCTACGGATTCAGATAATCTCTAAAGGTAGAGGCAGGAGAGCATAGGAAGCGAGGGTTCCTTGTCTGAAAGAAATGTATGTTTCCTGGAATGACCCCACAAACAACATAATTCCTATAAATGAAAGTTGTTGGCTCAACCAACAACTCTGGAACTCTGGAACGTCTAGTCTCCAGGGACAGCTTCACAACCCCAAGCCCACTATCAACTCCACAGAGGTCCAGAGAATTATATCCTCTGAGAATGGAAGTCAGTGGCTTAGGGAGTCTTTGGAACTCAGACACTTGATAAAAAGGACCAGGAATGAGGAATGCAGGGCAAGAATATACCATTTTTCATGGACTACTTTGAAAAAGGAACAGATGGTTAGAAGTTAGGAAAAAATCAATTATTGTTCTGTCATGGATGTTCTGGAACCTCACCCACAGCCAACACACAAGGAACAGACACTGTCATAACACTAGTGTGTGGGCAGGCACAATACCTATGCTATGGCAGGCTGATGGCTTCATAAAGCTCTCATAATAAGTGCCTGCTATAGTTCAGGGCACATGATTTTTCCTAAGGCTTAGTTTGGTAACATCTACAGCACTCTAGTCATGAACTAGAACAAATAAGCCCCTTTTTGTATCTCTACAGCTATATCTATGCCAGAAAAATTCTGCAATTAACCTGTGAGTTAACTGAATGTTCAACAAACATGCAAAATCAAATATATAAAATAATCAATTTACCTAAAGACTACTAAGCTCTTAAACTAAGATAATTAACGGCCACTTCATTTTATTTTATAAAAACATAATATTGCCTATATCTTTATGAATTAATGCTGGATATAACTGCTCATATATAAGAGCAGAACAAAACTATCTCCCAACAGCATTAATTGCCACTTTTTAATTTAGAAAATGAACAAATTCTCAATCAGTGCCCAGCATCTGCAAAACACTACTGGGAATCAACAGAAAACAAAAGATCTAATTATCCCCAAGTCTGGAAAAGATATAGGACAGAATCACTTAATACACCAGCAGTGTATAGAGGGAGGCAAGGAAAGGCGCTGCATTCTAAATGCCCAAGAGCCTCTGCAAGTCCCTACAATGCACTAGCATGGAAAGTGTTGAATAAGCTTCATTGATAATTGTGGCTACGTCACGGCTGGCTGAACATTCTGTCCAGAAACAGAAGCCTTCTGTATTTGCTCAAATCAACCATAGGAAAGTTTTAGTAAAAAGACTGTTATATTCAGATGGAAATCAGTACTTTCCAGCAAGAATGGACAATTAGTGATTCCTTAAACTGCCACTAAGAAGAACAACAGAAAAATGTACCCCAAGCACCCCAAATATCCAATATTCCAAAATGTGAAATAAATAAGAACGATTACTCTAAGTGGTTTGTTGAAATTCATTTGGAAATTTTTGCATGGCATAGTTTGGATGTTAGAGTCCCCAAGTTATCATCTATACTCCTAAGAGTCACCCAAATACTCTTTTGTAGCTGTCTACTACATGCAAACTTACATAATGGCTAAGACTCCAGCACAGGTTAATTTACACAGTGTCCCTTGAACACTTAGCAAAAAGTACAAAGTCTACAAAAGTCTCGATTCACCAGACGAAAACTAAGTCTTAAGAGATTTTTGTAAACACATCACCAAGACTGGCAGGGAAGAGACAGGCACCATCCTCACCCCCATCTTCAGGTACACACACAGTCATGGCCTATCTGATATATGGACCCTGTTTTGTGAGTCTGATCATAGCACTGTACAAGTACAGTTACAATGATTTCACAGCTACTTTAAATTGAAAAGAAAAAGTTCAAGGAAAGAAGATGCACACAAAAAAATTGACAGAGTTAAGCAATGATATCTTAGATGTGATGCCAAGGATACGAGTAATAAAAAAAAATGGTACATTTCATCCAAATTCAAAATTTTTATGCTTCAAATAACACAATCAAGAAAGTGAAAAGGCAACTGAATGGAAGAAAAGACCTATAACTCACACATCTGACAAGGAACCTGTGTTCAGCTTATACAAAGAAATGTTTATTTTAGCTCACAGTTTTGGTGCTTCCAGTTCCTGAGTGAGCAGGCCCCCTGCGTTGGGCCTCTGGTGAGCATGGTGGATGGCAATGGTAGGGAACACATGATAGAAAACATTGCTCACCTCACAAGCACGAATTAAAAGAGGAAAAAGAGAGCAAATCCCACAGTTCAGTTCAGGAGTACAACCCCAACAGACCCAAGGACCTACTACTAAACTTCACCACTTAAAGATTCCACCACCACCCAATAAACCACCTTCTAACAGCACCTTTAACACACGAACTTTAAGGGGATGCTTATCCAAACCATAACAATGGGTTTGGGGAATTAACCCCAGGTTATGAATACTGTAAAGTTTAAAGCTTGTTCTGAAGAGTAGGTCATTGAAATGAAAACAATGATCATATTTATTTTAGGAATATCATTATAGCAACTCTTTGTGAGAAGAAGACTCACTAGGACCAAGGATTGTCCAGATTTTATTCCAACTGTATAAAGACTCTTGCTATCCTTTGAAACAGTGAAACACCCACTTCAAGCAAACCTGTATCATAGTCACTACTGAGGAATCTCTGATGCTCTACAGAAGAAGGTGTGGAAAACTCTGGATGGAAGAAAGTTAATAATAATGAAGGAATAGAGATTAGGAAGCTGATGCAATGGACAAGAAGGAAAATGACCAGTGCCTGAAACAAGCAGAAAGGGTGGAAAAGGGAGAGAAGAGAATCTACAACATTCTAAAGAGCCACAAAATTCACAGGACTTCATAAATGACCACATGTAGAAGTGAGAAGAAAAAAATCAATGGAGACTTTGAGGTTGCATGAAGGAGGAAGACTCTGTTAATAGAAGACAGTGCAGGGGGATACCGGGCTTTCCTAAAGAGAGTTCATTCACAACCAAATACTTCACAAAACTGAACTCCTGCCCTTCCTCCAGACCTGCTCCCAGTAGAGATGTTTTCCTCATCTCAGTTCACTGTACAAGACTGAGGCTGGTGCTTGAGCCAGAAACCTAGTAATCATCTTTGATGCCTGTATCCTCTACACTGAGTCCATCCAAGGACCCCCAATTCTGAAGTCAAAACATTTCACTTACCCATCACTTTTCTCTATCAATACTGTTACCAGCCAAGGTCTTGAAACTATCAACACAATGATCTCTTCAACAGTCTCTCTGTCGGTCTCTCTTAGTCTCTTTGACTCAATCTAACCCATTCTACACATAAGATTACTCTTTCTGAACTGTGAAGGCCTTCAAAGGATTCACTTAAAGTCTAAAGGCAGAGAACATGTCTTGTTTATAGCACTTGGAGTATCCAGTGAACCAAATACTCTATAGACAATAAACATGCAAAAATAAGCAGGGCGTGGTAGCACACACCTTTAATCCCAGCACTTGGGAGGCAGAGGCAGGCAGATCTTTGTGAGTTCGAGGCCAGCCTGGTCTACATAGTGAGTTCGAGGACAGCTGGGGCTATAGGGAGACCCTGTCTCAAAAAGACAAAAAAAAAAAAAAAAAAAAAAAAAAAAAAAAAAACCCGAGCAAGAGGTAATCAAGTCTAGGCAAGAAAACAAGTGTTGTTTGGGGCCTGTTCTGTGTGAGGTACCAGTGGGAAACCCAAGTAGGTTCTCTACTGGCAACCAACAGTCTGAACCTGGAACCAAACTGTCATTTGGCTTCACAGCTTCAGGACTGGCATGAGTAGTGTTATGCATGGTCAATAGGATGAAGTCTATTTCAGGTAATCATGAACTAAATGAACTTGCCGGAAGCAAGCTCAGCTTCTTAGAAGAGATTAAAGTGTCACTCTGGTCTGCAAGTCTGCAGCTCTGGAGTTAGGCTTGGGTCAGCATTTAAAGGGCAGCAGAAACCACCAATCCAGTGCTTGGTTCTATGGTGGTATCTTCATCAAAATCAACTTGTCAGCAAAGCCTATGATTTGGCCATTTTCTTCAAACTATTTTTTCAACACCTTAGCTTGTCTGATCCGTGATGCCTGAACCTATTCCAAATGACTTCCTTATTAGTCATAAGACTTACCTGATTCTCATACAGCACAAATGGGGTGATACCTGGAGGTCTGCATTATGACAAATACACCAGGGAATTTTTCAGTGTTGGCAGTTAAAACAAAAATGACCTTCATTCTTTTGCTAACTCTTCCCCGCAAGCTGTCTTTTGGCTCTGACTGCTGTAAGGACTTTCAAGCAATAATAAAATTTTCATTTACTGTGACCTCCTGAGAGTACTGTGCAAAAGCATTTACTATAAAGTACCATGCGCAACAAATGCTTAGCACTCTCAGGCTATTTCTAATAAGCAAAATTATTTATCCAAAGACAGATGTAAGATACAAAGATTGTGAAATCCAATATACTTTTTCCTCCTTAACTGTTCCTAGCACTAGTATTTCTTAGCCACTGTATATAAACTTCAGTTTCCATAAGTTGGTGATGGCATCTGTGTCTGTTTTGATTTATTTATTTTATTTTATTTTTATGTGCTTTTTACACGTTTTGCCTGCATGTAAGTGTACCTGTGTCGTGCAATACCTGCAGAGGTCAGATGAGGGCATCAAATTCCCTGGAACTGCAGTCACAGACGGTTAACCTGTGGGTGCTGGGATTTGAACCTGGCTCTTCTGCAAGAGCAGCCAGTACTCTTAACTGCTGAGCCATCTCTCCAGCCCCTCTGTTTTGATACTTAAGTCTATAGAACAATTATATATTTTATTTTAAAACAAATCTAAGAACATCTGCCCACAATAAGGAGAACTCATGATAGTTACAAAATGTAAAATGAGTCAGCTTCTGACCT
>NW_008346548.1:5995656-6000453 GCF_000622305.1 Nannospalax galili
GTAGGAACTTACTGATGCTGCTTGCTAAGTGGGCCTGTCAAACTGCCTTCTAAATATCTGTGTTTATTTTCATAGATCTGTGTTGCTCTGAGCCTTGCTCAGAAAACCTTCTTATTGCAATGGGTGGTGGTCCTAAGACTGTCCTAAGAGCTGAGAATAAGTGACAATGGTTGCTGAGCTGTAGTTGGGACTTTTATATCAACTCACCCTGCCAAGGTTCAGGGAATAGCTCAGAATATGAGGCTAAAAGAAGGTAAGAACAAGATGATGAGGAGGGATGCTGTGAAATGCTGTCCTCTGGCACGACAATGTTGTTATACACAAAGACTCACAGCAGCTGTGGTTACCTGAACAAGATCAAGCAGGAGAAAATTCCAGCATGGAGATCCCATCCCTAGCTGAGGAGCTAATGGCACTTGATGGCTCCTAAGGGAGGGAGCATTACTTTTCTTTGGGGAGAGGTACTGGCAGGCAGCCCGCATCCCAGTGGATGACTCCACATCCACACCTATATGGGCAACATGAAGTGTATTCAGAGGACTATTAAAAAAGAAAAAAAAAAAGAGGAAATGAAGTTGAGAGAAAATGTGTTAGAAGGTGTTCAAGTGAATATGATCAAGATACATGGTATACATGTATGACATTTTCAAAGGATAATAAAAAGGAAAAAGAAAATACAAACATTAATTTTTGCAATTTCAACTTGAGGAATTTTAGTTGAAATTAGTGTACTGTATTACCTGATCAAATTTTTTACACCTTAAAATGGATGTTTCTAATATTTCAAAATTCAGTGGGGGAAAAGGAAGAAAATATATAACATCAAACTGGCCTTTAACTGACAGTGAATAATAGCACCTATTTATAAACTGTGCTATTCACAAACAGCAATTTGCAGTATCTTTTATTATACTTAAGAAGAAAGCCCCAATTTTTTAATAAGCACGAAATATAATACTTTTAAGTTGGGCATGGACCTTGGTAGCAAAGAGCTTGCTGAGAGTGTGATACGAGACCCTGGATTCTGTCCTTGGTACAAAAGAAAAGAACGGAAATGGAAAAGGAAAAGACGGCCACTACCAGTAAACCCTTCATTTCTTCTCTGTTGCTTCAGCACATCCTTAAATTTCAATCTGCACTTGTGTTAATCAGACTTTTTGTTGCTGTGACAAAATACCCTAATATAAACAACTTAACAGAAAGGACTGCTTTTGCCTCATAGTTTCAGACAGGAAACAGAAAAGAAGAAAGAGGAAGAGGCAGGGCATGGTACAGCGCCCCCCCCACCACCACCCCCAACTCTACCTGCTGCCGTTTCCTCACCTCCCAATAATGACAGCACATTATAAATCCACCAAGTGACTAATCCACTACAGAGGTCAGAGCACCCAGGATCCAGTCGCTTCCAAAAGTCCATCTGCTGGCAACCAAGCCTCCAATATGTAAAGTTATACATTATTCAATTCACTCGTTCCAGTGTTGAGTCTTATAGACTATAAATTCTAGAAGCCTACAAATAATCTTAATGAAAAACATCCAAAATTCTACTATCCAAGCTCTCTCTTCTTTCACAAAGCCAAAGTCCTTTGCAAAATCCATATTACTAATAATGGGGGGGGGCTATTAAGTAAAGAATCTAGGAAGAGCCAATAGGAATTAATATATTAGGGACTTGTTTGTTCTTACTCTGAGCCTTTCCAGTGGGAGATGTCATAGTCTTTTTGCTTTACTCATTAGTGTTCTGTCACGTTATTTTAAACTGACACACAAACTAAACTGCACTAAGCAGAAACTCAAAGTACTACAAGGGGCTTAATGGCTCTACCTTAAATTATATAGTACCTAGACTACAAATTAAACATTAAAAGTAAAAACTGGCTAACAAACCTATTACTGTGATGTAATGATAGATTATAGATAGATAGATAGATAGATAGATAGATAGATAGATAGATAGATAGATAGAAAGATAGATGATGATAGATAGATGATAGATAGATAGATGGATTAATGGATGGATACATAGATAGAAAGAAAGAAAGAAAAGGTACGTACATAGGTACTTGATAGACTGTAGACACAATGGTACTAAGTAGACAGATGACAGATGATATAGATAGATAGATGATAGACAGACAGACAGATAGATGAAAATTAAGCTGGATGAGAAGAGAAACAGAGTGAACAAATGAGGAAAGAAAAGAAGGATGGAAGGAAGGACAAACACACACACACACATACACACACATACACACACACTTAGGATGTTATTCAGAGAGGTCATCCTGTTGGCTACCATCTGTGGTGCAGTAAGGTATCCTGTCATGTACTTCTTCTTCAAACTCCTACATGAGAGCCAGGGTACATCCAAGCAGAGGCTCCAGGAACTGGACCCCTCTGACAAAACATTATTCACTGCAGTATCACCTAAAAGTTATGAAAAATATAAACATGAGAAAGAAAAGCAGTGAAAGATGGGAGTTCTTTTGTGTTAATCTTATATTTTTACTTGATTGCACTAAGGAATACCCAAACAGGGATAAAGTATTATTTCTGACTATATCTCTGAGGATATTTCTGGAATTGATTAGCATTAAACTGGTAGACAAGTTAAGAAGTCTCACCCTTACCAGTGTGGGTGAGAAAAATCAAACAGCAGGTGCCTGGGCCAGGCAAATTTCAACTGTTTGGAGCTTTGTCCTAAGGATGGCTTCGTTGTGGTGATGGCTCTAAGCAACTAAAATCCCATTAAAAAAATTCATCATCACTCTCTCTGCTTCCCTGGACCTGCACCACCGGCTAACTCTCCTGGCCTGCTCTCCTGCCCTCAGGCCTCTCTTGGGGTAAGTCTATCGTGCAGCGCTCCGCACCTTGACTCCCCCAGCCGTGTTCACCCTTCCATCTCCCCCACTGTTCTCTACTCCTAGTTTGGGCCCTGTGCCATCCCTAGTCTTAGGGCCCCAGACACCTGGGGAACCGGTACTGCCTCCTGATCATTTTCACCCAGACCAGCTTGGTGCCTTCCTTGGGCCCCAGGAGCACTGCTTCTGGACCTGGCCCTGCCCTCACCTCTCTCTGCTTCCCTGGACCTACACCACCATCTGGCTTTCCTGGCCTGCTCTCCTACCCTCAGGCCTCTCTTGGGGTGGGTCTATCGCGGAGGCACCTTGACTCCCCCAGCCTCATTCGCCCTTCCATCTCCACCACTGTTCTCTGCTCCTGGTTTGGGCCCTGCGCCATTCCTGGTGTTGGGTCCCCAGACACCTGGAGAACCGGTGCTCCTTCCGGATCCTTTCTGCCGAGGCCAGCTTGGTGCCTTCCTTGGGCTGCAGGAGCACGCTTCTGGACCTGGCCCCACCCTCACCTCTCTCTGCTTCCCTAGACCTGCACCACCGGCTAACTCTCCTAACCTGCTCTCCTATCCTCAGGCCTCTTGGGCTAGGTCTATCGCGAGGCCCTCTGCGCCTTGACTCCCCCAGCCTCATTCAACCTTCCATCTCCCCCGCTGTTCTCTACTCCTAGTTTGGGCCCTGCGCCATTCCTAGTTTTGGGTCCCCAGACACCTGGGGAAATAATACTGTTTCCTGATCCTTTTCACCCAGACCAACTTAGTGCCTTCCTTGGGCTCCAAGAGCACTGCGTCTGGACCTGGCACCACCCTCACCTCTCTCTGCTTCCCAGAACCTGCACCACCGGCTAACTCTCCTAACCTGCTCTCCTATCCTCAGGCCACTTGGGCCAAGTCTATCGCAGAGCCCTCCACACCTTGACTCCCCCAACCTCATTCACCCTTCCATCTCCCCCACTGTTCTCTACTCCTAGTTTGGGCACTGCACCATTCCTAGTTTTGCAGTACAACCCAGCTACTCAATCCACTCCCTGGGAAATCCTGAGGCTTCTTCCCACCTCATCTGCCTTTGCATCCCTGCGTGGCACGGCCATGGCCAGGATTTCAGGTCAGTCCAACACCCAAGTTCCTGAGGCCAAAATCATTCTTAGAAGATTCCAGACCTAAGGAGAAAGTCTGAAAACTTCTGACCCACATGGGAATTGGGCCACTGCGGAACTCCTGAAGACAAAATCAATCCGGCCACGACATTATAAAATCAAAAGAGAGAACCAGAAGCTTAGATGAACCAGCTCTTCATACCCAAAAAGTAAACCACAAAGACACATAAAGTTCAAAAAAAGAAGCAGAACTAAACTTGAAGGCCCGAGAATCACACAAGAGTCAGAAACTACAAAAGAAATTCACATGTCAAAATCACAGAGAAAAAATAATAACATGAAATACCAAAATAACATATCCCCACCAAATACCAGTAATCCTCTAGAGGAGCACAATGAGAATCCTCTAGAGACAATGCAGGACATGGAACTCAAAAGAACAATGATGAATATGATAAAAGAATTCAGGGAATTTAAAGAACACACAAACAAGGTAATCATAGAGCTGAAGGAAGATATGAATAAACTTCTGAATGAATTCAGAAAAGAGCTAGAAATATTGAAGAATACTCAGGCCGAAATAAAGAACGAAGTGAAACAATCCATAAGCCAGTGAGAAACGACAGGAAAAAGCCTCAGCAATAGGATGAACGAAATGGAAAACAGAGTATCAAGACTGGAAGATAAAGTGGACGAACTGGACCACCCAAACAAAGATTATGAAAAATTTAAGAAAGCACAAGAATGGAATATGCAGGAATTGGGTGACACCAAAAAAAAGACCAAACATAAGAATCATAGGCATACAAGAAGGAGAAGAATCCCAAGATAATGGCATGGACCAGATCC
>NW_008346548.1:6004757-6012442 GCF_000622305.1 Nannospalax galili
GTTCTGTTTAGGTTTATTATGATATATAAAGGATGTGACAAAAATAATACAAACATAATTTAAAATTTCTATGGTCATAGTTTAGGCAAGTGTTTAAGGAACAAAATATATATCTAGTCAAGGTTTATCCAAGAATATTTGCTTTTTTACCAAAGCCTTATCTACATAGCACATGACAATTAAAAGTACCAGACTGGTGGAACTAACCTGATTGGATGTTTAGCAACCATAGTTTGAGGCCAACACTTATGTGGTCAGAGGGACTTAAAGGACTGCTTTTTCCCCTTGCCCTCCAAGGTCAACTAAAATCCAGGGGATGATGGAATATCCCTCAAAATGTCCTGTAACTGTGATGAGTCATTTGTGGTCTTGTTCAGGGAGGCCATCGAGACCCCAAGAGATGGACTTGAATCGGTGTCCAGTCTTAAAATCTGAGGACCAACTCAGAGGAAACATCTCATTCATGCTTCCCAGTGAAGAGAGACATGGTCAAGCAGGACCTTTGACTTATGTTCACATAGATGGAACTGGTAAAAAAAAAAAAAAAAAAGCAAAAAAAAAACATTCATCATCATAATAGCCAGAAAAGCAGAGGAAAGAGCTCAGGGAACCAGAGCCACCAGAGAATGAGGGAAACCCTGGAAGGAGACAATTAGAGAGTGCCCATTTTGGTGTGAAAACCCTGTCCAGTTTTCTGGGAGACACCTGAAGTAGATATACCTGAACCAAGGGACAGGCCAAAATTAGTGTAAGCTGTGACAAGGGCCCACCAACTGGCATGACCACCACATACAGAAGCTAGGTTCCAACAGGAACGTCTGCCATCTTGCAGGCAGAAGAGCTCAGCTAGGGCTTAAGGTGACAAAGGCTACTAGTGAATATGGGGGGATTCTGAGAAAGAAGAGGCTGGAAAGGTGGAACCCACAATTTTGTAGAAATACTGAATAAGTCTCTATGTGAAGAATGAATTACAGATGTACAGGGAAGACTTACAGCAGCCTGAAGGGAAGTCTGATACAGTTTAAAGGCTATCTGACCAAATGAAACACCTGCTTACTGAGCAAATAATAGCAATAATCAGCATGCTTAAGCCAGGTAACAGAAATCAGAATCCCATGAAGCCATGCTTGATTCAATATATTAATGGCATAATTTTAAATTATACTTCACAAAAAAGGCTAAGACAAATCTGATCCATTTTCAAAGAAAAAGGCAATCGGCAGATACTTTTCTCTTTCTTTCTCTCTCTCTCTCACTCTCTCTCATATGTATTGTGTATATCCATGTACACATTTCCACATACAGATTAATTACAAAGTGTTGACTGGCACATGTAACTGTGGAGGCTGAGAAGCCCCACTATCACCCATTCGTGTGCTGGAGACACAGGAAAGCTAGTGAGGTCTGACAGTCAGAGGGGAAAGAATGTGATTCCTGACCAGTTCTGAAGACCTGAGAACCAGAAGCACAAAGGCCAGCCAGAAGATTTATGGTCAGCAACATCAGTCTGGCAATTCAAGAATTCTTCAACCTTTCTCTCCCTTTCAGTTCTCCTTAGGCCCTCAACAGAATGATGCCCACCTACACAGGGCATGGCCTTTCAAAGCCCACCAGTTCCAATGCTAATCTGAAGTAATGACTTTTATAATATGGACAGGTTCTAGAGAAAAGGATTTTACTTAGCTTTGCAAGCAAAAAGTTAATCTTAGCTTGTTTGTAATGTAAACAAGCCTACTAGACCTTGAGCTCCTCTTGTAACCTAAAGCCCAGAGCTTTAATTCTTCATGACCCTTCCTTGGCCTTGACCCAGAATAATGAATGGATGAATGTGTGTGTGTGTGTGTGTGTGTGTGTGTGTGTGTGTTATAGATATCAAGCAACCATTACAAACAGTGTTTTTTGTTAAAAGCAACAAAGATTATCCCATTTGTATTGTAAACAATAAATAGGATTAAATTGATAACATCTGTCTGTGCTTATGTGCATGCTCTCCTAGGCCAATAGGGACAAAATTCTCTGATAAAGACAGTTCCTCTTTTCCTTCCCTACTTCCCCACTTCATGGATATACTGTTTTAATAAAAGAAAGCATGAGCCCTTGTTCAGGAGCAGAGTTCCAAGAGCAATATGAAGGAACAGGTTCTCACAACAGTTCAGGTCCCCTCTTGGCTAAAATGGACGCTAAGAGTCAGGCTGTTCTTATTCAGGTATAACTGTAATGTGGCACCGAATAGTAACACCACACTGATCTCATCCTGGAGAAATCTCACAGTCACACCCAAAATAACTTTAACCAGCTTCCTAGGCATCTAAAGGGCCTAGTCAGTTCTACACATAAAATTAACCATCAGAGAGGTAATCATAAGATGAGGCAAATACTGATATTATCAGACATGAATTTCAAATTATCAATCACAGTTTTGTTCAATAATGAAAAATAGATATTTGTAATGAATGAAAGGACAGGAAATCTCAGCTTAAAAATAGACAATAAAAAGCCAGGTGTGGTGGCACACACCTTTAATCCCAGCATTTGGGAGGCAGAGGCAGGCAGATTTGTGTGATGTGAGTTCGAGGCCAGCCTGGTCTACATAGTGAGTTCCAGGATAGCTGGGGCTACAGGGAGACCCTGTCTCAAAAAGACAAACAAAAAAAGACAATAAATAAAATTAAATTAAATTTTAAAAATTAAAAAATAGAAGATACTGTCACCATTGATGTAAGTGCATATGTGCATGCTCCCAGAGGTTGGAAGGTTCTGTTTCCTTATGATCATGCACCACCAACCCTGGCTCTTAGAATCTTTCTACCCCTCTTCCACAATGGTCCCTGAGTCATGGGTGGGTGAGGTTTAATATAGGAGTCCTATCCAGGGATACACACTCTGAAGTCCCTTGTTCTCTACACTTTGGTCAGCTGCAGCATAGAACTTGGGAATCGGGCAGCAGGACCCAACCTTAGCTGAGAACTATTGGCAGTTGATAGCTGCTGGGTAAGGATGAGTTGATCTTCTTTAAGGGAGTGATTTTAGATAGCTTGACTAGACTGTAGTGGATGAACTTGCACCAAGGGACATCTGAGTATACAAACTTGATTCAACAGGCCTTAAGATATATGACAGAATGCATGAAATATGATGGGGGAGAATATGGGGACTGGGATGGGGGAGGGGGTCTAACTATGATTAAGCTATATTACATGAAATGCACAAAAGTTCAATTAAAAATATATGTTGAGAAAAAAATAGAAGCTAAAAATAAAATGAAATACAAAATAAAATGAAAGGTTAGCATTTAAAATATCTGCAGTTTTAAAATTCACCAGATAAGCTTGAAAGCAGAATGGGAAAAAAAAAAGTCATTGAACTTCAGGATAGAATAACAGAAATAGTAATAATCAAAATAGCAATGTTTTCAAAATTAAGAACATGTTCTCAATAGCATAGTAAGAAAAAGAGCACATTTTAAAAAAAAAGCAAGACATTTAGGCAAACACGTCACCAAAGGAATCATGTGAATGGCCACTGAACACATAAATAAGTGTCCAACATCACTAGTCATCAGGGAAATACAAAGAAACTACCATGAAATACCACCACAAGCTCACTAAAATGCCTGAAATTGTAAAGGCTGACCATATCGATGTCTGGCAACAAAGTAAACAATGCTCATGTACTAGCAACAGAGATAAAAGTGGAGTGACTACTTTGAAGAAGAGTTTGAAAGTTTCCAAGAAAGGTAAATACCAACCACTGCACTAATTAACATGGGAGAAAAGTGAAAATGTGTCTGCAGCAAGTCTGATATAGTAATCCCTAAACCAGAATCAACTCAAACATTCCACATACAGGAATGGAAAAGTGAACTAAGCATATCCACAAGAAGTTCTCAGCAATAAAAATCAAACTGCCGGACACTCAGTAATGAATTCTAAAATCATCATGATGAGTGAAAGAAACCAGGCTAACGACAGACATATATAACATAGGGTTCCATCTAAACAGAAGTCTATAAAACACTAATGCACAGTCTCAGCAGACAGACCAGCAGTTTCCTGCCCAGTCACAGGTGATCTTTAAGGAGGAATAAAAATGTCCTGTATCTCTATTGCAATGGTGAATTATTGAGACTCTGCAACCATTACAGCATCTTCTCTTTAAACAGTTGCAAATTCTTTAACTTAAATTGTATCTCACTGGTTAATTTTTTTAAATAATTATCAATGACTGAAGGGTCCTTTCTCTGAGGCATGATTGGTGGATTTTACCACCAGACCCACTGGGATTCTCATCCGAGTTCCCATACCTGACCACCAACTAAGCAGCAGCTTAATTCACACTGCCAAGCCCCGGTGGCTTCATTTCTAAAACTGGGATAATCTGTCTTGCATTGTGGTTGAAAAGGGAGATTTACCTGAGAGAAATTGGCAGTACTGTGCAAATTGCAGCACCCAGCACCAGCATGCATAAACAGTAATTCAGGAATGCATCTTTGTCAGGCTTACATCAAGTACATGGTACTTAGGAAATCTGAGTTGGCAAAGGAAATGCATACACACATCAGCTTGGTGGTCAGGGACACCATGGAGATCAGGAAGGAAACAGAAATACACTGGCATGTTTTGTCTGGCTAATGACATACGCACATAAAATAAGCTCGCTGAAGCTGCTCACTAATCCTTCAAGGTAGAATCTTTCATAATCACCATTTTACATGGAACTATGGTTTAGACTGCGCACACAGCTATTATGGCAAGGTCAGGGATGTCTAAGATCACTAGCTACAAAAAGGAAAGGAAAATAAAGGCAGCATGCTATTGCCACCTTTCACAAAATCATGGTACTAGCAAAGGCTATAATTGCATTAGCCAAACTAAAATAATTAAGCATGTTTCATTTCTATACCAAAATCATGCTAATAAGGTAATTCAGCTGAGTGAGAAGCAGTAGTTGGCAAGTGCTGCTAACTCACCTCCACATACTTCCTCTGGGAAGAAGAGGGTGTCAATGAGGATAGTTGAAGATAGTTGAGCAAAGTTGCCTCCCCGCCTCCCAAAAGTAGAAGAGGGTCCACTCCCAGAAGTGTAGACAGACAAGTAATACATGGGCAACTTGGGAAAAAGACCTTGAGAAGGGACTGCCAGAGACTCTCAGAGGCGTCAGAAACAGAAAAACTGGCAAACCTGGTAGTTGCACTCTCTAGTCAAACTCAGGAAAAGAAAAACTGCAAAGGTCTGCTATTCTCAGAATTACTCGAGCTTTTCTTGAGATTCCAAAGTTGAGTTCTAAATTATGATTTTATAAGCTTCATTCAATGCACTTATAATTCCTATCCCCCTGCCTCCCACAAAAAAGTAGCTTAGCTTAGTGTGTGTTCAGGTGGGTACTGTTTAATGAGATGAAAGTGAATTTCCCGTCTCCACTCAGACTGGATCTCTGAGGTCTGGCTGTTCACTAACACTAGACCTAGAAAACACACACTAAAGGCCAGATTTGATTCTCAGTCTACCACAACACCTCCTTGTTTCACATTCCTCATCTATTAAATGAAACTCTCACCAAATTCTGTGGTTTTTTTTCCTTCTTCTGTTTCCCCCATTATGAGAATGAAATATTCCCTTTACAAGTCTTTTACATACATTCTTTACCTTTAATTTTTACTCTGGCTTTTAAACAGTAATAATGCAAAGTTTTTAACAGATTCTTTGACTGATGCCTCTCTCTCTCCCCCTTCCTCCCTTCCTTCCTCCCTCTGTGTGTGTGTGTGTCGTGTGTTTGTAACTGTGTGTTTGTGTGTGCCTCTATGTGTCTACTAAATTTCTTACATCTATGAGGAATCTCACATGATCCTGAAGCATCAGAACTGCATGAGATTCTTCACTGATTCATTGATTTCCCCATCTCTCTCCTGTCCCATTTCCAACTCATGCTCCACACTGCTGCTAAAGACAAGGGGCTGAAAGAGCAAATCTGAGCACATTACTCCTATGCTTTGCACACTCTGGAAAGCTTCTCACTGCTCATCAGATAAAGTCTAAACACAGTACTTTGCTTTCCTCTGATCTCTAGCCTCAACTCCCCTTGAACCCCACCTCCTCCTTCTGTGGAGAGGCTCATAGCACCCAGGCTAATCTCTGCCTCTACAAGAGCTTACTGACTGCTTGACATAGGCTAGCACCGCCATGGCCATGCTCCCTCCCTTCACCCTCTTGCTTCCTGAATTTCCACTCTTTATCCAGGTAAACCTGGATTCTCCTTCCCTCATCAATTCATTTCTTCTGGTGATGAAATCATCCACTGTTTTCTTCAATTATCTGTTGTAATTTTGCAATAAGAGTTGTTCTGTCAACACACACATTTCACATAAAATGCGATTCCCAGCCAGAACAGTGGCACATGCCTATAATCCCAGTAATCAAGGCTAAGATTGAAGGGTCAGAAGCTCATGTTCAACCTGGGCTACACAGTGAGTATTAGGCCAGCCTTGGCCACACAGTAAGACATGTCTCAAATAATGAATGAATGAATGAATGAATGAATAAAAAGTGACCCCCCCTCCCCAATAACTGATACTCTAGTGGCAGGTGAGCTGTATACATGAGTCTCCTCACTTCCTTGTCCAGGCTTTCCAGGTCTTTGGATCTCTGTTTCCTTCAACAACAGTACACAAAAGAGACAAGAGACATAGTATATGCTAATAGGAACAGAGTGGCAGAAAACATTTAGTTCCTAAACAATCTTCTCAACAAATTTTCCTAATTGGAAACATAAGGGGTATAGTATAGATTCTTTTGACAACATTTAAACACCTATCTGTTGGGCACCATGTTAGACTCTAGGAATACAATAATGTTCAAAAGTTTTATAAATAGAGATAATGTATAAAAAAGAGAATCTTTTAACTTGTAATGAAAGGTACACTAGAGACCATTGAATCTAATCCACCCACACAGTGGGAGAAGTGCCCTGCCTCAATTCTTGGAAGGCAGCTATGCTCACCACTATACTACCAACACCCTGCCTAAATTCTTATTCAATGTCTTTCTTTCCTAGCCTAGTCCACCAGCTTGAAAAGCTTTTAAATAAGATAGATCACACACTATTTTAAGATATTATATACACACTCATTGTGGTGGCACACACCTGTAATCCCAGCACTTGAGAGGCAGAGGCAGGAGGATCAGGAGTTCAAGGCCATCCTCAGCTACATAGCAAGTCTGAGGTCAACCTGGGCTACATGGGAACCATTTTAAAAGAAAGAAAAAGAGATGGGACCTTTAGGAAGTGATGAACATTGCTGTAGTAGGAACAGTTTCCTTATCTTGAGTGTGTTTGGTATGAGTTGAGTCTCACACAGGCTTTTACTGTATTATGAGAGAGCAAGAAAGCACCAGGTCCTTGGATTTCTCAAAGTCCAAAACAATGAGCCAAATGCACTTTTACTACTTATAAACTATCCAATCTCATGCACTCTGGTATGGCAGCAGTAAACAGACTCAGAAAATGTAGGATCTAAGAAAAAAGTTAAGCAGGGACAAGAGGGCTTAAGAAATAAAGAAGTATAGATCAGAGGATGCAAAATAGAAGACAGAGCTATAGGAGAAACTGTATATGTTTGTTTAGTAGTCTGATACACAGCATGAAGACTACGGATAATAAAATTCAACTGTATTTGACACTTCTGAGTA
>NW_008346548.1:6012586-6029669 GCF_000622305.1 Nannospalax galili
TTACATCTGAACAGCTTAAAATACTATCAGTCGAGAGTGAACAGAGGCTTGATAGCTTCAGAAAGGAAAAGAAAAGCTGTGATTATATAAAACAAATTGAACAGCAACAAAGCAAGACGGAGCAGTGGGAGCTGAGCCCATCTAAGTCAGCAGATGACATCTATTTGCACTCGTTAGCACTGCCTGGCGTGTGCTGTACCACCCCTTTGGGTAATTTGCATTTTTTAAGGCATGTATTTCTAAATTTCTTGATAGCTTCAGAAAGGAAAAGAAAAGCTGTGATTATATAAAACAAATTGAACAGCAACAAAGCAAGACGGAGCAGTGGGAGCTGAGCCCATCTAAGTCAGCAGATGACATCTATTTGCACTCGTTAGCACTGCCTGGCGTGTGCTGTACCACCCCTTTGGGTAATTTGCATTTTTTAAGGCATGTATTTCTAAATTTAGGAAGTTGGGATAATCAGGGTGGAAAAGCCCATCTGTTTGACGTTGACTCCAGCTGCTGCAGATTCTGAAATGAAATTTGAATATTTTCTGCTCTGTGTCATCTTAGCCAGTCTGGAATATGAGGGCATGCAGAAGCAGAAAAGCAGCTAAGGGCAGGATCCCAATATGGATTACACTTGGTACATGATGTGGCACCCCCACTGTGCTTAAATAACCCTTCAACAACTATACAAAAGCATTTGTGCACAATCATGGTACACACATATTTTTCTTATGTAAAAATCGTTGGGGAAGGATGAGAGAGGCAGAACGGCCCAGGTAAAAATTTTGGTTGACTCTTTATTAAGAAGTTAAAATAAATGAGACAGAAAAGGCAACTGAAATGTTGCTTAGCTACATTATTTTACTTTTTTTTCTGAAAGAGCATTTACCAAAATTCTGTTCCAAACTTTGCCACTTACATGCTGTGTAGTTTTGAAAGCGGTCACTTTACTTCTGATTTTTTATTACTTGCATAGAAGAACTATTGTGTGAGGGGGAGGGAGGAGGGAGATGGGAAGAGGGAGAAGTTGAGCATGAAAGAAAAATAAAAAGACAGAAAGTTATCTTTGGGATCTACAGTTCTGGTACTACAAGAGAGCTACATAAATTCTCACAAAACCCCAGAAGAAACCGTCCCCTTCTGGATTGAAATTCTTAACATTCAAACCAGAGGCAAACCAACAAATTTCCATTTATAAACTTTTTTAAAGCTCCTTGAAAAAGTGAGTCCTGTATTAATGAGAACACAATTCAAACACAATTTCGCCTTTCTATACAAATATATGTTAAAAGGAAAAAAAATAGGCATTACCTAGGACATGTATTATTGCTAATAAACATCAAATGTAATTGTTGATAAAGCTCTACATACTCAAAAGTTTATGAAAGCACAATCAGAAAAATAAATATTTGCATAATCCACCAATCGCTTCTAAATAGTTTTCCCATGGAAGATACTGTGGTACAAGCAACACTGAGTGACAGCAAAATGATTAAACTTCTTCTTAGCTCTTAATAGGGAGTCATTCAATTCAAAAAGAAAGCAATTGCTTGTATAAAATCTAGCTTGTTTAACAACTAACTCCAAGGCTGTCAGAGATGAAGACTATAACCAACACAACCACATCATTCCACCAAGGAATCACTGATGTTCCTGGAAGACAGGAACTAAGACCCAAATGAAGTAAAAGCATTTAAAACATGTTTACCATGACTTATGGACACTCACATACCTGACATATTTTTCCCATCATATTATTCTTTTTTAATATTATTTTCACTGATTCTTTGCAAATTCTATACACTATATTTTGATCACACTCAAACCTCCCTCCCTTGCCATACTAGCATCACCCCCCCAACTTCATGTCTTCCATTCTTTGTTTAAGGCCTACTGAGTTTCATTTGTGTTCTCCAAATGCTTGTGGGTATGGGTCTACCCCCTGGAGCCTGGTCAACTCACCCAGCATCACACCCTTAAAGAAAACTGATTCTCCCTCCCCCAGCAGCTATCAATTACCAATATTTCCTCAGCTAGGACTGGGGTTTCTTGCCCACCTCCCCGCTCCATGCTGGGATTTTCTCTGAACTTTCACAGGTCTTATGCAAGCTGTCACAAGCCTTATGGGTTCATAGATGCAACTGCCCTGTTGTATCCAAACAACAAGGTTTCCCTGTACTCATTCACCATCTCCTCTTACAATCTTTCTGCCCCTTCTTCCGCAATTTGGAGCGCTCTATCCTGAATAGGGCATCTATATCACATCCTCTCCCCACCAAAACTCAAGAGTCATATTATTCTTAATATACCTCTATTTTATAGTGAATGAAAATTTTAAGAAGGAGTGATATGAAATAGATACTCTAGTGCTCTCCTGCTTTTCTGTTGTGTTAGATGTTGTTGCCCTGGTTGCTGTTTTACTGTTGTTGTTTGTGTTTGCCTCTGGTATGGGTCTCCAATATCTAGGACAGAGCCTAGCATAAAACAGCCACTATGGAACTATTTAGTGAATAAATAAGTGTGTAAAAAGAAGAGTAGTTTCACAATGCAGGGGCTGCAGGAAATACACTGTGCACCAGAAGCATCAGCGTTGCCTGTCCCACCTTCCACAAAAGAGAAAGATTCTGGAATTGAACAATACTGTGACCAAGGAAGAAAAAGCAAAACAACAGAAAAAAAAAAAAGAAAAAAACATGGAACCCTCTAATTCACCTCAGAGAGCTGAGGTTGAGACACAGAACCTCTCCAAAAAAAGAGGCAGAAAGGCTGAGCTAGGAAGCTGGCAGCAGGTAGGAAACAGCCCAGGAAAAGAAGAGCTGCAAACACACATGTGTGACAGGATGGACCACAGCCAAGCAAGAGACACAGAAGAGTCACAATAGGCAGTAGGATCCAGAAAAGGGAGGCGTGTCTGTGAACCCACAAAGCTGAGAAGCTGGGTAAACCGGGCTGGTGAATGACAAGTGTTAAAAGGTCTCCAAAGTGAGAGCTACAGAGAAATATGTCCATACAAGCAAAAATGACATAAACACTACTGATGAAGATGGTGAACATTTATGGTAATTTATTAGTCAAGCTGTCATTAAAATCATCCTTATAAATCCAAAGGGAAAGCCAGTTCTTAACAGAAGGAAGGAAACATTGTGATGCAGTGTTATTGACTATGCAAGAAAATGTTTAGGATGCTGAAGCAAACAGTTCAATGTGTACAGATTACATGCATAAAAGAGCTTCAAATGAGTTACCATAGTTACCAAAAGATAATTAATTTTGAGGAAACAAAAGAAAAGAGCTACCATTAGGAGTAGTTTTCAAAGAGCTGAATAATAAACATGCTATCCAAATTTAACTCACATTTTTTTCTCAGTAGAAACAGCAATGCTGCATCCCCATGACCACTCTGACACTGTCCCCCACTCCCTTCCCCAATAGTCTGGTGTACTTGGGTTCCTCTGAGCTAATGTAAATCCACTCGGATCCTGTAAGTGAGTGTTATTTCCCACTCACTCCAGTTCCTCATCTAACCTGAACTGCACAGTTATCACTATTTACAAAATAAACAATTATTAAGGATTGGCTAAGAAAGGAGTGGGTAAGCCAATAGGTAAGTGCATAAGTCACAGTAAACCAGTAAGGGTTAAAGTATGAACAGTCATATAGACAGAGAGAAAAAAACTTAACACCAGGAAGTCTTCACATGGCATTGAAATATTAGCATTACTTTGTAGTCCCAAAAAGAGGGGGGGAGATTTTAAGTAATATTTTATTATTGTTTTCTCAAACAGGCAAATAGGTTTTGAAATTTTAGTTTATTTATTAAATTTAATAAAATTAAAGTCAGCTATGCGATCCTATTTAATATTTCTGATCAACATTGTCCTTGTTTCTAACATGGAAATAACGTCAGGCTATGCTGGAAATTAATTATATGAATCATACTAAAAAAAACTAGTAAATACTAGGCATTCAAAAATCTGTCCTCTCTTCTTTAAAGCTATGCACTCAGTGAAGAAAAGAAGCCCTCGACTTCTTCCCATTCTGTATTGGCTCCAAAACAAATAAATATTGTAGGTTTTAACAATTCCTCTTTGAAGTTTAATGTGTCTTCTAGCATTCCTACTTGATGGAAATTTTTGAAAAATTATTAAATGAACTCTCATATTGCTAATGCTAAACTACCCAATGTGAAGATTCAAACTGATGGATAAGGATCAGCAAGACACACTGAGTATGCTGAACATACTCTTATGGTAGAGTTCAGAGTTTTAGTGTGCTCACAGTTCAACATTTTTCAGTATTTACGGCTCTTAAAGTCTTTATAGAACCATTCACAGTTCTTATAAATATTTCCCACATTCTTCCCCAACTAGGCCCTAGAATGGAGAAAAGCCACCCCAAAGCCAGAGCTTAGAAGGGAAAACAGAATCCACAGACTGATATCTAAGCCTAAGATAGCATTGGTCCTTCACGTGTTATCTTATGTACTCTTCAGGCATTTAATTCCAGGTACTGAAATTCATCCCACTCTATAAGCATACTACCAATTTCCTCACTTGGAGATAGAACTAGCAATCACATATTTCATAGGCTTATCTTAAGAGCTAATATGTAAACATACATCAAAGCCTACACAATGTATGGCATGCAGTAGGTGCCCAGTATCTGACTGAGAACTTCAACACTGAAAACAGAGGGGGGGTGACTCAGGGATGCAGAAGTGGTGGCATCAGCAAAACTGAGGCTCCTTGGAGCTGGCACTGGATGCAGGAGAACTTGGCTGGCCACCCTTTTGGCACATATGCCCACAGTCTATTCAGCTCCAGTGTCCCAAACTGTTTAACCATATTCAGTTCACTGTGGGCACCTTCATGTCAGAAAAGGCCTGCCAAATCCAAGTATTAAAAAAATTATAAAAAAAACAACACTACAAGTGATCAAGCAAATAAAGAAGCTTTTCTTGAAAGAAAAAAATCATGAACTGAGATTCAGCGAAGTGCTGCAGTACGGGTTGCAGCTGCTTACACATATGCTGCTACTTTGGTACATCAGCTTAAGTTAAAAACTAGGACAGAGCTCAAGATTCTGTGCATCTGGCCGGATGAGGCCTCTAGATTCTGTGAGACAGGCCATGCATCTAAATAAATTGCAAGAAGAGAGCACATGCATCAAGTTACACTCTTTAGGTTAATAAAGACGCACATGCAAAGCAAAGTCTATTTTCTCTCAAATTGATCATTTCTTCCTGTTACTTCTTATACTGATCCTGTGGGACAATCCACCCTGATCCTATATGAGAGGCAGGAGTCAGGAGGAAAACTAAAGTCAGTTCAATCTGATCATCATGGACTGATCCAACATAGGCACCTTCTGTAAATAAGCTTGTCAATCTTGTTTTTGGATGGATCAGATAAATATTTACTCAGTGCTTCAGATTTTTTTCCTCTGCCTTGATTTACTTCAAGAAATATCTTAACTCAATAAAGGAGAGAACTGCTAAAGCTACTGCAGATTATGGAGAAGAGGGTCAGCCCTCATATCCACGGGACATTCTCTGGTTCACCATCCACCTGCTATGGAGGATTTTGACAAGCCACTCCTTCACAGGGAGTCGATAAACAGGATTGGTCCTCTGGGGGTTCTTGTTGCTACTGCTACCATTGGAATGGAAACAGTGGTGGGTTTGTGCCAGTTCCTACCCTTGTTCTGTGGTGCTAGCCCTTTATCTCTGAGGGCCATCGACTATGTTCATGTCCCCTCAAAAATCATATGTTGAAACCTAATCCGCAAGGTGATGGTTGTAGTGGTAGGGCCTTGTGATACAATTAGATCAGGACTGGAAACATCATGAATGGAATCAGCACCTTGCTTTTGTTAATATTTTATTTATTATTCTTATTTGTGTGTATGACTGTATTACCTGCATATGTGTAAGTACACCTAGGTCATGCAATGCCCACGGAGATCAGAAGAAGGCATCGGGTCCCCTGGAGTTATAGATGGTTGTTAATCGCCATGTGGGTGCTAGGAATCAAACCCAGGTCCTCTATAAGAGCAGCCAGTGTGTTTAACCACTGAGCCATCTCAGACCCTGCCTGTTTCCAGCCTTCACCTTCTCACCATTGTACATGGCCCCTAGCATTCACAAGGATGGAGAGGAACTAGAGCTCTCAAACTCCCATTCACTGTTAGTGGAAGTTAAGCATCAGCACAACTACTTTGGGAAATAGCTCACCTGCTAAATGGAATACGTGTAATTTGTTTCTTCAGCATATTCCCAAAACAAATGCATTCAATGGGCCTGCCAAGCTGTGCGTGCCTGAGTGTGTGTGGTAGCACCAACAAAGCCTGAGGCATGGATGGGGCATGAAATGTAAAGGGACAGGACTGGGGGAAAGGTAGGTGGGACTGGTATGGTGGAGAGTCCACAAAACCAAGGCAACCCTGCACTAGATGCCAGGTGCTCATGGCCACTTGCTGGTCTCTGAAAAATTAAATTTCAGCCACGACAAGCCACAAAGCTGAATGCTGATGGAGATGCAGTGCCAAAATTACAGGGTTTGTGCTATGCACTGACATATAATACAAATACTGATGGAGGACTGTGGTTGACCTCGCTGCCAAGTGGCAAGTTAAATTTATCACTGGAAAAAGACATTAAGAAACTACTTCAACATTGCAGATCTCAGTATTCTAGCAGAAAAATTATAAAATTTAGTTTACCCTTCAGTCTAAATTCTAAACGGTAATAAGAACATCTTATTTTGAAGCAAAAAAAGCCATTAAAATAGATTTTCTTTGGTTTGGCATCATACTGGTACAGAAGAATCAATGATGAATGTGTTAGTTTTGTCATTGTGACAAACATGTTAGAAAATAACTTAAAAGAAAAAAAAATGATTTATTTGAGTTCATGGTTTCAGAGGTGTCAGTCTATGGTCAGCTGGCTCCATTACTGTGTGCCTAGGATGAGGTAGAACACCACAGCAGGCATGTGGCAGAGCAAAGCCAATCACCTCATGGTGGCCAGAAAGCAAGAGAAGGGGGAAAGGATGGAGGAAGGCTGACTCACAGATTGGACAGTGCCATATTTAGGGTGGGTCTCCCTCCCCTTAATCTTCTCTGGAAATGACCTCACAGATACGCCCAGAAGTATGCTTTACTGAGCTCCTACGGACTTCTCAATCCAATCTAGTTGACAACCAAGAATAATCTCCAAGAGTTGGGGAGATTGTTCAGGCAATAAAGTGCTTTCTGTGTAAGCATGAAGACCCCTTAGTTCAGATCTCCAGCATCCACGTGAAAGGCCAGGTGCATGGGCACACATCTGTATTCCCAGCACTGGTGGGGGACAGACAGGAGGACCCCTGAGGCTTGCTAATCTAGCTGAACAGGCAAGCTCCACACCTATGCATGCATGCACACGCATACACACAGATTAGCCAACAAGACCAGATATAAAGGTACATGTCTATAATCCCAGAATTTAGGAGGTAGAGGCAAGATGATCAGGAGTCCAAGGTCAGCCTTGGCTACATAGTTTGAGGTCAGCCTTGCTACATGAAATCCTATTTCAAAAAACAAAAAACAAACAACTGAATAAAAAATAACTAGGCGACACAAGGGTTAATCCAATTACAAAATTCATGGACATGAAGCGAAGAAGCACTGAATCTGCTGCAGAGCCACAGAGCCCAAGACTGCAAGCAGGAGCAGAGGGGCTCCAGACAGAAATAAGACCACACACAAACAAGCAGGTGAGAGCTGAGAGCAGCTTCATTCAGGCGCTGTGCACCAGAGTGGATCAAGATATTTCCAACAGATGCACTAGTAAGCCAGACCAGGACATTCATCAATGTCACACTATTCAAAAGTCAAAGCAGGGCTAGAGATGGTTCAGTGGTAAAGCACTTGCCATCAAGGCTGACAACCTGAGTTCTACCCTGGACCACATGGTAGAAGGAGAGAAGCAGTTCCTACAACTTTTCTTCTGACCTATACACATGTACTTAGGTATACATACACCTACACCTACACACACACACACACACACACACACACACACACACACCTACACATGTACTTAGGTATACATACACCTACACCTACACCTACACCTACACACACACACACACACACAAATAAAAGTTTGCTGTATATTTTAAAAAGTCAAAAGGAATGAGCTACAAGTTAAAGAAACATGGAAGAATTTTAAATGCATAGTCTAAGTGAAAATACAAAACCATGCAGATGCCCAACAGACTGATGGGTTTTAGAGGTTTAGGGTAAAAGGAAGAATTGAATAGGTGAAGCACAGGGAATTTTGAGGTCAGTGAAACTAGTCCTTCTTTAGGACACTGTATTTGTCAAAACACACAGATCTTTAATGTACACAAGTTGAAGAAAGTTATTTAAGAAGCCAGGACATCCAGGGATGGGATACAGAAGGAGCTGAAAGTCTAACCACATAACACATGACGGAAATAACCCAACTTGAGAAGGTGGTAGGAAACGGGTGCAGTGTGTCAAAACAAAGTCAAGAAGCTATACAAAAGTACAAATATTAGTTGATAAAAAGTTATTTTCCACAGGGGTACGGTTTAACAACTGAGTGACCTATAAAATGTATCCTGCAATTGGAAATTAAGTACATGGATGCCAGGTGGTAGAATACAGATTATTTTTAACTGTTGGAATGGTAATACATAGCTAAGCAAGGGGTGGACACTACAAAGATCCATATGATAACAGATTTGAGTTGAGAGCCTCAGTAAGAACCATAGTTACTTAATACAGATAGATCCACTCACAAATAGAAAACATTCATAGGTTGATCTGTATACAAAGGATATTATGCATGTCCCATTGTTCTAGCTACTGATAGGCATAAAAGAAAAGACAGCTTACTAGCAAAAAGTTACCATCAAAAGCTTACTAGCAAAAGTTGAAAAAAATTTCAACCTAGAGTTCTCCCCACAGTCAAAATGTTTTTCAATAAGAAGGTAAGAAGCTATCATGATACCACATGTATCCAAGGTAACAGATCCCTCTCTAAGAAATATTTCTTGGTGTCAATCAGGCTTGATCAGGTTTATGAATAAACAAAACACTCCTATTACTCAGATAATTCCAAACATTGTAGAGTCTTCCACTATGGAACCAGGCACTAAATACATCTACATTTATTATTATACAGTAGACACAACTGACAGAAATTAATGGAAAGACATTAGAGTATCTACATTCATGAACAAGACCTTAAAATATTTACATTAGCAGAATTACCAGTATTCAGAAGAAAGATAAACACCTAAGAAATATGAAAACACAACCCAAACTACAACAGATGGAAACCACACTGACTTGACAAATGACTGTCATAACCTTGAGAAGGTTAGACAGTTTAGAAGATGAGCAAACTTGAAAACAGCAGTAGATATATGTGTATATAAATATATGTGTGTGTATATATCTACATATAGATATATATGAAAATACTACAAACTATGAATTGAGCATCAGCGAGGTCTAAGACAGCTTCAGGAACACCACTATACACATAATTTAAATCTCTAAAAAGAGGGAAGGAGAAAACATTACTGTTAATATTTTTAAAATTCAATGAAAAGTACAAACTCTCAAAGATATATGAGAGTTGATGAAGCACAAGTATAAGAAGCAAATAAAGGAGGCCGAGGCTTATCATAACCAAATTGAGCAAAACTAAAGAGAAAATGTTAAAAGCAGCCAGAGAAGAAAACGCTTATGTACAAGAGAATCAAAGGACAAAGAGCACATTTGCTATTGGAAAGAAGTAAGTTGCATGACAGTAGAAAAAAATTCTAAAACATTTGAAAGAAAAAAATGTCAGCCTAGAGTTCTTCCCACAGCCAAAATGTTTTTCAATAAGAAGGTAAGAGCTATCATGATACCACATCCCTGTAATCTCAACACTTGAGAAATGGAGACACAAGAGGCACACACGTGTTCAGGGCCAGCCTGGGCTACACAGTTAAACTATCACAAAACATGAATCTTGGCGGGGGAGGGGGGGTTAAGCGCTTTTCAGATAGATAAAAGGGACAGATAAATGTATATGCAGGACAAGAAATATTCCTGAGGAAAATGATAGCAGATAGGAATCCAGGTCTCCACCAGGAACGAAGCCTTCACATTGCTAGACTCCATGATATGATGTCAGCAAAAGCAGTGAGCTAACATCCTTGCCTTGCTCCCCATCTCAGGAAAAAGCACTCACCATTAATGCTACATCCAGTCAACATCAACTACAGTGTGGGTGCCCTTCACCAATCTAAAGAGATCCCCTCTATTCCTAGTTTACTATAAATTTTTTAAACATTTTTGTGCTTTTCTTTTTATTGATTTTTTTTTTTTGCATTCCATACAATATAATTTTTTTTGAGACAGGCTCTCCCTGTAGCCCAGCTGGCCTGGAACTCATTATGTAGACCAGGCTGGCCTCGAACTCGCAAAGATCTGACTGCCTCTGTCTCCCAAGTCCTAGGATTAAAGGTGTGCACCACCATGGTTGGCTCATAATATATAGAGTTTCAATGTATATTTTTATTGAAGTTTTGTGCATTTCATACAAAACATCTTAATCATCTTTATACCCCCTTCCCCATCCACACCCCCCATATCCTCCCCACTGGATTTCATGCATTCTGTCATAAATGTTAAGGCCTATCTAGTCAAGTTTGTGTACCCAGACATCCCTCAGTGCATGTTCATCTGCTGGATCTAGTTAGTCTCTCTAGAGTCACTCCCTTAAAGAAGGTCAGCTCTCCTTTATCCAGCAGTACATTTTTAATTTAGGTTTGGGGGATTTTCATAAAATTTGATGGTATTTAAAGCCCTCCCCTATCCACACTTCCCCTATTGCCGCCACCCAATTTAATGCACTCTATTATGTATATAAGGTTTACAGAGTTTAATTTGTGTCTCCAAATGTCCTTCAGTGTGGATCCATCCATTGGAGCCTGGTTAACCCACCAAGACTCCCACCCTTGAAAGAGAGTGCCTCTGGCCCTCCCAGCAGCCATGAGTTGCCAAAAGTTCCTTATGTTCCTTGAGGTTTCCTACCCATTTCCCATGTCTATGCTGGGATTTTGTACTATTTGAACTTGCATGGGACTTACACATGCTGTCATCATTGCTGTGAGTTCATATGAGTAACTAACCAGCTGTCTGAAAAGCTCTGTTTCCTTGTGGTCGTCCAACACCTCTGGTTCCCTGAGTCTTGGGAGGCAGAAGTTGATATAGGTGTCTATACAGGGGTAAGCACTCTATAGCCTCTTGTCCTCTGCACGTTGGGCAGTTGTAGGTTTCTGTGTTAATCACCATCTGCTGCATAAAGAAACTTCTCTGGTGAGAGTTGAAAATGCATTAATCCCGGTATAACAATAAGTCATTAGGAGTCAGTTTAATACTATAACTACTTAGTAGACAACTAGTATTAGGCTCTCCCCATGTCCTGTGACCTGCCTAGCTTCAGGTTCCTAACCCTGATGTCAATGTCAGGTATGGGCTCCATCCTATGAAGCAGACCTTAAATCTAATTAGAGTAGCTGGTTACTCCCAAATTATTCATACCATTATTGCACCAGTGGCCATATCTTGTCAGGGCAGTTATTCCAACATAGGCATAGGAAGTGGATAAGAAGCTCCAACCCCTCCTAAGGAAATTGTGGGGTGAGACAATCTCAAGTATGGGAATTGTGGTAGGTTAGCCAGGCTCTAGTGGGTGGACCCACACAGAAGAAGAAAATTTGGAGAGACAAACTAGACTCTGTAAGCCATATATATATATATATATATATATATATATATAGAGAGAGGGAAGGGGATCTAAATACTATCAAATTATATTGTATGAAAATTGCAAAAAATTTCATTTCAAAGAGCTAAACGCAAAAGAGGTCAGCACTCAGGAGGCAGAGACAGGCAGATAGGCAGATATCTGTGAGAGCAACGTCAACATGCTCTACATATCAAATTCCAGGCCAACTAGGGCTACTGGGGCTACAGGAAGACCCTATCTCAAAAAAAAAGAGAAGAAAAAAAAGGAGCTTAATGAATATGAATAATTCACTTCTATAAATTTCAAAAGCATGCAAGCTAATTTCTGGTGCTAGAAGTCATAGAGTGATTACCTTCTAGAACAGGGAGCATTAGGGGGTGAAGAAGTCCCGGGGGGCCTGCTGTGTGCTGGTGATGCTTCTTTGGGCTTAGGTGATGGTTACACAAGCATATTCAGTTGTGATCATCAAGACGTCTACACTCTAGCATCTGGCTCATTTTTGAAGCTACTGAGTCTCCGTCACCATTGCTTTCTCTAGATAATATTTCAATTTTGAACATTTTTATAATTAAAGAAAAACATGTTCTTAGTAGCAAGAGCTAAACGTGAAGCATGAGAAGAGGCCACTGCACACTTGGTTCACACAAAGGAAAGGCTGAAAATTGCATTAACCCTTCCAAGACTGAAGCATCAGTGAAATGCAAATTAATCCACAGTGCAATAGCATGTTTTCATCATTTTTGAGAATAGAATAGGGACTATCTGCGCTTTATTAAAATTTTTTAATTCATATGAATTCTCAATTTCATGGACACAATTTCAGCTTTCTGCCTACAAAATGAGCTAACTCCATCATCTAAGACCTCATATTAGACTAAAGACTGAAAAAGCAAAGGTCTAAACTCCATCCCTTTACTCAATAAACTAAGCACCTTCCATGTGCACAGCAGAATGCCCGTCCTGCAGAGCTTGCCAGAAAGGGTGGGACAACAGGGCGCAGCAGCACACACATGGAGAAAAAGAAAGTTTATAGTGAACAGTAGCCCCAGGGGAAAAGACATGAGACAGTCCTGGAAGGACAGGAGTACAGACATTGATGTCAACTCTAGCATGAGTTAATTAAACCAGCCTAAAGAGGATGGAAAATGGTAGAGACAGCCAGAGTGTTACTAGGGAGCTAAATGATACTCAACTTTGGAACATATCATCTGCATGTGTGTGTGTGTGTGTGTGTGTGTGTGTGTGTGTGTGTATACATGTGCATGTGGGTGCATGCCCACATGTATGCAAGGGCATGTGGAGGCCAGAGGATAACCTCAGGCATCATTACTCATGTGCAATTCGCCTTTTATTTTCTTCTTGAGACAGGGTTTCCCACCAATCTGGAGCTCACCAAATAAGCTAGATTGGCTGGCCAGCAAGCCCCAGGGACCTGCCTGTCTCTACCTCCCCAACATTGGGATTACAGGCACATGCCCTAGCACACAGTTTGTTTTACCACCACACATGGCTTGTTCACATGAATTTGGGGGATAAAACTCAGGTGCTTATGCAAAGCAAGCATGTGTGCCAACTAAGCCATCTCCCCAGCCTCCGGGAACATATCTTGTAAGATATCTTAAGTTTGCTACTCTTGTTGACAAAAGAGAGGTATACAGAGAAAGAAGCATCTCAGAGGAACCCAAGCTGGTGAAGGATGGATCAGTGCAAAGGACAAAGATCAGCCAGAAAACAAAATGATATAAACTTAAAATGATGTGGATATAAAATAAGGAACCAGAGGACGTTAGAGCAGAGAAGATGGGAAGTATGTAAGAGCCAAAAGATAGGTTGAAGGACTACAAATTACCATTCTCGAAACTCATACAATCATTAATTCACAACAACTGTAGTTACCTTCACTAGACCCACAAAAGACCAGTCCCATCAACAGTCAAGGAAACAGTAGGGGCAGACAGGCCTCCCTGTTTACTTCTGAAATATTCTTATCCACAGATTCTAAGAGAAGGGAATTACTGTCTTTAGTTGTGTACCCACTGCTGAGCCTACCAGGCTCCAAACCCATGTTCACAACATGACCCTGGTTAATCCCAGTGAGCCACAAAACAAAACAAATTGATATGAATGACATGAACAATAGAAAGAGATTTGTGGGAGGGAGAATGGGGTAGTAGGAAGGGGTGGGCATGGTCAGTATGCATGATGTATATGTGCAAAATTGTAAAGAAAATAAAAGAGTTTTTAAAAGGGAAAAAGAAAAAGAAAGGAATAAAAATAGCAAGAAGATCATAGGGAAGAAGGATTTTAAAGATTCTATAGTTTTCAGTTATGAGAAAAAATGAACTATTTTTGTCTATGAACAGGCCATAGTGTCTTGTGCAGGCCAGCATGGTGCAATACAGCACGGCCACAGTCAGCAGTCCCCACGCTCTGGACAGTTCTGGAAACTGGGCCACACCCAAAATCAATCTGAGGTTTAAATGCATACACACAGAGAGAACACACAACACACATGTTTTCCTAATTGACACATTCAAATTGAAGGACAAATAAAGGTTTTGCCAGTTTAACCATGTGAAAACTGAATTAGTTTACTTACAATGGTTGGGAAATAACTAAGAGAGGTGGGGAAAGGCTCCATCACCCTCCATTCCAGTCAGAAAAACCAGTCTGCCAAGTGCCACTGCACGAGAGGATCTGGGCAGAGAACTCAAGAGGAAGTGCTGAAGAATGCAGATTATTTGTGTTCACATACTTCATCATCATCAGTTTACAGGATATTTGTTAGACACTGAAGGAGTAGGCGGATTTGATTTATTTCAATGCAGGCAGATGGCTTGGTCATAGAAATGTGAAGAGATTTACTGAGCTTCTCCATCAGATCAAGGACATTATGGAATTAGAGGCTCTATGAGACCCTACTGGTGAGCTCCCTGCAGCTCATGTCTCTCATTTTACTTTCTCTCCATAATTACAGACACCTCAACTCTCTGATTCAAAACAATAGGGGGAGGGGGGCAAGAGCACATTTATTCAAGGCAGTGCACATCTTAAGAATGAAGCTAATAATATAAACTGACCAACTAGCAGCTACATGTTTTGTTCTGAGAACACTGAACACCTCAAATTAAGAACAATTTAAAGTCATGATTCCAGAAAATATTTTCAGGGAAACAAATCATGTTTAAGTTTCTGTAACTATCTCAGCATACAAAACTCAAGGAGTATTCTTATCAACAAGGCTTAGATTCAAGAAAAATTTAACGATGTGCAAAATAAGTGCTACTTAACATGTTTACATAGTAAGCAATGAGTTTATGAATTTCAAAATTATTTTAGTCCCGCCAACATGACTAACTATTTTAGAGACTAGTGGCTTTGGATGCAAATTTCATGAAAGTCCAAAAAGACAAGCATGAAAACAATGACACAAAACCTATCAATAACATAATCGGAGTTAAAATGTAGCCTAACCACACCTCTGGAAGCGTCCAGGTTAAGTGCTAAGGTGGATGCTTTCTTAAAGCTCATGAACTTCTCACTTTCGATCAATAGTGGGGCTGGAGAGATGGCTCAGTGGTTAAGAGCACTGGCTACTCTTACAGAAGACTGAGTTCAGTTCCCAGCACCCACACGGTGGCTAACCATCTGTAATGCCAGTTCTAAGGGATCCAATGCCCTCTTCTGACCTCCTTGGCCATTTCACACACACACTGCACTTACACAGATACAAGCAGTACACACAAACACGTAAAATAAAAATAATTAATCAATTAATCAGTAGTAGCACCAGGAAAGGTTGTGTTCACCTTGTGATCTACATGGGATAATGTAAGTATCTCCAGTGATGAGCAAAAGATCAGATACAGGAACAGTGATAAAAAGATGCTCACCATATTGGTGCCATTCTTGGAATGACACTAACATGCAGAATCTGTCCAGGATTTAAGGAGGAAAAAAGAGGCACATCTCACAAAGTGAGCAGAAATCAAGCTCCGAATAAAAAACTAAGATTATTTACATCTTAACTACTTTTTATAATCTTCCACAACAGAGGAGTATGGTTTTAACTCCTAGAAATCACTGTAGTGCCTTATTAGATAGACGGTGGAAGGAGAGAACAAAGTACAGTAACTGGTTTAGGGAATGGAAGTTAAAACTAGCTATATCACCTGCCAATGTCCTCCACCACTAGAAATAATCTTAAAGAATTCCAAAACCTCCAAAACTGTGGATCTGAAAAGAAGAGATTACCTAATCTAATGCCTTCATCCTGCAAGCAAGCCTGTGGAATGATATATGCCCAGGTCGCCCCTCCAATGTGCACCCTGCATCTCCTGACCTAAGTAAGGCCAACTGATCCTTAAAACAATTGCCCCTAAGCATTCGCTATACACCAGGTGATATGCTAAACTCTTCAGGAATGTCAGGTTTCATTTAATTTAGTTTTCCCCAACATAAGGAAAAATCAGGGAAAAGAAATGGACAGGCAAGAATTTAAACTCAGTATATCTGACTATAAAATGCCCATGAGCTTTTATACAGTGCTTCTCTCTCCCCAGTATGTTAAATGCATAGATCCAAATAGTTTTATTTTGCTTAAGTTGGACTATAGAAAAGCCTACAAAAATATATAGGTTTTATCTACATATATGTTCACTACAACATCAGCAATATCAAAAACTTACAGACAACCTAAATGTCCAACTGTGCAACACTAAATTATTGCTGATACCTACAATAAAATATTAATACTGATACTTAAAAGAATGTAGCATATCCATGCCCATGTAACAGATGTAGAAGGGTATCTATATTAAACTGCTATATTAAAAAAATAGATTGTAGGCACTACTGTCTTCAGGCCTCTTGGGGTAAGTCTATAGTGCAGCTCTCCGAGTGCAACACTTGCTGATACCTACAATAAAATAGTAATACTGAAACTTAAAAGAATGTAGCATATCCATGCCCATGTAACAGATGTAGAAGGGTATCTATATTAAACTGCTATATTAAAAAAATAGATTGTAGATTGTAGTGTCTTCAGGCCTCTTGGGGTAAGTCTATAGTGCAGCTCTCCGCACCGGGACTCCCTAAGCCACATTCACCCTTCTATCCCTCCCACCGTTCTATACTCCTAGTTTGGGCCCTGCGCCATTCCTAGTCTTGGGGCCCCAGACACCTGGGGAACCAATACTGCTTCCTGATCCTTCTAACCCAGACCAACTCAGTCCCTTTCTTGGGCTCCAGGAGCACCGCTTCTGGTCCTGGCCC
>NW_008346548.1:6048689-6052827 GCF_000622305.1 Nannospalax galili
TTACGTATTTTCTGCAGGATCAATAGGCATAATATTAGGCACCAACAGTATGTCTTTGTCAGGAGTATTAGTGTCACCTGGAATTATTGATACAAATTATCAGAAAGAAATAAAGATTATACTACATTCACCTTTAAAGATTTCTGTTATTCAGCAAGGACAAAATGTAGCACGGTTAATTCTGCTGCCCTTGTTTCTCTCACATAAGAGAACTAAACAAACTCGAGACTTCAAATCCCCTAATACCTTTGGGTGCAGAAAATACATAAAAATCGGCCTGAATTAAGTTTAACCATTAATGGCAAACGTTTCATGGGTTTACTGGATACTGGTGCAGATGTCTCTGTAATCTCAGAACATCATTGGCCTAGATTGTGGCCCAAAAGGCCTACTATTACTCATTTGCAAAGTATAGGACAAAGTAAGAATCCAGAACAAAGTAGTGATGAGCTTCACTGGCAGGATGATGAAGGACATGAAGGTTTGTTTATACCTTATATACTTCCTGGCTTGCCTGTCAACCTTTGGGGTCGAGATGTTATGTCTAAGATGGGAGTTTGCCTTTCCAGTTCCTTTGATACTCCGCAACATTTTTAGTTGAGGCCACTGAGCAGCCTGCACCTCATGCAGATCCTATCGTATGGAAATCAGATGACCATGTATGGGTGTCTCAGTGGCCTCTTTCAAGAGAAAAAATTATTGCCGTTGAGGAGCTAGTGCAGGAACAACTCAGTGCAGGACATATTGTGCCCTCTAATTCACCATGGAATTCTCCTATCTTTGTCATAAAAAAGAAATCTGGTAAATGGAAATTATTACAGGATCTTAGAAAAATTAATGAAACTATGGAAACTATGGGAGCCCTACAACCAGGCTTACCCTTGCCTTCTGCTGTGCCTCAAGGCACTCATAAAATTATTTTAGATTTAAAAGATTGCTTTTATACTATTCCCTTGCACCCCAGGATTGCAAAAGATTTGCTTTTAGTGTACCTTCAGCCAACTTTAAGGAGCCCTTAAAGAGATATCACTGGGTGGTATTGCCTCAAGGTATGGCTAATAGTCCTACTTTGTGCCAGAAATTTGTGGCTCAAGCCATTCAGAACGTACGTGAGTCTTTTCAACAAGTGTACATTATTCATTATATGGATGACATCTTACTGGCTCATCATGATGAGGATTTGCTTCTACAGGTTTTTCTTTCCATCCAGGAAACTTTACAACACTTTGGCTTGCAAATAGCTCCTGAAAAGTTGCAGAGACATCCTCCTTATTCATACCTAGGCCATGTTCTGTATCCTAAGGAAATCAAACCTCAAAAGATTCAGATCAGAAAAGACACTTTGAAAACCCTTAATGATTTTCAAAAATTATTGGGAGACATTAATTGGTTACGACCTTATCTGAAACTCACAAGTCATGATTTACGCCCCTTTTATCAGATCCTAGTAGGTGATTCTGATCCTACGTCACTGAGGGAACTCACTCCGGAGGCACGTAATGCATTAGATAAAGTTGAGTCGATGGTCCATTATTGTGGATACACTTGCCTGTCTCCCCTGCTAAAGTCTTACTTCCATACTTTGAAGCCATATCTACTTTGACTCAGCTCATCAGGTCTGAATCCATTAAATATTTTGGGCAGGAACCTGCTAAATTCATAGTGCCTTTTAGTAAATCTCAGGTGGATTGGTTGTTTCACACTTCTGAGGCCTGGGGAATTTCCCTAGCTAATTATCCAGGTTCTATTGATAATCATTATCCTAAGCATAGGCTTTTGCAGTTTTGTCAAACTACTGATCTAATATTTCCTAAAGTTACAAGCTCAGTTCCCTTGCCACATGCCTTATTGATTTTCACAGATGGGTCTTCTAACGGAAGTGCCTCCTATGTTGCTGATGGGACCACCGTAGTGGTTCATACCTCTCAGTCCTCAGCACAGGTGGCTGAACTTCATGCTATGGCTTTAGTTTTCCAAAGATTTCCAGATCAAGGGTTTAACCTTTATACTGATAGTTTTTATGTATATTCTGCCTTATGTGTATTGGAAACTGTTCCTGTTATAAAAACTTCTAACAGTATAGTACATGGATTATTCTCTCAAATACAGTCTTCAATTATTGCCAGGACAAGGAAATTCTTTGTGGCTCATATTTGAGCACATACTCGTCTACCTGGACCCCTCACTTGAGGAAATGATTTGGCTGATCGTCATACGAAACTTGTAGCCTTTTCAGATGTGGAGCTTGCTCAGCAAGCCCATGCTAAACATCATCAAAATAGTAATAGTTTACCACTGCAATTTGGTATCTCACGAGAAGCTGCTCGGGATATTGTTCGCCGCTGTCCTCAATGTCCTAATGTCTCTAATGTCCCTCATGTAGGAATTAACCCTCGTGGGCTTATTCCTAATCAATTATGGCAGATGGATGTTACTCACGTTCCTGAGTTTGGATGGTTAAAATATGTTCATGTTACTATAGATACCTTTTCTGGTTTTCTTTTTGCTTCTGCTCTTACAGGTGAAAGCACTAAACACGTCATCACTCACTGCATTCGTTGCTTTTCAGCTCTTGGTACTCCCACCATCTTAAAAACTGATAATGGTTCTGGGTATACTTCTCGCTCATTTCATGACTTTTGTGTACAATTTGCTATCCAACATAAAACAGGAATTCCTTATAATCCACAAGGTCAAGGCATTATTGAACGTGCTCATGACACTCTTAAGTTACAATTGGAAAAGATTAAACATGGTCAATTGTATACCCATTCACCACAAAATTTATTAAATCATGCTCTCTTTGTTTTAAATTTCTTAACTCTGGATGCACAAGGTCGCTCTGCGGCTGATAGATTGTGGTTCTTCTTCTTCTACAGATTATGCCCAAGTCAAATGGAAGGATCCTTGTACAGGTCTCTGGCATGGCCCAGATCCTGTCCTCATTTGGGGAAGAGGGCATGTTTGTGTTTTTCCACAGGATGCTGACAATGCACGTTGGGTACCTGAACGCCTCGTTCGCTTGGCTGAATCTCCGGCCTCCTCGCCACCTGTGTCATCACATTGCACCGACTGATGTCATCGTCCTGCTCTTTTATGCCTGACCTTTTGGACTGTTTCCACCGCCTGGCGCCCACCGTTCTCCGTCTCTGGACTTTGGCTATGATGCATCACCTGCCCTATGTGATTGGTTGTTTATCCCCCATGACTTGTGCACCATTGTTATACTCATGTGTGTTGTTCTACTTCCCTTCTGTCCTCCCTTTGACCCCGTGGGCTGTTGGGTCCTTTTTATTCATTTGGAGGGGGGACTTAGGCTCTAACCGTCAGTTGCAGGTATCACAGGTAGCGAATTTGACATGAAAACACCAAACCACCAAATTCAAAAGTTACAAGTTACATGCTACATGATTTGGCCATTTGTCAGTTCCAGACTCTGTACCCGCTCCATGACACTGTGCCTCAGTGGCATTTATATCCCATTACTTCCCCAAGGCCATGGCCATTCACTGGGAGCTTTCAGGAGGCCGGTTAGCCAGAGACGGGTAAGATTCTCTCAGAGGAAAGCGGGAAGCCGGCCGCCCCCAATGGTTTTCACTCTGGCAGAGGACGACCTAAGACAGGCACGGTCATTCCATCCCAAGTATTGGCATGTACTCATCTTTAACAAATATAAAAAGAAAGGGGGATGTTGGGAGCCATGCTTGCCATAAGCATTGGAAATTAGGAAAGTATCACTTTAAGAGCTTCTGAGCTCTCTGCTTCAGCGGTCAGAGCTGACAGGCTGTACCTGGATGATAAATCAAGTCTTCTAGAAAGTTAGTTTCAGTTCAGCCTTCGTGCTGTCTCTTAGTAACCCTTTTGTTTCTGATTCACCTAGGTGACCCAAACTCCGGGTCGGATAAAAAAGACCTGTGGGACCCCTCAGTAGATTCTTCCTGATTTTTCCTTCTAGAGAGTGCTCTCCTCTCTGTACCTGTTGTCCCTTTAATAAATTCCTCATATAACTTCAGACTTACACCTGAGTGTCTTTTTTGTTTAAGACCCCAGCCTGGTGGGCTTGGGGGGCGTTCAACAACTTACCTACATGCAGGCAATACACATACACATAAAATTAAAAAAAAATATTTTTTTAATA
>NW_008346548.1:6053811-6075545 GCF_000622305.1 Nannospalax galili
AAAACAAGTATCTTCTTGAAGTCCCTCAAATTAAGGTAAAGAATAAGAACAAATCATTCTGGAAGAACGCAAAGGAAAATAGCTTTAGATACTTAAGTGACAATTGAATTTATTCTTATCATTGTTTTACTAGCTTTTGTATAATCTTCATCGCTATTATGAGATATAAAATGTATTTATCAAGTCTGTAATCATTATGCCAAAAAACCTGAATTACTGTAATATTTTGTATATTGTTAAAACGGTAACTTTAATTGTAAAAAAAAAAATTAAAAAAAAAATCCAAAAGGAAACCAGAAAAAAAAAATAGATTGTAGAATGATATTTGTGTCACAGGTTAATTTTAAAAAGAACTGATTTGCATGTAGGATTGGTTCGTATTTGCATAATGGTTTAGAACTATGCATAGAAAACCAGAATGTTCAATGGGTAGAAGTTGGGTCTAAGTCATCTCTTACACACTTCTGCATTATATGAGTTTTTAAACTGAGAGTGTTACTTTTGAGATTAAAAATTATAGCATAAAATAAACACTTTTAAATGAGTTTATTATTGATTTCAAAATAATACATACATACACATCCCATTTAATTCCACACTATACAGCACACATTAAATTGTGTGGTTACTTGTCTCCA
Organism: Nannospalax galili; assembly: GCF_000622305.1. Classification (NCBI taxonomy): domain Eukaryota; kingdom Metazoa; phylum Chordata; class Mammalia; order Rodentia; family Spalacidae; genus Nannospalax; species Nannospalax galili. Next base: position 6,054,450 of record NW_008346548.1, read on the forward strand.
AAAGAAAAAGAGTGCAACATTCCATCACTACGCACTTGCATTTCAAAAATGGCCATGGGCCTCAACCCCTTTTAGAAAATCTGCAGGATAAAAACAAATGTTCTTAGTAGCAGTAAAGTAGTGTCTGCCTTCTGCCCTGGTTGACATTTGCATGTGTGGATCAGAACCACTGGTGCCTCAACCCTGGCAAAGGCAGGGGCACCAAGCTGTACCAGCAGGCACTCTAGTCCTCCCTATTAGACACTGGCACTTTGAAAAGAAAACCTAGTTTCACAAATGTCCTTGATAAAAAGTAACAATGATTTTACTAGCTCTTGACCTTTTATATTGTGTGTTGCAGAATGTGTAGTATAAAACATTAATGGCACATGCAACATGCCAAAGCAAGGTAGCTGACCCAAGGAAAAGCACAGGCAAAACCATGTGAGCTAAGGACTCAGGGAACGCACCAGTGTTTCCACTGGTCAGCACACTGATTTGAAAGAACAACCACAGACAGAGGAAGGTTATTGAGACTTCGAAATCTGACAGGTATTTTCTAAAATGGAAGAAAGTGAAACTTCATTTCAAGTTCAAGTAGTTTGCTTGCCAATGATATAAAGGTGGAGTAAATATCAAAATTTTAGAAAATGTTTGTGTGAAAATGTGAGCTTAGGCACTTCACAACATCAGAAGACTGTTCTAATCAGATTGGTAGTGATATTAAAAAACGTAATTTTTTCCCCTATAATGTAACATGTCAACATTTATAAAACCTACGTAAGCCAATGAATCAATATTTTCCAGGAGTCAGGGTATAATATTACAAAAAATACATGAGTAAATGACCCACTTAAATAAAGTGCAAGATAAACCAATGGATTTTTAATATAACAAGAAATATTTACTGACAAGTTTTCCAATTCCACATTGCAACCAATATTTAACAAATTTCATATAATCTATAACATATTACACTCTGACAGGATATCAAAAGTGCCCAGAATTGTATGAAAATGTGATAAAAATTCTGCATATTGGTCAGATCAGATAAGCTTCATATGCTCGGACAAAACCAAGACAAAAACTGATAACAAATAGGATGCAGAAGCAGATGGGATACAGCTCTACGCTGATGAGCCAGACATTCAGGACATTTCTAAAAGTGTAGAACAAATACTAATATTATTTGGTTTGGGTAAAAATCTTTACTTGTCAAGAAAATATGTTATTTATTTTGATAGCTAATAGATTTCTTGGTTTTAAATGGATTAGTACATATCTTTAAATGTTTTCATTTTTAATTTCTAATACAGTAAACATGGACACAATTCACATAAAGTCCTTTTTGGTCCTCAAGCATCTTTAAGGCTGGAAGTTTTGAGGATCTTTGCAATGCAGGTAAAAGGCATTCTGTCTTAAGTTTTGGCCAACAGGAGCTGGTACCGCATCTGGTACGTGTGAGAGAAGTCAGCAAGTGACCACACTGGAAGTTTGCTGAACTAATGGAAGCCTAACATGCTGGCCTGGTATGAATACACTGACATCACAAGAAGTGATGCTGACTGCACTGCAGCATGTGTTCTGACAGGTGATCTTGACCCAGGGGGCTGACAGAAGCTGTACAACTAATAGTCATAAACGTGGCCCAAAGAAACAAGGTAGTAGTACCACGATCAGTGTTTGACAGCTAAGGGTTGGTAATGAGTAGCAAATGACTTCTGAAAAATTGAGGGGCATAACACTGCAGGCTGAGAAGACCTGAGAACAGGAATCACAGCTGGCATAAACTAGGAATAAAGACAGGGAATAGGAGGAAAATAACTGCCAGTTCCCATGGGAAGGAGGATATAGCGCCCCTTCCAAGGGGCTGATTTAGTTAAGACACCTGTTTCTAAAAACACATCTCAGAGCTTTATAAACAATAATGTGTAGTGGGGGAAGAAGGGTTAGGCTATAAAAGGTGTTATTGGACTAATGGCTCTGTTCTTGGGAAACCATTCTAACATGTAGATTTCAAGACTAAGACTATACCAGGCATGGAAGTGGAAACTTTGAGATTCACAATGAACTACCAAAAATCTGGTAGATGTGGGAGAAGTCAGCAAGTGAGCCACACTGGAAGTTTGCTTAACTAACGGAAGGCTAACATGCCGGCCTGGTATGAATACACACAAAATTTTAATATATAGCAAAACCTACAGAATTACACACAGGAAAAGATGAAGAATTATAGATAAGAATTAATCCATTCTAAAAAGCTGTAAGTACTGAAAAATTTTTTAAAGTTCCAAACAAGTCACAGTATTTTTAAAATTGTCTCTTCTACAAAATATATATGAAACTTTAGTGTAATTGTGGTTGACATTAGACACCCAATCCCTAAAGGAAATTTCAACCAAAAATTATACTTTTATTTAAAAAATAATAATAATATTATTTCCAGGTGCACCAAGTACATAGGACTTCCACTCAAATTAGCGTGCATTCATTCACAAGTGGGGAAAATACACGCAGACACACAGGCACAGACACACACACACACGCACACACGCACGCGCACAGTTAACTTCATGGAACAAAGAGGAAACATCAAGATATAACGGGTCCATACCCCCCTCACCAATGCCCAGTTTCTGAAGGCACTTTTGGGTCTGCTTGGTTGGTTGTGGTTTTTTAACCAACATGTTAACTAGGTAAAGATAAATAACTGGAAGTAGCCAAGAACTTGATGCTACTAGCAGAAAAAACACGACAGCCTCCAAAACAGAAGATGAAGAGGAAATAAAAGTGAAAGCACAGGCATTAATGAGAAGAGAAGGGGAGGGGAGGGGAGGGGGGAAGCCTGAGGTTCCAGGCAAGGGGAGGGAGAGACCTTCTCTGGAGTAGGACCTTGTTATGTTTCCAGTGATGCAATTTCCAACAGACTTTGGTAAAGATTTAAATTTCTTCTCAGAGTTTTAAAATATTGAACTATTGAGTCTTTTAAGATTTGCCAAGCAGTGGCTCCATTATGTTAGGGTTGCATTCACACAGTCGTCTTGTTGTTACTGCCTGTTACCCTCGGTGAACACACTGCATTGACATTCCCATGCCACACACCTGCTGCACTTTACCCTAAATCCTGACCTACTACCAGTCAAAGCCACTAATGTTAACCTACTTTTCTGAAAATTCTTCTTTAAAAAACCTCTGTGGGGGCTGGAGAGATGCCTCAGTGGTTAAAAACACTGGTAGTTCTTGCAGGAGACCCAGGATCAAATCCCAGCACCCACATGGCAGCTAACAACTGTCCGTAACTCCAGTTCCAGGGGATACAACAACCTCTTCTGTCCTCCACAGGCATTGCACAACTTGGGTGCACTTACCTACATGCAGGCAATACACTCATACACATAAAAATATAAATAAATTATTTTTAAAACATTTTTAAAATGTATGTGGTACAAAAGTTTTCTGAGCTCAGTGCTTCTAGGATTTAAACGTCTTCACAAGCTCTACTCTTCTCAGTAAAACCATGCCTCTAATAATGTCTGTGTGTCTTTCTCTTAAGGTACACAAGTTAAATGCTAAATGAAGATAAACCAGTAAGTACACTTTTTTAAAAAGACTGCTTATTACGTAGTCTTTGTCCACACTGGAAAATCTTTCCTGGTTTCATCCTAACCTACAAACATACAAATTAAATGGTCTATTAAAATTTGGTTCTGCCTATACACAGGAGTGAAGCTAGGCTGCACCACTCAGCATCTACACAGGTGATAATGGCAGGTGAGCTGGTGGCCAAACACTGGGGAAGGTTCATGTGCAAAGTAGAAAACATTCCCTCTTCGACTTCACATTTCTATAACAAACTCGAACCACTACTACAGTCTCTTAGATACAGGAAATTGGATACAGAGGAAATCAATTACCCAAACACACACACACACACACACACACACACACACACACACACACAAAATTTCTCTAATGCTTCCATGGTTTAATAAGATAGGCTTAACCAGTAAGTAAACTAACTTTCTACTTTATTCAAATCAGATGGCTTTGGACTACCATCCAGAACTGACAACCTCTCTTAAAACTGATTGCTCACAGAAGTATACTCAGGAGAGGATTTGACATCCTCCAGATGGTGGGAATGGGAAGCTGTTCTTAGAATGCAAGTCTGAGACTTGTAAGTGCCAGCTACCCCTCCTCAAGGGGGAAATTCAGGTGACTGTGCTTATAGCAGTAACTAGAGTAGAAATTCAGCAATCCTACTTCAAAAATATTTAAAAGTGATGGCATAGAAATAAATTGTGATCATCAGTTCAAACAACAATAGACTTAGAACACTTATACTAAATAAACTGGGGACAGAGGAGATTGACAGGATGGTGGAGTTGAAACAGTGCCCCATTTATGTGGCCCAGGTTGGACCAGAACCTCTACGTAGTCCAAGGTGGCCTCAAACTTATAATCCTCCTGTCTCAGCCTTCCAAGTGCTGGGATTACACACATGCACAGAGGCCATATGGATGAGAATTTGAAAGAGAAAGCAGTAACTTCCAACTTTATCCCAACTCAGCAAGCACTGTCAGATCCTTGTCTTCTATCACTGCAGATAAAGAATCTTGTGCCTGGCACATCACCTTGTTTGACACTGAATCACATGGCTTAAATATGAAGGTTCAAATGAGAAGTTTCATTATAGATGTTCCACTATCAGAGTGTGAAAACACATTTGAAAATGTGCCACTTACTGTTACCAGGGGGGAAGGCCAAAACAAGTATCTTCACCCATTGCATCATTACCTTGGGTCCCACAATTCTAAGCACAACAGTTTAAAAGCACTTGATGACTTAATGTTTAAATTGCTTCCTAAATAGTCTATGTTGAATAAGCTAAACTGCTCTTAAATTTCCAGATGGTATCTGTCATCTTTCAGGTGGGTCACATTACAGATTGTTACTAAAAAGTGAATTCTTGCAAAACAGTTACATCATTAAGTTTGAAGCTGAGAAACTGCCATTTTCAATCAACTTCTGAAAATGCCAACACTGAAAAGATTCTCAGCTTCTCTCCTTTTCCTTTCATTTTATACGGCCTTCTCTCCTTTTCTGTGTAGTTTGTCAAATTCCTTAAAACTTACCTGCTATTTCAAGAAATCACAGCAGAAGAAACATTTTAGTTATTTCTAACCCAATGGTGGAACTATACAGAAGGAAACTTTTCAATTCAAATTCCCTTAGAATTGATTTCACAGAGATTTAACAAAAATAACTGAAATGTCTTGGCACCTTGTTTCTTTAGTTTATGGAAAAGACCCTTCGATCTCTAATTAACATTTTCCCCACCACTGCTGTTGGGCACTGTTTCCTCCTTTGTAATGAGACCAACTTTGTTCAGATACATACACATCCTCCAGTCATTCCACAGTGAAAGTTCTAAAGACACAACGAATTTCAGTGGAACCAATTTTGTCACTGCCTGGTTCAAGAGCTCAGCCAGGATACCACATTCTCCTAGAGATTGGAACACTAACACAAAAGGGCACTTTCTCAGCCTTCTCTTTCCCTCCCCCTGATGAGGAAACTGAGCCCCATGGCCTTTCCCAAGACAAAGCCCAAACTCAGTACTCAACTCGGCCTGCCGTCTGCCACCCCCAAGTAGCCTCTAGCCCTTTCTGCTCTGCCCCATCTGCTCTGCCAGCTCGAGGCTTGCCTCTCAAGTGTGCCCCTGTGCCATTCCTTCATAAGCTTCACTGGGATCATCCTTGAGCTATTAAAGCCCAATCATTCCCATCTCAGAGAATTTGAATTTTATCCAAAGTCCAAAGCAAAAGTCAACTATGCCATGAAATATGCCTTGATGTTGCTAACGAATGGTACCCATCCTTTACTTGTTGCACCATAAATTATTCATATGTACTGGTAGCCTGCCTCCAAAATGAAAATCTCTTAAGGGCTGCAGACAAACTCTTCTGAATATTTGCATCCCACCACTAACTCCCCGGCACCCCAACACCACAAGATGCCCAAATGCACTGAGTGATGGCTCTGAGAATATTTGTTGAACAAATGAATACATTTATTTTAGGGTGATAAATGTCTCTACAGAACAGATTATCACAGAGACTGAAATATTCTTGGAAGTTTTTAAAAGCATTCTGCCATAACTTAGGAACAGCTCTCCCGAAAGCAAAGGCACAAATCAGATGACCTTGCAAGGCTGGTTGTGAGAACAAAATCAACTCTTTAAATTGCCTAATAAATTCAAAACACAACTCGTACACAAGCACTATTTACCAAAAGAGAGCAGCCGTTATTGTAAGGTATAAAGTTTAACAATAGACTTTTCTATAAAAAAAAAAAAAGAAGAAAAGAAAAGAAAAATCAAGCTGAGTCAAGCATAGTGGCATATGCCTTTAATCCCAGAACTCTGGGAAGCAGAAGCAGGCAGATCTCTGTGAGTTCAAGGCCAGCCTGATCTACATAGCAAGTTCCAGGCCAGCTGGGGCTACAGGAAGAACCTGTTTCAAAAAGACCAAAAGAAAAAAATGTGGAAGGAAAAAAAATACAAAAAATTGTCCTCTGAAAACACACTTTTGAAGCACACACAGTATACGCAGTAATAATCTATAATAAAAAGAAAACAAGAATTAAACAATACAATAATAAACTCGTTTGTGTGTATATAGGTGCCTGTGTGTGCACCCATATACTCAGATATACAAGGAAAAAGTAGATCTTTTTCAAAAAGACCAAAAATAATAATAATTAATAATAATAATAAATCGAGCTGTTCTTACAGTAGCATTTCTATTTCAGTTGTGTTCAAGGATTGTATGAAAAATTCATTTACTTATTTCACACTTGAAAACAGTATAGGACAGAGAAAAAAACAGCCTGCTCAAAGTGGTAACACAACAAAATTAATTTGAAAGTATAAGTGCATAAATGTCCATATTGGTGTGATTTAATTATCTGCATATCGTCACTAAACATAGATCCATAGATCCTCAGGGACGCTATACTGATGCTTACACTTAGGGGGCATCCACAGAGACGGTACACAGAAAGTTCTACAGCTTTATGCTCTACTAAATTTAACTGCCATTTAAGCTGTCTAAAACTGGGTGACTTCAAGATCTATTAGACACTATTTGTTCAAGTAAGGCCATAAAATGACCGGGAACATACTGACATCTTCAGAAAAAAACAGGGTTAACCACTATGCTTCAAATCACTGAACCTGCTTGTTAAATAAAAAGCTTCACGACAAATTTCAGCAAACCTCAGCAATTAATTAAATGAGGCAGAAAACTTGATCCCATAGGACAGTGTACACACAAAGGGTATTGTACAAAATGACACTTGGAGCCTACATATGATAACTGTAGAAAATAAAATACAAGAAAAATTCAATTAAACTTGAGTGATGCTTTCAAACTGGTTTAAAGAAACGGGTACTTTACTTTTATCCTAATATTGTTACATTCTGTGTGTTTTCGAGGCAACGTAGATCTTTTGGATGTGTAACTAGAACTGTAAATAAATATCCTTGCTTTCAGATGTAATCGAGTACACGATGCATTTTTAAAGGTATTTTTTAACGTTCATGTACTTAGAGATTATGATGAAGTGACTATTTAAAAGGTGCAATATGACTTTAATCCATTATTTTTAAATCATAATCTTCTTGAAGGTTAGGGTAGAGCTACAAAGTTTTCCTGGAGCCACCGAGTAACGGATAAAGATTCCAAACAGTGTTTCGAACTGGACCAGGCAGTGGGAGTTCGTTATCTTAAAGGATCCCGCGTGGCCCAAACGCAGAACGGCGGCGGCTGGGACCAGCTCTGGTTACTTGGGCGGGGGACACCAGCGCGGCGGGGACGGCGGGGCCAGGTCCCGGGCCGGTTAAGGGGAAGCCGGGCTCCCGGCATCCGGCAGGGCCGCCCCGAGCGCAGGCGCCGGTACTCACCGTGCAGCGACAGGAGCAGGCAGGGCGCCAGAGCGCAGCCCCGCCAAGTCATCCCGGGCCTCCTGCAGGCGGCTCCCGGCGCGCTTGAGGCAGCGCGCTCCTCCGCGGGGCGCAGCGGGGACCACAGCAGCTCCGCTCCGCCGAGGCTCGGGGCAGGCTCGGGCATCCCGAGCTCGCCGGCCTCCGCGGCCACCTCGCACCGCCCCCAAGCCACTCCCCCAACTCCCTCCCGCTACTCCCAACTCCCGCAGCGGCTCCGCTCAGCCGGTCCGCCCAATCGCCGCGCGGTCTCCAGGACAACCGCACCTCTCGCGCGACTCCTGGCGGCCACACACAGAACTGCACGTTGCGCCGCTGGAACAGCCGGGTCACCTGTGGGGACTTCTGCAAGGACAGGTGAGCAGTGAGAGGGACTTGAAACCTTGAAACCCCAGAGCTAAAGCGCAGCTTCTCCACGACCACCCTCGGATCCTGCTAGTCTTAGACAGTCCTTATTCTATTTGGCTAATTCGCTTTCCTTTCTTCTGGAACCCAAATAATCTCAAAGAATTGGATTGTCAAAACTAGCTATCAGAAGGGTTTGCCCTATATAGCTCGTTTTGTGTTTTTTCCTGGATACCCTTTACCATTCTTACTTGAACACAGGAACTGAACCGTGCTCCTCTCTCTCCATTCCTGTCCAAGAGCCTGCAGTCTTCTCTTACCTGTGTTGAAATTTTTATGAAAACTTTTTTTTTTTTTTTGAGACGGGGTCTCAGGTAGCCACAGTGACTCAAACTCCTTATGTAGTCAAGGGTGCCCCCGAACTCCTGATCTTCCTGTCTCCATCTCCCAAGTGCTGGAATTACAGGCCTACACCACCAGAACTCTCATCTTCTAGTGCTCTGAACGCGGCAGCTGTTAGTTGGATTTTCACCTTTTGTTTCTTGTTAGTTTGGGTTAAGAGAGAGAGAGACCATAACATTTGAAATTCTCTTATTAATTTTTGAGCTACGTTACTTTCCTTCCTTCCTTCCTTCCTTTCCCATTTGGTTTCTTTTCTGTTTTACAGCCCAAAGTCGTTTCTGCTCCCACAGTCTCACTGAACCTTCTAAATGTGGGGAAATACCTGCCTAGGAACTGTTTGGCCATATAATCAATTTCTGAGCAGCATAGGTTGCAATTCCTGGAAGCATTTAAAAATTGTTGGACCCCAGCCTTGCCAGAACAACTCAGAAATAATAGTATGCTCAGAAGGAAGGAAAATGCACGAAACATGTTTCTAGACATACATTTGAACAAGGACTGGAAGATACAGGGACAGATAAAAATAGAAAGTAGAATTATACATACACTTATGAAAATGAGAGGAATGTTTATAATTTCAAGTAAGAAAGGAAACATTAAAAATGCCAATCGTTTTAAACAAGAACATCATGAAAAGATACATTTTTATTATGAGTCAGCAATGCCTTAACTTTGTTCACTACTATTTATTTATTTCTCATTTTAGTAACAAAAGTTTGAAGTTTCAGCTATGGTGTCATCACAAGCTTATTCTCATTTTTTGCCCTTCACAGAAAACACTAGGTTTCTCTTTTTCCATCCAATTCTTTACCTTCTTTTGCACATAATCTAGCCCTATGCTAAACAGGGCATATAAACAATATAAGCAGAAAAGCAAAGATGTGAAACAGTATATATTACTGTATATATCAATCACTCTGTCTTGTCATAGTCCCAAATTTAAAACTTTTTTCATTTATTTTTTTTCTATGTGTAGAAGTGTCTTTACCCACATGTATGTAAGTGCACCCATGTTGTGCAAAGCCCATGGAGGCCAGAAGAAGCCATTGGATCCCCTAGAACTAGAGTTATGAACAGTTGTTAACTGACACATGGGTGCTGGGAATCAAACCCAGATCCTATGGAAGAGCAGCCAATACTCAACCACTGAGCCCTCTTCAGCCCCCATAATAAATGTAGACATATAATATTTGTTTTTCAGTTAAATAGATAACCTAATAATTTGGATTTAAAAGTCCTGAAAAAGCAAGTCACTGGATATACTTATTACATCAATTCAGCAAATATTAACTAAGCGCCTACACTGTGTTAAGGCACTGGGATGAAAGTTAAACAAAAACCATGTCATATGATCTGATCCCTGCCCCCAGATAAATTGCAGTTGTACCCGGACTTCATCTGTGGTGTCATAAATCAGCAGAGAAAGAACAGTCTCCTGACTGTTCAGGACAGGCTGCTGGCAATTTGGTGAAGGAGTCCTTGTAATAAAAAAGCCTTGTGGCTGTGGAAGGGAGAGGCTGGACAATGAGTTCATGGGACACAGGGCTCAGCTGGTCGATAGTGGACTCAAGGAAGCCTATCACAAGAACTAGAAGTCCCTGTGCTGGACCTGGAGGCTCTCAGCTGTATTCTCTCACAGGAACCAGGGACACCATCACCAGCATGTGTTCAATGCTTTTTACTAGTCGGGGTAAATTTTGTCATGGTCTTCTATCATAATCTATCTTATAAACACAGTAGGATTTCTTTAAATCCCTTAGGTATTCTGCATGCAAAAGCAACAGACATCACAGACATTGTACAATGCTTTATAAATTTCAGCGTTTTCACATATGCTATTGGATTTGATTTTTTCTGTAACCCCAGGGGATAGGAAAGTTCATTATAAACCCGTCTTCACAAAAAAGGGCACTGAGTCTCAAAAAACTTGTGAGGCACATCAGAGATGGATGTCTCCTCAATAATAATTTTATTGTCATCTTAAGAGAAACAGAGATGACCAGTTCCAATGGGTGGAACTAGAACCAAGGTCTTCTAATATTTTCCTGATAGTCTTTTTTACAGCATAAGGAAGTCTGTCTTTCATCTCAAGACTGACATTTAAAGCCATCATGGTGTCTTTTAAAGCTATTTCTTGGGAACACTACAGCCACCTCCCGAACATTTATCCCAATGATCATCCCACCACACCACCCCAGCATCATCACCACTACCACCCATACCCCGTATTAGTAATAGTAGCATTTGGATAGGACTGTCTTTAATGCTCCGGGGGAATGGTAACTGGCCTAATTTACTAAAAAAAAGGCATGGAGAGGATGAGGACTGGGGCAAGGAACCCAGTAACAGACTAGCCTGTAGTTGTGATAATCATCTTGGCTCAAAAAGATGACATGAAAATAGAGTCAACTTCTAAATATTTAAATTCAGATTATCCAAGTTCACATTTTAGCGCTAGACAAACTTCTCAATGCATCAAAATGCTGGGCTATCCCTTTCCATGATCAGTTCATTTATATTCAAGAATAGAAAATTAATTTTATTCTCAGCTTAGGAGAAACATAATTAAGAAAATAAGATAAAATTATAAAACTTTCCAAAGCTAAATATGTTATTTTGAATTAGCTGTTTTAAATTATTAATGTTTCAGATTCCTTTCCATTGATGTATACAAATTACAAGTTAATTGCATTTAAATCTGGGGGGTGTTTATTTATAAAGTGTTTTATTAGGGTGTGAGTTTTAAAGCTAGTAAAGAACTATTTGGGGCATTTGCATATTCTGTAACTATTTTAGCCCATCTGCTTAGAGCCAGATATTGTCTGGAATAGTGGTTGTTCCTTTTTTTGAGGATTAGGATTTTTTTTGTGTGTGTATGAGTGCTTTGTCTACCTGTAAGTATGTGTACCACACACATGTTTAGTGCCCTTAGAAGCCAGAAGAGGACATCAAATCCCCCTGAAAAAGGAGTTCTGGATGGTTGTGAGCCACCATATGGGTGCTAGGAACTGAAGCTGAGTCCTCTGCAATAGTAGCTAATGCTCTTAACCACAGAGTCACCTCTCTAGCACCATAGTTGGCTCTTTTAAAGGCAAAATATGAGAGAAATTCTCTGCATCTTATGAAGAGTCAAGAAAAATCTCTAAAATAACAAACAGTAGGGGAAAAAAAGATGGAACTATCCATGTAACAAAGCAAGAAAGCCAAAAAATGTTTATTGTATGTCGGCATCAACAGATCATTTTATGTTCTCAACACCCCTCCCAAACTTTAGAGTAACTTATAGCCTCACTGTATCTAGCTATGCTGATAGCTTAGTCTCTCATATATCTTCATCTTCACACTCCTCTGGCAACTCTTGCTAGATTGAATTTACACAAAAGTAAGTAGCAATCTCCACCCCCTCACCAAAGTTCAGTTCATATCATTATTATGAATCTTGTCAAAGGAAACATCCTTGGCATCTTCATCCACTGGAGGAAAGCTTAGCCCTTTTCCTTGAAACCTTTCCATCATCAACACATTTATAGTTATTTTTTAATTTAAAGTTTTATTTTTTGAGAATTTCATACATGAGTATGGTATTTGCATCATTTCCACCCATCTGTCTCCCCCCTCTAATTTTTCCCATGTCTCCTCCACTCCCTCTCAAATTCATGACCTCTTCATTATAGATAGATAGATGATAGAGGCTAGATAGATTGATTGATTGATTGATTGATTGATTGATTGATTGATTGAGTTATATATAAAGATATATGTTAGTGTTGCTTATATTTACATGTGTGTTACGGGCTGACCACTTAAGACTGGATAACTTATCAGGGGCTTGTCCCTGGAGAAAATTGATTCTCCCCCTCTCTGCAGCCATTGATTGCCTGTAGCTCTTCATCTAGGAGTGAAGCCTTGTGACATTTTCTCCATTCATGATGGCATGTCCTCTGGTATTCTCAATATGCAGATCTTGTCTGAGCAACATATTGAGATTTCATGGGTGCAGCTTCCGTATCGTGTCTAGAAGACACTAACTTCTAGGCATCCTTGATCCTCTGGCTCTTAGAATTTTTCTGCCCCTCTTCCATAATATTTCCTGAGCCTTCGGCAGGAATTGTGTTGTAGATATACCAATTGAGCTGGGCACCTCAGAGTCACTTATTTTCTGCAATATGACCAGTTGTGGATCTCTTTAATAGTTTCCATCTGCTGCAAAAAGAAGCTTCTTTGATAAGGACTGAGTGCTACACTTACCATGAGTATAAACATGACTATTTAGAATACATTTAGAAAAGGTTTGAGAAAATGGCAGTAGTAATTTCTCCTCTAGGGTCTATGACCTCTCCAGCCACCAGTGGCTAGCTAGATGTACAGGACAGGCATGAATCCCTTCTATTGAATGAGCCTAAATTCCAATTAGACAACTGTTGGCTTCCCCCAAGAGAAAAATGCCACTGGTTCGTAGGCTTGACAACAGGTAGGACTATTGATTGCTTTTCTCCCTTGGCAGCTTGTGTTGCATTTCAGATCCTATGAAAGCTAGTCATTGGGGAGACAGCTTCCAGGTCAGCTCCAGCTCGATTGGATGTAGTTCACTGGTAGAGCATGCTCTAGGTTTGGTCTTCAGCTCTGAGGGAAAATTATATTTTTTAATATTTTACTTATTCTTTTATATTTTATGAGTATGAGTGTATTGCCTGCATGTATGTAAGTGTACCTGTGTCATGCAATGCCCATGGAGGCCAGAAGAGGGCATCAGATCCCCCTGGAACTGGAGTTCCAGGCAGTTGTTACCTGACATATGGGTGCTAGGATTCAAACTTGGGTTCTCTGGAAGAGCAACCAGTGCACTTAACTGCTGAGCCACCTCTCCAGCCCCTGAAAAATTATATTTAAATAAAATCACTCTTGTGAAAGATCCACTGTAACAAAAAACTACTGAATTCTTCCCAATGGCAAATGTTAAATGGTATCAATGACATTTGGAGACTTTATAAGAGCAGTAACGTAAGTAGCACTTTGTGTCACCTAAGAGTGTGGCATAGACTCTGCTAGATGGAAACATTTTTTAATATTCTGCAAAGTCTCCACCAATTTTCATTAAGCTGATCCACTTCAAAGTTCTAGGACTTGATTTTTATAGATTGGAATATATGAAAATTCTTCCAAATTTTGGTGAATTTTTCAGAATTTTAAGTGTAATTCAGAAAGACTAGAGATCTTGGCTTACAAGAAAATGTGATGCTATATTTTGTCAATCTTTTCTGAATATTTGTTTGTTTTATGTGTATGTGTGTATGCCTGAGTGTATACATTTGCATCATGTATGTTCAGGAGCCCATGAAGATCAGAGGATGGCATTAGATTCCTTGAAGCTGGAGTTACAGACATTTGTGAACCATCATGTGGGAATTGAAAACCAAGCCCAGAACCTCGGCAAGAGCGGTAAGCAGTCTTAACTGCCGAGCCATCCGTTCAGCCCCCTGGTAATCGTAAATGAATTGTTGAGATTTCAAGAAAACTCCGAAAAGGGAAACCAAAGCTAGAAGAAAAGAGGGATGGTCTGCAGTCTTCTCAGCACAAAGGCAGTGTCTTCCCAGCCTACATCAGCCTTACCCTTGCCCAAAGCCTTCAGTGGTTTCCTTCTCACCCAGTAAGAAAGTGAAAATCCTTACTACTAGACAGGACCTCTGTTAATTCTTGCTTGAGCAAATTCCTTCAAACAATGGCATAAAACAACTCAAATGTAAAAATTCAAATGAAGTTACAATGGGCTAACATCAAGTTGGCTAAAACCAGAATGTTGGCAGGGCTGTCCTCCTTTCTGGAGTCAGGGTGGAAAATCTGTTTTCTCCTATTTTCCAGCCTTTAGAACCTACCTTCTTTCCTTGGCTCACAGTCCCTTCTTTGTCTTTAAAGCCCGCAGCACTGGGCCATACCTTCTCACCTTGCCATGAACTCCCTCTGAAGGAGCAGCTCCTTCTTCCACTGTAAGGATGCTTATGATTACAGTGGCCTAGATAATCCAGGATAAGCTCATTTCCAGGTCAACTGAATAACATCTGTCTGTAATCCTAATTTTCTTTTTCCATACAAGGTAGCATGGCCACTGGTCTTGGAGATTAGGCAATGGATGTCTTTACGTAGCCATTACCCTGCTTGCCAAAAGGCTAGCTCTACCCAGTCCCTCATCACCTCTCTGATCACATCCTGTATCTTTCCCTCACTCATACATTCACTGTAATGATGTCCTCAACCTTTGTTGAAGAAAGAGGAACATTTTCCCTCAGGACAATTGTTCTTTCCCTGGCCTCCCTGTGCCCCTCTTCCATTCTTAGGGTTTTATTTCTATGGAGTCATGCCTTAACTGACCTTTATAACAAAAATTAGAAGTTTAAAAGACATTTACATTTTCCATCCCCTGTTGTATTTTTAGCAGGCCACCACTAACATAGTGTATTATTTTACATAGCAGTCTTATTTATTGTCTTCTTTGTCCAATATAATCCATGAGGACAGAAATTTTATCTACTTTTGTTCACTTCTGAATTCTCAATGCCTTTAACAATGTGTGACACTAGCAGGTAGAATATTTTAATAGCTGGATGGATGGATGGATGGATGGATGGATGGATGGATGGATGGATGGGTGGGTGGATGGATGGATGGATGGGGCAAGTCCCAGGAGATGTCACAGGAATGATGTCCTTCAGAATATATTCTCTGCCTACAGTGATAGGAAGATAAGTATCAATAATGAATACACACACATGTGGATATTAGGAAAAGTGTGTCTGCCCTGGATAGCTTTAGTTTTCAACTTGACACACCTGGGTAGAGGGAGCCTCAACTGGGGAATTGCCTCCATTGGACTGGCCTGTGGCCATGTCTGTGGGGCATTTTCTTGATTGTTGAGTGATATGGGAGAGCCCAAACCACTGTGAGTGGTGCCACCCTTGGGCAGGTTGTCCTATATTGTGTAAGAAAGCAGGCTGAGCATGGGCCAGGAGAGCAAGTCAGTAAGTGTCATTTCTCCATGGTCTCTACTTTAGCTCATGCCTTGGGGCTCCTGCCTCCCTGAGCTCCTACCTTGGACTCCCTCAGTGATGAACTGTGACCTGGGAGATGTAAGCCAAATAAACCCTTTCCTCCCCAACTTGGTATTGGTCAGAGTGTTTTGTCACAGCAATTGAAAGCAAACTAGAATGATGTCAAAGCAAATTAAAACCAAGAAAACTAAAATACTTAGAAAAAATAAAAATATTTTATATTAAATCCTATGAATTACAGCTAAAGTATATACTTTGAGGAAAACTTGAAACATAAAATGCTTACACTAGCAAGATGAATAGCTAAACACAAATTGCTATGCAAGAATTTTGACAAAGAAAATTGAATAGACACAAAAAGTAAAAGAAAGAGGAAAAGCTAATAAACTATTAAACAAACATAAGCACAGTCCAAAGCTAGTACTTTAAAAAGGTTAAATTAAGCAAACATTAGAGAAACAAATCAAGATTAAAAATAAGAACACTCAGGGCTGAGGAGATGGCTTAGCGATTAAGAGCAGATATTGCTCTTTCAGAGGATCAGAGTTTGGTTCCCAGCACCCATGTCAGTGGAGAGCTCACAACCACCTGTAACTCCAACTCCAGAGCAATCTGACACCTCTGGCCTCTAAGGGCACAACACACATATGTACACACACACACATGCACAAATAATAATAATAATAATAATAATAAATGCCTAGGGAGGCAGAGGCAGACAGATCTCTGTGGTTCATATAGTGACTTCCAGGTGGGCTGTGACTAGGGAGACCCTGTCAAATAACAATACTTACTTATTATTATTATAATAAACTTTTTGAAAAATAAGAACTATAAAATATAGACCTACTGAAGGGGTACCCCAATTGCATCACCCTGCATCCCTGTTCAGCGTGGAAGAAGCCAGAGCAGTCTGTGTCTCGATTGCCTATCAGAAACTTGGGTAACCTCTTTAGGGGATGGTGTGATAAGAATAGGAGGTAGGAATTGGCTAGGCAGTTAGGCTAAAAAGACCCTAAAGAAAAGTAGCCAGTCTCTTGGCTAAAAATCAAAATGTCCTTGGGCCTCTTAGCAACATACTCTGTTCCAAAGGCCAAAAATGTCAAATGTATTTGGGACCTCTTAAGCTTTTATCTAATCCTTAAAAGATTTTAGGGTTACCTCTTCAGAAGGGTAATGTTAGAGTAGCAAAAAGCCCCATTAAAAAAGGAAAGAAAAAGTACATGTAGTTGTCAGAAAAAAATGATGGAACCCTATATGCATGTATGAAATTCTCAATAAATTTTTTTAAAGTTAAAAATATCAGCCAGGCGTGGTGGCGCACACCTTTAATCCCAGCACTCAGGAGGCAGAGGCAGGTGGATCTCTGTGAGTTCAAGGCCAGCCTGATCTACATAGTGAGTACCAGGACAGCTGGGGCTACAGGGAGACCCTGTCTCAAAAAGACCAAAAAAAAAAAAAAAAAACTATCAAATAATATTAATGGAAAAGAAACATTATTATTGGGGCTGGAGACATTGCTCAGTGGTTAAGAACACTGGCTGCTCTTGTTGAAGACCCAAGTTCAAATCCCAGCACCCACATGACAGCTAACAACTGTCTGTAATTCTAGTTCCAGAGGATCCAACAGTCTCTTCTGTCCTCTGTGGGCATTGCACAACATGGGTTGTGCACGACCCTGTCTCAAAAAAAAATTGTTTGATAATGAAAAATTTTTTGCTACTAAAGTTGAAAACTAGGAAGAAATGGACAAAATCCTAGGAAAAATAAAACTTATCAACACTTGTACTAAAAGAAAAATAAAATCTGGATACTCGTGCCCCAGGTGATTAGTTCCTCCAAGGGGCAGGGCCTGCCACGGAGGAGGGACTACTGAGGGACTTCTGGGAGCCATCCTGGGGCAGAAGCCCTGAGCTGGGAGGAATGCGCATGGCGGTATAGAAAGAGAGATGGCCTTGTTGCCTCACCTGCATGGGCGTGAGAGGTGGTATTTACTGACCTGGGATGAGACTGCAGGCCCAATATGCATGGGCAAAAGTTAACAGAGATTGTGGGCAGGACCGCAAGAGCATCTGACCTGTGGCAGGCTCTGAGCCGTGGCTCAAGAGCGTCTCCATGTAAATTCCGCAATTTACCCCCTCCCTACCTGAGGGCATAAACCATAATAAACATACATAAAAATATATAGTTTGTCTGATCACGCAAGAGACCCCCAAGAGAACTCTGGAGACAAAATTGGTGCAGACTGCAGAGTGGCACTAATGACAAACCCCAGAAGTTTGTAAAAAGCTAAAGCACTGATGGTGGTGCTGGTGTGATTTTTACAATGGATTACTAAAACAAGGCCAGCCACGCAGAAGCATGGGCCACAACTATGTTGTAAGTGTGGGGGTATGTTGCGGGTATGTGAAGATTTGTTAAAGGCTACCCAAAGACTAGAAAATCTTTTACTAGCTCTGGACCCAAACAGAGTGCCCAGAGAGGAAACACGGCCACTTTGCATAATAAAAGATGTGCACCAGCAAGGGGAAGCTGAAAAGGCTAGGGAAGTCCTGGCAAACCCAGTTGTAGAGCTGAAGAGAGAAAAAAGGCGGGACACTTTGACTTGAGTGTCAAAGGACTCAGAAGAAAAGACAGATAATAGTAAAAAGAAAAAAAACAGCTAACTGTGCTGTAGCTAGGAAATATTCCATGCTAGAACTGTTAAAACTAGGAAAAACTTACAAGCAAGCAGAGAGCCCCTGGCCACGTGGCTTGTGGGAGTATGGGACATGGGAGCAAATGACATCAGTCTAAGTCCTTCAGAAGCTTCACAGCTGAGTTATATAACCACCCATCTGTCCATACGATATAGGCTCTTCAACCTAGGCCAATGCGGGGGGGAGCAACCTTTAATGGGATGGTTGGTTGAAGGTACTAAAGATACATGGTTGTCACCAAGTGAGACTAACACAATTAGCAGGGGCTGGAGGGCTATAAAGGAGGGGCAGGCATTCCTGAGAGAACTAGGTATGAGAAAAGCAATATATAATGTCCAGTTCACTGGGCCAGATAAGACTGTGTTCACCAGAGATGTAAAAGAAAGCTTAGTTCAACTGGGACCTCAAGAATGGTATGGGGCTTTAATGGTTTTACTAAGCCCTTTGATGGAACAGGATCTTTGTAAAGTGAGAGAGGTTTTGTCAAGTCTAAATGATTCTGAACACCATGGAAAATGTGTCTGTAAAATAACAGAACACCTTATAAGAGATATAAAAAAGACCAGACTGAAGAAATGGTCTACTTAGGTTACTTGAAGACAAATGTGGAAAGACTTATGTCAAGCCCAAATTCCCAGAGGAAAAAATTGATAGAAAACCAAATTCAGTACTAAGGCATTTCTGGAGGGCTTTAAAACCAGAAGGACAGTTTACAAAAGACATTTGAAGGATAAAAACTGTACAAGGGGTGGTTAAGAATCCCCAAGGATTAAATAAGATGCATATCTCTTCTGATAAAGGCTATACTGTGGGATGGAAGCAGGTTTTCCCCCCAGCAACCTGGTGTGGTCAATGGGAAGATGACAGATATGGCTACTGTCAGGAGGCAGACCCAGAGGCTGTCTGACTCAGTTAACGAACAAGTGCAGCAGGGACAGGAGAAGCCACCTGACTCCTTAACCCAGTACAGGGTCAGGCAACTGGAGCCAACACCTGTAAGTATATCAAGAATAAAAGAATACAAAGAGACCCTGTGTAAAATCCCCCAACTGTGAAATGACTCCAAAAGAATAACTAAAAATGGTAAAGAGCTAACCAAATTAATGCCTCATATCCATGCTATGGTACCTAACAAGGATCTATGGAGAAAACAGTTAATACGAATGGACAAAACCTTTCCATGCTGTGTGAGACCTTGTCTATGATTGATTAAATATATAATGTTAACCTTCCTTTGAGTGTTTTACAGATGTGAAACCCATTTGAAAGATACCTGAAGAAGCAAAGGCCAGCTATAGCTGTAAGATTCTTGGGAGTTTTATGGTTGGGTAAGATAAAGACAGAGATTCCCAAACTATACAACTGTTAAGAAAATCTACAGTATCAGGGGTGGGTTGCCCCCTATGAGCTATTGGTCAGAGGGAGATCCTAGAGGTCCTCCAATTCACCAAGGCAATTGCCATTAATGTCAGTTGTACACTAGAAAGGTCAGTAAGGCCATGTTTCTGAAGACACTGCATGTTGTGAGCACGGAAGAAAAAGAAGAGATGGAACTGAGACTAAGCCAAAAAACTCTGTGCCACTTGATGGATGATATTCATATTGCCAGAAGGTGCTATGCAGATGGTTGGGGAAGAAAGGCTCCCCTATGATTCTACTCAACAATGGACTCTACATGCTGCATACTATGGACATGCCAAGCAATGCCTGCAAGTGCAATAATGGCTCAACCAACATACGTACAACTGACAAATTTCTAATTGGATGAAGCCTGCTCCTAGGGGTGGAACACACATCTGGTGCTGTAGACCAGGCCAACGCCTTGTGTTGAGAATGGCTACCAGCCCTAGTGGGTAGCCATCACATGTATACTGTTTAATGAATATAGTACACTTACTGGGATATCTTCTAGTCATTTGTATTTACATTTATTTTTGTTTAAAGGTGTCTACTTCCCTCTATTTGTCTTTATAGTAGAAGAAACACCACTGAGAAAAATCAGTGGCCATAGCCTAAAGATGACTAGTGGGGAGGCCCAAGAAGTCACTATCTCACCATGATACAAGAGAGATCACCCTACATCTGTCACCCCCTCCAAGGCTCAGGGACCTTAGTGGAAGATTGACTGGAGGATTGTAAGAGCAGAGGAAAGGGGTGGAGTGTCCCCCAGGTGATTAGTTCCTCCAAGAGACGGGGTCTTCTGCAGAGGAGGGACTACTGAGGGGCTGCTGGGAGCCATCTTGGGGCAGAAGTTGCGAGCTGAGAGGAATGCATGTGGCAGCAGGTGTGGAGAAAGAGATGGCCTCAGCGCCTCACCTGCATGGATGTGAGAGGGGCCGTTTACCAACCTGGGATGAAACTGTGGGCCCAAGATGCATGCGAAAATGTTAACGGAGACTATGGGCAGGACCACAAAAGCATCTGACATGGAAGGCTCTGAGCTGTGGTGCAGAAGTGCTTGTCTCTGTGTAAGTTCCCCAATTTACCCCCTCCCTACCCGAGGGCATAAACCATAATAAACTCACATAAAAACATATTATATGGTTTGTCTGATTGCACAGGAGACCCAGAGGGAATTCGGGCAACAGCCACAGACTAGAGATTCCTGCCCTAGATGTTTTAA
>NW_008346548.1:6075611-6131224 GCF_000622305.1 Nannospalax galili
GAGACTCTAAAATTATAAAACTGTTAAGAAAATCTACAGTACCAGGGATGGGTCCCCCCCCGCCGATGAGATCCTAGAGGTCCTCCAATTCACCAAGGCTATTGCCATTATTGTCGGTTGTACACTAGAAAGGTTGGTAAGGCCATGTTGCTGAGGACACTGCATGTTGTGAGTGCGGGAGAAGAAAAAGAGATGGAGCTGAGACTAAGCCAAAAATCTCTGTGCCACTGGATGGATGACATTCATATTGCCAGAAGGCTCTATGCAGATGGTTGGGGAAGAAAGGATACCCTATAATTCTACTCAACGATGGACCCCGTGTGCTGCACACTATGGACATGCCAAGCAATACTTGCAAGTGCAATAATGGCTCAACCAACATACGTACAACTGACAAATTTCTAATTGGATAAAGCCCACTCCTAGGGGTAGAACACACATCTGGTGCTGTAGACCAGGCCAAAACCTTGTGTCGAGAAAGGCTACAGGCCCTGGTGGAGAAGCCATCATGAGTATACTGTTTAACGAATACAGTACACCTATTGGGATATCTTCTAGGCATCTGTATTTACATTCATGTTTGTTTAAATGCGTCTACTTCCCTCCATCTGTCTTTATGGTAGAAGAAATACCACTGAGATAGATCAGTGGCCACGGCCTAAAGACAACTAATGGGGAGGCCCAAGAAGTCACTATTTTGCCATGATACAAGAGAGATCACCCTACATCTGTCACCCCCTCCAAGGCTCAGGGACCTTAGCGAAAGATTGACTGGAAGATTATAAGAGCGGAGGAAAGGGAAGGAGTGTCTCCCAAGTGACTGGTTCCTCTGAGGGGCAGGGCCTTTTGCAGAAAATGGACTGGGAAGGTGTTTTCTGTGCTATCTTGTGATGGAAGCCATGAGCCAGGAGGAACAGGTGCAGCGGCGGGGGTGGAGAGAGAGATGGCCCCAGCACCTCACCAGCATGGACACAAGAGGGGGCATTTACCAACCTGGGATGAGACTGTGGGCCCAAGATGCGTGGGTGAAAGTTAACAGAGACTAAAGTTAGT
Source organism: Nannospalax galili (assembly GCF_000622305.1). Classification (NCBI taxonomy): domain Eukaryota; kingdom Metazoa; phylum Chordata; class Mammalia; order Rodentia; family Spalacidae; genus Nannospalax; species Nannospalax galili. The sequence goes on from NW_008346548.1 coordinate 6,076,665, forward strand.
GCAGACTACAGCAGGGCTGTGGGAGCATCTGAAGTGGTGGGCTCTGAGCGGCAGCACAAGAGTGCTTGTCTCTGTGTAAGTTCCCCAATTTACCTCCTCCCTATCAGAGGGCATAAACCATAATAAAATCATATAAAAATATATGGTTTGTCTGATCATGCAAGAGACCCTGAGAGAACTCTGGTGACACTCATACACAAAGTAATTAAAGTAATAGATTAAATTTTTTCTACAAATGAAAGTCCAAATCCAGACTATCAGCATATTTTACCAAATGTTCAGGAAACAAAAATCCAATGTTTTGTAAGGAGGGGGGCAGTTCTCATTTTCTGATGCTAGCATTATATTGATCATCAAATATTTAGAAAGCTAATAAATAGGATAAAGGAAAATACCAGGCAGAGAAATGTTAGTGTTAACAAGCCAAACTTAACTATGTTTATGTGGAAAAATACTGCATCACACCAACTGGATTTATTTTAGGCATATAACAACAATTTAACATTTGAAGTGAATCAATATAATTCCTCACACTGAAATTAATGGAGAAAATTCATGTGATCATTTGGTTGTGTCCACTGAGAACCCTGACTGTGAAAAGGGTGATCACATGGATTGGGACTGCGTTACTTAAAGAGGGAGGATAACACAATTAAATCCCTAGATTCTGGGCTCATAGCAAGGTCTGAATTCACATCCTTTCTGAAACTATGTTTAAGAAAATGGTGTCTCTCGAAGCCTCAAGGCTGCTGCAGCTAAGCCCTCATAATCAGTCTGAGAAATAAGGCCTGGACCCTCTATTACTGTTTCACTCTTGCTGTATCACTTCCATGTGGATGTTAACTGCCTTTTCAGGCTCTTTTCCTCTCCCTTTATCCTGATATCTTTTTAGAGTGTGATGTAGCAGGTAAATTTATATAGTCCATAAACAAAAGATTATCAAAACAGAATAATCACTATTGTACTAAACCCAACTTGAAACAACAGGGGAAAGCATCACCCCTAGAATGAATGAAATGGAAAACAGAATATCAACACTGGAGGATAAAGTTGAAGAATAGGCCTACTCAAGCAAAGATTACGGAAAATTTTAAAAAACACAGGAATGGAATATGCTAGAAATGTGGGACACCATGAAAAGACCAAATATACAGACCATAGGAATACAGGAAGGAGAAGAATTTCAGGTTAATGGTGTTGACCAGATCTTAAATAGGATTGTAGAAGAGATTTCCCCAAATTAAGGAAAAAATACAAATACAGGAGGCTGTAGAACACGAAATAGGCAGGATCAGAAAACAAACTCCCCAGGACATATAGTAAAAACACTAAATGTACAGAACAAAGACAGAACACTGAAAGTAGCAAAAGAAACACAAATCACATGCAAAGGAAAGCCCATCAGAATTACAGTTGACTTATCAATGCAAACTACAAAAGCCAGAACAGCCTGGAATAAGGTATTTCCAGTTCTATGTGAAAATACATACCAGCCCAGAATACTTTACCCAGCAAAAATGTCTATTATAGTTGAGAGGGAAAGAAAAATCTTCCATGACACAAATAGCCTGAAAGAATACATGTCCACAAAACCAGCCCTTCAAGGAATACTTGAACCAATACAGAGAGTGGAGAGAGAAACAACTATATCCCAGGGGCAATGAAAGAAAATAAATAAAGGTATAAACTGGGAAACACAAAATTAGACAGAGAACACAAACAGCAATCAAAATGATGGCAACCAATACACATCTTTCAATAATAACCTTAAATATCAATGGACTGAACTCCCCTGTCAAAAGACACAGGCTAAGTGAATGGATTAAGAAAAAAAATCCATCTCTTTGCTGCCTGCAAGAAACCCATCTCACCTTCAAGGACAGACAATTCCTTAAGGTAAAAGGATGGAAAAGAATGTTCCAAACAAATGGGGCTAAGAAACAAGCAGGGGTTGCAATTCTAATATCTGACAAAACAGACTTCAAAGTAAAACTAATCAAAAGAGATAAGGAGGATGACTTCATTCTGAACAAAGGAACAGTTAACCAAGAAGATATTACAAACATTAACATATATGCACCAAACTATGGTGCACCCAAATTCATAAAAAAAACACTACAGGACTATAAGACACAGAATAATCCCAACTCAGTAATAGTAGCAGACTTCAATACCCCACTGTCTCCATTATACAGGTCAACTGGACAAAGAATAAATAGAGGTCTGAATTAAATGATACCATACATCAAATAGACCTAACAGACACTTTCTACTCAGCACCCCATGGATCTTTTTCAAAAATTGACCACATACTGGGCCACAAAACAAACCTCAACGAATACAAAAAAATCAAATAACTCCATCTATTCTATTGGATCACAATGCAATAAAGCTCAAAATCAACACTGGACAAAGCCCGAGTCAGTACACAAACTCATGGTGATTGAACAACACACTCCTAAACAATGAGTGAGTCAAAGAAGAAATTAAGAAAGCAATAAAAGAATTCCTGGAATTCAAAGAAAAGGACAACACAACACAAAACACCTCTGAGACACTTTAAAAGCAGTACTAAGAGGGAAATTTATATCTCTAAGGGCCGACATTAAAAAATTAGAAAGAGTCCAAATAAATGACCTAACACTGCAACTCAAGGCACTGGAAAGGCAAGAACAAATGAAACCAAAACCTATCACAATAGAAGAAATAACAAAAATCAGAGCAGAAATTAATGAAATAGAAAGAAAACAATACAAACAACCAATGAATCTAAGAGCTGGTTCTTTGAAAAGCTAAACAAGATAGACAGACCCTTAGCTCAGTTAACCAAAAGAAAGAAAGAGTAAATCCAAATCAACAAACCAGAAATGAAAGGGGAAACATCACAACAGATGCCCAAAAGATCCAGACCGTTATAAGGGACTATTTTAAAAACCTATATGCTACAAAATCAGAAAATCTAAAAGAAACAGATGGATATCTGAAATCATGGGAACCACCAAAGTGAAACCAAGAAGAGATCAACAGTTTAAACAGACCCATAACATATAAGGAAACTGAAACAGTAATACAAAGCCTCCCAACTAAAGAAAACCCAGGTCCAGATGGATTTACAGCAGAATTCTACCAGACATTTAAAGAAGACCTCCAACCAATATTACTTAAATTACTCAAAATGATGGAAACAGAGGTAGAACTCTCAAATTCCTTCTATGAAGTCAGCATCGCTCTAATACACAAAATGCGTAAAGACACAACCAAAAAAGAAAACTGCAGACTCATATCCTTAATGAATATAGATGCAAAAATTCTCAACAACAATACTTCTAAACCGAATACAGACACACATCAAAAAGATCATTCAACATGATCAAATAACCTTTGTACCAGAGATGCAAAGATGGTTCAATATATGCAAGTCAATAAATGTCATTAATCATGTAAATGGACTCAAAGACAAAAACCACATTGTCATCTCAATAGATGCAGAAAAGGCTTTTGACAAAATTCAGCATGCATTTATGTTCAAAGTCCTAGAGGGAATTGGACTGGAGGGAACATACCTCAACATAATTAAAGGTATATACAACAAACCAACAGCCAATGTCATTCTAAATGGAGAAAAACTGGAAGCATTCCCATTAAAATCAGGAACCAGACAGGGATGCCTACTATCTCCACCCCTTTTCAACACAGTGTTTGAAACTCTGGGTAGAGCAGTAAGACAGGAGAAGGAAATAAAAGGAGTATGAATTGGAAAAGAAGAGGTCAAACTATCACTTTTTGCATATGATATGATATTATACCTAAGAGATCCCAAAAGTTCCACCAGAAAACTCTATAGAACCAATAAACACTTTCAGTGTAGTGGCAGGTTATAAAATCAATCTACACACGAATAACAAGAAGTTGGAGAAAGAATACAGGGAAATGCTCCCGTTTGCAGTTGCTGCAAAAAAAAAAAAAAAAAAAAAAAAAATATCTTGGGGTATACCTGACCAAAAACACTAAAGATCTCTACAATGAAATTTTTAAATCATAAAGAAAGAGACTGAGGAAGACACCAGATGGAAGGACCACCAATGTTCATGGATTAGAAGAATTAATATTGTGAAAATGACCATCCTACCAAAAGCAATATACAAATTCAATGCAATCCCAATAAAAACCCCCATGACATACTTCACAGAATTATAAAAATCCATCCTTAAATTCATATGGAGGAACAAAAGACCCCGGATAGCCAAAGCAATCCTGAGCACAAGGAGCAATGCTGGGGGGATTACTATACTAGATCTCAAAGTATATATACTACAGAGCTATAGTCATAAAAACAGCATGGTACAGGTGCAAAAACAGACATATAGATCAATGGAACATCATTGAGGATCCAAACCTGAGTATGCACAGTTTCAGCCACCTTATATTTGACAAAGGCGCCAAGAACAAACTATGGTGGAAAGACAGCATCTTCAACAAATGGTGCTGGCAAAACTTGATCTCCACCTGTAAAAGAATGAAACTAGATCCTTACCTTTCACCTTGCACAAAAGTCAAGTCCAAATGGATCAAAGACCTCAGTATGAAACTGGAAACCCTGAAACTATTAGAAGAAAATATTGGCAGTAACTTACAACATATAGGTGTAAGAAAGGATTTTCTAAATCAGACAGAAATTGCTCAAGAATTACAGTCAGCAATCAATAAGTGGGACCTCAGTAAACTAAAAAGCTTCTGTACAGCAAAAGAAACAATCAAAAAGTGAAGAGAAAACCCACAGAATGGGAAAAAAACTTCACCAGTGACACATCTGATAGAGGTTTAACATCTGGAGTTTATAAAGAACTCAAAAGACAAAGAATCAGGAAACCGGATGACCCATTTAAAAGATGGGCTAAAGATCTAAACAGAGAGTTCTCAAAGGAAAAAATAAAGATGGCTAAGAAACATCTCAAAAAGTGTTGAACATCATTAGTAATTATAGAAATGCAAATTAAAACGACCCTAAGGTATCATCTTACTCCAATCAGGCTGGCTGGGATCAAGAGAACAAATGATACCAAATGCTGGCAAGGATGTGGAGAAAGCTCATTCGTTGCTGGTGGGATTGCAAACTCATGCAACCTCTATGGAAAACAGTATGGAGAACTCTTAAAAAACTAAAAATGAGCCTACCATATGACCCGGTTATACAACTCCTTGGCATATACTCAAAGTATTTATCCTATTATAGAGACACTTGTACAACTGTTTGTTGCTGTTCTTTTCACAATAGCTAAGAGATGGAAGCAACCTAAGTGCCCCTCAACTGATGAGTGGTTAACAAAAATGTGGCATATTTACACAATGGAGTTCTATTCAACAGTAAAGAAAGATGAAATAATGAAATTTGCAGATAAATGGATGGATCTAGAAACTGTTATACTAAATAAAGTAACACAGACCCAGAAAAACAAATGTTGTATGTTGTCCCTCATATGTGGGTCCTAGCACCAAATCCTTTTTAGATTTCAGATTCTTTTAATAAGATGATGCTATACAGCAGTCCCTTCTGCATGAAATAACTACCATCATCATGACTTCACCTGAACCTAATCACTAAGAATTGTCACAATTGAGCTTGTTGACAGTTGTGCTCATTCATTAAAGAAGGACCAATCAGTGTCACTGGACCCTTACTGGAGTATCCAGCCACTTTTCCCAACTAACTGTATGTAATTTGAGTCTAATCACACATGGCCTCCTGGATTTGAGGAGGGCTAAAGTATACAATCTGTGGAAGGCTAGGAAGGGAAGGAACCACCCATGCTGGGTAAAGGCTATCCAGTGTGCATAAACTCATGTCATACATACACCTCAGCAACCCCTCAGTTATCTCAGTAAATAAGCTCAATAAATTCATTGGTTCCCCAGTAAATCTTTAATCAAACATTGGCTTGATACTAGGACCTTAAAAGGGAATAAGCATTGCTTAGCATCCAGGAAAAGAAGTGTCACAACCGAAGGAAAATTTGTTAATACTATTATATCTCATAATTACTTTTGTAAAAAAAAATGAGAATGTAAAAGATGTTAAAAGAATATGGGAATGGAGATATTTTCCAAAATAGACATAAAAAATGAGAAATCCTAAGTAAGTGATGAAGGTCTGTTTAGGTTTGTTGTATATAAAGTATGAGACAAAAATAATACAAACATTATCTTAAATTTTCTATGGTCATAGTTTAGTCAACTAGTTTAAGAAACAAAATATATTCCTAGTCAATGTTTATCTGAGAATATTTGGTTCTTTACCTAAGCCTTATATACATAGCATATGATAATTACAAGTATCAGACTGGTGGAACTAACCTTATTGGATGTTTAACAGCCATACTTTAAGGCCTATACTAATGTGGTCAGAGGGCCTTAAAGGACAGTTTTTGCCTCTTGCCATCCAAGGTTGACCAAGTTCTAGGGAACTGTGGAACATCTCTCAAAATGTCCTGTAACTGTGGTGAGTCACCTGTCCTCTTGTTCAGGAGGCCATGGAGACCCCATGACATGGATTTGAACCAGTGTCCAGTCTACAAAGAGGAGGGTCAACTCAGAGAAAACATATCATTCATGCCTCCAAGAGAAGCCAGCCATGATCGAGCAGGACCTTTGACTTATCTTCACATAGATGGAACTGGGAAAAGAAAAGAGCTAGGGGATCCTCCTAAGCCCATGTGACCCCCAAGGAACAGATCCTCAAATGACCTTAGGTGTAAAAATAAATTGATTTATTTGGGCCAACTGTATGGTTTTAAACACCCAGAAGGAAGTATAACCAAAGAGTCAAGTCATCAGTATATTTCTTTAAGAGTTCAAGGGATTACACATCCCAGACATTAGGCTTAAGTCTATGTCAAGTTATTTAGACAATTATTTCTTATTGATGATCTTGTTCCTAACCAGAAAGTGCTGCTCAGATGTAAGACTTCAAATCTTGGTCTCCAATACTGCAGTGCCCACCTGTAGCTAAGAGAGACAACCAGCTATTGTTCTAAACTGATGGATAAATTTATTTTCTCCCCCTATTTCAGAAGCCTTTGAGAGGGAACTGACACTGATTCTAACCACTCCAACTGCTAACAAAATACCTGAAAGCAAATCCTGAATCCATCACTCTAGAGTCCAGCCTTGGAAGACAAAAGAAAAATGAGGAGGAACCCAATAGAGGGATGCTTTTGGAAGCCCTTGTCAAGAAATTCCAATAGACTCTCATATGAGCATTTGGAAATTGCCATGTTCTGACTTTTTTCTTGCTCCCTGTCTAGAACATATAATGGTAATTTTCTTGCCTTTATTCCTCCTTGACATCTACTATTCATGATTCAAAGACTTTTTTTCCACCTTGAGATAAGATTTGTGAAATTTGGGAGTCTTTTAGTTTGACCCACTGAAGGGGTACTCCAATTGCCTCACCCTGCATCTCTGTTCATCATGGAAGAAGCCAGAGTGGTCTGCATCCTGATTCCCTATTGGCATTTTGGATAACCTCTTCAGAGGATGGTGTGATAAGAATAGGAGGTAAGACTTCTCTAGGCAGTTAAGGTAAAAAGACCCCAAAGAAAAGTAGCTAGTTTCTTGGCTAAAATGCACAATGTCTTTGGGCCTCTGCACAACATAGTCTGTTCCAAAGGCCAAAAATGTCAAAAATATTTGGGAGCTTTTATCTAATCCTTCAAAGATTTTAGGGCTACCTCCTCAGTGAGGGAAATGTTAGAGTATCCAAAAGCACCATAAAAAAATGAATCAAAGAAGAAAAAGCGTGCATAAAGTTTTCAGAAGAAAAGTAATGAGAAGATATGGGAGGAGTTGGAGGGGAGGGAGTGGGCATGGATCTGATCAAAACAACTTATATGCATGCATGAATTTCACAATAAATTATTTATTTAAAAATAAAATGAAACAAAAAAGACAAAATATAATAGAGGAAATGAAGTCAAGAGAGTAGTCAAGTAAGGATAGAGTTTAGCAGGGGGTCTAAATATGATCAAAATATGTTGTATGAAAATCTCAATAAAAATATTTTAAAATAGAAAAAAAAGGTGCTCTGTATGAAATACACAAAAATTCAAAAAAATTAATGAAAAGAAACAAAAGAATTCAGTGAATGTAAAGAACACACAAAGAAATCAAAGAAGTGAAGGAAGATAGGGATAAACTTGAATTGTATGAATAAAGGAAGAAGAATCTGAGGATAATGGTATGGACCAGATCTTCAACAGGACTGTAGAAGAAAATTTCCCCAAATTGAAAAAAGACATGCCCATACAAATGCAAGAAGCATATAGAACACAAAATAGACAGGACCAGAAAAGAAACTCTCCACAGTACATCACAGTAAACACACTAAATAAGCAGAACAAAGAGAGAATACTGAAATCTACAAAGGAAAAACAAGTCACACATAAAAGAAAACCCATTAGGATTACAGCTGACTTTTCAGTGCAAACTATGAAAGCCAGAAGAGCCTGGACCAAAGTATTCACAGTTTTAATGACCACAAATGCCAACCCAGATAACTTTACACAGCCAAAATGTCTATTATAATGGGGAAAGAAAAATCTTCCATGATATAAACAAGCTGAAAAAATTAATGTACACAAAACCAGCCCTTTGGAGAGTTCTTGAAGCAATACAAAGAGCTGAAGAAAGGAACAATGATACCCAAGGGGTATGGAAAGAAACTTAATGAAGGTATAACTATGGAAATGCACAGCTACACCAAGAATGTGAGCAGATATAAAAATGACAGGAGTCAATATACATCTTCCATTAATAACTTTAAATATCAATGGACTGAACTCCCCAGTCAAAAGATACAGACTAGCTGAATGGATTAAGAAACAAAACCCACCTTTTTGTTGTCTGCAAGAAACTCATCTCACTTTCAAGGACAGGCACTACCTAAGAAAAAGGCAGGTGTTGCAATTCTAATATCTGACAAAATAGACTTTAAACTAAAACTAATCAGAAGACATAAAGAGGGCCACTTCATTTTGATCAAAGGAAGAATAAATCAAGACCATATTAAAATCATGAATATATATTCACCAAACTCTGGTGCACCCAACTTCTTTAAAACAGTACTACATGACATTAAGACCCAGATTAATCCCAATTCATTAATAGTAGGGAAATTCAGTACCCCATTGTCTCCATTAGATAGGTCTATAGGACAGAGAATTAACAAATAGACATCTGAATTAAATAATACCATATATCAAATGGGCCTAGCAGACATCTACCGAATATTCCACCCAAGCACCAAAGATTATACTTTCTATTCAGCACCCCATAGAACTTTCTCCAAAATCAACCATAGACCAGGACACAAAACAAACCTCAACAAATAAAAAAGATTGAAATAATTCCATGCATTCTACCAGACTACAATTCAATAAAGCTTAAAATCAACACTGAAAGAAACCCTAGTAACCACATAAACACATGGAGACTAAACAACATACTCCTGAATGATGAATGGATCAAAGGAGAAATTAAGAAAGAAATAAAAGTATTCCTGGAAATAAATGAGAAGGACAATACAACACACAAAAAAAAACCTCTGGGACATGTTGAAAGCAGTACTTAGGGGGAAGTTTATAGCTCTAAATGCCTACATTAAAAAATCAGAAAAACACAAATAAATTATTTAACATTGCAACTCAAGAAACTTGAAAAGCAACAACAAAAGAAACCCAAACCCAGCAGACAAGAAGAAATAACAAAAATCAGTACAGAAATTAATGAAACAGAAACAAAAAAATAATAATACAAAGAATCAATGAATCCAAGAGCTGGTTCTTTGAAAAGATAAACAAGATTGATATACTGCTAGCCCAGTTAACCAAAAGAAAGAGCACTTTCAAATCAACAAAATCAGAGATGAAAGGGGAAACATCACAAGAGACAGAAAAAAGATCCAGAGAATTATAAGGAAATACTTTAAAAACCTATGTGCTACTAAATTTGAAAGCCTTAAAGAAATGGCCGGGTATCTAAAAGGATGGGAACCAACAAAAAATAAACCAAGAAGAGATTAGCAGCATTAAAAGACCCATAACACATAAGGAAATTTAAATAGTAATACAAAACCTCCAAACTAAAAAGGCCCAGGCCCAAATGGATTTACAGCAGAATTCTACCAGACATTTAAAAAGACCTCCAACCAATAATGATAGAAACAGAGGGAGAACTCCCAAATTCCTTCAATGAAGCCAGCATCACTCTGGCTTCAAACCTGGTAAAGACAAAACAAAAAAGAAAACTATAGACCCATATCGTTAATGAACATATATGCAGAAATTCTCAACAAAATACTTGCAAACTGCATACAGACACACATCAAAAAGATCATCCACCATGATCAAGTTGGCTTAACTCCAGAGTTACAGAGATGGTTCAGTATACGTAAGCCAATAAACATCTTAAATCATATAAATGGACTCAAAGACAATAACCACATTGTCATCTCAATAGATGCAGAGAAAGCGTTTGACAAAATTCAACATGCATTTATATTCAAAGTCCTAGAGGGAATTGGACTGGAGGGAACATACCTCAACATAATTAAAGCCATATATAACAAACCCACAGCCAACATCATTCATTCTAAATGGAGAAAAACTGAAAGCATTCCCATTAAAATCAGGAACCAGACAAGGGTGTCCACTATCTCCACTCCTTTTTAACATAGTGCTTGAAACGCTTCAAGAGCAATAAGACAAGAGAAGGAAACTAAAGGAGTAATGATTGGAAAAGAAGAGATCAAATTATCCCTTCTTCAGACAATATGATATATCTAAGACATGAAAAAATTTCCACCAGAAAACTCCTAGAAATTATTAACACGTTCAGTAAAGTGGCAGGTTACAAAATTAATCTACAAAAATATGTAGCCTTCCTATATACCAATAACAAGCAATCAGAGAACGAATACATAGAAACACTCTGCTTCACAACAGCTGAAAAAAAATCTTGGAATAAACATGACCAAGGACATTAAAGACCTCTACAATGAAAATTTTAAATCTTTGAAGAAAGAGATTGAGAAAGACACCAGGACCTCCCACGGTCATGGATTAGAAGAATTAATATTGTGAAAATGACCATCCTACCAAAAGCCATTTAAAGATTCAATGCAATGTCAATCAAAATACCCATGACATTCTTCACAGAATTGGAAAAAACCATCCTAAGATTCATATGGAAGTACAATAGTCCTCGGATACCCAAAGCAATGCTAAGCACTATGAGCAATGCTGGGTGGATTACTATACCAGATTTTTAAACCGTATTACATGGTACTGGCACAAAAATAGACCCATAGCAACTCTGGTTGCCAGTGCTGACTGTCGACGTGACACGGCCTGGGCTCACCTAGGGGACAAGCCACCTGAGAGTTGACAAAGGGGCCAAGAACATTCACTGGAGGAAAGACAGCATGTTCAGCAAATGGTGCTGGCAAAACTGAATCTTCATCTGTAGAATAATGACACTAAACCCTTATCTTTCACCTTGCACAAAAGTCAACTCCAAATGGATGAAGGACTTCAATCTGAAGCCTGAAATTCTGAAGCTGTTAGAAGAAACCTTTGGCAATAACTTATAAGATATAGGTGTAGGAAAGAATTTTCTAAATGAGACATCAATTGCTCAGGAAACAAGCTCAAGGATCAACAAATGGGACCTCATTAAACTAAAAAGTTTCTGTGCATCAAAAGAAGCAACCAAGGAAGTGAAGAGAAAACCCACAGAATGGGAGAAAATCTTCAGCAGCAACACAGGTTTAACATCCAGAGGTTTAACATCCAGAGGTTTAACATCCAGAATACATAACGAACTCCACAACAACAACAAAAAACAATCAAGAAAGGAAGTAACCCAATTAAAAGATGGGCTAAGGAGCTGAGCAGAGTTCTCAAAAGAAGAAATAAAGATAGCTAAGAGGCATCTTAAAAGGTGTTCAACATCATTAGTAATTAGGGAAATGCAAATTAAAATCACTTTAAGATTTCATCTTATTCCAGTCAGACTGGCTAAGATCGAGAGAACAAATGATACCAAATGTTGGAGAGGATGTGGGGAAAGGGGAAGGCTCATCCACTGCTGGTGGGATTGCAAACTTGTTCAACCCTTAAGGAAAGCAGTATGGAGAACTCTTTAAAAATTACAAATGAACCTACCATTTGATCCAGTTATACCACTCCTTGGCATATACCCAAAGAACTCATCCTATTGCAGAGACACTTGTACATCCATGTTTGTTGCTGCTCTTTTCACAATAGCTAAGAGATGGAAGCAACCTAAGTGTCCCTCAGCTCATGAGTGGATAATGAAAATGTAGTTCATTTATATGATGGAGTTTTACTCAACAGTAAAGAAAGATGCAATCATGAAATTTCCAGGTAAATGAATGGAACTTGAAACTGTTATAAAGTATGTACTCCCTCATATGTGGATCCTAGAACCAAATCCTTATAAGTGAGTATATATCCAGACATAACTACAGGAAGCAGGATAATGAAAAGGAACCAGGGAGGTAAAGGAAAAGAATTTGAAAGAGAAGAACAGTAGGAAACAGACGTTAATATGGGAGATATGGGTAGAAATGGGGTTATTTTAAGGGGAGTGGGAAGGGAAGGTTATACAAGGAACTTTGGGGATAAAGAGAAAGAAGTAGCTCAAGAGAGGTGGCACCATATATGGTGCACGCGCACTCTCTGGGCACACTCCCGGAATGGCACTCCCCTGCCATGCGTCTGGAGGAAAGCTGGTCTGGTCCTGCGGGCTTCTCCGTGTTTCTATGGGCCTCAGGTGTGGAGTGCATGGGTATCTCGGTCGCTCTGGGCCCCTGGATCTCAGGGTCCCCGCCACACCTGGCAAGTCGCAGCACGGCTCTGGCCACAGGCGTCTCTGGGAGCGGCAGCAGATAGGTCGCTGTCCTCTGCTCCGGTGCTGACAGCCTCTCTGCTACTGGAGCATTGTCCAGCCGAATCCTGTCCCTTTTCCACCCGTGTACTTTTCCTCAGGATGCGAGGTCCACTGGCCACTGAACCCCACGGGGACAGAGAAAGCTAGGATGTCCGCAAGTCGGTCATGGGGGAGTGCGCCCCCCAGAGAGGCTAGGTAGCTGGTAGTAAGGCACAGAACTCAAGACTCGGCTTAGTCTGTGTTACAGCTTTATTATGTGTCTCTGCTCTCAGTAATTCAGCAGCTCTGCGACCCAGCTCTCTGTCTATTAAGAGAAGACTAGGATATTTATACCATGGGGGTAGTGGTAAAAGCTTTGGCTGTTAGATGCTTTGTGTGTTTATGTTAAAGCACTTGTGGCGGGTACTTCAAAAGGAGAGTCAGAAAAGGTGCCAGGAAAGCACCCTGCTTTGAAAGGAGCCCACAGCACATGATCCCGAGGTACATGAGCTGTCCGGTTGTGAAGGGGCTTCTACTCTGCATAACAGAGGTCCCCAACATCTCCCTCTCTTTGATTTAAATATGAAGAAGTGCCATGCCAGCCCTAAGGGTCAACTCATTTCATGTCGGGAGAATCCAAAGTTTTATAACTGACCATGACCTGTTTCCTGTAATGATTTTTAGCAAATGGCAGTAACTGTCAGCAGAGAAATCTTAAAAAACAGTGAGCAAGCATAATACACAGTATTATCAAGGGGTAGGAGCCATGCAAACAAGGGATTGCTAAGCCAAATAGATTACAGTTTTGAGAGTGTTAACATTGGTTTCAACAACATTTGATTCAATTACAAAGAAACAGTACTTTTTCCAATATTACATAGTCTCCATGTTCAACAGTTATCAAGCCCAATGTTCTTTTATTGTGAAGTACAGTTCTGGTGAGAAAGTTCATTTGATGTTGTTGGAGAGGCTTCAGGCTGTCAGTCACTAATGTCACAGCTTGTTGTAGTCTGTCGCCATAACAACGCCTCCAGCATAGAGTGTAAGTTCAGTCTCTGCCAGTGGGGGGAGGAAGAGCTTCTTTCTGCTAGCAGCTGTATAGGAGAAAAAGCTTCTCACACCTGAAATGTAATAGTTATCCAGGTGTTTGAATCCACTTAGATGAAAGTCAGTGAAATCTTTTTCTGTTTCTGGGCAGAGAAGGGTGGTAGCTGGTACTGCTGTCAGAAAAAAATCTATTACTCGATGCACAAAAGAAACAGGCATTGGGGTAGGTGGGAAGAAGGTTAAACTTGTTTCAGGACATAGTATCTGGTCCTCTGTCTTTCCTGTAAGATGACATTGTAAATTAGCACAGACTTGGCTGCAGCTGTAGGCTGTTGAGAGACATGAAGGTTAGCTGTGGGGTACCTAGAGAATACATCTGAGAAGAATTTTGTTATTACTTCAGCGATTGTCCCATGGATCTGATTTTTTCCTAGAAAAATAAAATCTCTAGAACATGGTATTAGGGAGAGTGGGGGCTGTCTGAAGTGTTGGTGCTGAGCAGGGTAAAGACTGCCATGAGAATGACAGAGAAGGGGGCTTCAGGTGGACATCTGTGGCGTGCATCTTCCACTAGGTCATGGATTTCTCTCCACGTGATCTTGTGTGGCTTTGGATGACGTTTCTGCCACTTTCTTTTCTTTGTTTCTGCTAGGGTCATGCGAGCCATCTTCTTCGTGGGTGGGGAGGTGTCTGACATTTCTAGCTGGAACCCAAATAGGCTTTGGTTGATCCTGTAGAAAAATACAAGCAAATCCTCTCCCTGTTGTTAACAATGGATCTGGTCCTTTCCAGGATCCATCAAAGGTGTCTCTCCATTTAACCATGATGGGTGGTACTGGGTGTATTTGAGCCCAGCGTCGGGTGATGGGAGGAGCATCTGTCCCTCTATATACATTAAGTACATTAAGAGTAAACAGGGCTAATGATAATTGAATATTGGGAGAATATGTTGTTTGAGCCTGTCTTTTTAATTGGTCTTTTAAGGTTTTATGCGACCTTTCCACAATGGCTTGTCCTTGTGGGTTGTAAGGTATGCCAGTGTGATGGGTGATTTTCCACGCATCACAGAAATTTTTAAATGAAGAGCTGGTAAATGCTGGACCATTGTCTGTCTTTAATTGTGCAGGGAGGCCCATAATGGCAAAGGATGAAAGCATATGATTTATTAGCTTTTTTGAACCTTCACCGGTTTGAGTGGTGGCCCAGAGAAAGTGAGATTAAGTGTCTATAGTTACAAATACATATTTCTTTCTGCCAAATTGAGGGACATGAGTTACATCAATTTGCCAAAGGGCATTAGATTTTAATCCTCTAGGGTTTACACCCATTTGTTGTATGGCAGGAGTTTGTATTAATGATGCACAAGAAGAGCAGGTTCTAACAATACGCTTGAGCTGCCTGAGAGGAATGTGGGGAAACCTGAGATGAAGCCCTTGTAAATTAATATGAGTGGCATGGTGGAGGTAGAGCAGGTTCTAACAATACGTCTAAGTTGCTTGAGAGGAATGTGGGGGAATCTGAGATGAAGCCCTTGTAAATTAATATGAAGTGCATGATGGAGGTCTTGGGCATCTGTTATGCTGGCAGGGAAAGTTCCAGTGGTGGCTACTGTATCTGCTATGGCATTTCCTTCAGTAAGAGGTCCTGGGAGAGAGGAGTGGGACCTGATATGCTGGACAAATAATGGAGCCACTCTCTTTTGTAACAGTGTGGAAATTTTAATTAGCAGAGGTGAGATGGGGTTACCATCTATTTTAATAAAGGAACGACCTAGCCATGGGAGTAAATTAACAGCATAGATGCTGTCAAAATAAAGGTTGAAGGGTTTATTGATTTTATCAAGAGCCATATAGATAGCAAAGAGCTCTTTAAACTGTGGGGATTTATCAGATAAGGGCTGGAAATATATCACAGGTGGGTTTTTTAAACATTGTTGGATGGCCGCCATTATCGGGAAAAAGGAAAGAGGAAAATCATGCTTTTCTTGGGTTTTTTTATAAGCCAAATGTGAAAGAAAGTTCCACATCTCTGGATCAGATATGTCTGCAGATATGATCCAGGGTGCAAATCGATACACCTCATTCCAAAATTTTAAGCTTTCCTCTTTTGCAATTTTAAGCCCTCTGGATTTGAGTAGAGTTTTTAGAGAATGAATCTGACGCTTCCTTTGACGTGATACAGAGCTTCCTATTGTAAGGGGGAAGATGTTTTTACAGCAATCAGACACTAGAGGGCAGAAGCGCCTTTGCAGAAAAAAGCTGTAGTTTTAAATTTTTGTCTGAGAGCCGCTTTTGGCTGCAGGCGCTCGGCAGGGGTTAGCTAATTTGAATTTTCACTGAACTGGCTTTAGCTGCTGCTTGAACGCTTGGGGGCAGGGTAGAGGAATTTGCCTGACTCCAAAGCTTAGGTGGAGATCCCTGGAATCTTTGGGGATTTTTCTCTAATAGTGTTCAGATAGAAAAGTTGAGAAGTGACGGTTTCCAAAATGACGGTTCCTGAAATTAATTTTTCAGGGGATCACAGTGGCTCCCAGTCACAAGACCTGCCCACAAATTTGAGAGGCTGGCGGCCACCCCTAATGGTTCTTACTTGGCCGATGCATCACCAGGTTTGATATTAAAGAGATGTCTAGATAGGGGTCTTTTTTCCACACGTGTACAGGCAGTCGGGGTCCTCCTAGGGATTCAGAGAGACCTTCGGCCAACACCAGGGGGTAGCCCTGGCCAGAAGGCGTCAGTTGTTTCTCTGGTCCTAGCAGTCCCTCGCGAGGATTTTTAGACCGGAAGAGAAAGGAGGAAATTTTAGAAGAGAGGAAGAGATTAGATTACCCTCCTGAGTGGGAGGGATACTCACGGATTCTAGCATTTCTGTGGGCACCAGCTCCTAGCTGGCACGAGGTTCAGAGGCTAAGCTCCCACGTTGTGGCACCAGGTATGGTGCGCACGCACTCTCTGGGCGCACTCCCGGAATGGCACTCCCCCGCCGTGCATCTGAAGGAAAACTGGTCTGGTCCTGCGGGCTTCACTGTGTTTCTATGGGCCTCAGGCGTGGTGTGCGCGGGTATCTCGGGGTCGCTCTGGGCCCCTGGATCTCGGGGTCCTCGCCAGACCTGGCGAGTCACAGCACGGCTCTGGCCACAGGCGTCTCTGGGAGCGGCAGCAGATAGGTCGCTGTCCGCCGCTCCGGTGCTGAAAGCTTCTCTGCTACTGGAGCATTGTCCAGCCTGATCCTGTCCCTTTTCCACCCGTGTACTTTTCCTCAGGATGCGAGGTCCACTGGCCACTGAACCCCATGGGAAGAGTACGAGGACAGCGAAAGCTAGGAATGTCCGCAAGTCGGTCACGAGGGAGTGCGTCCCCCGGAGAGGCTAGGTCGCCGGTAGTAAGGCACAGGACTCAAGACTCGGCTAAAAAAACCATTAAGAGAAGACTAAGGCATTTATACCATGGGGGTAGTGGTAAAAGCTTTGGCTGTTAGATACTTTGTGAGCCATTTTATTTACATATGGAAGTGGATTTCTGCCACACTGCTAGACTGTTGTCTGCCTGGAGAAATTATAGGAAGGCATGGTACCTTTCAGAGCCAAAGGCCATGTTTATGTTATGGCATTTGTGGCGGACGCTTCAAAAGGAGAGTCAGGAAAGATGCCAGGAAGACACCCTGCTATGAAAGGAGCCCTCAGCACATGATCCCGAGCTGCATGAGCTGTCCAGTCAAGAAGGGACTTCTACTTTTCATAACAGAGGTCTCCAACAACAATAGGAGAGGGTATTATTATTAAAGGAGAAATGGGAAAAATGGGGGCACTTTAAATGGGGAAGCCATGGTTGAAAGATTAGATAATGTGAGAGATAAATAATACCTAGCTTGTTTAAAAAAAAAAACAAAACAGAGGGAACCATATTAATGGAACAACCTTTTGAAAAATTATACATACAAACAGCTCAAGGAATATATGTCTAGGCAAGGTTTATCTGAGAAAGTTTGGTCCTTGCCCAAGCTTGATCTACATAGCACATGGTAATTAAAAGTACCAGACTGGTGGAACTAAACTTCTTGGATGTTTAAAAGGCATACTTTCAGGCCTATACTCATTTGGTCAGAGGGATATAAAGGACAGTTTTTGATTTTTGTCCTCCTAGGTCAACTATATTTCAGGGGACTATGAGCATCTCCCAAAATGTTCTGTAACTGTGATGAGTCACCTGTCCTCTTGATCAAGGAGGCCATGGAGACCCCACCAAATGGACTTGAACCAGTGTCCAGTCTACAAAGAAGAGGGTCAACACTGAGGAAACATTCCCTCCACGCTTCCAAGTGAAGCCAGCCATGGTTGAGCAGGACCTTTGACTTATCTTCAGATGGATGGAACTGGTAAAAGAAAGGAGCCAGGGCCTCCTCCCAAGCCCATGTGACCCCTGAGGAACAGATCCTCAAACGACCTTAAGAGTAAAAATAAATTGGTTTATCTGAGCCAACTGTAGGGTCTTAAACACCCAAAAGGAAGGTATAACCAAAGATTAAAGGAATCAATATAATTCTATAAGAGTCCATGTGTATAGCTAAAGGCTACATAACAAGAAACAATGCCAGACAGCAGATATCTTCCTTTGAGTTGTTGGCCAGGGTGGCCCAAGAGACTCCCAGACAGTAACCCAGCATAGAACTGGGAAAATGAACAGCAGTCCCCTATCTTATCTAAAGGAATGTTGGCAACTTATTGCTGCTAGATGAGGAAGAGCTGATCTTCCTAAAACAAGGAACTCTAGATAGTCTGACTAGATTCAGTGGATGGACAAGCACTGGGTAACAGCTGGGGTACTGACATCACCTTGGACAGTAACAGGGATGACAGAGCATATGGGCTTCAGCGGGTAGGGGAGGCTATGGGAGGGTACCTTTTGGGATATGGGTATATAGATGAATAAGATTGTTTGGGATGTTCTGCATGAAATACACACAAAATAATCAACAAATTAAAAAATGAGTTATATTTGAGGAAGAAGCATAAAAATTTTCTTCATGTTAATTAGTAGAGGTGAGAAACATTACCTTTGAAATCTACCTGATGATTTTATGTCCAAGCTCAGGTGCCAAAACAAGGATGTCAGGAAGTAACTGTGACTAGTAATAATCAAACACATAGAGAATCGAGACACATGTGCAAACATCTAAGTGTTAGCAGCATTAAAAAATGAGTTTTTAATGTATGAAACGGTATATTTAAAAATGAAATAGAGCTCTTTTTAAAGGATAAAACCTCATTCAATTTTATGTTTTATAGGGTTTATGCTGAGTTCAATATTGTATAACTGTACTAATTCAACTGTGAAACTAAAAATTTACAGCCAATTTTGAAAGAGATGCATCTTTGCTCTGGAAATTGTTATTGAATATGTTAATGCTGTAATGAAATGCTTCTTCTAATCATGTGGTTATTAAATAAATAATTTCTTTAAAAAACAAAATGTGAGACAAGCAGAAAATGGGTATTGTTGTCTCCAATGCAATTCCATGCTTTTTAAGGCTTGATTTCCATCCTCTCATTAAAAGTACTATACAGTTTTTTTAAAAAAGAATAATACATATGGTATATATTTTTAACACAGAAATATAAGGAAAATGGTATTAGTAGATGTTTCATATTCAGATAGGTAGACTTTGGCCAACATTTTTTACTTCTAGCATTTCAAATTTTTGACATCAAACCTCTTTCCCACTGTAGAGAGAATTCTCAAGTTTGATTTGCAGTGGAATGCAGACACAAAAAATATCTTTGTACTTCATGGGAACTAAAATGCAGTCATGAAGCATGAGGTTAGCCAAGCGGAAAGACCCATCTCTGGAAATGTAAGTCTTGAGCAGGTACCACAAAAACTCAAGACTAAGGAAAGGATATAGAAAAGGAAATGATGAGACATAAAAACAACGAGCAAAAAGGAAGAATGCATATTTCCATCCACTATACAGGCAGATGTGGCATCCATTACCTGAAGCCAGTAGTGTTGGTGTTGCTGGGAGCTGCAATGAATCCTCAACTAGAATGTTCCTGTGAAATTGTTTTGGCTACTTAGCCTCCTGTGATGGTTAATCTTCCTTCTCAATTTGACTGGATTTAGAATCCCCATAGAGACACACTGCCAGCTCTGTCCATAAGGGCATTTCTGAAAGATTTAACTAAGGAAGGAAGACTCACTTGAATGTAGGTAGCACCATTCCATGGCTAGGTTCCAGGACTGAACAAGCACTTCCTCCCTTAAATTTTTTCAGTCAGATATTTTCCCACAGAAACTATAAAAGTAACTAACACACCTCTCTGTTTTGCTCCTTGTGTTATGATTTTCAGATTTCTTTTCTATGGGCTACAAAATGATCTTTTTCTGATATAGTTAACCACCTGAAATTCTGTTGTTTGCAATTAAGAACTTTAAGCTCTTTAGGAATGTAATGTTCTGAAGTTCTTGTTTTTCTAGGTCAGAGATACTGATTAACTTACATTTCAAAACTAAAAAAGTAAAAAGGGTTTCAGTTTATTAGATCAACTTGAGAAACTCTTTATAAAGGTCTAGCATCTAGTCAAGAACTCAAATAAGAAACAAGCACAAGATGAACCTGAAGATTTTAAAAGGTCAGCCTCCCAACTGATGACATGTGTAGTCAGTGTGGGGATCAGAGCCAGTGCAGGGTATACAGGTAATGTTTAAATTCATTCTGTATTTATATTATATTTACTCTATTCTGTGCAGTGAAACTCCTGTAATATATACAGCTTCATTTAAATCCTCACAGGAATCCTGTGTAATAATGGCTCATTCTACCCTTGTGATGTTTGATGTTCATTGTCAACATGACTAAATTTGGAATCGCCCAGGAGATGTACCTCTGGGCATGTCTATGTGGGTGTTTCCAGAGGGATTTAATTGAGGAGGAAAGACCCACCCTGAATATAAGTGGCACCATCTCATGATCTGTGGTTTCAGCCTGAATAAAATGGAAGAGGCCAGCTGAGCATCAGCATTCACCTCTCTCTGCTTTCAGACTGTGGATGTGATGCAGCCAACTCTTTCACACTCCTGTTGTCTTGCCTTCCTTGCCATGATGGACTGTATGCCCTCAAAGCATGAGCCAAAGCTTTCTTTTGTCAGGTATTTTGTTATAGTCGTGAGAAAAGTAACTAATACAATCCAATTTTTCTATATATATATATAAAAAAAAACGAGATTCAAGGAATGTTTAAACTACATGGTCAGATCATACAGTTCTTACATAGTAAAGCCCAAAAAGTACAACCCAGGTTTTCTGACTATAATGCCAGTGTTTGTTCCACTAAACTCATTTCATCTATTTGAATTATCAACAACTTACAACTGATAATTTTTCTACTTTTTAAATACTAAAAGTTTGTTCAAAGTTAAGCCTATCTTCTACAGATCAGTGTGGGGTCACTCCCTCTCCTTGTGGGTCATTGGCCATCGGTCCACGAGGACAAAGGGAGCAGAAGCAACGAGCGGGATCAGGATGGCCAGTGAGCACTGATGGAAGAAAGCCCTTCCGGGGAGGCAGGTTCAATGATGCAAACAGCTCCAGACTCAGTGAAACAGCTCCAGAGTCAGTGAAACAGCTCTTTTTATTCAGTGGGAGAACTATGGGAAATATAGTGTGGAGGCAGTAGCCAATGCCTCAGCTGATAGGTGCTCATAGTATGCTTTATTTACATGTGGCAGTAGGCTCCTATCGTCCGACTACCAGGCAATGCCTGATTATCATATAGAAAAAAACTTGGGGGTAGTTTTTACTCCAGGTAACTATGCCAAAGATCATGTTACAAATAAGGTCAGGCATCCGTGCTTGGTGGCACTTTCCAGGTAAGTCAGGAAGATAGCAGGAGGCCCCCTGCTGAGAAGGGGAGTCCTTCCATATGGCGCTGATCCCCTTAGAGCTATCCGGACATGGAAGACTACAACCCTAACAGCAGGGTTCCCCAACAGATCAGTTAATGAACTCTCTTCCTTAAGAAATAGGCTTACACATTCAAATAAGATACCACCCTCTTAAATTAATTTGAGTTTTATATATTTAGTGAGCATGAAGACCAAATAATGCTGGTTTTATATACTCTTAATAATAAAATCAGAAATAGCCTGTAACAATTGGAACTCAAATTAAACAGTGAGCTATGCTATGTTTCTATGGCAACATAATGAGGAAAAAATTAGACGGCCTAAGAAATATTTTAATTATAATACATTGGTTCAAAGCTTTAATATCATTTTTAGAAAAAAAAAATCCTTATGTACCTAATAATTACCACCCAAATCCACACATTAACAGCATGTGTTCCTAAAAGAGTATACTACAGCATTGGAATCCTCCCATGTGCTGCTGCTGATCTTTGCACCCTCTGTGGCAAGTTTGGCTCAGCTTCTCACAGGTGTAACCTGGCAATGTCTTGCTGGCCATGGCACATAGCATAATGTACAATCTCTTTCTGCTCAAGAACATTTATTTAATATTTAAAGCCCTTTGTCTACTAAAGTTTGCAACAGAATCAATAGTACATATCAAAACATTGAAGCGTGATGCTAAGAAGTTTAAAATTGCATGCCAGGTAAATTAATTAAGATTTCAAAAAACAGCAGCCATCATGAATAAAACTCTCAATAAAATGCTACTGTGTAAATGGAATCTCCTTCTGTTGCTCCTGCAAGCCTAATATTCCTGGACTGCAGGCACTCCTCCCCACCTTAACTTCCCAGGATATGAAATAGCAAGTGCACAGCATTGCCCTGGGCTTCAGGAACACCTTTACTACTGTTCTAAGACACTGGCAGAGAGCTGGTGGCACTTAGGTGTATAACTCAGGCATGTCAGTATTTATGGGACTACTCTTGGCCAATGTGGAATGAATGTCAATATTTAATCCTTCTCCCTTGCATGCCCTGAATGGCCATTCCTCGTGACATTTCATCAGGTTCCTCAGAAGGGTTCTGGCATGATCAACAGTAACCAAACAACCACAAAGTTATCTTTAATTCACTTATTTCTCTTCTTCTTTTAACTCCCCCATCAAATACTCCTATCTCCTGAAATTACTTCTTAAACTAATTATACAAGGATATGGCTCAGGCTATATTTTCAAAGGAACCCAAGAGAAGAGATGTCCATTTACATAAATTTTGTATATTTGTGTATATCATTTTCACTAAGACTCAACTAAAGTTTTAATTTTTTTAGTATATAGTTATTTTAAACATACATAAGAGTTATAAGAATAGTGCTCTTTTGTCCTAGAGATCTTGGAAGGTATCCATAATGTATCTCTCTTGATTTTTAGAATCAAATAACACAAATAAATACAGAATTTTGCTGTCTGAACATCTAAGTGATAACAGTTTTGCTCAATGTCAATTCTGCTGTATGCTCTAATACCTTTTGGAAAGTCAGTTCACCTCTCTATGCCTCAACCACCACCACATTTACAAAAATGGAATATAACTCCTTCTTCACAGGCTGTTATTAGGATTCAATGAACTAATATGTGTGAAAATGCCCATTATAGTGCCAGGCAGTAATCAGCCTGGAAAGTATTGTTGCTGCTTTATTACCATTATTAGCAGAATTGGTTCTACTTGAAAGTCTGCTACTATGAGGATAAAAATCCGTTTTGTAGACTTGCCATTTCCACCTTAAACATTTGCATCTTATTTAGAAGCTGTAAGCAAATTTTGAATTTGCTTCATGCTTAGCATCAAAATATCTCTGTAGAATAGACTGAGAAAACCTACATATAAATCCTTGAGCTACTTCAAGGTTTTATTGCTCTTACAAATACCTCTGCCTCATAACCAGTGCATCCCTTACACCATCATTGAATTTTCACAGCTCTCAGGCAGTCCTTCATCAACTCAGCTAGTATAGAAAATCACTGTGCTGGTGTAAGTAGAAACTAAGCAACTATATCGTGCAAAATTCATGGGCATACTGTGAGGTTAGAAAATAGCTAGGCTGGACTGGAGAGATGACTCAGAAGTTAAGAACACTGGCTGTTCTTGCAGCGAACTCAGGTTCAGTTCCCAGCATCCACCTGATGGCTAACAACCATTGGTAACTCCAGTTCCAGAAGGGCCTGATACTGTCTTCTGACCTCCATGGGCATTGCACGGCACAACACAGGTGCACTTACATACATGCAGGTAAAAACCCTCATACACATGAGATAAAAGTAATAAATAAAATATTTTAAAAAGAAAGAAAATAGCTAGGTTAATAAGTTGACTAACTAGATGGCCAGAAATGCCTGGGGTCCTATTATTGGATTCCTAGATATTCCTGTGTTAGCTATAGTTAGCATACCTAATAGCATTTCAAACTGAAGTTTAACATATTAGTGAAACTGTTTCTGGGTCCTCAATTGCTTGGTTCTTCCAAAAGAGCCTTGGTAATACCAGGAAGAGTAAGTGGACCTTACAGCTTGAAGTAAGATACCATTGGGTCTGTAATATATAGGAATCCACTATCTACTTCCAAAGTGTATTACCTGCCATTTAAACTTACAACTTACAAATTCATTTTGCCACATCCTCCCTTAGAAAGTAAGCACTTCAACCTGACTTTTGATGAAAAAAGTGATAGGCATAAGTCAGACATTGTCAATAGAATTACATATCGTCATTGTTGATGATGCACATGATAACAGGATTATACAGGCTCTATCAAAGGTATGGTAATATATTAAGTATCAAAAATTATAGATCTTTGCCTTTATGAATGTTCAATCTTGTAGAAAAGGCAAAACTTTGGCATATAAATCCTATAAAAAAATACATCAAGTATTATAAAGGAGACAGGTCTGGTCCTAAGTGGGTTTGTAACAGGATAATTTAACATAATCAAAGATTTAGAAAGAGTTCCCTGGAGTCATGATTCTTGTACAAACAGCTTGTACAAACAGTGAAGGTAAACTGAGCAAAGGGAAATGGGTAATTTGTAGCAGAGGCAATAGAAGGTTTTGGGGGGTAGGGGGTGTTTATTGGTTGCTTGATGATTTATTTGTGGTTTTCTTGTTGTTGCTGCTGCTGCTACTGTTGTTGTTTTGATTTGAACTTTTTGTTCTGTTTTATTTTGTTTTGTTTTTTGAGACAGGGTCTCACTATGTAGCGCTGATTGGTTCAAAACTCATAAATATCGGTCTGCCTCTGCCTCTTGAGTGCAGGATTAAAGACCAGTGTCAATATAACCAACCAAGGGATTTTTTTTGTCTTTTTGAGACAGGGTCTCCCTGTAGCTCCAGCTGTCCTGGAACTCACTATGTAGACCAGGCTGGCCTTGAACTCACAGAGATCTGCCTACCTCTGCCTCCCAAGTGCTGGGATTAAAGGCATGCACCACTGATGCCCAGCCCCAAAGAATAATGTTTAAACTCTGTGTGCAGTCACCACCAGTGGCAGCCACTCCTCCATTCTCCTGGGTGCCACTCCTTTGTTCTCACAGGCGTTGAGGCTGCTCCTCCACTTGCCCTAGGCTGAGGCCACTCTTTTGTTCCCCTGGTGCTGAGGCAGCTCTTCTGCTTGCCCTGTGCTGCCTCCTGTCATCGCTGCTTCTGCCCAGTCCCAGACCCCAGGGCTGGTGAGGAGACTGTGTCAGTGGAGCCGCATTCAGACACAGGAGACCGGGTTCAGTGACACAGGTCTGGTTTATTGCAGGAAGGCACAAGCTTATATAGGGGTAGTGGTCCAATCACAGCACAGCAAGTAGGATACCTTATTAGCATAACAGGTTTAGCACCCTATCACAGTACAGCAAGTAGGATACCTTATTAGCATCATTCTATTAGTATACAGAAGACTTAACGTCCTATCACAGAATAGAGGGTAGGATGCCTCATTAGCTTACTGGGTTTCAGATTACAGAGCCTGGATTCCTGGAAACCACATGACCCTGACAGTTGCAATATCACCCTAGGCTCAAGCCTGTCTCCCACATCTGTGGAGGTTTTTTTTGTTGTTGTTTGTTTTTTGTTTGTGTTTTTTTAAGACAGGGTTTCCCTGTACTGCCAGCTGGCCTGGAACTCACTATGTAGACCAGGCTGACCTTTGTCTCTCAGATATCTGCCTGCCTTTACTTTCCAAGTGCTAGAATTAAAGGCATGTGCTGCCACAACTAGCTCATAAACTTGGTATTTTTTTTTTCTTGTCACAAGGCCAATTGAAGTAAAACAACACAAGTTGCCACTTCACCCAAAAGCAGTGTTTTACTCTGTCCCTTCTTGACAGCTCAATGTGTCTCTAGCAAAAGGCCCAGTGAGAGCTTTTAAAAGGGAGAATAAACACTGTATTTTTAATTTCATCTTATAAATCATGATTTTGAAAAATAGTCATTCTGCTTTTAAAACAATACTCTTTGAGCCTATACAAGAACACTTTCAGGATTGTATTAAAAGAGGAGAATGTCCTATTTTTTGTAGCTTTGTTTAATTCCCACTATGTCCTTTTAAAATATCAAGAGGCAAGTTGGGTAGAGTCACTGTGGTGTTTTAAATGAGAAAGGTTCCCCAGAGGCTCAAGTTTTTCAATACTTGGCTATTTGGGGAAGTCATGGAATCATCAGGAAGTGTAGACTTTCTGGAAGAGGTATGTTTTGGGAGGCAGGCTTTGAGAGTTCATGGTCTTGCCCACTTCCAACTCATTCTCTCTGCTTTGTGTTTTAGTTGAAGCTGTGATCCTCTGAGCTGGCCTACTTCCATGTCTTTCCAGAAGTTAAGGACTCTCCCTCTGGAACCATAAGACCAAATAAAGTCCTCCCTCTGTAAGTTACCTGCTCATGGTATTTCATCATAGCAACGAAAAGTAACTGGTAGTCACACACAAAAGAGATGTATTATAAGACATCCTCAAACAAGTCAGAGGATATTGCATAAATGAGGTTCCAACTCTAGCACAGAGGAGAATGAAACTTTCCAAAAAGAATGTGGTAGAAAGTATAGAGGTCAAACCTGGGGTCCTCACTTCCCTCTAGAGTTCAAGTCGGCACTGTTATATTTTAGCAGATGGATGCTGGAAGAGTAATGTCTGGGGGAGAGTGTTTATGGTTAGGCCAAAACACAGTCTCATACTGCTGCACATACCCTATTGTGGTCAGAGTTATTAGTTCTTGGATTGTGGGAAGAGAAACTGAGATACAAAGAAGGCTGAATTCAGAGTGCGATGACCACAGGGAAATAACTACAATTGGTTTACCCAGCACCATTTACTCAAAAGGCTTTTCCTTACCAGCTACAGTCTACTCTTTTATATAAATGGGTGGCAGAATATGTGTGTTTTCCCTTCTATTCACTTCCCTCTGATTAGTTTTCCTATCTGGGCCTCAGGAGTACAGCATTTTAATTACTCTGTATTAATCTTGATATCTGGTAAAGTCTCTACCTTCACTGTTCTTCTTAAGATTGCCTTGGCTTCTGTCTGTCCTTTTACATTTCCATGTGAACTTCAGAATCAGCACATCATTTCCACAAGAAAAATCTTGTGAGATTTTGATTGTGATTGTGCTGAACCCTCAGATTAATTTGAGAAGATATATCCTTACATCAGGTTTCTAATGATGTGGCTTATCAATCAAAATATTTAGGGTCCTTTCATTTCTTACCATAATATTTCATAGTTTCTTACCCATTTTATTCATAGCTATGTGATTTTTTTCAAATTTCACTTTTCAATTGATTATTGATGACACATGGAAAAAAATTCAGTCCATGCTTCTAACTTGTTTCCAACAATCTTCCTAAATTCATTCACTGGTTCTAGTGAAATGCTCTTTAATGATCCCCTGATATCATGTTATCTGGTAATAATGTTTATGTCTTCCCCCTAATTTCTTACTTCATTTTTCTTGCTATAATGTTCTTTGTAGCCCTCAAGAAATTTTGACTGGAACTGTTAATCACAAGCCTTCTTGATTCATGGATGGTCTTAAAGGGAAAGTTTTAAGTAGTTCATCATTTAATACATTGTCCCCAAAATTGTTTAATGTATATTTTTTAATAAAAATGAGAAAATTTTAGTTCCAAATTTTCCAAGATTTCCTAAATTTTCTGGAGTACTTTCTCTGTATTTGATTGAATAATACCTTTTCTCTCTTTTCCCTCATAATGTGTAAATTTCCTTCGGTGATTTTTTCTAGACAAAATCTTATATAATACCCCAGGCTGGCCTTTAACTTGCTAAGCAGCCAAGGATGACTGAATTTCTGATCTTCTTACCACCACATCCCCAGGACTGAGATTATAGGCATGCACCACCATACCTGGTTAATGTGGTGATAGGGATCCAACCCAGGGCTTCCTATATGCTATAAAAGCACTCTGCCAGCTAAATTAAATCTCCAGCCCCTTCTCTGTTAGTTTTAGGAGTACTAAACTGTCATTATGCCTGTGAAATAAATCCACTAATCATGTTTTATATTTTATAAATATAGCTGGATGTCAATTTTCACATGTGTCTACTTTTATGAGACAGTTGTCTGAAACTGCTTTGTGGCTGTAATTTTCTTGGCAGATTTTGAATCAATCAAGGTTATGGCTGTCCTTTTAAAAAGCAAAAAAGCATTCATGGTTTTCTATCTTATAAAAAACTTATCAAACACTTGTTTTATTTGTTCCATGAACATTTGTAAGATTCCATTTACATATCCACCAAATGTAAAATTTTAATCATAGGTAGTTGTTTTACAATGATAAACTTTTTTTTTTCAGAGCTGAGGACCAAACCCATGGCCTTGTGCTTGGTAGGCAAGCGCTCTACCACTGAGCTAAATCCCCAACCCTGATAATATTTTTAATTAGCATAGCACTATATATGTTTTTATCTCTTCTTCTGTTGGCTTTAGTTAGTTGTGTTTTCCAATATAAAATAGACATTTCATCCAAATATGTTGATAATAAATTGCTCATAAAAACTATCTTGTATATTTTATGCCTATAAGGTCACTAGTAATATACCTTCTTTATAACTAATGAAACTCAGATAATTTGTATACTTCTTTACAGTGATAGAAGGTACATAATATAACTGTTAGGACTAACCTGTACTAAGTAGTCTTGAACTCATCTCAAAAATCCTTAATTTAAACACTAACATCCTTAAATTCTGGATATCAGAACATAGACGTATCTCTTTGGGAGTCTTCATCCATTCCATCAAATCTTGATTGACAGCATCTTGATGTGCCCGGGTATGCTCTTCTTGGTATTTGCCACCCTTTAGGTTCATGGCAGTTCTTATAACAAGTTATTTTACAAGTTATGTGATATTTACAGATTACATTCAACTCAAAATTGCTTTTATATATTCAATATCTTTTCTCTTTCTGGATCTAAAATTGAACATATTTTAGACTTTGTACATATGATCTAAATGTCTAGTATGCCAGCACCAGCTTGCCAGGGTAAACTATTAAATACCCAAGAATTTTGAGTGACAGTTGTTAACTCATTGGTTGCTTGAAATCATCCATGATAAGAGAATTTGAACCATGG
Source organism: Nannospalax galili (assembly GCF_000622305.1). Taxonomy (NCBI): domain Eukaryota; kingdom Metazoa; phylum Chordata; class Mammalia; order Rodentia; family Spalacidae; genus Nannospalax; species Nannospalax galili. Next base: position 6,106,186 of record NW_008346548.1, read on the forward strand.
CAACTGGAAAATATAGCAAATTAATGCTTTTCCCCCAAGATGGGTTTTTCGGCACACCACTATACCTTGTGCTGTGCTCTAATTTGTTCTTTAAAACCTTTTGTCCTATTAAGCTTTAACTTGGATGTTTTCTCTTGAGCTATCTTCTAACTCATTAAATCTATGGTCCTTTACATGCAATCTCATACATCTATTGAGTTCTTGATTTCATACTTTTTTACTTGCATATTTTTTTTATTTTTATAGATTCCAATTCTCTGATAAACATTCTATCATTTCATCTATTTCTCTACACTGTACTCTATCTGAAATATATTAATCAAAGTTATTTGAAATGTTTTATCTGCAAACTTATCTATAACATCTCCTCAAAGTCTGCTGTTCTTCCTTACAGGTCATATTTGTCTTCCCTCATCAAATATCTGGGGGTTTTATTCTATATGAAAGTCTACATATTTTTTAATGATATTATCTTGTAGCAATGGTGACAGCATACAAAGACCAATGCATATTCAACTGGACAAAAACCTAGCATAAAACTGGGGAAAAGGGCAGCAGTACCCAGCCTTAACCAAGGAACTATTGGCAGCTGATTACTGCTAGGTGAGGGAGAGTTGATCTTCTTTAAAGGAGTGACTCTAGACAAGATAACTTGACCCCCCCCATCAGCAGAAGAACTTGCACTGTGGGAACATCTGGGTACAAATGGATAGGTTTTAACATATATGACAGAATGCATGAAATCCAGTGGGGGGAGGACCAAGGGGTGCAGGTGAGGGAGGGAGTCTAAATATGATTAAGATGTATTTATGAAATGCACAAAAATACAATAAAAATGCATTGAGAAGAAAAAGATGTGACTCTCCAAATAATGTTATCTTTCACCAAAGACAGTTTCTCCTGTCCTCTGCTAGCATATAGAAAGAGAAGTTTGTTACCTCAACCTCAAATTAGGTAACCAGACTAGGGTTGAATCTCTCTGGGTCATCTCTTCCTCAGGCCCTCCTGAACTTTTGAGAGCTTTGAGTTCTGCCTTTGAAGATTCTCAGCTCAGCTTTTGACCCTCTTGTCCTATACATTTTGAAATGTGAAAGTCTGTAAGAAAAGACCAGCTGTATGTTGAATGGAGGTCTGTTGGTGAGTCTTTGTTTTATAAATGCCATGAGACACCAAGAATTTTGCTGTCTTTTAGAAACTTTCTACTTAGTCCTCAGCCACCTGTGTAGAACCCAAACTTGGTTAATGCCCAAGGGAGAAAACAAAACACATATTGAGTACCTTCAAGTTTCCTAGTTTTACTCTTTCCCTGCATTGCCACTAAAAATACATTCATGTCTCTTTCTCTCAGAAGAGTCCCTCTACCCAAGGCTCCCATACAAATAACTGCTGTTCTCCTTACCTGAGAATGGTTCTTCCCTATCTAGAAACTTACTATCATAAACTTGCTTTTACAGCTCTCCAATCTTTTTGAAAAATGCATTTGCAATACATCTGGATTTTGCAATAGAATCACGATCCTGCCACAATCTATATATCCCAGTTGCAGATTTTAGTAAGCAACCAATTATAAGCAATATTGACTTCATGAAAGAAACAATTACAAGACTGGGGTCCCGCTGAAATACCTGTGGTTCTCTTGCCTTTTCTACATTGCTTACAAGACAAATGAACCCTCATCCACCACACCTATGGAGCTCCATGCAGGAACAGAAGAAAGCCTACAGAACAGGAATGGCATGCCAGCCGTGGATCACTAGCTTTTAAGAAGTATTCCCAGAAGTCCTAACCTTAAGCTTCCAATTTTAAAAAAATCATTGGTCAAAACCACAGCTTTCATCCAGTTCTATTTACAAGAATGACTGGGAAATGTAATATTGTTTTTAATTTGAGCCACATGAAATCTAGGCTTCTCATACTAAGGAAAAGAAAAAAATGGGTATTAAGCAAGTGGCTAGCAATCTCCTCTAGCTTCTTATCTAATAAATTCCTCTCCATGATCCAGTGAGATGGTTTCAGATAAGGGTACTTGCTACCAAGCCTGAGTTTAATCCCTGGAACCTACACATTAGGAGAGAATCAATTCCTGCAAGCTGTCCTTTGGCCTCCACAGGCACACACACACACACACACACACACACACACACACACGGACAGGAGGGAGGGAGGGAGGCTTAGTACATGTTGCTGACACACAGAGAGGCTTAGTATTCCTTGTGGACACACAGAGAGGGTTAGTACTCCATGAGCACACACAGAGAGGCTTAGTACTCATTGAGGATACACAGGCTTAGTACATGTTGCTGACACACAGAGAGGGTTAGTACTCCTTGCAGAAACACAGAGTCTTAGTACTCCTTGCAAACACACAGAGAGGCTTAGTACTCCTTGCAGACCCACAGAGATTCTGAGTACTCCTTCTTGACCCACAGAGAGGCTTAGTACTCCTTGCTCAGATACAGAGAGGCTTAGTACTGATTGCAGACACAGCGAGGCTCATTACTCCTTGTGAACATACAGGCTTAGTACTCCGTGCGGACTCATTGAGAGGCTTAGTATTCCTTGCAGACACACAGAGAGCTTAGTACTCCTTGCACACAGAAAGAGAGATTTAGTACTCCTTGAGGACACACAGAGAGGCTTAGTACTCCATGAGGAGACACAGAGAGACTTAGTACTCCTTGAGGATACACAGGCTTAGTACTCCTTGAGAACACACAGAGAAGTTTTTTTCTCCTTGCTGACACACATAGAGGCTTAGTACTCATTGTGGACACACAGAGAGGCTTAGTACTCATTGCAGAAACAGCAAGGCTTAGTACTCCTTGTGAACAAACAGGCTTAGTACTCCTTGCGGAATCAGAGAGTCTTAGTACTCCTTGCCGACACACAGAGAGGCTTAGTACTCCTTGAAGACATACAGAGAGGTTTAGTACCCTTTGCGGACATACATAGAGGTTTAGTACTCCTTTTGGACACACAGAGGGACTTAGTACTCCTTGAGGACATGCAGAGAGGCTTAGTACTCCTTGATGTGACACATAGAGGCTTAGTACTCCTTGTGGACACACAGAGAGGCTTAGTACTCCCTGCAGACACAGAGAGGCTTAGTACTCCTTGAGGAGACACAGAGAGGCTTAGTACTCCTTGTGGACACACAGAAAGCTTAGTATTCATTGAGGATACACAGGCTTAGTACTCGTTGAGGACAGAAAGAGAAGCTTAGTACTACTTGATGACACACAGAGAGGCTTAGTACTCCTTGAGGACACACAGAGAAGGTTAGTACTCCATGAGCACACACAGAGAGGCTTAGTACTCATTGGGGATACACAGGCTTAGTACACGTTGCTGACACACCGAGAGGCTTAGTACTCCTTGCAGACACAGGCTTAGTACTCCTTGCAAACACACAGAGAGGCTTAGTACTCCTTGCAGACACACAGAGAGTCTGAGTACTCCTTCTGGACCCCCAGAGAGGCTTAGTACTCCTTGCGTAGATGCAAAGAGGCTTAGTACTGATTGCAGACACACCGAGGCTTATTACTCCTTTTTAATATACAGGCTTAGTACTCCTTTCGATCTCACAGAGAGGCTTAGTACTCCTTGCACACACACAGAGAGGCTTAGTACGCCTTGAGGACACACAGAGAAGCTTAGTACTCCTTGAGGACACACAGAGTGGCTTAGTACTCCTTGAGGACACACAGAGAGGGTTAGCACTCCTTATGGACCCACAGGCTTAGTACTCCTTGAGGACACACAGAGGCTTAGTACTCCTTGCGGACACACAGAAGCTTAGTACTACTTGCAGACACACAGGCTTAGTACTCCTTGCAGACACACAGAGAGGCTTAGTACTCCGTGAGGACACACAGAGAGGCTTTCTCTTGAGGACACACAGAGACTTAGTAGTTTTTGAGGAGACACAGAGAGCCTTAGTACTCCTTGCGGACACACAGAGAGGCTCAGTATTCCTTGCGGACACACAGAGGCTTAGTCCTCCTTGAGGACACACAGAGACATAGTAGTCCTTGAGGACACAGAGAGGCTTAGTACTCCTTGAGAACGTACAGTCTTAGTACTCCTTGGGGACACATAGAGAGGTTTAGTACTCCTTACAGACACACAGAGAGGCTTAATACTCCTTGCGGACACACAGAGAGGCTTAGTGCTCCTTGCGGACACACAGTGAGGCTTAGTACTCCTTGCGGACACACAGAGAGGCTTAGTGCTACTTGTGGACAGACAGAGAGGCCTAGTAGTCCAGGCTTTCTCAGGCATTCCTGTGTGTTGTCACCCCTGTACCAGAGGGAGGCCAGAGGGGGGCCAGAACTTGACACTCTCTGGCAATCTGCTGAGATCCCAAACTTAGCCTACCATAGGCAGATGTTCCCTGGGTCCTTGGGAGGGGTCTCACAAAATCCCAGGTAGGGGGATGGTATGGCACAATTAAGGGAAGCTCACCACCACGTGGAAGCAGGATCAGGGGCTGTCAGGCTGTCCCCTGGATTCTCTGGCCCTTTGGTAGTTTGAGGCCAGAGGGAGGCTATAACCCAGCACACTGTGTGTGACCCTCTTCTTGAGTAGATGCCCACAACACAAAGTATAGCGCACGCACACAGAAGACAAGCACAGAGCAGGGGACTGAGGCAAGTGCTACAGTGACTTTCTACTTTACCAAGTCCAACACTCGACAAACCACAGCAGGACAATCTTTAACACTAATGAAAATGATTAGTCTTGTTTCTTTGAGACTGGTTCTTGCTAGTCGGGGCCAGCCTCATACTCGTTATTCTTGATTCAGCTTCCAGTACAGGTGTTTCAGGTATGTGACTACACATTTTGATGATGGGCATGCTTACGCATATATGACATACTAGGATAGGCAAGCTTTAGAATAAGAATTGCACCTAGTTCTTTGAACTACTTAATTATCATATCTTCTAATTCTGCATGGTCAGTCAATCTTAGAATTTATGAGGTCTGAAGTACAGAAAAAATATGCTTCCAGTTACTTATTTTAATGATTTTTTTACTTAGTAATGAATCAGAAATCATAAACTGTCAGAAAAGTGTATCTTGATGAGATATGCAAAAGCCCAACTAGGAATGACAGTGTTGATGGTCTCTAGATCCCTTCTAGATATTAGCTGCCTTGGGAAACAGAAGAAGAAGGTAACAGGAAACAGGAAAGAAGGCAGCGCTGTCTCACCGCACAAAGATGAAGACAAACAACTCCCAGACTGAATGCGAGAATACATTCCGCTATCAAGACATTTTTGGTTTCTGTCTTTTTTAAAAGTTTATATTTATCTTTTGCTTTGTAGCAGAAAGTCACTGCTAACTTATGAAGCTATTGGGTAAAAATAATTCTGCCCATGAGTAGGTGGTATAGACCAAGCATGATCTGGTCAGAGCCAGTAGAAATTCACCTCCCTTAGCACACAGTACCAAGCAGAAAACTAAACAATTTGAAACACAATGGCATGGCAGTAACTTCCTACATTTAGACTCATCCCATTATAGCATCATCCACTTCTGACTTTTTCATTAAATAACATTACACAGCCCTTTTGATTTAGAGGTGTAGCTCAGAGGTTGTGTCCATGCTTACCATCCATGAGACTCCCGAATGCAAACTGCAGAATTACATAATATATTTTTTAGATATTTTATTTATTATTTTTATTTTGGGGGTATAAATGTATTGCCTACATGTGTGTAAGTGCACCTGTGTCATGGAATGCATGGAAAGGTCAGAAGAGGGCGTCAGAATTCCTGGAATAGAGTTACAGACAGTTAATAGCCACCATGTGGGTCCTGGGAATTGAACCCGGGTCCTCTGCAAGAGCACCCAGTGCTCTTAACTGCTGAGCCATCTCTCAAGCCCCTACATGATATTTTTTTGAGTTTTTGTTTGTACTGTTAAATACATGCTGAAAATGTAGAAATCAAGGACTATACAGTGTAGCAGGTGCTACAGGGAACCCACAGATCTCAAGGCCTTTCAGAACTAGAACAACTGTGGGCTCAGCTGGCAGGAATTCCCATTGCCATGAGGACACACCCAAGGACCTCTGATGGAGCTTCATAGACAACAAGAGGACAGAAGTCAATGAAATGGAAACCAAAAGACAACATAGCAATGCAATCAAAGACTTGGTTCATTGAAAAGGTAAAACTGCCAAACCCCTAGCCAAAATAAACATTGAGTGGCAGACCCCTGCCTGGAGCTCTCCCTGGGCAGTTACCATCTATTAACTGCAGAATGGCTCTAATGAACACGTGCATTCCAGGAGCATGTTTGCTCAGAGCATCATTAAGTTGAGCTCCTGGTCCCCATATCTGAGTGTGCTCAGTGAAAGGTTAAAGCCAGGCCCAGTCACAAAGCACAGAGCAGGTGAAAGGAAAGGAAGCCAGGCTGTCATAAAGGTTCTCAGGTCCCACAGGAAAGCTGTTGGGGGATACTAGGTAGGTGGAGGAGCAAATGGTTTTTGTGGAGGCTGCTAAGCAGCGCTTCCTGAAATACTTGATGGGAACCATGGTGAGCATACTAAGGGACAGGAGGGATTGAGGAAGGCCAGTTGCCAAGGATGTAAGGATATGAAGCAAAGGAGCCACAAGCCCCCTCCAGACGGAGGGAACTACAGGCCAATCTTCAAGGACACATCTGAAGAACAAGGAGACCCCTGAGTGGGGGTCACCAGTGGCACAGGCAACACAGATAATCATTGTGAATGTACCCAAAGGAACAGGGCACTTACAACCACAGTGGACTTTCTCCTAGGTATCAGGTTCAAGGTCATCCCGACAATAGTTCAGGAAATAAGAACTTGAGCGAAGATTCCTTAAGTGCTGTGTGACCCCATGAGGCCTACTTTTGGGCAGCAGATTACTACTGGAACTGTCTGTCTCTGATGGCCACTTTGGTATGTGTCAGTCAGTGCTCTAAACTAGCTCCCCTACCATGGAAGAGCTGCTCACTTACCACAGCAGGAGCCTTGTGAAGGTGGCAGACACCTAAACCAGCAAGAAGACGTTAAGGGGCAATGACCCGCAGATGCTGGCTTTTCACCTGTTCAGGACGAAAGGAAGTAAATTTGGGTCCTGAAAATACAAAGACTGGGGCCCAGAGAGATGGCTCAGCAGTTAGGGGATCTTCCTGCTCTTCCGGAGGACCCGTGTTCAGCTAACACAGGTCCTTAATTTCAGTTCCAGGGGATGCAACACCCTCTTTTGGCTTCTCCTCAGACACCAGGCAGGTACATACAGGTGAAACACTCATAGACAAAAAAAATTTAAAGTCAAAAAGAAAATACAAAGACTGCACTCTGTTCCCACAGCCCCTCCTCTTGGAGCCACACAGCCACTGAGAGCCCAGACAGCTTCTCAGACCCAAGCGACTCCCTATTTTCACTTCTCCTCTCATCCTCTCCCTCCTCCTCCCACACACTGCCAGGCCTAGCTGTAGCTACACAGCCCTTACAGCCCCTTCGTGCCCGGGCCCCACCCATACCATGCCTGTTCCCTTCCATATAAGGATTTTCCCTACACAAGACTATGCCTAAAACCTGAAGTCACAGAGGTTTGTGAAGACGCTCCCCAATAAAGGTCCCTCCTGAGTCACAATCACCTTTCCCAGAGCCCCTCCCACTGTGTCATAGAGAGGCCTGTTAGCTAAAGGGATTCACCCCAGAACACATCAGTCCCCAACCACAGGGCCTGTGGCTGGAGAGACTTTGCTGAGCCCCTGACTCATTGAGGAATTATGAGAGAGAGGTGGGCAGTTTGTGTCCAGGACAGGTCTGCTGACCTTGGGGCAGGACCTGGAAGGGACCAAGCCCCCAGAAGACAAAGAAGAGACACCAGTCCTCCAGGGCTGGGACCACGTGTTCTCAGAAATGGGAGGCTGCGACATGCTCCAAGCCCAGGAAGACTGGAGAGGCAAGCGTGGGGGCCAGCCACCGGCTCAGCACAGGAGGTCGGAGGGATCCTGGGGAGCCCCAGTGCGCAGCAGGGGGCGGCGCGACCTCCCTGCTACCCCTGCACAGCCTGGTCACTATTCTCCGAGCCCTGGGACTGCGGAACATCTTCCCTTGCTGGCCTGCTGAGCTGGGGATCTCCATGCCCCTGATCACAGAGCTCTCCTGTCCGCAGTTACTGTAAGGGGCCTGCGGGGTGCATCTCCCAAAGGCCCGGAGCTGCATAAGAAGGCTTTGCCTGGGCACCGCAGAAGCGCCCCCTCTCTCAGGCTCCCGGACTCAGGTGAGTCTAAAGACAGGTTGCCATCTGTCCAGGCAGCAGCAGAGACCCAGGAGAAAGGAATAACTGTGGTGCGCCTTGGTAAGGTCAACAACCAGATAGAAAAGGCTCCAAGACGGCAAGTCTCCAGGCTGGAAGGAAGGGAGGAAGTCATGGCTGTGAGCACGGAGACCCGGAGCAAAGCCAAGGAGCAACAAAAGTCACAGGAGCCGGGGACACAGAACCCAGACAGACACAGAGAGCTTCCAGACAGCAAACATGCACTGCTCATCTTCAAGAGAATATGGTTTTGGTGAAAGGCAAGAAGATCAAGCTTCAGTTCAGATCTCCACAGCACGCACCGGCTCGGATTTCAGTTGGAGAGAGGGAGCGGGGAGAGAAGCGATGGTCAGGGGATAAAGGCATACTGGGGAGAGCCTCAGAAAACAGGCATGCGCAGTTTATGCGGGAAACCCCTGCCCTGGAGGGAACATCACCAGCCACCTTGGCGAGGCCAGTGGTTGAAAACAGACCCTTGCTACTTAGCAGGAGGAAGGTGCAGCGCTTGGCTGCGGGGGCAGTTCCTGAAAAAGACTTCAACCCCACAAGCAAAGGTCGCCTGCATATTCAGGACCCCCAAAAGAATGGAGGAAGAAGCTCAGTGAAATCAGAATGGGAGCCGAGGGAACATGGCTTGGATCCCACAATCTGTGGGACCGCAGTTACTCTTGCAGAGCGAGATGGTATTCACCACCGTTTGGACTCAAAAGACCTACAAGCCCCAAAGATGAGGCTGAGCTTCCCTGCTGGGAAAGCATATAGGACCTTTTCGTAGCAGCCGTGCAAGGGTCAAGAAGAGAAGACGGGGCTGAAGGCTAGGCCAGCCCCAAGGTCCAGGTGGGCTCCCAGGAAGGCAGGCATGATAGCCGCCACCACCATCTTGCCCACAGACACCAAGCTTAATGGTGAAGCCGGGGGAGCCGCCTTGGTTGACGTTTCTCACTTCTTCTAAAGGTAGGGAACATGCTAAAGGCTAGCTGCTGGGAGGCGACAGTCAGTGTGTCCGTTTTCTTTGAGTTTGGCCCCTGATAGATTGACCAGGTCTCAGTGAACTGTCCCACACCCCAGAGTGTATGGATAGCACAAATTGGACCCCAGGGTTTTTTTTTATAAGAGAACCCAAATTTAGTTGTGTAGGAAGGGGAAGGGCAGACTGGGAAGAGTTGTGTGAGGGAGGCGAATATGATCAAACTGCGTTGTAGAAGTTATCAAAGAACTCATGAAAAAAACGAGGTAACAACAAGGCCATGCAATCTCCTGAGAATGTCAGGGATGGATGGACTCGTGAGGTGGTAAAAGGCCTCGAGAATCATCTCCCAGTGTGCTGTTACTGCAAAGGCATCAAGTCAGCTCGTAGTCCCACAGTGTGCATACCAGTCTGTATCTCACATAGTTTACAGCCAAGTGGAATTTTGTAACTGGTACCCTCTCTTGGCTGGTTTTCGTCAGGTTTCATATTCTTTTTAATTAACATTGCAAGATCTGATCAGGGTTTGATGTTTTCTAACCCACTGACAGTGATATTTATTTTTCAAATGAGAGTTAAGACAACCACTCCTATTGCAAAACTGGACCATGCTTCCCTTAGTTAAGCAAAATGTGCTTTCAGAGGAAGGTGTGGTGACCACGGTGACCAGTTTCCAGGTTTATTTCTGTTTCCCTCCAGATTGTGCTGAGTTTAAGTGCAGGATGCCCTTTTATCATACAGCCTCTCTGTGTATCTGCAAGGAGTACTAAGCCTCTCTGTGTGTCCGAAAGGAGTACTAAGCCTCTCTGTGTGTCCGAAAGGAGTACTAAGCCTCTATGTGTGTCCGCAAGGAGTACTAGCCTTCTCTGTGTGTCCGCAACGATTACAAAGCCTCGCTGTGTGCCCTCAAGGAGTACTAAGCCAGTGTATCCTCAATAAGTACTAAACCTCTCTGTGAGATCACAAGGAGTACTAAGACTCTCTGTGTGTCTGCAAGGAGTACTAAGGCTGTGTGTCTGCAAGGAGTATTAAGCATCTCTGCATGTCCTCAAGGCGTACTAAGCCTCTCTGTGTGTCAGAAAGTACTAAGATTCTCTGTGTCCACAAGGAGTACTAAGTCTCACTGTGTCCTCAGGAGTACTAAGCCTGTGTAGCCTCAATGAGTACTAAGCCTCTCTGTGTGTCCACGAGGAGTACTAAGCCTCTTTGTATGTCCGCAAAGAGTACTAAGACTCTAGGTGTGTCTACAAGGAGTACTAAGCCTCTAGGTGTGTCCTCAAGGAGTACTAAGCCTCATTGTGTGTCCTCAAGGAGTAATAAGCCTGTGTATTCTCAATGAGTGCAAAGCCTCTCTGTGTGTTCTCAAGGAGTACTAAGCCTCTCTGTGTGTCAGCAAGGAGTACTAAGACTCTCTGTGATTCCGCAAGGAGTACTAAGCCTGTTTGTTCACAAGGAGTACTAAGCCTTGCTGTTTCTGCAATGAGTACTAAGCCTCTCTGTGTGTCCACAATGAGTACTAAGCCTCTATGTGTGTCAGCAAGGAGAAAAAAACTTCTCTGTGTGTTCTCAAGGAGTACTAAGCCTGTGTATCCTCAATGAATACTAAACTCTCTGTGAGATCGCAAGGAATACTAAGCTTCTGTGTGTCTGCAAGGAGTACTAAGCCTCTCAGTGTGTCCTCAAGGAGTACTAAGACTCTAGCAGTGTCCTCAAGGAGTACTAAGCCTGTGTATCCTCAAGGAGTACTAAACCTCCCTGTGTGTCCGCAAGGAGTACTAAGCCTCAATATGTGTCCTCAATGAGTACTAAGCCTGTGTATACTCATTGAGTACTAAGCCTCTCTGTGTGTCCTCAAGGAGTACTAAGCCTATGTACCCTCAATGCATGCTAAGCCTCTTTGTGTGTCCACAAGGAGTACTAAGCTTCTCTGCATGTCCTCAAGGAGTACTAAGCCTGTATATCCTCAATGAATACTAAGCCTCACTGTGTCCGTGAAAAGTACTAAGCATCTCTGTGTTTCTGCAAGTAGTACTAAGACTCTCAGTGTGTCCACAAGGAGTACTAAGCCTGTGTAACCTCAATAACTACTAAAACTGTCTGTGAGATCGCAAGGAATACTAAGCCTCTGTGTGTCTGCAGGGAGTACTAAGCCTCTCTGTGTGTCTGCAAGGTGTACTAAGGCTCTCTGTGTGTCCACAAGGAGTACTAAGCACCTCTGCATATCCTCAGGGAGTACTAAGCCTCTCTGTGTGTCAGAAAGGAGTACTAACCTTCTGGGTGTCCACAAGGACTACTAATCCGGTGTATCCTAAATGAGTACTAAGCCTCTGTGTGTGTCCTTAAAGAGTACTAAGTCTCTCTGTGTGTCCTCAAGGAGTACTAAGCCTGTGTATTCTCAGTGAGTACTAAGCCTCTCTGTGTGCCTGCAAGGAGTACTAAGCCCCTCTGTGTCTGCAAAGAAGACTAAGCTTTTCTGTGTGTCCACAATGAGTACTAACCCTCTCTGTGTGTCCTCAAGGAGCAGTAAACATGTGTACCCTCAAAGAGTAGTAAGCCTCTCTGTGAGATCACAAGGAGTACTAAGCCTCTCTGTGTGTCTGAAAGGAGTACTATGCATCTCTGTGTGTCCACAAGGAGAACAAAGCCTCACTGTGTGCCCTCAAGGAGTGCTAAGCCTGTGTATCATCAATGAGTGCTAAGCCTCTTTGTGTGTCTGCAAGGAGTAGTAAGCATCTCTGTGAATCCACGAGGAGTACTAAGCCTCTCTTTGTGTCTGCAAAGAGTACTAAGACTCTCAGTGTGTCTGCAAGGAGTACTAAGCCTGTGTATCCTCAAGGAATACTAAGCCTCTCTGTGTGTCCTCAAGGAGTACTGAGCCTCTGTATCCTCAATGAGTGCTAAGCCTCTCTGGGTGTCCTCAAGGAGTACTAAGCCTCTCTTTGTGTTCACAAGGAGTACTAAGCCTTTCTGTGTGTCCTCAAGGAGTACTAAGCCTGTGTATCCTCAATGAGTACTAAGCCTCTCTGTGTGTACTCAAGCAGTACTAAGCCTCTCTTTGTGTCCACAAGGAGTACTAAGCCTCTGTGTGTGTTCTCAAGGAGTATTAAGCCTCTCTGTGTGTCCTCAAGGAGTACTAAGCCTGTGTGTCCTCAATGAGTACTAACCATCTCTGTGTCCTCAAGGAGTACTGAGCCTCTCTTTGTGTCCGCAAGGAATACTAAGCCTCTTTGTGTATCCTCAAGGAGTACTAAGCCTCTCCGTGTGTCTCCAAGGAGTACTAAGCCTCTAGGTGCATCCTCAGGGAGTACTAAACCTGTGTATTCTTAAGGAGTACTATGCTTCTCTGTGTGTCCGCAAGGAGCACTAAACCTAGTGTGTCCTCAAGGAGTACTAAACCTGTGTATCCTCAATGATTGCTAAGCCTCCCTGTGTGTGCGTGAGGAGTACTAAGCATCTCTATATATCCGCAAGGAGTACTAAGACTCTAAGTGTGTCCACAAGGAGTACTAACCCTGTGTGTCCTCAAGGAGTACTAAGCCTTTCTGTGTGTCCACAAGGAGTACTAAGCCACTTTGTGTCCTCAAGGAGTTATAACCCTCTCTGTGTGTCCACAAGGAGTACTAAGCCTCTCTCTGTGTCCGCAAGAAATACTAAGCCTCTCTGTGTCTCTGAAAGGAGTACTAAACCTGTGTATCCTCAATGAGTACTAAGCTTCTCTGTGTGTCCGCAATGAGTACAATGCCTCACTGTGTGTCCTCAAAGAGTACTAAGCCTCTCTGTGAGATCGCTAGGAGTACTAAGACTCTCTGTGTGTCCTCAAGGAGTACTACGCCTCTCTGTGTGTTGTCAGGTAGTATTAAGCCTCTCTTTGGGTCCTCAAGGAATACTAAACCTGTGTATCCTCAATGATTTCTAAGCCTCTCTCTTTGGCCACAAGGAGTACTAAGACTCTGCGTGTCCGCATGGAGGACTAAGCCTCTCTCTGTGTCCGCAAGAAGTACTAAACCCCTCTGTGTGTCGGAAAGGAGTACTAAGCCTATGTGTCTGCAAGGAGCACTAAGCCTCACTGTGTATCCTCAAGGTGTACTAAGCCTGTGTATCCTCAATGAGTTCTAAGCCTCTTTGTGTGATCGCAAGGAGTACTAAGCATCTCTGTGTGTCCTCAAGGAGTACTAAGCCTGTATATCCTCAATGAGTACTAAACCTCTCTGTGAGATCACAAGGAGTACTAAGCCTCTGTGTGTGTGCAAGGAATACTAAGCCTCACTGTGTGTCCTCAGGAATACTAAGCCTGTGTATCCTCAATGAGTACTAAGTCTCTCTGTGTGTCTGTGAAGATTACTAAGCCTCTCTGTGTATCTGCAAGGAATACTAAGCCTCTAGGTGTGTCCTCAAGGAGTACTAAGCCTGCATATCCTCAATGAATACTAAGCCTCTCTACGTGTCCTCAAGGAGTACTAAGCCTCTCTTTGTGTCCACAAGGAGTACTAAGCCTCTTTGTGTGTCCTAAAGGAGTACTAAACCTCTCTGTGTGTCCTCAAGGTGTACTAAGCCTGTATATCCTCAATGAGTACTAAACCTCTCTGTGAGATCACAAGGAGTACTAAGCCTCTGTGTGTGTGCAAGGAGTACTAAGCCTCACTGTGTGTCCTCAGGAATACTAAGCCTGTGTATCCTCAATGAGTACTAAGTCTCTCTGTGTGTCTGTGAAGATTACTAAGCCTCTCTGTGTATCTGCAAGGAATACTAAGCCTCTAGGTGTGTCCTCAAGGAGTACTAAGCCTGCATATCCTCAATGAATACTAAGCCTCTCTACGTGTCCTCAAGGAGTACTAAGCCTCTCTTTGTGTCCACAAGGAGTACTAAGCCTCTTTGTGTGTCCTAAAGGAGTACTAAACCTCTCTGTGTGTCCTCAAGGTGTACTAAGCCTGTGTGTCCTCAATGAGTACTAACCATCTCTGTGTGTCCTTAAGGAGTACTAAGCCACTCTTGTGTCCCAAAGGAGTGCTAACCCTCTCTGTGTCCACAAGGAGTAGGAAGCCTGTGTTTCCTCAATGAGTACTAATCCTCTCTTTGTCTCCTAAAGAGTATTAAGTGGCTCTGCGTGTCCTCAAGGAGTACTAACCCTCTCTTTGTGTCCACATGGAGTACTAAGCCTGTGTATCCTCAATGAGTACTAAGCCTCCCTATATGTCCGCAAGGAGTACTAAGCCTCTCTTTGTGCCCGCAAGGAGTACTACGCCTCTCTGCTTGTTCTCAAGGAGTACTAGTCCTCTCTGTGTCTGCGAAAGGAATCCTAAGCCTCTCTGTGTGTCCTCAATGAGTACTAAGACTGTGTATCCTCAATGAGTACTAAGCCTCTCTGTGTTTACTCAAGGAGTACTAAGCCTCTCTGTGTGTCCTGAAGAAGTGCTAAGCCTCTCTGTGTGTCCGTGTGTCCAGAAATAGTACTAAGCCTCTCTGTGTGTCCACAAGGAGTACTAAGTTTGTGTGTTCACAAGTAGTACTAAGCCTCTCAGTGTCCGCAAAGAATACTAAGCCTCTCTGTGTATCCGCGAGGACAACAAGACCTCCTTGTTTGTTCCCAAGGATTACTAAGCATCTGTATCCTCAGTGAGTACAAGCCTCTCTCTGTGTCCGCAAGGAATACTAAGCCTCTCTATGTGTCTGCAAGGACTACTAAGCCTCTCTGTGTGTCCTCAAGGAGTACTAAGGCTCTCTTTGTGTCCTCAAGGAGTAGTAAGACTCTCTGTGTGTCTGCAAGGAGTACTAAGCCTCTCTGTGTCTCAGCAAGGAGTACTAAGCCTCTCTGTGTTTCTGCAAGGAGTACTAAGCTTCTCTGTGTATCTTCAAGGAGTACTAAGCCTCTCTTAATGTCCTCAAAGTATACTAAGCCTCACTGTGTGTCTGCAAGGAGTACTAAGCCTCTCTGTGTGTCCTCAAGGAGTAATAAGTCTCTCGTGTGTCCGTAAGGAGTACTAAGCCTCTCTGTGTGTCCGGAAGGAGTACTAAGCCTCTCTTTGTGTCTGCAAAGAGTGCTAAGCCTGTCTCTGTGTCCACAGGGAGTACTAAGCCTCTCTGCGGGTCCTGAAGGAGTACTCAGAATCTCTGTGTGTCTGGAAGCATTACTATGCTTCTCTCTGTGTCCGCAAGGAGTACTAAGACTCTGTGTGTCCTGAAGGAGTACTAAGCATCTCTGTGTGTCCTCAAGAAGTACTAAGCCTATCTGTGTGTCCGGAAGTAGTACTAAGCCTCTCTTTGTGTCCACAAGGAGTGCTAGGTTTGTGTGTTCGCAAGTAGTACTAAGACTCTCTGTGTCCTCAAGGAGTACTAAGCCTCTCTGTGTGTCTGGAAATAGTACTAACTCTCTCTGTGTGTCCACAAGGAGTACTAAGCCTGTGTGTCCTCAATGAGTACTAAGCCTATCTTTGTGTCTGCAATGAGTACTAAGCCTGTCTGTGTGTCCGCAAGGATTACTAAGCCTCTCTGTGTGTCTGCAAGGAGTACTAAGCTTCTCTGTGTGTCTGCAAGGAGTACTAAGCCTCTGTGTGTCCAGAAGGAGTACTAAACCTCTCTGTGTGTCTGCAAGGAGTACTAAGCCTGTGTATCCTCAGTGAGTACTAAGCCTCTCTCTGTGTACTCAAGGAGTACTAAGCCTCTCTGTGTGTCCTAAAGGAAAACTAAGCCTGTATATCCTCAATGAGTACTAAGCCACTCTGTGTGTCCGGAAGGAGTACTAAGCCTCTCTGTGTGTCTGCAAGGAGTACTAAAACTTTCTGTGTGTCCTCAAGGAGTACTAAGCCTTTGTATCCTCAATGAGTACTAAGGCTCTCTCTGTGTCCTCAAGGAGTACTAAGCCTCTCTATGTGTCCGGAAGTAGTATTATGCCTCTCTGCGTGTCTTCAAGGAGTACTAAGCCTCTCTGTGTGTACTGAAGTAGTACTAAGCATCTCTGTGTGTCCTCAAGGAGTACTAAGCCTGTGTATCCTCAATGAGAACTAAGAATCTCTGTGTGTCCGCAAGGAGTACTAAGCCTTTCTGTGTGTCCACAAGGAGTAGTGCATAGCTCTGTGTGTCTGCAAGTAATACTAACTGTGTGTCCGCAAGGAGTACTAAGCCTCTCTGTGTGTCCACAAGGAGTAGTGCATAGCTCTGTGTGTCTGCAAGTAATACTAAGCTTCTCTGTGTGTCCGCAAGGAGTAGTAAACCTCTTTATGTGTCTGCAAGTAGTACTAGGCCTCTCTGTGTTTCCGCAAGGACTACTAAGCCTCTCTGTGTGCCATCAAGGAGTACTAAGCCTCTCTGTGTGTCATCAAGGAATGCTAAGTTTATGTGTTTGCAAGTAGTACTAAGCCTCTCTGTGTTTCTGCAAGGAGTACTAAGCCATCTGTGTGTCTGCAAGGAGTACTAAGCCTGTATGTTAACAAGGAGTACTAAGCCTAGCTGTGTCTGCAATGAGTACTAAGCCTTTCTGTGTGTCCTCAAGGATTACTAAGCCTGTGTCTCTTCAATAAGCCTGTGTCTCTTCAATGAGTACTAAGCCTCTCTGTGTCCGCAAGGAGTCCTAAGCCTCTCTGTGTGTCCTCAAGGATTACTAAGCCTGTGTATCCTCAATGAGTACTAAGCCTCTCTGTATGTCCACAAGGAGTACTACGCCTCTCTCTGTGTCCGCAAGTAGTACTAAGCCTCTCGGCATCCGCAAGGAGTACTATGCCTCTGTGTGTGGACGCGAGGAGAACAAAACCTTGTTTGTTCTCAAGGAGTACTAAGCCTCTGTATCCTCAATGAGTACAAGCCTCTGCCTCTCTCTGTGTCCACAAGGAATACTAAGCCTCCCTGTGTTTCCTCAAGGAGTACTAATCCTCTCTTTGTGTCCACAAGGAGTACTAAGCCTCTTTGTGTGTCCGCAAGGAGTACTAAGCCTGTGTATCTTCAATGAGTACTAAGTCGCTCTGTGTGTCCATGAGGAGTACTAAGCTTCTCTGTGTCCGCAAGGAGTACTAACCCTCTCTGTGGGTCCGCAGGGAGAACAAAACCTCTCTGTGTGTTCTCAAGGAGTACCAAGCCTGTGTATCCTCAATGAATATTAAGCCTCTCTGTGTGTCCACAAGGAGTACTAAGCCTCACTGTTTGTTTTCAAGCAGTACTAAGCCTGTGTATCCTCAATGAGTTCTAAGCCTCTCTGTGTGTCAGCGAGTAGTACTAAACATTTTTGTGTGTCTGCAAGGAGTACTAAGCCTCTAAGTGTGTTTGCAAGGAATACTAAGCCCGTGTGTCCTCAAGGAGTACTAAGCCTCACTGTGTGCCTGCAAGGAGTACTAAGCCTCTCTGTGTGTTTGCAAGGATTACAAAGCCTCTCTGTATGTCCTCAAGGAGCACTAGGCATGTGAATCCTCAATGAGTACTAAGCCTCTCTCTGTGTCCGCAAGGAGTACTAAGCATGTGTGTCTGCAAGGAATACTAAGACTCTCTGTGTATCTTCAAGGAGTACTTAGCCTCTCTGTGTGTCCTCAAGGAGTACTATGCCTGTGTATGTGTCCTCAAGGAGTACTAAGCCACTCTCTGTGTCTGCAAGTAGTATTAATCCTCTCTGTGTGTCCTCAAGGAGTACTAAGCCTCTCTGTGTGTCCACAAGGAGAGCTAAGTTTGTGTGTTCACAAGGAGTACTAAGCGCCTCTGTGTCCACAAGGAGTACTAAGCCTCTCTGTGTTTCTGCAAGGAGTGCTAAGCTTCTCTGTGTGTCTGCAAGGAGTACTAAGCCTCTCTTAATGTCCTCAAAGTATACTAAGCCTCTCTGTGTGTCCGCAAGGAGTACTAAGCCTCTCTGTGTGTCCTCAAGGAGTACTAAGTATCTCTTGTGTCCGTAAGGAGTACTAAGCCTCTCTGTGTGTCTGCAAGGAGTACTATGCTTCTCTGTGTGTCTGCAAGGAGTACTAAGCCTCTCTATATGTCTGCAAGGACTACTAAGCCTCTCTGTGTGTCCTCAAGGAGTACTAAGGCTCTCTTTGTGTCCGCAAGGAGTAGTAAGACTCTCTGTGTGTCTGCAAGGACTACTAAGCCTCTCTGTGTCTCATCAAGGAGTACTAAGCCTCTCCGTGTGTCCTCGAGGAGTACTAAGTCTCATGTCCGTAAGGAGTACTAAGCCTCTCTGTGTGTCTGCAAGGAGTACTAAGCTTCTCTGTGTGTCCACAAGGAGTACTAAGCCTCTCTGTGTGTCCGTGAGAACAAAACCTCCCTGTTTGTTCTCAAGGAGTACTAAGCCTCTCTTTGTGTCCGCAAAGCATACTAAGGCTCTCTGTGTGTTTGCAAGGAGTACTAAGCCTCTCTTTGTGTCCTCTAAGAATACTAAGCCTTTCTGTGTGTTTGCAAGTAGTACTAAGCCTCTCTGTGTCTGCAAGGAGTACTAAGCCTCTCTGTGTGTCCTCAAGGAGTACTAAGTCTCTCTTGTGTCCGTAAGGAGTACTAAGCCTCTCTGTGTATCTGCAAGGAGTACTAAGCTTCTCTGTGTGTCTGCAAGGAGTACTAAGCCTCTCTATATGTCTGCAAGGACTACTAAGCCTCTCTGTGTGTCCTCAAGGAGTACTAAGGCTCTCTTTGTGTCCGCAAGGAGTAGTAAGACTCTCTGTGTGTCTGCAAGGACTACTAAGCCTCTCTGTGTCTCAGCAAGGAGTACTAAGCCTCTCCGTGTGTCCTCGAGGAGTACTAAGTCTCGTGTCCGTAAGGAGTACTAAGCCTCTCTGTGTGTCTGCAAGGATTACTAAGTCTCTCTGTGCCTCCGCAAGGAGTTCTAAGCCTCTCTTTGTGTCCGGAAGGAGTACTAAGCCTCTCTTTGTGTCTGCAAAGAGTACTAAGCCTGTCTCTGTGTCCGCAGGGAGTACTAAGCCTCTCTGCGGGTCCTGAAGGAGTACTCAGAATCTCTGTTTGTCCGGAAGCATTACTATGCTTCTCTCTGTGTCCGCAAGGAGTACTAAGCCTCTCTGTCAGCAAGGTGTACTAAGCCTCTTTGTGTTTGCAAGGAGTATTAAGCCTCTCGGTGTGTCTGCAAGGAGAACAAAACCTCTCTGTGTGTAGTCAAGGAGTTGTAAGCCTCTCAGTGTGTCCGGATGTAGTACAAACTCTCTCTGTGTGTCCAAAAGGTTACTAAGCCTGTGTATCCTCAATGAGTGCTAAGCCTCTCTTTGTGTCCGCAAGTAGTATTAAGCCTTTCTGTGCGTCTTCAAGGAGTATTAAGCCTCTCTGTGTGTTCGCAAGGATTACTAAGCCTTTCTGTGTGTACGCAGAGAGTACTAAGCCTCTGTGTGTCGGCAAGGAGTCCTAAACCTCTCTGTGTGTTTGAAAGGTGTACTAAGCCTCTCTGTGTGTCCCCAAGGAATGCAAGGAGTCCTAAACCTCTCTGTGTGTTTGAAAGGTGTACTAAGCCTCTCTGTGTGTCCGCAAGGAATACTGAGTCTCTGTGTGTCTGCAAGGAGTACTAAGCATCTCTATGTGTCCTCAAGGAGTGCTAAGCCTGTGTATCCTTAATGAGTACTAAGAATCTCTGTGGGTCCGGAAGTGGTACTAAGCCTCTCTGTGTGTCCACAAGGAATGCTGTTTATGTTTGCAACTAGTGCTAAGCCTCTCTGTGTTTCTTCAAGAAGTACTAAGCCATCTGTGTGTCTGCAAGGAGTACTAAGCCTGTATGTTAACAAGGAGTACTAAGCCTCGCTGTGTCTGCAATGAGTACTAAGCCTTTCTGTGTGTCCTCAAGGATTACTAAGCCTGTGTCTCCTCAATGACTACTAAGCCTCTCTGTGTCCGCAAGGAGTCCTAAGCCTCTCTGTGTGTCCTCAAGGATTACTAAGCCTGTGTATCCTCAATGAGTACTAAGCCTCTCTGTATGTCCACAAGGAGTACTACACCTCTCTCTGTGTCTGCAAGTAGTACTAAGCCTCTCAGTGTCCGCAAGGAGTACTAATCCTCTCTGTGTGTCCTCAAGGAGTAGTAAGGCTCTCTGTGTGTCCGCAAGGAGTACTAAGCCTCTCTGTTTGTCCGCATGGATTACCAAGCCTCTCTGTGTGTCCAGAAATAGTACTAAGCCTCTCTGTGTATCCACAAGGAGAACTAAGTTTGTCTGTTCGCAAGGAGTACTAAGCGTCTCTGTGTCTGCAAGGAGTACTAAGCCTCTCTGTGTGTCCCCGAGGAGACCAAACCCCCCTTGTGTATTCTCAAGGAGTACTAAGCCTGTGTATCCTCAATGAGTACTAAGCCTCTCTGTATGTACTCAAGGAGTACTAAGCCTCTCTGTGTGTCCTCAAGGAGAACTAAGCCTGTGTATCTTCAATGAGTACTAAGCTTCTCTGTGTGTCTGCAAGGAGTATTAAGCCTCTCTTTGTGTCCACAAGGAGTACTAAGACTTTCTGTGTGTTCTCAAGGAGTCCTAAGTGTCTCTGTGTGTCCGCAAGGAGTAGTAAATCTCTCTGTGTCTGCAAGGAGTACTAAGCCTCTCTGTGTGTCTGCAAGGAGTACTAAGCATCTCTGTGTGTCATCAAGGAGTACTAAGCCTCTCTGTGTGTACTCAAGGAGTACTAAGCCTCTCTGTGTGCCCTCAAGAAGTACTAAGCCTCTCTGTGTGTCTGGAAGTAGAAGTAAGCCTCTCTGTGTGTCCACAAGGAGTGCTAAGTTTGTGTGTTCACAAGTAGTACTAAGCTTCTCCGTGTCTGCAAGGAGTACTAAGCCTCTCTGTGTGTCCGCGATGAGAACAATACCTCTCTGTGTGTACTCAAGGAATTGTAAGCCTCTCTGTCTGTCCGGAAGTAGTACGAACTCTCTGTGTGTCCACAAGGAGTACTAAGCCTGTGTATCCTCAATGAGTACTAAGCCTCTCTTTGTGTCTGCAAGAATTACTAAGCCTCTCTGTGTATGTGCAAGGAGTACTAAACTTCTCTGTGTGTCTGCAAGGAGTACTAAGACTCTCTGTGTGTCCGCAAGTAGTACTAAGCCTCTCTGTGTGTATGGAAGGAGTACTAAGCCTCTCTGTGTGCCTGCAAGGAGTGCTAAGCCTCCCTTTGTGTCCACAAAAATACTAAGCCTCTCTGTCCGCAAGGACTACTGAGCCTCTCTGTGTGTCCGCAAGGACTACTGAGCCTCTCTGTGTGTCATCAAGGAGTACTAAGCCTCTCTGTGTGTACTCAAGGAGTACTAAGCCTCTGTGTGTCCGTGAGAACAAAACCTCATTGTTTGTAATCAAGGAGTACTAAGCCTCGGTATGTTCAATGAGTACAAGCCTCTCTGTGTCCGTAAGGAGTACTAAGCCTCTCTGTGTGTGTGCAAGGAGTACTTGTATCCTCAAGGAGTACTAAGTTTCTCTTTGTGTCCGCAAGGAGCACTAAGCCTCTCTGTGTGTCCACAAGGATTACTAAGCCTCTCTGGGTGTCTTCAAGGAGTACTAAGACTATCTGTGTGTCTGCAAGGAGTACTAAGCCTGTATGTTAACAAGGAGTACTAAGCCTCGCTGTGTCTGCAATGAGTACTAAGTCTTTCTGTGTGTCCTCAAGGATTACTAAGCCTGTGTCTCCTCAATGACTACTAAGCCTCTCTGTATGTCCACAAGGAGTACTACACCTCTCTCTGTGTCTGCAAGTAGTACTAAGCCTCTCAGTGTCCGCAAGGAGTACTAATCCTCTCTGTGTGTCCTCAAGGAGTAGTAAGGCTCTCTGTGTGTCCGCAAGGAGTACTAAGCCTCTCTGTTTGTCCGCATGGATTACCAAGCCTCTCTGTGTGTCCAGAAATAGTACTAAGCCTCTCTGTGTATCCACAAGGAGAACTAAGTTTGTCTGTTCGCAAGGAGTACTAAGCGTCTCTGTGTCTGCAAGGAGTACTAAGCCTCTCTGTGTGTCCCCGAGGAGACCAAACCCCCCTTGTGTATTCTCAAGGAGTACTAAGCCTGTGTATCCTCAATGAGTACTAAGCCTCTCTGTATGTACTCAAGGAGTACTAAGCCTCTCTGTGTGTACTCAAGGAGTACTAAGCCTCTCTGTGTGTCTGTGAGAACAAAACCTCATTGTTTGTTCTCAGGGAGTACTAAGCCTCTGTATGTTCAATGAGTACAAGCCTCTCTTTGTGTCCGTAAGGAGTACTAAGCCTCTCTGTGTGTGTGCAAGGAGTACTTGTATCCTCAAGGAGTACTAAGTTTCTCTTTGTGTCCGCAAGGAGCACTAAGCCTCTCTGTGTGTCCACAAGGATTACTAAGCCTCTCTGGGTGTCTTCAAGGAGTACTAAGACTATCTGTGTGTCTGCAAGGAGTACTAAGCCTCTCTGGGTGTCTTCAAGGAGTACTAAGACTATCTGTGTGTCTGCAAGGAGTACTAAGCCTCTCTGTGTGTCTGTAAGGAGTACTAAGCCTCTGTGTGTCCGGAAGGAGTACTAAGACTCTCTGTGTGTCTGCAAGGAATACTCAGCTTGTCTGTGAGATCGCAAGGAGTACTAAGCCTGTATGTTCACAAGAAGTACTAAGCCTCGCTGTGTCTGCAAAGAGTACTAAGCCTGTTTCTGTGTCCACAGGGACTACTAAGCCTCTCTGTGTGTCAGCAACGTGTACTAAGCCTCTCTGTGTTTGCAAGGAGTACTAAGCCTCTCGGTGTGTCCGCAAGGAGAACAAAACCTCTCTGCATGTACTCAAGGAGTAGTAAGCCTCTCTCTGTGTCCTCAAGGAGTACTAAGCCTCTCTTTGTGTCCGGAAGTAGTACTAACTCTCTCTGTGTGTCCACAAGGAGTACTAAGCCTGTGTATCCTCAATGAGTACTAAGCCTCTCTGTGTCTTCAAGTAGTACTAAGCCTCTCTGTGTGTCTGCAAGGAGTACTAAGCCTCTCTGTGTGTCCTCAAGGAATACTAAGTCTCTCTGTGTGTCCACAAGGAGTGCTAAGCGTCTCTGTGTATCCACAAGGATTACTAAGACTCTCTTTGTGTCCGCAAGGAGTACTAAGACTCTCTGTGTGTCACCAAGGAGTACTAAGCCTCTCTGTGTGTACTCAAGGAATACTGAGCCTCTCTGTGTGTCCTCAAGGAGTCCTAAGCATCTCTGTGTGTGTGTCCTCTTGCGGACACACAGAGATGCTTAGGACTCCTTGCAATTCAAATTCACTGCTGGGAGGTGCACATGGCATCCAATCCCCTCCTCCCATGGTCCTTGCAACAACCTGAGGGAAAAAATTCTCCAAACCTCAGTTTGAAGAATTTTAACGAGTTATTTGGACTTGTTAACTGAGCTTGGGATGTGGGTTTACTTACAGACAAGTGGGCACACCCACTCCCCATTCACGGCTGTGTTTGAAAGTCCACAACCAGACATAAATCTTTTGGTTCCAGACAGCCTTACAAAATGGCAAGGGACCACCTAGTGGTTTTCCCAGCTTTTATACTCTTAGCCCCTCCCCTGAAAGCAGCTATGGTCAACTGATTGGCTGGAAGACGGAAGAGGGGTTGCTTCTTTGCAGAGCGTGGGAAGGAGGCGGGTGCATGGCTTGTCATCACAGGGTCAGAAGAACATCCTCCATCACACTCTGTAAGTGAATCTGTGTCGTGCAATGCCCACAGACAGAAAAGGCCGTCGGATCTCCAGGATCTGGAGTTACGGACAGTTGTTAACTGGCATGTGGGTGCTGGAATTTGAACCCAGGCCTTCTACAAGAACAGCCAGTGTTCTTAATTGCTGAGCCTTCTCTCCAGCCCCTCAAAGTAACTTTTAAAAAATAAATAGAAAATATTTTAAGTGGCTTTTTACAGAGTGACATGATAAAAGGACAATGATTTCTTGATCTTAAAAAAAAAATCAGAGCTGGAGAGATGGCTCAGCCATTAAAAACAATGACTGTTCTTGAAGAAGACCTGAGTTTGAATCCCAGCACCCACATGGCAGCTAACAACTGTGCATAACTCCATTTCCAGGGGATCCAACAGCCTCTTCTGTCCTCCGTGGGCATTACACGACACAAATGCACTTACCTATATGCAGGCAATATACACATACACATAAAATAGAAATAATAAATAAAATATTTTTTAAAATACATTAACAAAATAGATTCATTTTAAAAAAAATCAAAAGTTGGGTATGGTGTCTCACATTTTGATCCTAGAACTAGGGAAAATGGAGCCTAGCCTGATCTACATAGTGAGTTCCAGCCAACTAGGGCTATGGGGAGCCACCCTTCCCAAAGAAACAAACAAAAACCTTATCAAGACTTAGAGTCCTTCTTATGTAAAACATGTAAAGATACACTTTTTAAAAATTTTTTTTAATCTTTTTTATTTTTATTGATTTTTTTTTTTACTTTTTAAGACAGGGTCTCCCTGTAGCCCCAGCTGTCCTGGAACTTGCTATTTAGACCAGGCTGGCCTCAAACTCACAAAGATCCACCTGCCTCTGCCTCCCAAGTGCTGGGATTAAAGGCATGAGCCACCACACCCAGATATTTTTTATTGAATTTTTATGATTTTCATACAATATAATTTGATGGTAGATTCCCCTCCCCTTTCTACATCTTCCTTTACTGCTACCCCACCCAATTTAATGTGCTCTATATGTATATAATAACATATATAATATATAATACTGTGCTCTATTATATATGTATTATATACACATATAATTGGCTGTTTTCTGTATCTGTGACTGATGGAATCATAAATCAAAGCCCCCCAGATTAAAGTAAAACTAAGTTTCCCAAGCTATATTCTGGGAAACTGTACAAGGAAGCAAAAGAAAAATAATTCTAACTATAGAAAAGATGACC
>NW_008346548.1:6133708-6135392 GCF_000622305.1 Nannospalax galili
TTCAGGGGTACTCTTTACAGGATTTAGTAAGAGAAGCTGAGAAAATCTACAACAAGCGAGAGACCTTAGAGGAAAGAGAGGACAGAATTAGGAAAGAACAGGAAGCCAGAGAAGATAAGAGAGAGAAAAAGAAAAACAAAGAGTTAAGTCGAATTTTGGCCACAGTAGTTCAGGGAACAGGACCAAGTAGGGACCTGGGAGACAAAAGAAGACCTCGAGTGGACAAAGATCAATGTGCTTACTGCAAGGAAAGAGGACATTGGGCTCGAGAATGCCCAAAGAAGTTAAATAAACTACAAAAAAAGACAACCCCAGTCCTGACCCTAGGGGACTAGGGGAGTCGGGGCCAGGAGCTCCCCCCTGAGCCCAGGGTAACTCTAAAGATAGTGGGGGCAATTGACTACCTTCATGGTAGACACAGGAGCTCAACACTCAGTTTTGACAACAACCAAGGGACCCATGAGTTCCAAAACAGCCTGGGTCCAAGGGGCTACTGGAGGGAAGACATATAGGTAAACTACAGAAAGAAAAGTGGACCTCAGTACAGGACAGGTCTCTCACTCGTCCTTACTGGTCCCAGACTGTCCATATCCCCTTCTTGAGAGAGATTTACTCTCCAAGTTAGGAGCCCACATCCACTTCACTAAAAAGGGAGCCACTGTACAAGGAAAAGATGGAGCTCCATTACAGGTATTAACCCTGCGACTGGAGGATAAACATTGGTTGTATTAGGGACCGAGAGCAGAAACTCCTGGTATATCCGATTGGCTAAGTAAAATCCCTTTAGCATGGGCCGAGACAGGAGGCCCAGGACTGGCATACAATCAGCCTCCAATAGTGGTCACACTAAAACCATCTGCAACTCCGGTCTCAATCAGACAATACCCTATGAGCAGAGAGGCCCGAGAAGGAATCAGACCTCATATTCAGAGACTTTTACAAGTAGGCATACTTCGCCCCTGCCAGTCCCCTTGGAACACCCCACTGCTCCCCGTAAAGAAGCCAGGAACAAATGACTACCGACCAGTCCAAGACTTAAGAGAAGTCAATCAGAGGATAGAAGATATACATCCTACTGTCCCAAATCCTTACAACCTCCTGAGTACTTTGCCTCCCAGTCACAGGTGGTATACTGTTCTTGACCTGAAGGATGCATTTTTCTGCCTAAGATTGAGCCCGGCTAGCCAGCCCATTTTTGCTTTTGAATGGAAGGACCCTGAAGCTGGAATATCGGGGCAACTAACTTGGACACGACTCCCTCAGGGGTTCAAAAATTCCCCTACTCTGTTTGATGAACCTCTGCACCGTGATCTGGCTGACTTTCGGGTAAGAAACCCACAGATTATGCTTCTTCAATATGTGGATGACCTCCTCTTAGCAGCAGAGACAGAAGCTGGCTGTCTGCAAGGTACGGAGGCTCTCCTACTGAGACTGGAGGAACTTGGATACCGGGCCTCGGCAAAGAAAGCCCAGATCTGCCTACAACAGGTAAACTATTTGGGCTATAGGTTGGAGGGAGGGCAACGTTGGCTGACAGAAAGCAGGAAACAGGCAGTAGCCTCTATCCCCCACCAACCTCAGCCAGAGGACTCAGAGAGTTCTTGGGAAGCGCAGGATTCTGTAGATTATGGATACCGGATTTCACTGAAATGGCGGCTCCTCTATATCCCTTGACAAAGAATGG
>NW_008346548.1:6136336-6145682 GCF_000622305.1 Nannospalax galili
ACCCCCAGCCTAAAAACAAGACTCCAAGCCCTCCAGATCATCCAGAACCAGGTTTGGAGGCCTTTGGCTGCTGTCTACCAGCCTGGGAGTCCACGAAACGCCTCATTCTATCAAATTGGAGATCAGGTGTACATGAGAAGACACAATGTGAAAACCCTTGAACCACGGTGGAAAGGACCCTACACGGTTCTCCTGACTACTACGGCCCTCAAAGTGGACGAAATCTCAGCTTGGATTCACACTTCCCACGTCAAGAGAGCTCCGACTCAGGAGGACACTGGAAAATGACATCTACACAGAACATCGAACCCTCTAAAAATAAGACTCTCCAGAAATTCCTAATAATTCTATTTGTTTATAGGCTTGTCCCCAGTTATGGAAGTCCCCATCTGCCTGTGCTGACCACCTGGCGAGTAATTAACCAAATGGGTATTGTAGTGTTTGAAACCCACAAGATGGCATCAAAGGGCACGTGGTGGCCTATACTGTATACAGATTTGTGTAAATTAGCCTTAGGAACACCAGACCCTTGGGACTTAGAAGGAAACTGGAATACTGAGGTGGTGCCTGACAAAGAAAGTCCCCCTGGGAGACTGGGACTTGACCTATGGGGAGGATGTGGCCCTCATGAACACCGGGCCATGTTGCGTACGCTAACCTTTTATGTATGTCCAGGAGACCACGGGGCTAAATATCTTATTCCCCAGTGTGGAGGGAGGGCCTACTTTTACTGCAAAAACTGGGGATGTGAAACCACCGGGGACACTTGGTGGTCCCCGACCTCATCATGGGATTACATCACTGTAAAAGCAAATTATTCTCATGGGAACAATTATTTGCAGGGAAAATTTGATGACTAAAAAACTACTCATAAACAGGCCTGTCAAGGGAAATAGTGCAACCCCCTCCGAATAGAATTCACAACAACAGGTAAAAAGGCCACAGATTGGGATAGGGGGTATTCTTGGGGAATTAGATTATATAAGGAACGAACAGATGATGGCCTCCTTTTTACTATTAAAAGAGATACTTCCTCCTACCCAATAGCTATAGGTCCCAACCCCGTCTTACCTATCCAGAAACCCATCCTCAGCTACCCAAATCCCCCACTAGCTCTGATACCTGAAGCAACCTCACAGTACCTCCCCAATTCACCTCCCAGCATCTCCCCAGCTAACGTCCTGTCAGAACAGACTTCTCGTTACCCAAGGTTACAGGTTTCAACCACAGGAAACTGGCTGTTCAATCTAGTTCAGGGGGCATATAAGGCCATTAGACAGACAAACCCCAATTTGACTGAATCTTGTTGGCTGTGTCTAGCAGCAGCACCTCCCTATTATGAAGGTATAGCTACATTAGGAACATTCATTAATACCACCTCAACAGATCAATGCCATAGGGAAACTCCTCATTCCCTAACTCTCACAGAAGTCTCAGGATCTGGACTCTGTCTAGGAAACCCACCTTCAACTCATACCCACCTTTGCAACTCCACTATATCTGGAAAGAAATGATTATCTCCTACCCCAACAAGGGACTTGGTGGGCATGTAACTCTGGATTAACCCCATGTGTAGCTAGTATGGTTCTTAATACCTCTCAAGACTATTGTGTTATGGTTAAACTTCTACCCCGAGTATTCTATCACCCTGCAGATTCCTTAGAACAGTTTTTAAGCAACATCCAGGCAGATATAAAAGAGAGCCTGTGTCTCTAACCCTAGCAATACTTCTAGGAGCAGGAGTGGCAGCAGGGATAGGAACTGGAACCGCAGCCTTACTACAAGGACCTCAATATTATGCAGACTTACAAAAAGCTGTAGATGAAGACATTAAGGCACTAGAACAGTCAATTACCCTCCTAGAGAAATCTCTAACCTCTCTCTCTGAAGTAGTGTTGCAGAACAGGAGAGGATTGCAGAGCCATTATCTGTTTTTATAACGTTAGGGATCCCAGCTATGGAAAAGCAAGCCAAGCAATGAGTTATGACATTTTTTGTAGCTTCCCCTGTTTGTGCAGTAGCCATAATAAAGCCAGAAAATGTATCTATATAAACATGTACATACCTTTGTCTGCCAAAATCTGGAACATGAGTAATGTCCATTTGCCGCAGTTGGTTAGGCTTCAGCCCTCTAGGATTAACCCCATAATGAGGAACAATTTGTGTTGATGGAATCATAAATCAAAGCCCCCCAGATTAAAGTAAAACTAAGTTTCCCAAGCTATATTCTGGGAAACTGTACAAGGAAGCAAAAGAAAAATAATTCTAACTATAGAAAAGAAAAGATGACCTGACCTTTTCATGCTCCTTTGATCAAGCTGGAAAAATACCTGAAAAATCCCCCCTCCCATTTCTGCTGTAACCATGTAACCAAGCTCCTATTGTGACCTAAATACCAGCCCCTTACTTTTTGTGGTTTGTGGTTTCTGTCTATATAACCTAGCTTCTAAACTGAATCTGCACTTCCCCTTTTGATTAAGGGGGAGTCCGTCTAGGTGATTAAATCCTCTTGCAATTGCATCTACTGGTTTGAGGACTGAGTTATTGGGGTGCGACCTCCCGAGAACGTAGGGTACCCTAGGCTGGGGGTCCTACATGACAAGTGAGGAACAGGCTTAAGTATTAGGAAGTTGCACTGGTAATTAAGACCACAAAACTATGAAGGGGTAAAATAGCACTTCAAAGCAATGTTTTTCACTCATATTTGTGATTTTAATTTATAAAATTCTTTTGGAACTGGTCCTATTTAAAGTGTGAAAGACCTGACAGTCATTGTAATTCACCAGGATTTTTGATAAATAAAATATAACCATGGCTTAAAGGTGTATGATGAACACATAGATACTGATTATGACAATGTCTAATTTCACATAATAAGAAAAGCCCAGCTCCTCTTCGAAATCTTCTGTGGGGGGCAGAGCACACAAATAAAAGAACAAGGTATCATTGTGAATGGCTGCACAGTGAGGGGAAAATCAATAGCCTCCCCTCTGTCCTTTCAGAACAAACAAACAGGATTAGGGAAACCAGCAAAGGGGGTAAAGAAGGAAAGAAATCGCACACTTGCCACCAATTAAAAAGGTGCGACATTGTTAACAGTTGCTCACTGTTTCAGTAGAAATTTTTCACTTCTCTGTTTCTGTCGTCATGGCAATGAAAATTGAGACCTATTTCTTCCCAGCTTTAAAATCCCATATAGCATGATTCACTGAAGTATGAGACAATTCTGAAAGAAAAGGCTGCGTGTGGGAGGAAGGAACATCTGTGGGAGCCCCTCAAGGTGTGAGGCACTTTGTATAATCTCACTTAACCCCACCATGAACATTGGAAATTATTCAGTTTGTAAAGGAAAAGGCTGAGGCTCACAAAGCACCTTGATCAAGACTACATCAGTGTGAGCTGGGTGTGGGGTGCACTACTGTAATCCCAGCACTCCCTAGGAGGTAGCGGGTAGCAGGGGAGGTGAGAGATGGACGGTGATGAGTTTGATGGCAACCTGCGCTACTTAGTAAGACCCTGCCTAAAATCCACCAGAGTAAGTAACGAGGTAAGCTGGAATTCAGAAGTTCCTGACTCAGGGCTCATGCTATTTTCCCCTAACACAGTCTTTCCAAATCAACAATCCAAATAGTGTAACTTACCCCAAGGCCCTCAGAGACAATGTCCAAAGTGTTTTCCCTGCACGTTTGAAAGCTCAAAACAAAAATCAACTGATTTCCAACAGGAAAAGCTTACCTCTCTTACGTGAAAGAATGTTTGGTATTTCATCCTATGCCAGAAATAATGTATTATAGTGAAACAAAAAAAAAAAAAACCCACAAAATAATGAAATGGAACTAATTTAGCACACCTAAATCTAAGTACTTCGGGACATTTTTTATGTATACAGGTATTTTACCTGGACTGCTAAGAATCATGTCTTCTTTATGTGGGTGGGGCTTCCATGCCTATTCCTAGAGCTTCTGTGTGTATTTTTGGTTTTGTTTTCATTTTTGTTTTTCTTCCTTTTTTTAATTGGTTGGTGTGATTTAGCTTGGTTTGGAGTTTGGGACTTTTTCTTCCCTCTAACAGAGCTAGAGCAGTGCCTAGCCATCTATGGAATAAGAAGGAGAGGACATAGCGCCATGGTCAAGACACTTTGCTGTCTCTGTCCATGTCTGTACTCGTGGGTGGGTTCTGTTTCCTCTGAAAGCAGTGTTAAGACAAGATACAAGTACAGGATGCCAAAGGCTGTGTATTCATGAAAGGAAGCTCACACAGACCTATTAAAAAGTAGTCCATGTCATCAAGGATAACACCAAATCAGAGAGCTCGTCCTCCCCTTCCTCATCTCCACCAGGGACACAGCTTTGACAACAGCAGGCAGAGGACAGCTGCCCATCAGAGCAGCATCCACAAACAAAGCTGTTTGTCAGGAGGTATGTCTCTCTGATGTCAAGAAAGTGTGGAAGAGCAGGAAACTCCTCATGAGCACACATAGAACACTAGAGTCATGGAGGTGTTGTAAAACAATGGGGAGATAGTTTTGAAAGGAAAATCATGTGAGGAAAATGAGGACCAAGAGGCAGGCTGGGTGTGAAACTTACACAGTCTCAGTCATGAGGTGCAGAGAAGCATTGTCTGGTCAGGTTATATGTTTACTGCTGAAGAAAAAAAAAATCACACAAAGAAAGATGTGGTTGTGTTTCCTTCTTTGAAGGAAATACTGATATCTTATTTTTAAATTAATGTTACCATTACAATCTCCATTTAAACTATTTATGATTGCTGCTTTTGACAGCATTTGATCTTGTAATGATTGAAAGCATCAAGACAGACCCAGGAAAATTCATATATGAGGATACTGATTTGACAAAGAGGATATGTGTATGTTCTATGTATGGATTGTTCTGGGAGAGTTATATCCAATGGGAATTATAATTATTTGACACAACTATCAATCTATAAGTAGTAATATCAATTTATTTCATTTACTGTTAAGTATAAAGACAGTTTTAATTCTAAGAAATGCTATCTCTAATATATCTCTCCTAATCTCTACAAATTTCCAAAACATGAGAATCAGTCACAATTAATAACTAGAACCAGGGTATTAAATCTTTTCCTTGTGTGCTGATCTAGAGTCATCAGAGTCTAAGTAACCCAGAAGCAATCCATAGAATAACCATGGTGTCCTCCTAGAGAAGTCATTCTCCCCTTTGGAATGAAGACTTCTAGACCAATAGAACCTTAACTTAGGGACAGAAAAAAAAAGCCTTGTGTGTAGATCACTAGGGACCACAATGAGAAAAGGCAATGCAATTTTCAGCCATTGATTACTCAACCCTCAGATCCTGGCTGTTGGGAGAAACAATACCACATATTCAATACTGGACTTGGAATGTGGCCTGCATCAAGAACGACATTCCCTCATTTCTGCAAAGTATGCTACCTACATGGTACCATAGCTGGCTATTGAAACTCATTCTACCATTTTATCAACAGATGCTTTGGGATGGGGGGAACTATGATAAGATCAGTGAATCCCATGTGCATCAGGCCCCTACTGACTTCATTGATGAGATGACTTCCTTAGAAGACATGTTTATATGGAGTACCACGAGAGCAACTAAGGCATTCTACAAATCGATAGGTAGTTGTAGTTGTGGTAGTTGTGGTGGAAGCGCTACGTACAGGAAAAGAGAAATCCACAATGAGAGTAAGTATATATGCTAGTAAGAATAATGGTGCCTCAATGATGGAAATTTCCTGATACACCAATCTGACACCAAATGGTGCTGATCATTCAGGGTCTCATCATAGACTCCGTTTTCACAGTTATGAAAGATATGTCCCTGGACCTTCCCAGGGTAGAGGAGGTTTTTATATAATCAATTTACTGTTGCTTCCTATCTTACTATGCTCTGATGCTTTCCTTTATATTATCATAAGGCAGTTCTAATATTTAACTTCTTGGTATGGGATGCTTTTTGTTCCATATTTCACTAAATCCACTATTAAATCATATTGATCTCCTATTACCACCTTCCTTCTGTTTGAAATCTTATTTCCTCTTTGTTATGTAGCCTAACATATTCATAGACTCCAAAATGGGGATGTGAGTAATGAGGAAGTCGGTATGGCACTTTTTCACCACACCTCACGTAAACATGAAGACAATAATCTAGACCTAGTGGCACAGGGCTGTGGTCCCAGCTGCTTGTTAGAGTGAAGCAGGAATACTACAAGTTCAAAGCCTACCTGAATCGGCCCTGCACCAAAATAAAAATTAAAAAGGACCAGAGAGATGGCCCAGTGGTAGAGCCCTTGCCCAGCATGTAAGCATGTGTGAAATACAAGTTCAATATCCAGTATTGGAAACAAAAGGGCCCAGGAAGATGAAAACCTTGCCAGTACCATGGTTCATTGTATTTTTATGCCTCAGAACCTAACAGTGCCTGGTGCTCACTAGGCACTGAAAAAATGTATAGGATGAATCAGCCAATAGATTAATGAAATAAGGGCCCTTGAATATTATCTAAATATCAAAGAAATAGAAAGGAAACTAAGAGAAACATCACAGAAGCCACAGTTGGAGATGGTGTGAACTATAAAAAGTCTACATCCGTAACATCCTGAATGTGCTGGCCATATCTGATTGTCAAAAGATTAGATCTATTAAAAGGCTAAGAAAGAGCAAGGAAAACATATTCCACTGCATTTTATCCACTTTAGCAAGACATTCCAGCCTATCACAGGGCTATGGAGAAAATGAGAAATGGAAAAGTAGGGAATGAAGCATTCATTTACTCTTCCCTTTTGCTTTTCAATTGATGTATAACTATTACACATATTTATGTGATACAGTGTGATAGTTCAATCCATGTATATAATATGTAATGATCAAATAAGGATAATGAACATAGCTGTCACCTAAACATTTATCATTTCTTTATGGTGAACAGATTCATAATTCCTTCTTTTCCTTGCTTGAAATACACATTTTTACTTGCTATAGTCACTCTACTGTGCAATAGCACCAGATCACAATCCTGTTATCTAACTTTAACTTCATACTGCTGATTATCCTCTGTTATCCTTCCCTTCCCCCAATCTTTCCAGCACCAATAATCATATGATCTTCTGAACTAAGTTCACGTTTTTGAGCTTCCACGGGTACATGAGAACATGAAGTACTTGTTTCTGCATCTGGCTTATTTTATTTAACATAATGTCTTCCATGGCACTTCCTTTGAGGCAGGAATATATTCCAGTGTTTATGTGTACACACCATATTTTCTTAATCCATTTATCTGTTGATGGGCACGAAGCTGATTCCATATTTTAGCCACTGTACACAGTTCTTCAGTAAACATGAAGGGTGCAGATAACTCTTTGATATGTTGACTTCCCACACTTTTGACTGTAAAAGAGACCTGTCTTTTGACTGTAAAAGAGACCTATCTTCCCTATAGCGACAGAAAGCAAGAGGTAAAGGAAAGGGCTATGCATGTGGCTCAGACTCCTAATCACATCACTTCAGAGCTGAGGATGGAAGATCACTGTAGCTTCAAGGTCGTTGTGGGCTACAGAGTGAGTTCCAGGATATCCTAGGCTACAAAGAGAGAAGTCAATAAACATACACTGTATAGGTTCCAGAAAGAGAAATTGAAAAAAAAAAAAGCTGTGGAAGTTCTAACCTAATCTTGAGACAAGGACAAATATTTGGAGTGAGGTGAAATAGTAAATATGGTTTGCAAAGAGAAATGACCACCTCCCTCTGCTTCCCTGGGCCTGCACGATCCACAGGCCTCTCTCCCCAGTAAGTCCATGGCACCCTCCCATGCCTTGACTCCCTCAGCATCATTCACCCTCCCATCTCCCCTGCCAATCTCTCCTCCTAGTCTGGGACCAGTCCCATTACTTGACTTGGTGACCCAGACACTGGGGAACCACCACTGCTTCCTGATCCTTTGCATCCAGACAAACCCAGTTCCTCACCGCAGTCCCCAGGAGCCCTTGGGTCCTCTTCCCGCCCCCATCTCCCTTTGCATTTCAGGGTGGCATGGACACCAGCTACCCTAAACCAGCATCTTTCCTGGACCCGGCTCTGAGGCCAGTCCAACCCCCAAAATCCTAAAGCCAAAATCTTTTCTGGAGGGATCCAGACCTTAGGAGAAAGCATGAGAGAATCTGATCCTCATCTGACTTGGGCCTTTGTAGGAACTCCTGTAGACAAAAGCAATCTGGCCACTCCAATATAAAATCAAAAGAAAGAACCAAAAACTTAGATGGACCAGCTTTTCATGCCAAAAAAGAAAACCACAAAGACACATAAAGTTTACAAAAGAAGCAGACCTAAACTTGAAGGCTTAAGTCTCACACAAGAATCAGAAACTACAAAAGAAATACACAGGCAAAATCACAGAGAGAAAAATAATAACATGAAAATCCAAAATAACATATCCCCACCAAATATCAAAAGTCCTCTAGAGGAATACAATGAGAACCCCCTAGAGATAATGCAAGACATGGAACTCAAAAGAACAATTACAAACATGATAAAAGAATTCAGTGAATTTAAAGAACACATAAACAAATCAAAGAACTGAAGGAAGACAGAGATAAACTTCTGAATGATTTCAGAAAAGAGCTAGAAATATTGAAGACTTCTCAGGCTGAAATGAAGAAGGAAGTAAAACACTCAGTAAGCCAATTAGAAATGACAGGAGAAAGCCTCACCAATAGGATGAATGAAATGGAAAACAGAGTATGAAGAATGGAAGATAAAATGGATGAACTAGACCACTCAAGCAAAGATCATGAAAAATTTAAGAAATCAAAGAATAAAATATGCAGGAATCGTGTGACACCAAAAAAAAAGACCAAACTTACGAATGATATGCATACAGGAAGAAGAAGAATCACAAATAATGTCATGGACCAGATTGTCAAGGAATCATAGAAGAAAATTTCCCAAAATTAAAGAAAGACATGCCCATACAAATACAAGAAGCAAATAGAACACCAAATAGGACCAGAAAAGACTCTCTCCATGGCACATCATAGTAACAACACTGCATGTACAAAACAGAGAGACAATACTGAAAGCTGCAAAAGAGAAACAAGTCACATATAAAGGAAAACCCATTAGGATTACAGCTGACTTTTCAATGCAAACTATGAAAGCCAGAAGAGCCTGGACCAAAGTATTCCCAGTTTTAAATGACCACAGATGCCAACCCAGATTACTATACCTAGCGAAATGTCTATTATAGTCGAAGGGGAAAGAAAAATCTTCCATAACATAAACAGACTGAAGGAATTCATGTCCACAAAACCAGCTCTTCAGAGAGTTCTGGAAGCA
>NW_008346548.1:6146237-6147043 GCF_000622305.1 Nannospalax galili
ATAGCTTAACATGGCAGAGAGTTAACAGAGAGACATCTGAATTAAACAATACCATATATCAAATGGACTTAATAGACATCTACCAAGTATTCCACCCAAGCACCAAAGGACATACGTTCTACTTAGCACCCCATTGAACCTTTTCCAAAATCAACCATATACTGGGGCATAAAACAAACCTCAAAAAATACAAAGATTGAAATAATTACATGCGTTCTATCAGACCACAATGCAATAAAGCTTACAATCAACACCCGAAGAAGCCAAAATCACCACATGAACACATGGAGATTAAACAACACACTCCTGAATGATGAATGGGTCAAAAGAGAAATTAAGAAAGAAATAGAAGTATTCCTGGAACTAAATGAAAAGGACAATACAACAAAACAAAACCTCTGGGACATGCTGAAACCTGTCCTCAGAGGGAAGTTTATAGCTCTAAATGCCTACATCAAAAAATCAGAAAGAACACAACTAAATGATTTAACATTGCAACTCAAGACAGTTGAAAAGCAATAACAAATGAAACCCAAAGCCAGCAGACAAGAATAAATAACAAAAATCCTGGCAGAAATTAATGAAATTGAAACAAAGAAAACAATACAAAGAATCAACTAATCCAAGAGCTCGTTCTTTGAAAAGATAAACAAGATTGATGACCACTAGCCCAGTTAACCAAAAAGAAAGAAAGAGGACCTCCAAATCCACAAAATCAGAAATGGAAAGGGGAAACATCACAACAGACACCAGAAAGATACAGAACATTATAAGGGAATACTTTAAAAACCTATATGCTACTAAAT
>NW_008346548.1:6147510-6149033 GCF_000622305.1 Nannospalax galili
ACACAAAGACAAGAACAAAATGGTCATCTCAGTAGATGCAGAGAAGGCCTTTGACAAAATTCAACATGCATTTATGTTCAAAGTCCTAGAGGGAATTGGACTGGAGGGAACATACCTCAACATAATTAAAGTCATAAAACAAACACACAGCCAACATATTTCTAAATGGAGAAAATCTGGAAGCATTCCCATTAAAATCAGGAACAAGACAAGGCTGTCCACTGTCTACATTTCTCTTTAACATAGTGATTGAAACTCTTGCAAGAGCAAAAAGACAAGAGCAGTAAATTAAAGGAGTAGTAATTGGAAAAGAAGAGATCAAATTATCCCTTTTGCAGATGATATGATATTATATGTAAGAGATGCCACAAATTCCACCAGAAAACTCCTAGAAACTATTAACACATTCAGTAAAGTGGCAGGTTACAAATTTAACCTACAAAAGTCTGTAGCCTTTCTATAGACCAATAACAAGCAATCAGAGAAAGAGCACATGGAAATACTCCCCTTCACAATACCTGCAAAAAATAAAAAATATCACAGAATAAACCAGACCAAAGACATTAAAGAGCTCTACAATGAAAAATTTAAGTCTTTAAAGAAAGAGATTGAAGAAGACATCAGAAGATGGAAAGACCCATGCTCATGGATTAGAAGAATTCATATTGTGAAAATGACCATCCTACCAAAAGCAATGCAATGAGAATCAAAATCATGGAATTGGAAAAAAATCACATGACATTTTTCACAGAATTGGAAAAAACCATCCTAAGATTCATATGGAAGCACAAAAGACCTCGGATTCTCAAAGCAACCCTGAGCACTAAGAACAATGTCCAGGGGGATTACTATATGAGATTTTTACCTGTATTACAGAGCTATAGTCATAAAAGCAACATGATACTAGAACAAAAATAGACCCATAGACCAATGGAACAAAATTGAAGACCCAAATATGACTAAATGCAATTTTAGCCACCTGATATTTGACAAAGGGGCCAAGAATATTCACTGGAGGAAAGACAGCATGTTCAGCAAATGGTGCTGGCAAAACTGGATCTCCACCTGTAGAAAAATGAAACTAAACCCCTATCTTTCACCTTGCACAAAAGTCAGTTCCAAATTGATCAAAGACTTCAATGTAAATCCTGAAACTCTGAAACTGTGAGAAGAAAACATTGGCAAAAACCTACAAGATATAGGTGTAGGAAAGGATTTTCTAAACCGGACATCAATTCCTCAGGAAACAAGGTCAAGAATTAACAAATGGGACCTCATTAAACTAAAAAGCTTCTGTACATCAAAGGAGGCAACCAGGGAAGTGAACAGAAAACCCACAGAATGGGAGAAAATCTTCCCCAGTGACATGTCTGACTGAGGTTTAATATCCAGAATATATAATGAACACAAAAAAACAGAGAATCAAGACAAGAAGTAACCCAATTAAAAGATGAGCTTAGGAACTGACCAGAGAGTTCTCAAGAAGTGAAGATGGCTATTAAGCATCTTAAAAGGTGTTCAAC
>NW_008346548.1:6149272-6150811 GCF_000622305.1 Nannospalax galili
AAATCATGAAATTTGCAGGTAAATGGATGGAACTAGAAACCCTTATACCAAGTGAAGTAACAGACTCAGAAAAATAAAAAACAAAAACAAAAACAAAAAAAAACAACATAGGTTCTCCTTCGTACATGGTCTGTAGCAACAAATCCTGATAGGTGAGTATGTATCCAGACATAATTTCAGGAACCAGGATAATGGAAACAAACCAGGGAGGTAAAGGAAAAGAAAGAATCTGAAAGAGAAGAACAGTAGGAAACAGGCCTTAATAAGGGAAATATGGATAAAAAT
Organism: Nannospalax galili; assembly: GCF_000622305.1. Lineage (NCBI taxonomy): Eukaryota > Metazoa > Chordata > Mammalia > Rodentia > Spalacidae > Nannospalax > Nannospalax galili. The sequence continues at coordinate 6,149,558 of NW_008346548.1, forward strand.
TGGGTTAGTTTAAGGGAGAGGGGAGGGAAGGGTAGACAAGGAACCTAGAGGATAAAGGGAAAGAAGGAGCTCAAGAGAGGTAGGAATGTAGGAGAAGGGTATTATTAAGGGAGAAAGGGGGGAAATGGGGGCACCTTAATTGGGGAAACCACGATGGAGAGGTTAGACAATGCAAGAGATAAACATTGCCTAGCTAGTTTTGAAAACCAGAGGGAACCATATTGCTCCAACAACTTACTGACAAATTATACATACCAGATCAAGAAATATATGTGTAGGTAAGGTTTATCTGAGAACAATTGGTCTTTGCCCAAGATTTATCTACATGACACACAGTAACTAAAAGTACCATACTGGTGGAATTAACCTTCTTGGATGTTTAAGAGACATATTTTGAGGCCTTTACTAATTTGGTCAGAGGGACATAAAGGGCAGTTTTTGCTCCTTGCTCTCCTAAGTCAACTATTGCCAGGGGACTGTCTCTCAAAATGTCCTGTAATTGTGGTGGGTCAACTGTCCTCTTGATCAAGGAGGCAGAGGAGACCCCAACAGATGGACTTGAACCAGTGTCCAGTCTACAAAGAGGAGGGTCAACACAGAGGAACCATTTCCTCCATGCTTCCAAGTGAACCCAGCCATGGTTGAGCAGGACCTTTGACTTATCTTCACAATGGTGGAACTGGTAAAAGAAAGGAGCCAGGGTCTCCTCCCAAGCCCATGTGACTCCTGAGGAACAGATCCTCAAACAGTCTTAAGAGTAAAGATAAATTGGTTTATCTGGTCCAACTGTATGGCCTTAATCACCCAAAGGAAAGTATAACCAAATATTAAAGGGACCAATATAATTTCTAAGAGTCCATATGTATAGCTAAAGTCTACATTAACAAGCAACAATGCCAGATAGGAGATACCGTTTTTGAGTTGTTGGTCAGGGTGGCCAAAGGGATTCCCAGATAGTAACCCAGCATAGAACTTGGATAAGTAACAGCAGACCCCAATCTTATCTAAAGGAATATTGACAACTGATGTCTTGTAGATGAGGAAAAGCTGAACTTCCTAAAACAAAGACCTCTAGATAGGCTGACTAGATTCACCAGATGGACAAGTAGTGGGGAATGGCTGGGGGTGCCGACAACACAGCAGACAGTAGCAGGGATATCAGAGTATGATGACTTTAGTTGGGGGAAGGAGGCTATGAGTGTGTGCCATCTGGTAAGTGGGTATATAGTTGAATAAAATGGTTTGGGATGTTCT
>NW_008346548.1:6151533-6158447 GCF_000622305.1 Nannospalax galili
CTCTTACGGAGGACTGGGGTCCATTGCCAGCACACACATGGTGGTTAACATGGCCATCTGTAACTCCAGTTCCAGGGGGAATCTGACATCCTCTTCTGACCTCCATGGGCATTGCATGGCATGGGTGTACTTTTATGTAGGTAATGTACCCAATTGAAAAAAATAAATAAATATTAAAAATATATTAAGAAAAGAAAATAGAAATGAAAATTTGTAGAAGTTATTGAGGTTGTAATGAAGTGGAATCAACTAACAACAGGAAGGCCCAAAATAGGATGAAAGTGCCTGGTTTCCCCACAGTGCTCTTGTCACACAGAGCTTAGCCCCCAGGATCAAGGATGCTTCCAACAATTCATAATCTCCTTGGGTAACAATGACACTCCCGATGGCTTCTAACCTTGGCAAATCCCTACCATGAATAAAGGAGGTGTGTAATGAAGTGGAATCAACTAACAACAGGAAGGCCCAAAATAGGATGAAAGTGCCTGGTTTCCCCACAGTGCTCTTGTCACACAGAGCTTAGCCCCCAGGATCAAGGATGCTTCCAACAATTCATAATCTCCTTGGGTAACAATGACACTCCCGATGGCTTCTAACCTTGGCAAATCCCTACCATGAATAAAGGAGGTGGCCAGTAAACATAGTTTTCTGGAGGTGCATATGAACTATGAGAAGATTGCTACCACCAAGGCCTAAAGAGATGAAGGAAACTCAACACCCAAATCACCACTGCAATGTCAACATCATGGAGAGGGCCAGAGAAGGTTTAGTGTGGACACAGCCATGTGAACTACAAGGAATAAGCAAGTATACCCCCAAGGGGAAACTCATATTCACATCACTGTTCTAACAGTCTTCATTCTTTGTGCCAGCAATCTTGCCCCAGGTCTGTAAGTGTCAGGCCATTCTTTCCTTGAGTACACCCAGGTGCTGTGCGTTCACCATGCAGGTCACTCCTGTGTCACTCTTGGCTGACCACTTCTGTCCCAAGATGGTGCCATTTGCCCCTCCTTCCACATCTCACTCTGCCCAGTCCATTCTCCGCAGCAGGCCACACCCCTTGGAGGAACCAGAGCCCTGGGGAACATACTGACTAAAAGCAACTTGGGGAAGAAAGAGTTTATTCCAGCTTACAGGTTATAGTCCATCATTAAGGGAAGCCAACACAGGTTCGCAAAGCAGGGCTTGGAAGTAGAAACTACGGAACAATGCTACTTACTGGCTTGCTCCTAAACTCACATGTGCTACCTTCTTTTATAACACTGGCTTACCTGTCTAGGGATGGAGTTCCCATAGTGGGCTGGGTCATGTCACATCAATTAGCAATCAAGAAAATATCCCAGAGACATTCCACAGTCCAATCTGATGGAGGAAATTTTTCAGCTGAGGCTCCCTCTTCCCAGGTGTGTCAGGTTGACAACCAAGATTAGCCACAATACAGCTGATGCTTAGAGCTCCTAAGCAGCATTTTATTCATGAAAAGTTACTTAGTATACAGAAATTCCTCTATACCTGGCTCAAATCAGTGGAACCAAACAAAATGCAAAACTAGAATACAGTCTGGCTCACCTTAACCTAGTTGACACTATCTAGGAACAGAAGGAAACTGAATTTAAAGCAGATATCCATATTTCAGAGACAGACTTACTTTGTACAATCAGAAGGACTTAATCATTTGAGAACCAATATCTGTTGATGACCACTATTTCAAGGAAATGCACAAGAAAACATAAACAGGAATACTGATTAATATTTATGGTTAGCACTGTGTCACAGCCTAACAAGAAATATGGTTAAGACGGGTGTCCCAGGGCAATCCTTACATGAAAAATCACACTCACATGGTAAAAGCTTAAGTGAAAATCCAGGGCATCAAATGTAATGTCATGAGCCAATAGCTCCACCTTCTATCAAAAGTTCAAAACAAATAATACAGAATTTACACATCCTTTGCTATAAGCTAACTTGTCATTTGCTATAAACATACTTGTATTCAAGACTACAGACAACTGTAGATATTTCCCTGTTTTAGAGAGGCACTTAGTGATGCCACATGAGGAGGCTACAGTGTGGAGAAACCTGCCTTACAGGATTCAGCTGCCCACACATGCCAAGAACACTCTAAAGCCTCACAATCACTGAGTCCCTCTATGGCTTCTAGTTCATCATGTTGTCGGGAGCCATGCTTGCCATAAGCATTGGAAATTAGGAGAGTGTCACTTTAAGAGCTTCTGAGCTCTCTGCTTCAGCGGTCAGAGCTGACAGGCTGTACCTGGATGATAAATCAGGTCTTCTAGAAAGTTAGTTTCAGTTCGGCCTTCCTGCTGTCTCTTAGTAGCCCTTTTGTTTATAGTAACACTTTTGTTTCTGTTGGGAAGATTCACCTAGGTAACCCAAACTCCGGGCTGGATAAAAAGGACCTGTGGGACCCCTCAGGGGATTCTTCCTAATTCTTCCTTCTAAAGAGAGCTCTCCTCTCTGTACCTGCTGTCCCTTTAATAAATTCCTCACATAACTTCAGACGTATGCCTGAGTGTCCTTTTTGTTGAAGACCCAAGCCTGGTGGGCTTGGGGGGCGTTTGACAAGTAGCGCCCAATGTGGGGCACGAAGACCCCTGGCACCAGTCTGTCTGAACAGATTTTTTGAGGAAAAAGTGTTATTTGGGTAAGTATGCTTTTGTTAGGTAAGTATGTCTTTTTCCCTTCTTCCCTGCAGTATATTTATTATAGAGATAGGTTGCACATTGCAGGGTGTGCTTTAGGGGCTCACAGTATGGGATTTTTAGATTTTAAAATAGGGGACAGAGTCAGGGAAAAAGTAACAACGGTGTCTCAGACAGGAGAAGCAGTTCCACTTGACTTCTGGGCTGCTTGGACATATGTTAGAGCGTGTGCTAAATGCTGTCCAAGGAAGTTGTTTCCAAGCCAGCCTTTCCATACAGCTAGAAGGATGATTAATCTTTATTAAATTCCTGAGGAGGTGAGGCGTAAAGTCTTAGCGCAAGTTTGCAGAGTATTTTATTCAGAGTTTCCTCCTCCTTACCTGGTTCCCAGTGTTCAGAGTGCAGTGAGAAAGCAGACTCAGACAGCTAACTTTAAATTCTGGTGCAGAAATCAGACCTAGATGATTAACAGTCCTGTTGAAGATGTTTTCTGCCTGTCTCTTGCTTGCTGTTTCAAACTAATGTAGTATAAGTCTGAAAATGTGAGAAGCTGACTCAGGGCAGAAACTGGTCCTTTCTGTTCAGATTCATGCTAGTTGTCACAGACTTCTGTTCTCAAGAATTTTCCATGTTCAGACTGACCCTCTGACTCTGTGAAAGGAGCTGAGAACAGCTTGCATGTTTTAGTGCTTTGACATGCAAGATTTTCTTTGGCTGAAAAAGGCTTCCACCTCAGGGGTCAGTCTCCTTGGGTCCCTAAAAGGGTGACATAACCCTTGTTTTAGTGCCTTGACGTGCAAGATTTTCTTTGGCTAAAAGAGGCTTCCACCTCAGGGGTCAGTCTCCTTGGGCCTCTAAAAGGGGTGACCCAACCCAGATTAATCATACGAGACAACCTGTGGATACGGGTGTGGAATACAATTCCGCTGCGAATAACCCAGATTAATCATACAAGAAACCTGTGGAAACAGGTGAAGGAATACAATTCCGCTGTGATTAATCTAATGGGGAACAGTATGAGGGCTGTTCAGGATGCTGACCAGGGCCGTTCGCAGCTTGTGCGCTTTGGAACGTAAAATTGGCATGCCCATGCGATGTTGACACTGTGCCTTTTGCAGATCTGCATTGGGTGCCATTCCCAACATGTTTTGTTTCAATTTGGTTTAATGGTACCATTTAACAAATTTCCATTTCACAAATTTCCCTCAGTTTGAGCCTGGAACGGCTTTGTTTGAACAATGGCATTTTTGGAACTTGTCTTTCTGTGTTCTTTCCCGACAGCACAGGTCGGTAGCTCAGGTATGTGAGGTGGCATCCTGAGCACTCTGAGCAAGTAATTTGTGGCAGAAGTTGCTTGTGAGGAGAACTTTACACAGGTGGCTTGTGGCAGAGGCCGCTTGCGCTGTGTCTTGGAGCTCTACTTGTGGTTCATGGCAGGAGCTGAGCCTTTCTTGGCACTGGTGCCAGGCCTTCTTTGGCTGGTACGTGACTGCTTGAAGTTGTGGCCCAATGTGATGCAGTTGCATGCCACCGGAGAGGTTTGGACTCAAACACCAACTGCCGGAGAGGTTCTAGTTTCGCCGGGAGCTACAGGTACTAATGAACAGGTGATTTATGGTAGAAATCACTCATGATGAGCTCTTGAATCTATTTTCCTCTATTTCAAGTTCCGTGATTTTACAAAAAGACATCTCTAACAATATTGTGCGCACTGTAAAAATTACAAAATTGGCTTACTGATATCAGTCATGAATTGTTCTTTGACTTGTTTGTCCTACTTCAAAGGTTCAGTTTGTTTGTGCCTCTATGGTTGCTTTGTTTATCTCATTTTGACGGTTATGTTTCTGTGTGTCACCATGGTTACTTGTTGTACATGGTTGTGTTTTATGTTGCCTTGACAACCTGGTGTGTTGCTCTGTTGCCCTTGGTTGTCCTGGTCGCCCGCGTCTCCCCTGGGCCTTCCTTGGATGGTACATGGCTGCTTGAAGCTGCGGCCCAGCATGATGCAATTGCGTGCCACCGGGGAGTTTTGGGGGTGGGCTGCCAGGCTGCCAGGTTGGCGGCTGTCAGCATACAGGTTCCTGTCATGGCTTTGTAGGAAGTTCCTACTACACATGGATACACTTGCCTGTCTTCTCTGCTAAAGTCTTACGTCCATACTTTAAAGCCATATCAACTTTGGTTCAGCTCCTCAGGTCTGACTCTACAAAGTATTTTGGGCAAGAACCTGCTTAACTCATAGTTCCTTTTAGAAAGTCCCAGGTAGATTGGTTGTTTCAAACTTCTGAGGCCTGGGAAAATTGCCCTAGCTGCTTATCCAGGTTCTATTGATACTCATTATCCTAAGCATAACTGATCTTATATTTCTTAAAGTTACATGCTCAGTTCCCTTGCCATATGCCTTATTGATATTCACAGATGGGCTTTCTAACGGATGTGTTTCCTATGTTGCTGATGGGACCACCGTGGTGATTCATACTTCTCGGTCTTCAGCACAGGTTGCTGAACTGTATGCTGTGGTTTTAGTTTTTCAAAGATTTCCAGATCAGGAGTTTAACCTTTATACTGCTAGTTTTTATCCTGTCCTGTTGCATTTTTTTGACAAGATTTGGATATCTGGGTAACGCTGTTTAGGGTCTCAAGGCACATGGTCTTTGGGATCGGGGCTCGGTTGCTTGAAGCTGCGGCCCAGCGTGTTGCAGCTGTGCCCTATCTTGCAGCTATTGTGCCATGGACTCAACGGTTTCCTGAATCAGGGGAGAGCCCTATCTCTCTCTTGTTTAGTCAAGTGTTGCCGTTATAAATATACCATGATGAATGCATATCTCTCTGTTTAACAGGACTGTGTGTCTCCAGACTGTGGAGGACACACACAAAGCTACTTCCACGTTTGCTAGGGATTGTTGATAAACTATAACTCTTAAGTTTGCTTTTTACTAACTCTTCCTTTTAGGACAGTACACAAAACTACAAGATTTGTAAAGAATAAACTTTCTAAGGACAAGGTGTGTCAAGTTCTGGTCATGGGCTGAATTTTTTTTAAGGTTTAACAATTTGCAAGATTGTTATGATGAAGAATCTACAGCACCTGACAAAGAGTTTTACAATTACATGAACCTTTTCCAGCAACTCTGTTGCTGGGCTTGCTGCTGCTAGTACATTTCTGTTACTTTCCCTTTCCTATCTCATTATGCCTGGTCTGCGGTCATGGTTGTCAGTGCTCCTATGCATGAGGCAGGACGTAGTCACTTGAAGCTGTGGCCCAGTATGATGTGGCTGCGCCATCCTGCATTTCTGCTACTGACTGCCATGATTGTTTTCTATGGTATAACACTTTCTTTACTTCTTGTCATTTGTCCCTAATGCTCCATTACAGCAGATTGTACAATAAGCTGCTACGTTGATGTCTTTTTTTTTTAGGTATAAGAAACAGTTAAAATATGTTCTTTAGGACCTAGGTTTGATGTTGTGGTTATTTGTGTTTCCATGGATACTCAATCCCACCTTGTCATTTGTTCCTGTAACAACCTACTTTGTATGTTTCTGTCATCCTTGACTACCTGTTTCTAGAGCTCTTAGGAACAGAGGAATATCCATCTTTCGTTTGTTGATTGTTGCCTTGAAAACCTACTCAGTGCATACGTACCTCTTTTGCTCCACAGGACCTTTTCCCCACAAACTTTGGAAAACAGACAAGAACACACCTCAACTTGTGCCTTCTACAAATTATAATTTCTATTAACTTTAAAGGATTTTTCTCCTGTTTCAGTAACAGTTTTTTCCTTCCCCAGGACTATGGGTCGGCTTAAGCATATACTTCAGGAACAAGGTGTGATATGCAGTTCACAAGGCATGACTGCATTTGTGGAATTGCTTGAGGAAGTGTGCCCTTGGTTTCCTGGACAGGGTCCCTTGACATTAGATGTATGGTATAAAGTGGGTGCAGGAGCAATCGCAGATTCCGGAGGAGACTCTCACGCTCTGGATTCTCATTCGAGATTACTGTACAATGGCCGAGCATGATATTGTGACTCGTCCTGCTCAGTCTTCTACAGGTTCTACGACAGAGAAGGTCCGAGAGTTGTGTGATGATGTGCGAGACCACCCTAAGGAGTCCTCTAAATCCTCTACTGAGGCTACTGCTTTGCAATCACAGGCTCAGTTGTCGTCCTCTATAATACAAATACAACCTGAAAAGAACACCCAGTTCTGGCCTACACCAATTCATACGCAGGTCTGTATGTCTTCTAC
>NW_008346548.1:6159676-6182707 GCF_000622305.1 Nannospalax galili
TAATATACATGCTGTCCCATGACAGCGGAATCACCCTGTGTTTGTTGCCTGTCACCTTAGTTACTAAAGGCTATGGTATATAATGTACTTCTGTTATACATGGGTCTCATCATTTAACTTTCACTCCTGGTGAATTTACTTCTTACATTGGTGTATGCCTTCACAGTTATATTTCCTTAGGTATAACGTATTTAGCATCTGAAGACTAATATTACTATTGTCTCTAGTCATGTCTTCCTCCCATAGGAAGCTTCTGTTTGTCATCATCTTTTGTTTATGCAGTTGGATTTCTGTTATTGAAGCTGAAACTACTTATTGGGCTCATGTGCCTAATCCTCCTCTTCTCCGTCCTTATACTAGGAAGGAGCCCACTATCGTGGTTCCTACTTCTCCTATGAATGTGTTGTCACCTCCTTATGGAACAGGTTGACCAGATTTTCCTGATGAAGAAGGGACACTGTTTAATTATACTCAATTTGTTACAGCTGATATTATGTGCTTTGGAGTTCCTCCTTGCTATCCTATAAAACAGCAACATTGGGTTGTTCCAGGAGGTGAATGGTCCCGTAGCCATCCAGCTGTGCTACGGTTTTCTGCTCAGTCAATAGGTTCAGCTTGGACTGAATATGAGACTGTGGCTGCTCCATCTCTCCCAGAATGTGAAAGTTCATCCTATGCTCAGATTTCTGAAAGGCAAGCCTTGATATGGCAAGATTGTAGAGGGTTAACAGGGAAAGTTTATAGGTCCAGAAATCATACTTGGATCGATTGGGGTCCTTCAGGGAACTGGTTACAAAAATGTGAAGATTATAAGTGTGATCTACATGATGTCATTCCCATGACAAATAAGTTCACTACTACTGATATCTTGGGTTGGGTGGATGGAGGCATAGCCAATCCTCAACCTCAGTTAAGACTAGGGCATACATTATATCCTCCTCAAATGCATATTTGGAAATTGCTAGCTGCTCTTAAGCCTGTAGAACTCTTTAATGGGACTGTTGCTCTTACTTATGATAAGGTATTTTATGACTTTACTAAAGTTAAACATTACAATGTTACAGCTTGTCTGCACTTCCCTCTAGTAATCTTAATTGGACATGTGGTCATTCAGGACATGAACTTAACCTGCCAAAATTGTCGTTTATATACTTGTCTTAACAACTCTGTAGCCTTCGATCCAGCTTTTGACTGTTATGATTTTGACTCAAAGGAATTCTTTATGGATTCCTGTGAAAATGCATCATTCCTGGGAAAGCAGTCCTGCTCAAGGATTGATTCTATGATTTGGTTGCTACAGCGTGGTAAACGTATGATTGGTCTGATTATTGCTGCTATTTTAGGTCTTATTGCCTTGGCCGCTACTGCAACTACTGCTGGTATGGCACTGCGGAAATCTGCGCAATCACAGACTTTTGTTGAACATTGGCATGACGACTCCCATAAGCTTTGGACACAGCAGGCTCAGGTGAATGCTCACTTACAAGATGAAATTGTGGCTTTGCATAGCGGATTTCATTGGTTAGGTAGTAACCTCTTGGAATTGCAGAAAACTGTACAATATGTCTGTGATTGGAATTCTACTCAGATTTACATCACTCCTTATAAATTTAATGACTCTCTTTATGAATAGCACAATTTGGAGCTGTACATTCAGGGCAAAATAGATAATGCTACATTTAATGAGATGCAATTGCAGGAAGAAATCTTTGCAACATTTTCACAAGAATTGCCTTCCGCTACTTCTATTGATCAGATAGCTACTTCTTTAGCAAATACTCTCTCTGGTCTTGATCCTCGTGGATGGTTTCAGAGTATTTTATACAGCTCTGGCTCTTCTTTGGTTACTTTAGTGATTGTTCTATGTATACTGTTAATCAGTGGTTACTGTGTGTCTCGTTGTCTGCAGCAGCAGGCTCACGAACGGGCTGCCGCACTCATCTTTTCTGCTCTTCTTTCCAAAAGGACTCCGCTGCTACAATTGCTTGCTAACGTGGCTACCTGGCTCCAAGGTGGCCCGGGAAGGGGGTGTATTTCTGCTTTTTTCACAGGATATCGCCGTGGTGTGTTCACTCCCGTCACATCGCTTCCAGTGCTGCTGCTGTCCTACTCTCTCTGTGCCACCTGTGTTATTGCTGTACCATCCATCATCACCTCCTATGTTCCCAGTTTTTCTGGACCACTTTTTTGAACTCTGTTTGTGCTGCCCTTGGACTGTTTCCATCGCCTGGCACCCACCGTTCTACATCTCTGGACTTTGGCTACGATGCATCCCTGCCCTATTTGTTTCCTTGTTTCTCCCACATGATTTGTGCACCATTGTTATGCTCGTTTGTGTGATACTTCTTCCCTTATGTCCTCCCTTTGACCCCTTGGGCTGTGGGGTCCTTTTTATTCGTTTGGAGGGGGGACTTAGGCTCTGCCTAACCTCCAGTGGCACAGGTAGAGAACTGCACAGGTAGCGAATAGAATTCAAATTCACAGGTAGCAAATTCCAAAGAGACTTCACAGGTAGCGAATTTGAAAATCAAAAAACCAAATTCAAAATTCAAAAGTTACATGATTTGGCCATATTTAGGTTCCAGACTCTGGTCCCGTAGTTCAATTTCTCTCTCCATGACACTGCCTCAGTGGCATTTCCTGTTACTTCCCCAAGGCCGTGGCCATTCACTGGGAGCTTTCAGGAGGCTGGTTAGCCAGAGACAGGTAAGATCCTCTCAGAGGAAAGCGGGATGCCGGCCGCCCCCAATGACTTTCACTCTGGCAGAGAACAACCTAAGACAGGCACAGTCGTTCCATCCCAAGTCTTGGCATGTACTTCATCTTTAAAAAATATAAAAAGAAAGGGGGATATGTTGGGAGCCATGCTTGCCATAAGCATTGGAAATTAGGAGAGTGTCACTTTAAGAGCTTCTGAGCTCTCTGCTTCAGCGGTCAGAGCTGACAGGCTGTACCTGGATGATAAATCAGGTCTTCTAGAAAGTTAGTTTCAGTTCGGCCTTCCTGCTGTCTCTTAGTAGCCCTTTTGTTTATAGTAACACTTTTGTTTCTGTTGGGAAGATTCACCTAGGTAACCCAAACTCCGGGCTGGATAAAAAGGACCTGTGGGACCCCTCAGGGGATTCTTCCTTCTTCTTCCTTCTAAAGAGAGCTCTCCTCTCTGTACCTGCTGTCCCTTTAATAAATTCCTCACATAACTTCAGACGTATGCCTGAGTGTTCTTTTTGTTGAAGACTCAAGCCTGGTGGGCTTGGGGGGCGTTCGACATCATGTCATTTCACAGTTCTCTGGGGAGGAAATTGTCCCTGGCCTACATGTTGGAAAAGATGAACATAATGAGTTATCAAGCCTGAAAATTTTGGAGCAGTTTAAGATCCTAGACCACAGACTAGTCAAGATTGATACTCAATTTTAGTAATATGAGCTTCTACCAATCTGCTTTCCTGGAGGATTGTGCCCATAAAGAATTATAATAGGTAATAACTAATAATATCTAATAAATGGTTCTTTTATCTTATAAGAAATAAAGAAAAAACCAAATGGTAAAGGAGAACCTTGGTAGGTGCATTAGTGCTTTCTAAGATCGCTCATTGAATCCTCCCAGTTCTGAGGAATATGTTTTTGTGTGAGAGGTCACATCGAGTTCTTTCTTCTCCCACTTCTTTTTTGGAAAACTGCAGCCCAATTTGGGAATCAGGTATTACACCTGTCTTAGTTTCTGTTCTAGTTGCTGTGACAAAATTCCCTGACAAAAGTAACTTGAGGGAGAAAGGGTTTATTTTGGTTCACATTTCCAAGCTGCAGTCCATCACAGTAGGGATACAGTGGCAAGGGCTTGAGGTAACTGGTCACATCCCATCCATTATCAGGAAGAGAGAGCAGTGATGAATGCTTCCATGCTTAAGCTCAGTCCCATCTCTCCATTTACAGTCCAGGATCCCCTGTGGGATTGGTATGCCCTCAATTAAGATGGAACTTCCCACATCAATTAATGTAATCAAGATAATCCCATGGGCATGCCCACAGGCCCAACTTCCAGATCGTTTTAGAGTCTCTCAAGTTGATAATTAACACTAAGCATCACAATGTGAAAAAGTCTTATCCCGACTTAAAGTCATCATGTCAGAAAATATGAATCCTTAAAAAAAAACAACTTTTGATAATCAGGTGTCCTGTAGACCCTCAAACAATACTGTCCATTGCCCTTGCTGTTAGTTACACACCAGAACTTCATGGTAAGACACTAATGCTAAAGGCACTACAAACATGAACTGTAAAACAAACAAGGAGCAATCAAGCTGGTGCTGATTTCAAGCTTCATCATTACTGCCTAGCTTTTGTGCATGAGCCTTACCCAGCTATGAATTCTGCAACCAACAGTTGGCCTGGATGTTATGCCTACTGAAGAAATAGTGGCATAAATATTATAGGAGTAACCAACTATTGCTAATGGGATTTAAGGTCCACTTTATAGAACAGAGCCTATACCTGACTATCAAGCCTAAAGACCTGAGTCTAGACAGCCCACAAGCAATGGAGAGAAAGCCTAATACAACTATTCTGCTAAGTAGATTTAGTATTAAACTGATTTCTAATGACTTTTTGTTATACCCATAGATTAATGCATCTCTCAACTTTAGTGGAGATTTGTTATAAATCAGAGAGTGATTAACACAGAGATCCACAACTGGTCAACATGCAGAGAACAATATGGTGCAGAGTATGTATCCCTGAATTTATATATAGTATGAAATTCATACAAATAATAAATAAGAAGAAAAAAGAAACTTTCAATGAAAAATAAAGAAATATTCAATGAGTTTAAAATTAAAGATAGCTGGCCCCAATAGCCAGGAAAGCTGAATCAGTAAGTGTGGAGTCAGATTGCATCACAGAGATAGGTTTGGTCCAAGTGATTGTATTCCTTATCACTCTTTGTGAGCCATTTTCATGAAATAAATGTTGGAGATGAATTTTTTAAATTTTTAATAATTAAAATAGAAATATCTTAGACCATGTCTGGGATCTCTTCAGTAAATGGCCTTCCAACCCTTTACTAAAAATTGCTAAGTTTTTCTATGTAAAAACCCAAACCATGTAGTATAAAAAGATGGAAAATAATGCTATTTAATTCGTAACCTTTTACTCAGTCTTCCTTGCTTATTAAATAATTTTGATTACGTATTTCAAAAAACTTTAAGATATAATTAATTCCATCATAATGCATTCAATTAAAGCATAAAACAAAATAGAATTGTACAACCATCATCACAATAAATCAGAATATTTTCATCATATTCATATTCACTGGTAGTCACTCCCCATGCCCCATTTTTTCCTCGATATCTTCTCAAACCTAGCTAACCACTAACCTACTTTATTTAAAGATTTTTCCTTTATAGGACATTTTATGTATATGAGAACATACAGCCTGTGCCAGCCTGTATCTAAAGTGTCAAATCCACTAGCAGTGTGTGAAAGTTTTGGTTTCTTTATCTCCCACCAGCACTTACTATCACTCTTCAGTGTAGCAATCCTATTTGGTATGTGTAACTTTGCCTTCTCCAGATTCCTAATGACACTGGGCATCTTTTCATATATTTCATATGATTATTGGCTTTTTACACATCTTCAGAGAAATGCCTATTCAAGTCCTTTGCCCATTTATTTTTTAGACAGGGACTCCAGGCCTGGAACTCACTATGTAGACCAGGCTGGCCTCCATCACACAGAGATCCACCTACCTCTTCCTTCCAGGTGCTGGAATTAAAGGCACTCACCAAAATGCCTGGCATGTCTTTGCCCATTTTTAAAAAATTATTTATTGAATAACAACATGATTAGAAGAAGTGTTTCATTACAGCATTAACATATTCAATAACAATTTCCAGAGCAAAGATGCATCTCTTTCAAAATTGGCTGTAAATTTTTAGGTTCACAGTTGAATTAATACAGTTATGCAATATTGAACTGAGTATAACCCCATAAGGCATAAAATTGAATGAGGTTTTAACTTTTAAAAAAGAGTTCCATTTCATTTTAAAATATACTGTTCTGTACAAAAAAAAACCCTCATTTTTTAATAACTCATTTTTATTTGTTGATTTTTTGTGTATATATCATACAGAACATCCTAATCTTATTAATCTATATCAAATGGCACCCTCACATAGCCTCCCACACACACACTGGAGCCTATATACTCTGTCATTTTTAATGCTACTAACACTTAGACGTTTTCACATGCATCTCTAATTTCTGTGTATATGATTACTACTAGTCACAGTCGATTAGTTTCTGAGCTCCTTGGCACCTGAGCATGGATATATAGACATCATATAGAGGTCAATGGTAATGTTTTTCACCTCTACTAATTAACATGAAGTAGATTTTTATGCTTCTTCCTCAAATACAACTTTTTTCATTTGTTGATTTTTGTATGTATTTCGTACAGAACATCCCAAACAATCTTATTCATCAATATACCCACATCGCAAATGGAACCCTCCCATAGCCTCCTGCCTGGAGGAGCCCACATAGTCTGTCATCCCTGTTACTGTCCACTGTGTTGTCAGCACTTCCAACCATTCTCCAGTGCTTGTCCATCCAATGAATCTAGTCAGCCTATCTAGAGTGCCTTGTTTTAGGAAAATCAGCTGTTCCTCATCTAGCAGCAATCAGCTGCCAATATTCCTTTAGATAAGATTGGGGTCTGCTGTTCATTTTTCCAGTTCTATTCTGGGTTACTCTCTGGAAGTCTCTTTGGACACCCTAGCCAACAACTCAAAGGAAGGTATCTCCCCTCTGGCATTATTTCTTGTTATGTAGCCTTTAGCTATACACATGGACTCTTAAATTCTCTTTAATTTTGGTTATACTTTCCTTTTGGGTGTTTAAGACCATACAGTTGGCCCATATAAAATAATTTATTTTTACTCTTAAGGTAGTTTGAGGATCTGTTCCTCAGGTGTCACATGGGTTTGGAAGGAGCCTGTGGCTCCTTTCTTTTACCAGTTCTTCTTTTACCAGTTTCATCTATGCGACAATAAGTCAAAGGTCCTGCTCAACCATGGCTGGCTTCACTTGGAAGCATGGAGGAAATGATTCCCCTTTGTTGAACCTCCTCTTTGTAGACTGGACACTGGTTCAAGTCAATTTGGTGGTATCTCCATGGCCTCCTTAATCAAGAGGACAGGTGACTCACCACAGTTACAGAACATTTTGAGAGATTCTCATAGTCCCCTGGAACTTAGTCACCCTAGGAGGGCAAGAAGCAAAAACTGTCCTTTATGGCCCTCTGACCAAATTAGTACAGGCCTTAAAATGCCTGTTAAACCTTCAAGAAGGTTATTTCCACCAATCTGGTACTTTTAATTACCATGTGCTGTGTAGATAAAGCTTGGGAAATGACCAAACGTTCTCAGATAAACCTTGCCTAGATATATATTATATTCCTTGAGCTAGATGTATGTATCATTTGTCAGTAGGTTGTTCAATAAATATGGTTCCCTCTGTTTTTTTAAACTAACTAGGCATTAACTCCTGCATTGTCCCATCCTTCCACCATGGTTTCCCCATTTAAAGTACCCTCATTTTTCCCATTTCTCCTTTAATAATACCCTTTTCCTGTGGTCCCACCTCTCTTGGGCTCCTTCTTTCCCTTTATCTCCAAGGTTCCTTGTATAACCCTCCCTCCCCGCTCCCCTTAAAATAACCCCATTTTTATCCATATCTCCCTTATTAACACCAGTTTCCTACTGTTATTCTCTTTCAGATACTTTCTTTTCCTTTACCTCTCTGGTTCCTTTTCATTATCCTGGTTCCTGTAGTTATGTATGGATACATACTAACTTATAAGGATTTGGTGCTAGGACCCACATATGAAGGAGAACATATGTCATTTGGTTTTCTGAGTCTGTTACTTCACTTAGTATAACAGTTTCAAGTTCCATCCATTTACCTGTAAGTTTCATGATTTCATCTTCCTTTACTGCCGAGTAAAACTGCATCATATAAATGAACCACATTTTCATTATCCACTCATCAGTTGAGGGACACTTAGGTTTCTTCCATCTCTTAGCTATTGTGAAAAGAGCAGCAACAAACATGGATGTACAAGTGTCTCTGCAATAGGATGAGTTCCTTGTGTATATGCCAAGGAGCGGTATAACTGGGTCAAATGGTAGGTTCATTTTTAGTGTTTAAAGAGTTCTCCACACTGCTTTCCAGAGGCATTAAACAATTGGGTTGTCTTTGAGTGTTTTTATCATATGTAGTTTGAAGAATTCTTAATATATTCTGAATATCAGACTCTTTTATCAGAAAAATGATTTGCAAGGAAGGCTTCCCATTCTGTGGACTATCTTTCACTTTCTCAGTACTATTCTTTGGTGGACAAATATGTTTAGAGTGTAGCTCAATGGTAGTGCACATTCTTAGCATATGTGGTGACCTGGGTTCAGTCCCCAGCACAAAACAAATAAAACCACACAAATACTTTAAGTTCCGATGTAGTCCATTTACCTGTTATGCCTTTTCTTGCCTATGTTTTTAGTGTTGTATTTAAGGGTTCAAAGTCATCCTTGGCTACACAGTCTTAAACAAAAGAAGGAGGAGAAACAGGAGGAGGAGGAATAAAACGAGAAACATTCTCTAATCCAAGTTCCCTTCTTATCTTTCTAAGAACTTTAGAGTTTTAGCCTTATATTTCTGACTTTGATCCAATTGAGTTAATTTTTGTGTGTAATATAGTATAAATGTCTAATTTCATTATTTTTCATGTGGCTATCCAGTTGTGATGGCACCATTTGAACACTGTTCTTTCCTTATAGAACATTTGACAGCTTATAAAATTAAACCATATTTATGTACATACTGGATTTCTGGAGCTTCAAATTACGTTCCATTGATCTACATGCATGCCTTCATGACAGAGCCACACTGTCTTGATTCCTATATCTTAATAGCAAGTTGTGAAATCAGAAAGTGTGAATATCCTAACTTCTTCTTTTTCAAGACTGTTTTAGCTATTCTGAGCCTCTGGAATAGTCATACGAATTTTACGTCCCACTTGTGGATTTTTGCCCCCAAATCCCAAAAACTAGATTTCTGAGAAGGAGTGGGTTGGCACCTACCACCCCCTCCAAGGCTCAGGGACTTCTGCAGAAGAGGTTGGCAGAAAGAATATAAGAGCCAGAGGAAGGGGTGGAGTGTTAACTGGAATGTCCTCCGACCATTATACTGGAAAGCTATAGTCACACCTCCTTCCCACACTTGTCAAGGAGTTGAGGAAGGAGTCAGTTACCCTTCCCACCCAATCAGTCGACCTTAGCTGCATGTGGGGGGAGGGGAAAAGAACACCAAGGGGCACCTCTCACCATTTTGTGGGGCTGTCAGGAGGTCACAGGATCTGCATTTGAGTGTGGACTTCATGGCACAGCCAAAGATGTGAGGCACCCACTCTTCTGTAAATAAACTCCTACCCTATGCTTTGTTAAAAAATAATAATAAATAAAATATTTTTTTAAAAAAGAGTGGGTTGGAACTTTATATTAATTTGGGGAGTATTACTGCCTTAACAATTTTGTCTTTATTTATATTTTTTATTTGTATGAGTTTTTTACCTGCACCTATGTGCACTGTGTGCATGCAATGCCCACAGAGCCAGAAGAAAATGCCTAAACCCCTGGAACAGGAATTATGAACAATTAACAGTCATGTGGGTACTGGGAACCAAACTCTGGTCCTCTGCAAGAGCAGCCAGTGCCATTAACCACTGAGCCATCTCTCCAGCCCCAATTTTACATTTTCTGAACCATAACCATAGGATGTTTTTCCATTTTTTAGGTCTTATTTACCTTCCTTCAGAAATACAATTTTTTATTTGAATAAAATTTTTATTAAATTTTTTTGTGTACTTCAGCTCAAAAACTTTCAATCATCTTCACACCCCAGTCCCCACTGGCACCTTCCCCTGCCCCCACTGGAGCCCATATACTCAGTTATCCCTGTCAGGCCCACAGTGTTGTCGGTGTCCCCAGCTGTTCCCCAGTACAAGCCCATCTGCTAAGTATAGTCAGCCTCTCTAGAGTCCCTTGTCTTAGGAATATCAGCTCTTTTCATCCAGTAGCAATCAGTTGCCAACATTCCTTTGGATAAGATTGAAGTTCATTTTCCTAATTCTATGCTGGGTGATTGTCTGCCTGAGTTTGCATGGGACTTGTGAATGCTGACACCATTGCCATAGAATTATATGAGCAGGTTCCCAAGAGCTTGCAGGATTTCGTTTCCATATGGTCATGAACCTCTTCCCTAACTCTTATAACCTTTCTGCACCCTCTTCTGTGATGGTCCCTGAGCCTTGGGTGGGAGAAGTTTAATAAAGGGTTCCTATCCAAGGACCAGCATTCAGCAGACTCTTGATCTCTATACTTTGGTAATTTGTGACCTTTTGTGTTCCTGGCCCTCAGCTGCATGAGGGAGCATCATTCCCGAGAACTCAGAGATTCATTAGTGTCCTCTTCATTATCCCTGTTCTATGTTCCATGAGTCTTAGGTGTAGAGGTTGCATTGTAGATGTGTCACTTAGGCCTGGGCAATTCATAGACAATATCTGTATGTGACCAATTGTGGTACTTGGTAATAGTCTCTGACTGGTGCAAAATGAGCTTCTTTGATGAGTGGTGACTGGGATATTTGTCTGTAAATATAAGGATACATATTTTGCACATAGTAAGAAATCACATTAGTCTAGGGATGTGAGTCTTGGGGTTTTCTCTAAGATCTATGGCCACTCCAGCCATGTGTATTAGACTATGTTTACATTACCACACTTGAGTTTCCTCCTTTTGAGTGAGCATTTAGTCAAATTAGGTAGCTGTTGATTGCCCCCAAGATAAAACTGCCACTACTTCACCAATGACAAATGCTGTGCTGGCCACTGATAATGGTTATTTGGTCTTGAAGCTGGTGTTGGATCATCCATTGATATTTTCCCCTGGCACCTTCATAGTGCTTTCCAAAGCTATGAGAGCTCACCTTCAGTGGAAGTGGTTGCAGGTCAGTTGCAGCTCTATTGCTCCAAATTCTGTGTCTGAAGTAAGGAAATAAAATTTTATATAGTAATCAGAAATAAGAGACTCTAGAACAATCAAAGAAATGAAAAACTGCATGAAATCTTTTTACTTCCACAAAGCCTGGGCACATTTGGTGTGCTTGTGTTCCATTTGCTTACTGGTTCTTTACAAGTCCACTGTATTTAATCTGCCTGAAGGGGTCACTGCTCCTTGCAATCAAATGACTAGTTCAGAAACTATTAAAAATCAGAGTTCTAGTAAATGGCAGAATTGAGATTTGAACTTGAGTTGAGCTGACTCCTAAGCCTATGTTTTTCCTGCTACTGCTTTTCAAGAGTCACTGAGTTTAAATGATTTTCAGTGCAACTTAAGGCAAATTACAGACCTGCTAAGTAACTACTTAGCTATCAAATTACACATCTGCCCTTAGATAATTTTTCTTAAATCACATTTCTAACTTTACATATGATTCCCTAGGCTGCTCATTCTTTCTTGTTCTTTAACCATAACTTTTTTTGTGAGTTTTCTATGATAAGCAGTTGAAGTTTTGATTCTTCACATACTAAGCATTATGGGAGAAACTGCCTCTGTCTTCTTGAATATTCTGATTCTATTAATATATCATAGCATCATGTGCATTTTAATAATAGCACAATTCTATGGTATCTCTCATCTTGCTCCATAAAAAATTACAGACATTTGCAAACCACAATCTTATACCAGTCAACATGACAGTGTGGAAAAGAGTAAATACTATCTACACAATTTCTGCAGACAGATTTTCTTCTCTTCTTTCTTGTTAACAGTGGGAAGTCTTCTCTAGTAACAAATAACACTGAAGAGACAAAGACCAAAGAGGAGGGGCACAAACTTGAGATGGTGTATTTTTAGTCATGTTGATTAAATTATGGAGAGGTGAGGTTGATAATTTATTGAAGGGGAACAGAGAAGTCTATGTAAATGTTTGCAGATGAATAATTAATGTGACTTTCTGACATCACTGGGCCTTTAATTAAAGTCACTGTAAAACAAAGCAAGAACCAAAGAGCACAATTTTTACTGCAGCTAATTGTAACTTTCCTATACTAAGTAGCATTTGGGAGTCAGTGCTTAATATGCCTCCTTAAGGGAAGATAGACAATACCTAGGATGGCAGTTGCTTTTTATCCCAGTTTCCTTCCCTGGAGACTAAAATCTACCCAAACAGTAATAAATTCCCTCCTACTAAAATATTGCTCAGGAAGTCTTGAGTTTGTGTAATTTTTAAAAGTTTTTTATTGAATTTTTGTGTATATCATATAAAACATCTCAATCTTAATCATCTTTATACACCCATCCCTACCAGCACCCTTCTACTTGCTACCCCCCAACTGGAGCCCATATATTCTGTCATCCCTGTTAAGACCCACTGTGTCAAGTCAGTGTCCACAGACATTCCCCAATGCAAGTCCATCCATTGAGGTCCAGTCAGCTTTTCTAGGAAGATCAGCTTTTCTTTACCTAGCAGCAATCAGTTGCTAACATTCCGTTAGATAAGATTGGGGTCTGCTGTTCATTTTCCCAGTTCTATGCTGGGTTTTTGTCTGCCTGAGTTTGCATGGGACTTGTGTATGCTGACACTATTGCCATAGAATCATATGAGCAGGTTCCGAGGAGCTTTGTTTCCATATGGTCATGTACCGCCTCCCTGGCTCTTACAATCTTTCCTCCCCCTCTTTTATGATGGTCCCTGAGCCTTGGGTGAAGTTTAATAAAGAAGTCTTCTCCAAGGACCATCATTCAACAGACTCTTGATCTCTATGCTTTGGCCATTCCTGGCCCTCCACTGCATGAGGAAGCTTCGTTATTGAGAACTGAGAGATTTATTAGTGCCCTCTTCTTTACCCCTGTGGGACTTGTGTGCTGACACTATTGCCATAGAATCATATGAGCAGGTTCCGAGGAGCTTGTAGGACTCCATTTCCATATGGTCATGAACCTCTTCCCTGGCTCTTACAACCTTTCTGACCCCCCTTCTGTGATGGTCCCTGAGCCTTGGGTGAATGAGGTTTAATAAAGGACTCCTGTCCAAGGACCAGCAATCAGCAGACTCTTGATCTCTACATTTTGGCCACTTGTGACCTTTTGTGTTCCTAGCCCTCCACTGGATGAGGGAGCTTCATCAATGAGAACAGATATTCATTAGTATTTTCTTCTTTACCCCTATTCTATGTTCCATGAGCTTCAGGTGTAGAGGTAGCACTATAGATGTGTCACTTAGGCCTGGGCAATTTATAGACAATGTCTATGTGTGACCAGTTGTGGTACATAGTAATAGTCTCTGACTGGTGCAAAATAAGCTTCTATGATGTGTGGTGACTAGAATATTCGTCTGTAAATATAAGGATACATATTTTGCACATAGTAACAAATCACATTAGTCTAGGGATGTGAATCTTAGGGTTTTCCTCTAAGATTTATGACCACTCCAGCCATGTGTATTTGGTTATGTTTACAGTACCGCATGAGCTTCCTCCCATTGAGTGTGCTTTTAGTCCCATTAGGTAGCTGTTGATTGCCCCCAAGATAAAAGTGTCACTAGTGCATCAATGTTATATGCTGTGCTGGCCATTATGTGATTATTTGGTCTTAAAGCTGGTGTTGGACAATAGATTGATATTTTCCCTTGGCACCTTCATAACACTTTCCAAAGCAATGAGAGCTAGCCTTCGGGGAAGTGGATTCAGGTCAGTTGTTGCTCTATTGCTTGAAATCCTGTGTCCAAAATATAGTCTGTCTTCAGAAGCAGAGTCTTACCTTCAAGTTCTGGGAGGCCATCAAGGGCTGTGGCAATAGCCTGAGTAATTTTGGAACCATCACTCTCTTGGACCACCCTGGCCAACAACTCAAAGGAAGGTTTCTTCTGTCAGGCACTGTTTCTTGTTATGTAGCCATTAACTATATAAATGGACTCATGTAGAGATAATGTATGTATAACTTGTCTTTAGGTTGTTGGACTAATATGATTCCCTCACGTTTTTTTAAAAACTATCTAGGCATTATTTATCTCTTCTCTCTTTCTCTCTCTCTCTCTCTCTCACCCTTGGGTCATAGTTTTCTCATTTAAAGTGTCCCCATTTTCTCCATTTCTCCCTTGATAATACTAGTCTCCTATGGTCCCACATCTCTTAAGCTCCGTCTTTTATCCCCAACGTTCCTTGTATAACCCTCTGCACCCCCTCCCATTTAAATAACCTCATTTTTATCCATCTCTCCCTTAGTAACACCTGTCTCCTACTGCTATTCTCTCTCAAATTCTTTCTTTCCCTTTACCTGTATGGTTCCCTTTCATTATTCTGATTCCTGCAGTTTTGTCTGGGTACATATGCACTTAAATGGATTTGGTGCTAGGATTCACATATGAGGGAGGACATATGTCATTTGTTTTTCTGAGTCTGTGTTGCTTCACTTAGTATAACTGTATCCATTTAACTGAAAATTTCATGATTTCATCTTTCTTTACTGCTGAATAAAACTCCATTGTGTAAATGTACCACAATTTCATTATCCAATAGTCAGTTGAGGGACACTTAGGTTGCTTCCATCTCTTAGCTATTGTGAAAAGAGCAGAAACAAACATGGATGTACAAGGGTCTCGGCAATAGGATGAGTCCTTTGGGTATATGCCAGAGTGCTATAACCAGGTCAAATGGTAGGTTCATTCTTAGTTTTTAAGAGTTCTCCACACTGCTTTCCATAGGAGTTGCACAAATTTGCAATCACACCATCATCATAAGAGCCGTCCCCTTTTCCCACATCCTTTCCAACATTTGGTACCATTTGTTCTCTTGACCTTAGCCAATCTGACTGAGATAAGATAAAATCTTAAAGTGGCTTTAATTTGCATGTGCCTAATTACTAATGATGTTGAACACCTTTTAAGAGGTTTCTTAGCTATTTTTATTTCTTCTTTTGAGACCTCTATGTTCAAATCCTTAGCCCATTTTTTAACTGGGATGCTTGTTTTCTTGATTCTTTGTTTTCTGAGTTCTTTATATATTTTGGATGTTAAACCTCTATCCAATGTGTCGCTAGTGAAATTTTTTTCCTACTCTGTGAGTTTTCTTATCATTTCTTTGGTTGCTTATTTTGATGTACAGAAGCTTTTTACTTTAATAAGGTCCCAACTGTTGATTCTTGACCTTAATTCCTGAGAAATTGATGTCTCGTTTAGAAAGTCCTTTCCTATACCTATACCCTGTAGGTTATTGCCAATGTTTTCTTCTAATGGTTTCAGAGTTTCAGGCTTTGCATTGAGATCTCTAATCCATTTGGGGTTGACTTTTGTGCAAGGTGAAAGATAGGGGTTTAGTTTCATTCTTCTATAAGTAGAGATCCAGGTTTGCCAGCACAATTTGCTGAAGATCCTGTCTTTCCTCCAGTGACTGTTCTTGGCCCCTTTGTCAAATATCAGGTGGTTGAAATTATATGTATTCATATTTGGATCTTCAATTTTGTTCCATTGATCTACGAATCTATTTTTGTGCCAGTGTCATGTTGTTTTTTACAACTATAGCTCTGTAATATAGTTTGAAATCTGGTATAGTAATCCCCAGCATTGTTCTTTGGGTTAAGGGTTGCTTTAGCTATCCAGGGTCTTTTGAACTTCCATATAAATTTTAAGATGGTTTTTCCTAATTCTGAGAAGAATGCCATGGAAATTTTGATTTGCATTGCGTTGAATCTATATATGGCTTTTGGTAGGATGGTCATTTTCACAATATTAATTCTTCCAGTCCATGAGCATAGGAGGTCCTTCCATCTCCTGGTGTCTTCCTCAATCTTTTTCTTTAAAGATTTAAAATTTTCAGTGTAGAGGTCTTTAATGTCTTTGATCAGGTATATTCTGGTATTTTTTGAGGCTACTGTGAAGGGGAGGGTTTCCATGTACTCTTTCTCCAATTGCTTGTTATTGGTATGTAGAAAAGCACTGATTTTTGTAGACTAATTTTATAACATGCCACTTTGCTGAAAGTGTTAGTAATTTCTAGGAGTTTTCTGGTGGAATTTTTGGCATCTCTTAGATATAATATATCATCTGAAAAAAGGATAATTTGACCTCTTCTTTTCCAATTAGTCCTTTAATTTCCTTCTTTTGTCTTATTGCTCTAGCAAGAGTTTCAAGCACTATATTAAAAAGGAGTGGAGATAGCGGAATGACCTTGTCTGGTTCATGGTTTTGATGGGAATGTTTCCAGTTTTTCTCCATTTAGAATTATGGTCCCTGTGGGCTTATATAGCTGTAAAGCTGTGTATAGCTTTAATTATGTTGAGGTATGTTCCCTCCAGTCCAATTCCCTCTAGGACTTTGAACATAAATGTGCATTGAATTTTGTCAAAGGCCTTCTCTACGTCTATTGAGATGACCATGTGGTCTTTGTCTTTGAGTCCATGTACATGATTCATGACGTTTATTGACTTGCACATATTGAACCATCCTTGCATCCCTAAAATAGAGCCAACTTGATCATGGTGGATGATATTTTTGATGTGTGTCTGTATGCAGTTTACAAGTATTTTGTTGAGAATTTTTGTATCTATGTTTATTAAGGATATGGATCTATAAGGTTTTTGCGTGGGGAGGGTTTTTTTGTTTGTTTGGTTGGTTTGGTTTGGTGGTATCTTTACCTGGTTTTGGTATTAGAGGGATGCTGGCTTCAAAAAGTAATTTGGGAGTTCTCCCTCTGTTTCTATCTTTTTTAATAAATTAAGTAGTATTGAATATAGATCTTCTTTAAATGTCTGGTACAATTTTCCTGTGAATCCATCTAAGCCTGGATTTTTATCAGGAGATTTTGTATTACTGCTTCAATTTCCTTCTGTGTTGTGGATTTGTTTAAGCTGTTAGTCTTAATCTTTTCAGTCAATCTTAATCTTTTTAGTCAATTGTTGCTTTGATCAGAATGAACTGTCCCTCTTTATCGCTTCTGATTAGTTTTAGTTTGAAATCTACTTTATCAGATATTAGAATTGCACCTCCTTCTTCTTGGTTTAGCTTTGGCGGGTCCCATGGTTTTAGATACACATCCATATCTTTTAGGTTTTCAAATTTAATAGCATATAGGCTTTTAAAGTATTCTCTTATAATGTTCTGGATCTTCTTGGTGTCTGTTGTGATGTTTCCCCTTTCATCTCTGATTTTGTTGATTTGGAGTTGCTCTTTCTTTCTTTTGGTTAACTGGACTAAGGGTGGGTCTATCTTGTTTATCTTTTCAAAGAACCAGTTCTTGGATTCATTGATTCTTTATATTGTTTTCTTTGTTTCTGTTTCATTAATTTCTGCTCGGGTTTTTCTTATTCCTGTCTGCTGGGTTTGGGCTTCGTTTGTTGTTGCTATTCAAGTGTCTTGAGTTACAATGTTAAGTCATTTATTTGTGTTCTTACTGATTTTTTAATGTAGGTGCTTAGAGCTGTAAACTTCCCTCCTAGGACTGCTTTTAAAGTGTCCCAGAGATTTTATTGTGTTGTATTGTCCGGTTCATTTAGTTCCAGGGATACTTTTATTTTTTTTCTTAATTTCTTCTTTGATCCAATCATCATTCAAGAGTGTGTTGTTTAATCTCCATGAGTTCGTGTAGCTGCTTGGGTTTCTTCCAGTGTTGATTTTAAGCTTTATTGCATTGTGGTCTGATAGAATGCATGGAATTATTTCAATATTTTTGTATTTGTTGAGGCTTGTTTTGTGCCCCAGTATGTGGTAGGTTTTGGAGAAAGTTCCATGAGGCACTGAATAGAAAGTATATCCTTTGGTGCGTAAGTGGAATATTCAGTAGATGTCTGTTAGGTCCATTTGATGTATGGTATTGTTTTACTCAGATGTCTGTTTATTCTTTGTCCCATTGACCTGTCTAATGGATACAGTGGGGTATTGCAGTCCCCTACTATTAGTGAGTTGGGTTTAATCTGTGTCTTAAAGTCCTGTAGTACTATTTTAATGAAGTTGGGTGCACCAAAGTTTGGTGTATATATGTTCATGATTGTAATATCTTTTTAGTCAATTGTTGCTTTGATCAGAATGAAGTGTCCCTCTTTATCTCTTCTGATTAGTTTTAGTTTGAAATCTACTTTTTCGGATATTAGAATTGCAGCTCCTACTTTTTTCTTAGTACCATTTACTTGGAATATATTTTTCATCATTTCACCTTAAGGTAGTGTCTATCCTTGAGGGTGAGATGGGTTCCTTGCAGACAACAAAAAGATTGATTTTGTTTCTTAATCCATTCAAATATCTCATGTCTTTTGATTGGGGAGTTCAGTCCATTGATATTTAAAGGTATTATTGAAAGATATGTATGGATTCCTGTCATTTTGATTTCTGTTTGCATTCTTGGTCTAACTGTGCATTTCTACCATTATACTTCATTTAGTTTCTTTCTGTTACTCCATGGGTATAATCGTTCCTTTTTTCTGCTCTTTGTATTGCTTCAAGAATCGTCTGAAGGCTTGGTTTTGTGGACATGAATTCTTTCAGCCTATTTGTGTCATGGAAGATTTTTCTTTCCCCTTCAACTATAATAGACATCTTGGCTGGGTAAAATATTCTGGGTTGGCCATCTATGATCATTTAGAAATAGGAATACTTTGGTCCAGGCACTTCTGACTTTCATAGTTTGCACTGAAAAGTCAACTGTAATTCTGATGGGTTTTCCTTTATATGTAACTTGTTGTTTTTCTTTTACAGGTTTCAGTATTCTGTGTTCTGTACATTAAGTGTTTTTACTATGATATGCCATAGGGAGTTTCTTTTCTGATCTTGTCTATTTGGTGTTATGGGCTTCTTATATTTGTATGGGCATGTCTTTAATTTTGGGAAATTTTTTTCTGCAATCCTGTTGAAGATCTGGGCCATACCATTATCCTGAGATTCTTCTCCCTCCTCTATGCCCATGATGTGTAAATTTGGTCTTTTCATGGTGTCACACAATTCCTGCATTCTTATGTTTTCTTACATTTTTTATAATCTTTGCTTGAACAGTCCAATTCTTCAACTTTATCTTCCAGTCTTGATATTCTGTTTTCCATTTCATTCATTCTTTTGGTGAGGCTTTCTCCTGTTGTTTCTAATTGGCTTACTGAGTGTTTCACTTCCTTCTTCATTTCAGCCTGAGTATTCTTCAATATTTCTAACTTTATGAATCCACTCAGAAGTTTATCTCTACCTTCTTTCAGTTCTTTGATTTCTTTATTTGTGTGTTCTTTCAATTCATTGAATTCTTTTATCATGTTTATAATTGTTCTTTTGAATCCTGTGTCCTGGGTTATCTCTAGGGGGTTCTCATTGTACATCTCCTCTATAGAACTATTGGTGCTTGGCGTGGACATATTATTTGGGTTTTTATGTTATTATTTTTCATTGTGACTTTGGCATGCAAATTTCGTTTGTTGTTGCTGACTCTTGTGTGAGACTCAAGTCTTTGTTCAGTTTAAGTCAGTTTCTGTTTGTATACTTGATGTGCCTTTGTTGTTTTCTTATTGGATGTGAAAAGCTGGTTGGTCTAGGCTTCAGGTTCTCTCTTTTATATTGGAGGGGACTGATGGCTTTTGTACAGCTGATCAGGCGTTCCCACAGAGGCCCAAGTCGAATGAGGATCTCAGGCCTCCTCCTAAGGCCTGGGTCCCTCTAGTCAGCAGGCACAGTACAATTTGGGAGGCTTGCTAGTTGAAGGTAGGATTCAGGCTATTTCAGGCAGTCAGGGTAGGAGGCTGGTCTCAGGATCCCAGACAAGTTGGGATTGGGGACAACCAGGATAGAAGGTTGGTCTCAGGTGTGCAAAGGCAAGTTGGGGGTGGGAACAGTCTGTGAAGGCTTTAGGAAACTAGACTGAAAAATTGGGTTGGTATGGAACCAAAGGATCAGGGTGTCCTTGGTGGATCTGGACCAGGAGGGTAGTCCAGAGGTCTGGGGTGCCACAAGCAGACGCCAGCCTTGCCCTTGGCTAGAAGAACAGAATGCGGGGGCTTGGAGACTGACCTGAGTTACGGCAGTCAAGGTGCACCAGGCAGAGTCAAACTTACTATGAAAGGAAGCTGGTCTCAGGAAACCCAGGCAAGTTGGATTTGGGGACAGACAGGGTAGAAGGCTGATCTCAGATGTGCAAAGGCAAGTTGTGGATGGGGGTGTGCTGTGAAACTCTATGAAACTAGACTGAAGAATTGGGTTGGTCTGGGCACAAAGAATCAGGACACAGTGGGTGAATCTGGGCCAAGAGGATAGTCCAGAGCTCTGGGATGCCAAGAGCAGAAGCGGGCCTGTGCCCAAGGCTAGAAGGAGGTTTGTGTATTTTCAATGTATTGATTTTCATGGTAGCAATATTTGTGCTTCTCAATGACTTAAAAGGCAGGATGAATGCGTAATGATTCTGACACCAGTCATTCTTTGAGTGCCTGTTCTACCAGCTGTTTATGGCCTTTGATGAAGCACCAGGGTGTCCAAGGGGGGCTGCATCTTTCGTGTCTGACTCTTTATTTTCTCTGTTTCACTCACTTTGCATCTTCATGCTTCCGTTTTCTTCATGTTTCACTTTCACTCATTTTAATTCCTGTCCCCTCTACCATTGACTCTATCTTTCACCCACATTAACTTGGAACTCAAAAGCAATTTAGTTCCTTTTACATCCAAGAAGCTTACTAGGTACATTTTTTTCTTTTTTTAAATTTTTATTTATTATTTTATATATTTTTGAAACAGGGTCTTCCTATAGCCCCCACTGGCCTGGAACTCACTATGTAGACCAGGCTGGCCTTGAACTCACAAAAGCATTTCATTACAGCTTTAACATACTCAATAACTGTTTCAGAGCAAAGATATATCTCTTTCAAAAGTGGCTTTAAAATCTTTAGGTTCACTGTTGAATTATTACAGTTATACAATATTGAACTCAGTACAAACCCTGTAAGACAGGAAATTAAATGAGTTTTTAACCTTTAAAAAAAGATGTTCATTTCATTTTAAAATATACTGTTTCTTACAGAAATACACACTGTTTTTGCTAATAACACTGTGACGTTGGCACATGCATCTCTTCTGTATGTACCTGATTATTACTAGTCATAATCAGTTGCACTCGGATCCTTGGCACCTGTGTATGTCTATAAAGTCATCAGGTAGATTTCTATGGTAATGTTTATCACGTCTACTAATTAACATAACGTTTCCTTCTCAAATACAATTCATTTTTTTTAAATTTGTTGATTTTGTGTGTGTGTGTGTGTGTGTGTGTGTATCACACAGAACATCCCAAACCATCTTATTCATCTATACACCCACTTCCCAGATGGCACCCTGATAGCCTCCCTCCCCACTAACTAGAGCCTTTCTACTCTGTCATCCCTGCTACTGTCCGCTGTGTTTTTGTCACCACAAGCATTCCCCACTACTTGTCCATCCAGTGAATCTAGTCAGCCTATCTAGAGGTCTTTGTTTTAGGAGGGTCAGCTGTTCCTCATCTACCAGAAATCAGTTGTCAATATTCCTTTAGATAAGATTGGGGTCTGCTATTCATTATCAAAGTTCTATGCCGGGTTACTATCTGGGAGTCCCTTTGGCCACCCTGACCAACAACTCAAAAACGGTATCTCCTATCTGGCATTGTTGCTTGTTATGTAGTCTTTAGCTATACATATGGACTCTTAAAAAATTATATTGGCCCCTTTAATCTTTGGTTATACTGTCTTTATGGGTGTTTAAGGCCATACAGTTGGACCAGATAAACCAATTTATTTTTACTCTTAAGGCCAGTTGAGGATCTGTTCCTCAGGAGTCACATGGGCTTGGGAGGAGCCCCTGGCTCCTTTCTTTTACCAGTTCCACCTATATGAAGATAAATTAAAGGTCCTGCTCGAACATGGCTGGCTTCACTTGGAAGCATGGAGGAAATGTTTCCTCTGTGTTGACCCTCCTCTTTGTAGACTGGACACTGGTTCAAGTCCATCTTGTGGGGTCTCCACAGCCTCTGGATCAAGAGGACATATAACCCACCACAATTACAAGATATTTTGAGAGATGCTCATAGTCCCCTGGAACTAGTCAGCCTAGGAAGGCAAGGAGCAAAAACAGTCCTTTACATCCCTCTGACCAAATTAGTATAGGCCTCAAAGAATGTCTGTTAAAAATCTAAGAAGGTTAGTTCGACCAGTCTGGTACTTTTAATTACTGTGTGTCATGTAGATAAATCTTGGGCAAAGACCAATTGTTCTCAGGTAACCTTGCCTAGACATATATTTCTTGATGTGGTATGTATAATTTGCCAGTAGATTGTTTGACTAATATGGCTCCCTCTGGTTTTTAAAACTAGCTAGGCATTATTTATCTCTTGCATTGTCTAAACTCTCCATCATGGTTTCCCCAATCAAGGTGCCCCTATTTCCCCCCTTTCTCCCTTAATATCCTTCTCCAATGGTCCTGCCTCTCTTGAGCTCTTTCTTTCAATTTATCCCCTAGGTTCCTTGTATACCCTTTCCTCACCCTCCCTTAAAATAACCCAATTCTTATCCCTATCTCCCTTATCAACACCTGTTTCCTACTGTTCTTCTCTTTCAGGCTCTTTCTTTTCCTTTACCTCCATGGTTCCTTTCCATTATCCTGGTTCCTGTAGTTATGTCTGGATACATACTCACTTATCAGGATTTGGTGCTAGGATCCATATATGAGGGAGAACATATGTGGATTTTTTTTCTAAGTCTGTGTTACTTCACTTAGTATAACAGTTTCTAGGTCTATCCATTTACCTACAAATTTCATGATTTCATCTTTCTTTACTGCTGAGTAAAACTCTATTGTATAAATTAGCCACATTTTCATTATCCACTCATCAGTTGAGGGACACTTAGGTTGCTTCCATCTTTTAGCTGTCGTGAAAAGAAAGATCAGCAACAAACATGAATGTACAAGTGTCTCTGCAATAGGATGAATTCTTTG
>NW_008346548.1:6183214-6206633 GCF_000622305.1 Nannospalax galili
GTCTCTTTGCTCTGTGTGTTTAGTGTTTTTATTATGATGTGCTGTGGAGAGTTTCTTTATTGGTCCTGTCTATTTGGTGTTCTATATGCTTCTTGTATTTGTATGGGTATGTCTTTCTTTAATTTTGGGAAATTTTCTTCTATGATTCTGTCGAAGATCTGATCCATACCATTATCTTGAGATTTTTCTCCTTCTTGTATGCCTATGATTTATAAGTTGGGTCTTTTTACAGTGTCACACAATTCTTGCATATTGCATTCTTGTGCTTTCTTAAATTTTTCATAATCTTTGCTTGAGTGGTCTAGTTCATCCACTTTATCTCCCAGTCTTGATATTCTGTTTTCCATTTCATGCTTTCTCCTGTCCTTACTAATTAGCTTACTGAGTGTTTCACTTCCTTCTTCATTTCA
This sequence comes from Nannospalax galili, assembly GCF_000622305.1. Classification (NCBI taxonomy): domain Eukaryota; kingdom Metazoa; phylum Chordata; class Mammalia; order Rodentia; family Spalacidae; genus Nannospalax; species Nannospalax galili. The sequence goes on from NW_008346548.1 coordinate 6,183,625, forward strand.
GCCTGAGTAGTCTTCGATATTTCTAGCTCTTTTCTGAATTCATTCAGAAGTTTATCCCTATCTTCCTTCAGTTCTTTGATTTGTTTGTGTATTCGTTAAATTCACTGAATTCTTTTAACATGTTTATAATTGTTCTTTTGAGTTCTGTGTCTTACATTATCTCTAGGGCATTCTCATTATACTCCTCTAGAGGACTATTGGTACTTGGTGGGGATATGCTATTTTGGTTTTTCATATTACTATTTTTTCTATGTGATTTTGACATGTGAATTTCTTTTGTAGTTTCTGATTCTTGTGTGAGACTCAAGCCTTCAAGTTTAGGTCTGCTTCTTTTTGTAAACTTTAGGGACCTTTGTACTTTACTTTTTGGGCATGAAAATCTGGTTCATCTATGTTTCTGGTTCTCTCTTTTGATTTTATATTGGAGTGGCCAGATTGCTTTTCTCTTCAGGAATTCCCAAAGGTGTCCGAGTTAGATGAGTATCAGATGCTCTCAGGCTTTCTCAGGACTGGATCCCTCCAGGAAAGATGTTGTCCTCAGGAATTTGGGGGTTGGACTGGCCTGGAAGCAGGGCCCAGGAAAGATTTTGGTCTCGGGCAACTGGTGGCTGTGTCACCTAGGGATGCAAAGGGAGGTGGGAGTGGGAAGAGGCCCCAAGTGCTCCTGGGGACTGCAGGAGGAACTGGGCTGGTTTGGATGCAAAGGATCAGAAAGCAGTTGTGGCTCCAAGCAGAGAAGTCAGCCCTGGTGTCTGGGGTGCCAAGACAAGAAATAGGCCAGTACCCAGGCTAGGAGGAGAGATGGGGTGGGGGAGCTGGGTGATTGAATGAGGCTGGGGGAATCAAGGAGCAGTGGGCACTGATGGACTTACCCAGGAAAGAGGTTGGTGGGTTGTGCAGCCCAGGGACACAGAGGGAGGTGAGGGTGGGACCAGGCACAGAGGGCTCTTGGGGACTGTGAGGAGGAATTGGGTTGGTCTGGATGCAAAGGATCAGCAAGCAGTGATGGTTTCCAGATGAGAAGTCAGCCCCCGTGTCCAGGAAAGAGGCTGGCAGGTTGTGCAGCTCAGGGAAGCAGAGGGTGGTAAGGACAGGTCCAGGCCAGAGGGTTCCTGGGGACTATGAGAAGGAACTGAGTTGGTCTGGGTGCAAAGGATCAGGAAGCAGTCATGGTTCCAAGCCAAGAGATCAGCCCCGGTGCCCAGCAGAGAGGCTGGCAGGTTGTGCAGGCCCAGGGAAGCAGAGGGAGGTGAGGATGGGACCAGGCCCAGAGGGCTCCTGGGGACTTTGAGAAGGATCTGGGTTGGTCTGGATGCAAAGGATCAGGAAGCAGTGGTGGTTCCAGGTCGAGAGGTCAGCCCCAGTGTCTGGGATGCCAAGACATCGAATGGGATAGTACCCAGGCTAGGAGGAGAGAAGGGTGGGGAGGTGGGAGGGCAAATGAGGCTGGGGGAGTCAAGGTGCAGAGGGCACTCATGAACTTACCCTGAAGAGAGGCTGGCAAGTTGTACAGGCACAAGGAAGCAGAGAGAGGTCAATAGATACTTTTATAAGGCTTCAGTAGTTAACAAAGTTCAGTTTTCTTCCTTCATCAGTGTGTTTTCTAGGGTCTGATACCATTTAAGATGAGGGGGCCAGATCCCTTATGAGTGTAGGCTTCTTTCGTGTGGGGTTTACAACTCTTTCAATTCTGTGCCTCTTGGGTCCTGACTCATAGTTCCTGGCACAAACAGTAGGCCCAAAACAAGGGTGAACCTCAATTGAAAAAAAAATGAATAATTAATGAGGAATGGAGCATCCAAGGGCATTTATTCATCTCAGCTAATCAACATGATCAACTTCTGAGAGAGAAATAAAATTAACACCAGAAGATAGTCTAGATACAATCAGAAAAGTGATCTTAAGAGATTTTAAGGGAAGTTTTTGTAAAGGTGAAGCATCCTGGTAAATTACGTCATTGGGTACAGTATGTGGCCAGAATGTACTAGCCATGCTAATGAAGTGAAGTTATAGATGATAAAGGAATTGTGGATCACAGAAAAAATGGAAGCCTAGTTTTTCAATTTTTCTGAATCCCTATTAAAACACAAAAGCAACTAGATAGCAAAGCACTTGTACAATGTTTGCAAACGATATAGGGGCAGCAGTGACACTTTTATCTTGGGGATAATCAACAGCTACCTAATTGGACTTCAAGTCCACTCAGTGGGAGGAATTGCATGTGTGGTACTATAAATGTAGCCAAATAAACGTGGCTGGAGAGGCTATAGATCTTAGAGAAAACCCTAAGGCTGTCACATCCCTAGACAAATGTAATTTCTTACTATGTGCAAAATATGGATCCTTATATTTACAGACAAATTTCCCACTCACCACTCATCAAAGAAGTTTCTTTCCCAACAGATGGAGGTTATTACAGAGCTCCACAATTGGTTATACACAGAGATTGTCTGTGAATTGCCCAATCCTAAGTGACACATCTACAATGCAACCTCTACACCTAAGGCTCACAGAACATAGTGGAACAAAGAGTAAGGAACACTAATGCATCTCTCAGCTCTCATCAATGAAGTTCCCTCATGCAGCAGAGGGCCATGAACACAAAAGGACACTAAAGACCAGAGTGTAGAGAATAAGTCTGTGGAGTGTGGGTCCTTGGACAGGATGCTTATATTAAAATCCACCTATCTAGGGCTCAGAAGGGGGGACCATTGTGGAAGGGGGAACAAAAAAAAGATTGCAAAACCCAAGGAGGAAGTGTATGACCATATGGAAATAGAGTCCTACAGGCTCCTGGGACCATGCTCATATGAACCTACAGCAATGGTATCAGCATGCACAAGACCCATACAAAGTCAAGCAGACAAAAACCCAAAACCTTGGAAATGGACAGCAGGCCCCAATATTAGCTGAAGAGCAATTGACATCTGATTACTGCTTGTTTAAGAAGAGCTGATCTTCTTAAAGATAGGGAATCTAGAAAGACTGACTAGATCTCAGTGGATGAACTTACTGAGGGACATCTGGGGACATTAAACTGACCCAATAGGCCTTAACACGAATGACAGAATGTGTAAATTCCAGTGCAAGGGAGGCTATGGGAGGGTGCCAGTGGGGAAGGAGGTATAAAAATGATTAAGATGTTCTGTATGAAATGCACAAAGATTCTGTTAAAAATTTACCAAAAAAAGAGTTGTATAATAATTGACTTAGTGGTTAAGAACACTGGCTGCTCTACCATAGGACCCAGGTTCACTTCCCAGCATCCACATGACAGTTAACAACCATCTGGCTAACAACTATCCATAACCCTAATAATACAAACAGAAGCATACTTCAACTTAATTCTCATATCAGAATCATAAACAACAAAAGAAATTCACATGCCAAAATCACAACAAAAGAACAATAAAATGGAAAGCCAAAATGCTAGATCCCCACCAAACTCCACCAATCCTGTAGAAGAGTTCTACAATGAGAAACCCCTAGAGATAACCCAGGGCACTGAATTTAGAAGAACAATCCATAAACATGATCAAGGTATTCAACAAATTTAAAGAACACACAAACAAGCAAATCGAAGAACTAAAAGAATATAGGGATAAACTTCTGAATGAATTCACAAAAGAGAGAGAAACACTGAAGAAAACTCAGGCAGAAATGAAGAAGGAAGTGCAAAATTCAGTAAGCCAACTTGAAAGAACAGGGGAAAACCTCACGTATAGAATGAATGAAATGGAAAACAGAATATCAACACTGGAGGATAAAGTTGAAGAATTCGACCACTCAAGCAAAGATTATGGAAAATTTTTAAAAACATAGGAGGGGAATATACAAGAGATGTGGGACACCATGTAAAGACCAAATCTACAGATCATAGGTATACAGGAAGGAAAAGAATTTCAGGTTAATGGTGTTGACCAGGTCTTAAATAGGACTGTAGAAGAGAATTTCTCAAATTAAGGAAAGGCAACCATATACAAATACAGGAAGCACATAGAACACCAAATAGACAGGATCATAAAAGAAACGCCCCATGACATATCATAGTAAAAATACTAAATGTACAGAACAAAGACAGAATACTGAAAGCAGCAAAAGAAAAGTCACATAACAAAGGAAAGTCCATCAGAATTGCAGCAGATGTATCATTGCAAACTATGAAAGCCAAAAGAACATAGGTCAAGGTATTTCCAGTTCTACATGAAAATAGATGCCAGCCCAGAATACTTTACCCAGCAAAACTGTCTATTATACTTTGGGGGAAGGAAAAATATTCCATGACACAAATACCCTGAAAGAATAAATGTTCACAAAACCAGCCCTTCAAAGAATACTTGAAGCAATACAGAGAGCAGAGAGAAACAACTATACCCCAGGGACAATGAAAGAAAATATATAAAGGTATAATTGAGGAAACACAAACTTAGACAGAGAACACAAACAATAATCAAAATGATGGCAACTAGTACACGATTTTCAATAATAACCTTAAATATCAATGGACTGAACTACCCAGTCAAAAGACACAGTCTAAGTGAATGCATTAAGAAAAAAAAATCCGTCTCTTCATTGTCTGCAAGAAACCCATCACGCCTTCAAGGACAGTCACTACCTTAAGATAAAAGGATGGAAAAGAATATTCCAAGCAAATGGCACTAAGAAATAAGCAGGGGTTGCAGTTCAAATATCTGACAAAATAGACTTCAAAGTAAAACTAGTCAGAAGAGATAAGGAGGGTCACTTCATTCTGATAAAAGGAACAGTTAACCAAGAAGATATTACAAACTTTAACATATATGCACCAAACTCTGGTGCACTCGAATTCATAAAAACAACACTACAGGACTTTAAGACACAAATTGACCCCAACTCATTAATAATAGGGGACTTCAGTACCCCACTGTCTCCATTAGACAGGTCAACTGGACAAAGAATAAACAGAGAGATGTGTGAATTAAATGATACCATACATCAAATGGACCTAACAGACATCTTTAGAATCTTCCACCCAAACATGAAAGAATACACTTTCTACTCAGCACCCCATGGAACTATTTCAAAAATGGACCACATATTGGGCCACAAAACAAACCTCAACATATACAAAAAAAATTGAAATAATCTGATGCATTCTATCGGACCACAATGCAATAAAGCTCAAAATCAACACTGAACAAAGCCCAAGTCACTACACAAACTCGTGGTGATTGAACAACACATTCCTAAACAATGAGAGGGTCAAAGAAGAAATAAAGAAAAAAATAAAAGAAGTCCTGGAATTCAACAAAAAGGACAATACAACACAACACAGTCTCTCAGACACTTTAAAAGCAGTCCTAAGAGGGAAGTTTATAGCTCTAAGTGCCTACATTAAAAAAATTAGAAAGAACCCAAATCAATGACCTAACACTGCAACTCAAGACAGTGGAAAAGCAAGAACAAATGAAACCCAAAGCCAGTAGAAGAGAAGAAAAAACAAAAATTAGAGCAGAAATTAATGAAATAGAAAGAAAACAATGCAAAGAATCAATGAATCTAAGAGCTGGTTCTTTGACAAGCTAAACAAGATAGACAGACCCTTAGCCCAGTTAACCAAAAGAAAGAAAGAGCAAATCCAAATCAATGAAATCAGAGATGAAAGGGAAAGCATCACAACAGACACCCAAAAGATCCAGATCATTATAAGGTAATATTTTTTAAAGCTATACACTATTAAATCTAAAAATCTAAAAAAAAAATGGATGGATATCTGAAATTATGGGAACCACCAAAGTTAAACCAAGAAGAGATCAACAGTTTAAACTGACCCATAACATATAAGGAAATTGAAAGAGTAATACAGTCTCCGAACTAAAAAAGGCCCAGGCCCAGATGGATTTAAAACAGAATTCTACCAGACATTTAAAGAAGACTTCCCACTAATACTACTTAAATTATTCAAAATGATAGAAACAGAGGGAGAACTCTGAAATTTCTTCTATGAAGCCAGCATCACTTTAATACCCAAACTGGGTAAAGACATAGCCAAAACAGAAAACCATAGACCCATATCCTTACTGAACATAGATGCAAAAAATCTCAACAAAATACTTGGAAACCACATACAGACACACATCAAAAAGATCATTCACCATAATCAAGTAGACTTTAGCCCAGAGATGCAGGGTTGGTTCAATATACACAAGTCAATAAACGTCATTAATCATATAAATGGAATGAAAGTCAAGAATCACAAGGTCATCTCAATTGATGTGGAGAAGGCCTTTGACAAAATTCAACATGTATTCAAAGTCCTAGAGGGTATTGGTCTAGAGGGAACATATCTTGACTTAATTAAAGCCATATATAACAAACCCACAGCCAACATCATTCTAAATGGAGAAAAACTGGAAACATTCCCATTGAATTCAGGAACAAGACAAGAAATTAAAGGAGTAATCATTGGAAGAGATCAAGTTATCCCTTTTTGAAGATGAAATGATACTATACCTAAGAGATGCCACAAATTCCACCAGAAAATGCTAACATGTATTATTAACATAAAGTGGCAGATTACAAAATTAATACACAAAAGTCTGTAGCCTTTCTATATACCAATAATAAGCAATCAGAGAAAGAGCACATGGAAACACTCCCCTTCGCAATAGCTGCAAAAAAATATAAAATAAAATATTTTGGAATAAATCTGACCAACGACATTACAGAGTTCTACAATGAAAATTTTAAATCCTTAAAGAAAGAGATTGAGAAAGATGTTGGAAGATGGAAGGACCTCCCATGCTCATGGATTGGAAGAACTAATATTGTGATAATGACCATCCTACCAAAAGCCATTTATAGATTCAATGCAATGCCAATCATAAAATAAAATATTTTGGAATAAATCTGACCAACGACATTACAGAGTTCTACAATGAAAATTTTAAATCCTTAAAGAAAGAGATTGAGAAAGATGTTGGAAGATGGAAGGACCTCCCATGCTCATGGATTGGAAGAACTAATATTGTGATAATGACCATCCTACCAAAAGCCATTTATAGATTCAATGCAATGCCAATCAAAATCCTCATGACATTTTTCACAGAATTGGAAAAAAACATCCTAAGATTCATATGGAAGCACAAGAGACCTCGGATAGCCAAAGCAACTCTGAGCACTAAGAGCAATGCTGGGGGGATTACTATACCAGATATTAAACTGTATTACAGAGCTATAGTCGTAAAAAATGGTATTGGCACAAAAATAGAACCATAAATCAATGGAACAAAATTGAAGACCCAAATATGAGTACATTCAATTTCAGCCACGTGATATTTGACAAAGGGGCCAAGAACATTCACTGGAGGAAGGCAGCATGTTCAGCAAATGGTGCTGGCAAAACTGGATCTCCACTTGTAGAAGAATGAAACTAAACCCTTATCTTTTACCCTGCACAAAAGTCAATCCCGAATGGATCAATGACCTCAATGTAAAACCTGAAGCTCTGAAACTGAAAAGTTTGGCAACAACCAACAATGCATAGGTGTAGGAAAGGATTTTCTAAACCAGACATCAACTGCCCAGGAAACAAGGTCAAGAATCAATAAATGGGACCTCATTAAAACGAAAAGCTTCTGTACATCAAAAGAAGCAACCAAGGGAGTGAGGAGAAAACCCACAGAATGGGAGAAAATCTTCACCAGTGACACATCTGACAGAGGCTTAACACCCAGGATGTATAATGAACTCAGAAAACAAAATATCAAGAAAGGAAGTAGCCTAATTAAAAGATGGGCTAAGGAACTGAACAGAGAGTTCTCAAAAGAAGAAATAAAGATGGTTAAAAAAGCATCTTAAAAGGTGTTCAACATGACTAGTAATTAGGGAAATGCAAATTAAAACTACTTTAAGATTTCATCTTACCCCAGTCAGACTGTCTAAGATCAAGAGAACAAATGATACCAAATGTTGGAGAGGATGTAGGGAAAGGGTACCGCTCATCCACTGCTGGTGGAACTGCAAACTTGTTAAATCCCTAAGCAGTGTGGAGAACCCTTAAAAAACTACAAATGAACTTACCATTTGACCCAGTTATACCACTTCTTGGCATATACCCAAAGAACTCATGCTGTTGCAGAGACACTTGTACATCCACGTTTGTTGCTGCTCTTTTCACAATAGCTAAGAGATGGAATGCAACCTAAATGTCCCTCAACTGACGAGTGGATAACGAAAATGTGGTTCATTTATATGATGGAATTTTACTCAGCAGTAAAGATAAAATTATGAAATTTGCAGGTAAATGGATGGAACTAGAAACTGTTATACTAAATGAAGTAACACAGACTCAGAAAAAAAATGGCATATGTTCTCCTTCATATGTGGATCCTAGCACCAAATCCTTATAAGTTAATATGTACCCAGACATAACAACATGAACCAGGCTAATGAGGAGGAACCAAGAAAGTAAAGGAAAAGAAGAATCTGAAAGAGAACAGGTGTTAACAAGGGAGATATGGGGTTATTTTAAGGGGATGGGGAAGGTAAGTTTATACAAGGAACACAGGGGATAAAGGGAATAAAGGAGCTCAAGAGAGGTGGGACCATAGGAGAAGGGTATTATTAAGGGAGAAATGGAAAAAACAGGGGCACCTTAAATGGGGAAACCATGGTGGAAGATTAGACAATGCAAGAGATAAACAATGCCTAGCTAGTTTTAGAAAACCAGAGGGAACCATATTAGGCCAACAACTTACTGACAAATTATACATACAACCAGACCAAAAATGGAATATATGTCTAGGCATGGTTTATCTGAGAGCATTTGGTGTTTGCCCAAGCTCTATCTACATGGCACTTGCTAATTAAAAGTACCAGACTGGTGGAACTAAACTTCTTGGAGGTTTAACAGACATACTTTGAGGCCTATACTAATTTGATCAGAGGGACATAAAGGAGAGTTTTTGCTCCACGCCCTCCTATGCCAACCATGGTCAAGTAGGACCTTTGACTTATCTTCACATAGATGGAACTGGTAAAATAAAGGAGCCAGGGGCTCCTCCCAAGCTCGTGTTACCCCTGAGGAACAGATCCACAAATGACCTTAAGAGCAAAAATAAATGGTTTTATCTGTGCCAACTGTAGGGTCTCAAACACCCAAAAGGAAAGTATAACCAAAGATTAAGGGGGTCAATATAATTTTTAAGAGTTTATGTATAGCTAAAGGCTACATAACAAGAAACAATACCAGACAGGTGATACCATCCTTTGAGTTATTGGCCAAGGTGGCACAAGAGACTCCCAGACAGTAACCCAGCATAGAACTGGGAAAATGAACCGCAAACCCCAATCTTATCTGAAGGAATATTGACAACTGATTGCTGCTAGATGAGGAACAGCTGATCTTCCTAAAACGAGGATCTCTAGATAGGCTGACTAGATTCAGCAGATGGACAAGCATTGGAAAATGGCTTGGGGTTTCGACAACACAGAGGACAGTAACAGGGATGACAGAGTATATGGGTTCCAGTTTGGAGGGGGGGTGGGGCTATGGGAGGGTGCCATTTGGGAAGTAGGTATATAGATGAATAAGATTGTGTGGGATGTTGTATATGACATACACACAGAAAAATCAACAAATTTTTTTAAAAAGACATATTTGAGGAAGAAGCATAAAAATTTACTTCATTAAATAGTAGAGGTGATAAACATTACCAGTGAAATCTACCTGATGACTTTATATCCATACTCAGGTACTAAGGATCCGAGTGTAATGTTTATCACCTCTACTATTTAATGAAGTAAATTAGTAGAGGCACAAATATGTCTTTTTTAAACTTTGTTGATTTTTTTGTATGTATATCATACAGAACATCCCACACAATCTTATTCATTTATATACCCACTCCCCAAATGGCACCCTCCCATAGCCTCCCTCCTCCCACACATTGGAGCCTATATACTCTCTTGACTGTTACTGTCCACTATGTTGTCGGCACACCCACCCATTCCCCAGTGCTTGTCTGTCTGCTGCATGTAGTCAGCCTATCTAGAGATCCTTATTTTAGGATGATCAGCTGTTCCTCATCTAGCAGCAATCAGTTGTCAGTATTCCTTTAGATAAGTTTGGGGTCTGTTGTTCATCTTCCCAGTTCTATGCTGGATTGCTGTCTGGGAGTCTTTGAGCCACCCTGGCCAAAAACTCAAAGGAAGGCATCTTCTGTCTGGCATTGTTTCTTGTTATGGAACCTTTAGCTATACATACGGACTATGAAAAATTTTATTGACCTCATTAATATTTGGTTATACATTCCTAATTAAAAATAAATTTTTCTGTATGAAACTGTGTCTTTTAATAATGAAATGGAGATATTTTTTAAAGGTTAAAACCTCATTGAATTTTATGTCTTATGGGGTTTATACTGTATTAATTCAAGTGTAAACATAAAATTTTACAGCCAGTTTTGAAAAAGATGCATCTTAGCTCTGGAAATTGTTATTGTGAATGTCAATGCTGTTGTAATGAAATGCTTCTTCTAAGTATGTGGTTATTAAATAAATAATTAACTGGGAAAAAAAGAAACTGAATTGGAGACTGGAGATAACCCAGCATTTAAGAGTACTTGACGCCCTTCCGGAAACTCACATGTGGGTTAAGAAAGAAAGAAAGAAAGGAGAAAATGAAGTTATCAGAAAAAAACTGATAGGGAGATATGGGAGGAGTTAGAGGGTAGGGAGTGGGCATGGTTTTGATTAAAACACCTTATACATATGTATGAAATTCTCAATAAATTATTTGTTTAAATAAAAAAAGAATTTTTAAGTTGTATAATAAGATATTCTTACAAACCACAAAACCCAAATGATAAAGGTGAATCACTAACAGCCATAAATCTTGGTCGGTACAACTTTGCAGGAAACAAACAAAAAGCTATCAGGCATCTTCTGATAGATCTCACAATACAGTCCTTGTATTTGGTCATAGTCTCCAGGAAGGAGATGCTGCCATAGATCTGGCAGTGCTTGTTGATAGGTAAAAAGTTGGCAAAGAACGAGCGAATGGAGGATGAGGTACCAAGGCACAGATAAAACTCCATCAAAATAGGGTTTATTAGCAAAGGAACACATGGGACAGATTCCCTTCCGGGCAGGGAAAATGCCTGGGTCTCGAACTGGGGTCTTTTTAAAAGGGAGTCTTCTGCTTCCTGCAGAAGGCGGGAAGATGTATTTTTTTTTTAAGTTGGGGGGGGTGGGAGAGCAGGACTGTTAAAACCTGTCCTCTTTAGAGATCAAAGGGGAAGCCTGCTGTGTTGGCCAAACAGTAGAGGAAAGTCTGCTTCTCTTGACTTCAAAGACCAAGGTGCTTATCAGCTAGGTTCCCTTTTCTAAGGAGCATGAGAAGTCCTTGGGATCCTGTTGGTGAGGGGGCAGGGCTATCTGAACCTTAACACTTGTAACTTGGAGCCTGGGACAATGAAAAGAAGTTGCTGGGAGTGTAATCAAAATTGAGAGAAGAGGAAAAAACATCCACATCCTGACAGGCCTTTCCTTAAAATTGATAATTGTTCTCTCATGCTTCAGAGAACAAACTGTTCTGCTGTGGCCTTTGTGACTTCTCTGCATCCCTCTTCCATGTACAAAGGTAATGACACTCAGTATCCAAGATAGCCTCCCATCTTAAGTTCAGATGATCAGCAAACTTCCATCTACAACCTTTCTACCCCTCACCCTTGCCATTAACATGATATTCACAGTTTCTAGGGCCTGGGATATGGATATCTCTGGAGGTCTCTCTTCTGTCTACCACACCACCTTAAAAAACACAACAATAAATAGCTTCCAGGCACTTGGCACCTCCACCACTTCAGGTGTTTTCCTCCTAGGAAGTCGGAGGCTGGCTTCTAGGTCTTTCTCTGCTCTTAGAAGAAAGCAATTTGTCTGATAGTTGATTGGAAAGGTGAATTTTGCTGGCCTCACGTCCCTCCATCATGGAGTCAGTTGCTTATAGGCTCACTTGCTTCTCTATTCCAGGGACTACCCTGCTGGGAGAAGGCTCTGGCTGGAGGTTTGAGGACGAGGCTGTCCTGGGCTTTCTTTATGGGGAACGAGCCTGCCCAGGTTGGAACTCCTTATCAGCAAGCCTGTTTAACAGATCTAGAGTTGACCAAACTTTCCAATTCCCGAAAGCCTCTTTCAGTAATAAAATGGGCTTCATTTTCCAATTCTTTTATTTTATACATCAAACTTTAGAATCCAAGTTGGTAAGAAAGCACCTTTATTGATACTCTAAAACAGGCCTAAAGAGGAGACATTTCATAAATGATGGGATTCTGTTGTTCTTGTTTTTCACAACACACTTTCTGTGTTAAGGCACAGTGATGTTGTGTTAGGATTGCCTAAGCTCCAGAATAGGCTTTGTTACTTACATGCTATACATATAACCACACTGTGCTCTCCTTCCTCTCTGCAAAATAGAAATATTAATGCTTTTTAGAGTTGTAGAGTTGTGAGATGATAGAAGTAAAGTAAGAAGCATCCTAGTAATACTATATGTCTTCTACAGATGTGCATTCCCTATTTTCTTTTTTTTATATTTTATTTATTATTCTTATGTGTATATGTGTATTGCCTGCATGTAGGTAAGTGCACCCGTGTCGTGCAATGCCCACGGAGGTCAGAAGAGGCTGTCAGATCCCCTGGGACTGGAGTTATGGACAGTTGTTAGCTTCCATGTGGGTGCTTGGATTCAAACCCAGGTCTTCTGCAAGAACAACCAGTGTTCTTAACCACTGAGCCATCTCTCCAGCCCTCCCATTCCGTTTTCAATATAGAAATTATTTCTCATTAGGCAGAGTTCTCTTAATCAGGAACTGTCTTATTTAGCTTTATATCCTCAAGAATAGCACAACGTCCAGCCTAGAGCAGAGTTTAATACATATTTGTTGTGTGAATAGATAGAATAAGAAAGGAAGTTGGAAAGCTAAAGAAACCCTGTTCTGCATTGCAACACAATTTCCTTTACAAAGAGCAAAAATTATTATTCAAGATTAGTTTATAATTCACTAGAACATTAGAAAAATATATTTCTAATTAATGGCAAGTGTATTTGTCCAATTGTGCATGGGGAAAAAAAAAATGCTCTCTAGTGGAAGGAAAATGCAAAGCACCCAGGGTCAGTAGGCTGAGGGATCTGATGGATATGATCCAACTACACTGTATTCATAGATGAAATTACCAAAGAATAAAGGAAAATATTTAAAATTTTTAAATCCAAACACCTTTTCTACACAATTATTTTCCAACATATATACATTTATAAGAACTTTTTCAACATTTGAACTAATGTTCAGGTAACAAATTTATTTGCATTCAAAATCTAGTCCTCAGCTGGGCGTGGTGGTGCATGCCTTTAATCCCAGCTCTTGAGAGGCAGAGGCAGGCAGATTGCTGTGAGTTCAAGGCCAGCCTGGCCTACATGGTGAGTTCCAGGACAGCTGGTGCTACAGGGAAACCCTGTCTCAAAAAGAAAAAGAAAAAAAATGTAGTCCTCTTGGGAAATCAGGAACAATGTTTCATTTTTTAAATATTGGAATAATTATAGCCAACTTAAAAATAAGTGACTTGAAAGTTGAAAAAAGTTGAAGGTGGAGAGTGCCATTTAGAAACACAATAGGCTTCAAGGGTACTTCTGTTCCATTACTACTCAAGTGTTCACAGTTAAGCCTGCTGTTCAGCTTTCATCCCAATTCTAGATCACTGAGATTCTACAGAGTGGCCACAGAGAGTCCTCGATTCAGTCTAAAAACTCTTCTGAGCACCAAGAATCTGCAAAGCTTGGTAAAGGAAAGGTTGATGGACTATAATAAAATGAAAAGACACTGTTCTATGTAAGAAGGCGTGTGCATGGTCACATGGGTCACTGCATGTGATTGACCCAAACAGAAAGCAAGCTGTTAGAATACCACTGCTTTAGTACAACTCCAGAGATGGCCATAAGGGAAGGTTTACACCAGGAAAGCTTCCTAAAGTAGGCTGAAGATAAACGGGCTCTAGAAGGGTAGATAAGTCTTTAATCAAGCAGCCAGTCAGTCGATCAATAAAAGTTACTTTGGCAGGGAGGTGGAAATAGGACACATGAGTAGGAAAGTACAGCTCCAACTTTGGGAAATATCTAATCAGAAATGGTTGCAGGGGCGGATGTTTTCAGAAAATTTCTTCCATTTTCTAGGTTGTACCTTCCTGTATTTGTTGTTTCTTTTGCAATGCAGAAGCTTTTCACTTGGATGTAACCCATTTATCTATTTGTATTTTTGTTTCCCAAGCTTTTGAGGTCTTGTCAATAATCCTAAAACAATAAAATCTAGTCAGAAATCAGGAGGGCCTTGAAGGAAAAACAGATTGCTGATTTGTCTGCTTTGAAAAGTTTTGTTTAAAAATTTGTAAGGGAGTCACAATGTTTTAAAAAGAAAAAAATATGTAATTCAGAGGGTAACTTGGAAGTTAAAGGGGTGGGTTAGAGAGCCATGCTGTGGTCCCAATACAAGAATCTGAACCGTAGCTATAATGGCGATAGAGAAAACACACTGAATGTTTCAGAAGAGAAACCAAGTCTCTTCTCTCAACAGTAGACCAATGCCAGGTGTTGAAATAGGGAAGAGAATGAGCATAGAGTGAATTGAGGGTCTCGCAGGTTTGGAGTCTAGGCAGCTAAGAAGATGTTGAAGCCAGTGAGGCAGAAATCACAGGACTGGAGACGCATGTGCTTTGAGGGCAAAGTTACCTTAATGTCTACTGCTTACAATTTTTATAATTTGAGAAGAGGAGGGAAGATAAGGAGCAAAAATACATAACGTCACACTCTAGCATATTTAAATTCATAATGAAGTCTTGATCTTTCCTAGAAGTTTTCTGGTGGAATCTGTGGGATCTCTTATATATAATATATAATCTAGAAATAGGGATAATTTGACCTCTTCTTTTCCAGTGAGTACTCCCTTTGATTTCCTTCTCTTGTCTCACTGCTTTAACAAGAGTTTGAAGCACTATATTGAAAAAGAGTGGAAATAGTGAACAGCATGTCTGGTTCCAGTTTTTCTCCGTTTCGAATGATGTTGGCTATGGGTTTGTTGTATATAGCTTTAATGCTGTTGAGGGATATTCCCTAGTCTAAAAGCCACAATTAGTTTCTAAGGCCTATTTTGCTTATTTTTAATTTGTTTTGAATTGGAATTAATTATACAAATAGAGGACAATGAGCTTTCCATAGATGGATGCATTTTTGCAATGATCAGATCAGGGTCATTAGCATTGTTATGATGTTTGTCTCACTAGAAAAGACCACTCAGACACAAGAAATTGCCAAATGAAAGTCTTTATGGCTGGGCCAGTGACTACACTAGGTATTCCGGTCCCAAGTGTACTTCCAAGCTGTTTTGGAGGTAAGGTTTTATGCAGAAAAAACACATCCAGGGGTGAAAAGTTTAAGTTCTCAAGCTTAGGGGTGGAAAGCCCCCCGCCCGCCAACAATTTTCATTCTTTAAGAGAACAATTTCTATTTTGCAAGAGCAGCAAGCAAAAAGTACTGAAACCATACATCTGCTGTTAGCAGGAACAACCAGGCGCAGGCTGACCTGTTCTCAAACCCCACACCTTAGTGTGGCTGGGTCAAACTTTTCCACTACCACATTTGGCCTAACTGCCTCTAGCTTTAACTGCTAGGGCCTGCTTATAACATGGTGTAGCTATGGTCAGTCCTGAGGTGCCCTACCACGTTCCCCACTGGTTCTATGGGCATGAGTCAAATCATAAACTCATATGGGGACAGGGGATTATATTGTCCCCTCGGGACCATAAGTTTTACTGCATTAATCCATTGCCTAACATAGTTAGGCAATTGATCAAACAAGGCCTGGTAGTCAGGGCCAGGAGTAGGAGGACTAGAGGCCCAGCTAGGGCTGTGAGTAGGGTGGTGAGCCATGGAGGCCAGGAAAATAAAGACTGGTATTAGTTGTCAGACTCATGTCTTTTTTTCCTTTTTTAAAAAAGTTACTTTTAACTAATGTTAAGCTTTCCCTGATGACCCCAGATTGATTCTCATAGAAGCAGCAGTTCTCTCTTAAATCCATGCAGAGACCCCCTTGTTTCATCAAGATCTAAGCCCCTGAAATTTTGTGACACTACTTCTGCTGGAGAATGTACCCGACTTCCAAGTCTGGAAAGGAAATTTTCTAGGTGTCCTAGGTCCATGTCTATTTGGGCACTAAGTTCCTTGAAGTTTTTATCTCCTACAATTAGGGCAGAGATACCAATGGCAACTAAACCTGCTATACTTTCCCCTACCAGGAGGGGCACAGGACCACATTGGGGGAGGCACCCTCTTTCTTCTGGATAATCCTGGATCTAGATTGAGGTGTTTCCATCCCTCTTCTCCACCATATATACATCTGAGGGACAATGTGGACCAATATTCAGAGGACCCATCCTTGACCTTCAAACTGGTCAGAGGACATACATCTAGTCAATTCATTCATGCATGCCAGCCAGGTAGTTTCGGGAGCACAGAAGAAAAATCTCTATTCTACAATGGAGGTGCACAGACTACTGCTGCAAGCCCCCTTACAGGGAGATTCCCTCAAGATCATAGTTACATTACATGATGCAGTTCCCTTGTCCTTGTAGATCCCCCAAGGTGACTCAGGGAGTGGTTCCAGTCACAACCTGTCTGATTCTTAGAAGGCATGAGAGTCTGATTAACTCAAATCCTATACAGTAGAGAGTTTTGGGATCTAAGCACAGCAAACAGTCCTGATCCAAGTCTGGCTCTGTATGGTTTAAAAGCTGATGAATTCTCATTAACATCCTTAGCATAGGGTGGCCTGCTTCAGGACTTTGGGTCACGGTAACTGGAGCTATTTTTCCTGGTGTAACAGGAGTCACCAAGGTTGCAGAGAGATGGTGAACTGTAGGCTCCTGAGGCACTGGTAGGTAAAGGTTCCAGTTTGGACCAATGGTTCGAGGGTCCCAGGGTGGATGCTTTTTCTGTATGGTGAACTCATCCCCAGGGTCCTTCCCTGTAACACAAAGCTTTATTCCTCAGATTCTCCCTGTTACCCAATAGTGGTGACCTGTAGTATTCCAGGCTCTGATCTTGATAGTCATGAGATTACAAACACCTGGGGAACAAGTCTGGGGTGTTTTCTGTCTACTTATGTGGATGTAGGGGTCTGTATGCCCCCATGAAGATTCTGTCTCACATCTCCAGGCCACAGAGTGGTATTGGCCATTCTTCTGACAGGAAGACTCGCCATTAGAAGGACAGGCATAAAACTGGAAGGTTTGAATTCCTTTTGCAAATTCTAAGTTTCCAGAGCCCACTGTTTTATGCCCCCCATATCTGTCATAGGGGTACCATAAGGTTAAAACCATAAGGGTGCTGTTTAAAAGATGGATTGGCCATCACGGTCACAGTCACAAAGACTTTCCCATCCCCAGTCTTCCTGAGTTTCCATTTCCAGGCCTGGGGATGATAGGGGACTCTAAGTAATTCCCTTGGGGAGGAAAAGAAACCAAAGTATAATTATAACAATGAGGGAGTTCGTGGCAGTATTATCTTTAAGGGGTCAGAGGTCCAAGTGACAGTCCATTTTCCATCTTCTTTCGTAGCCTCTTTTAACCGGGTCTACTGGATCCATGAGGAGATCCCAGCCACTTTTACTCCTGTAGGCGCAGTAAGGATTTCAGGATATGGGCCCTTCTAAGTTGGTTCCAGCATTCAAGCTGGTACTCTCCTGACCCATACCAAGTCATCAGGCTGAAACTTGTGAACTGGTTCTGAGTTGGACTGGAGACCAACTCCTTGAACTGTCTGGTGAATGGCCCTCTGGGTCTGTTGCAGGGCCTGTAATGATTTGAGAAGGGAGTGATTAGTCATCTCCATTTTATGACTAGCTCTTAACTTGGAGAGGATAAGTGGCAGTCTCTTGAATATTATTTTATAAAGGGTGAATCTTTCTCGGTCTGAACTACACCTAGTCCAGAGTAGGACAAAGGGAAGGAGGTTAGCCCAACTTTTGCCTGTTTCTATAACCAATTTGGGGTCTCCTTTAAGGTCCTGTTCTTTCTAGCTACCTGTCCTGAACTCTATGGCACAGTGTAACTTCTGATTAATATTTAATGTCTTTGCCAAATTTGGGGAAATTTTGGTCGTGAATGCTGGGCCAATGTCAGACCCCAAGGTGAGGGACAAACCAAACCTAGGAACTAATTCTTGGAGCAGTTTTTTGTCACTATGGAAGCTGTCTCAGTTCAGGTGAGACAGTCTCCCACTCATCCAGAAAATGTGTTCACAGAAACCAAAAGATACTTGTTCCAAAAGGCAGTTGGTTTAATTTCAGTAAAATTCAGTTCCCAATGTTCCCTGAGTGTATTACCACAAGCACAGATTCCTTCCGGGGCTTTTCTCCCTCCTCTAGGATTTACTTTGGCACAGGTGGAACCTGTGGATACCATATCCCTTGTGACATGATCTAGCTAGAGCCAAAGGAGTTCAATAGTGTTTTTAACCCCTTGGTGTGTCACTTGGTGGAGTTGGGTCACCAGTTGTCTTCCCAAAGCCACCAGAAACATGGGTCTTCCATCTGTCAACATCCACCTACGCTCTTTTTCTTGTTTTGCACCCTCCTGCTGTGCCCACGTCTCTTCTTCCAGCTTGCAGGTGGGTTTCTGAGCAAACTTAGTTCTGTCATCATAACCAAGATTTGGAGGGGCCCCACTGGTTCTAGGGCCACTTCCCAGGGGGACTAAGTTGGCTGCGTTGTTACCCTGTCCCTCAAGGGAAAACCCCTTTTGATGTCCTTTGTTGTGTACAATGGTCATATGGCTTCTATCAGGGCCAAGATCTCACTTTTGTTTTCTTTCCCTTCCCAGTCAAAATGAGGAGTCCTCTCTCTCTTTACAGTGTCCCATGTACATGAGAATGCAAACATGTACCCACTGTCTGTATACACAGTGATGGCTTTGTCCTTTCCCCATTGGAGTGTCTGGGTTAGGGTTATGGGTTCAGGTCGTTGGGCAGAAGTTCCTTGGCTAAAGGCCTGGGCTCAGATAGTCTGATCTTTCGTGACAACTGCAACCCCAGCATACCAGAGGCCATTCAAGATGAAGCTGCTACCATCTGTATACAGTACCTCATCTGCCTCTGAAAGGGGGATGCCAGTAAAGTCCAGCCTGGTAGATTGAATCAGATCTGTCACCTCAACACAGTCATGTAGAGGCAGGCTTCTCTAAATTGTCATCCAACAACAGGCTTGCTGGGTTGAGGGCCAAAGTCCTTCAGACGAGTGGAAGGACTTTGTAACATCTGGGAGAGTCAGGGCCGGTGCAGATACAAGGGCCCTCTTCAGGGCTTCAAAAGGTTCTTGTTCAGTCTCAGCCCATTCCAGGGGTTGGTTCCCTATAAGGCTGGCATACAGAAGTTTTGCTATTTCAGCAAACCTGGAAATCCACAGGGGACAATAACCAACCAACTGCCCCCAGGAATTCCCTTACTTGTCTTTGATTTTCCAGGGTGGGAATCTGCACAATCATGGAGATTCAACCCTGAGACAGTGTGACACAGGGCATGCAAAGCTGAGCCTTCTTTGCTGATATTCGCTACCCCAAGGTCTGGAGGGTCTCCAAGAGTCCCTTGATGGCCTTTCTGCATTCCTCTTCCAACTCAGAGGTGATGAGGAGATTATCTACATGTTGGAGTAGGATACTTCCTAAATGTTTTTCCAGGCTTTTCCTTCCTTGCTGCTTCTGGCCTCCTCCTCTATGCTTCTTACCATCTGTCTCTCTAAGAGCCACTATCACTGCTCTGGTCATCTTTTTGTTCTGTTTGTCTTCCCGTAGTATCATGGTTATTGTAAACTTTCTGGGCAATCTTAACAACTGTGAACTATTCATGTCCTCAAACCCTTCTAGTTTTTACAATTTCCTTCAAATGTCTGAGGCTGACTATGTGACAAAGGCAATATTTATGGCCTGTTGGAGCATCCAGATCTATTGTGGTGAAGACTCGATAGGACTCCCTGAGGTGCTCCAAGAACCCAGCAGGCAGTTCTTGAGGTTCCTGAACCACCTCGCTCACCTTGGAAAGATTCATGGGCTGCCTATTAGCTGCTTTTATTCCTTCTAAAAGGATTTGGATAAAGCTGTCCAGATACACCTTACCTCTGTCAGTATTAGGATCCCAGTCAGGTTTCTCAGGGGAAGTTGTGCTCTATGCAGTGTCGCTGTCTGGAAGAGACCCTGACCCAGGCCTGAGAGCTGTCTTTCTACTTTCCAATCTGATTCAGTTCTACCCTTCTTCCGTGAAGAGGATTGCCAGAAGCCGTTGACAATCATCCCAGGTGGGATGGTGGATATAAAAAAAAAAACAGTCTAAAGGAGACTAATGAGTGCTTGTGGTTTTTCAGAGAAGGGAGGATTCTGAGTTTTCCAATTATAAAGATCACTGGTGGAATGGAATATAAACCATAAATGGGCATGGCTCCACCAGTGGGAGCCTAAGCTCCCCACACCCTCCTGTGGCCTGGGTCCTATCAGAAGGGCCTCTCTGAGAGGAAGGAGAGGCTCTGCCTCTACCTCAATGAGAGCCCATCTTACTTTCCCATACTAGGAACCACTCTGAGTATAAGGAGAGGAGAGTGATCCTGAAGTGCAGTAAACCAGATCCACCAGCAGCCTGTCCAGGCAGGGGTCAGCCAGGCACATAAGGCGGGTAAATGTCGCTCTCTTCTGGCAGAGCTGAGAGAATTGGCAGCATCTTAGTTTTCCTCCCCACTTCAAATTTGACCACAAGAATATGTGTGCCCAAGGAGAAAGTACAGGTTTTAAGCCAGGGTGGGGGATGTAGAATCAGGAACAGCTAGCAGTTGATGTAGGGAAATTGATCAGGGTCTTCAGGGTCCCCGGTGACCACATCCAAGACAACACAAGCCATCTGAACATCTAGGGTGCCCTCACTGGGCCACCCCGGTGGCCATTCAAGCTCATGGAATGTCTGGAGCTTCCCAGGTGAGAAGCTGACACCCAGGTGTCCATGAAACCCTCATTAAAATACCTAAGCATGTACTTCAAAGAATCGTAGGACTTCCATATTGTTACAGATGACAAATTGACAGAAGCAAAAAATGAGACCAGCACAAATACAATCAACAAGACAGTTACACAGTGGCCACTAAACACTCCCACTCCAGGTTTAATTGCAGAGGACGGGTGATGTCTCACACAATTCCCTGGACACTGAATTAGCATCCATGGCTGACCTCTCCTAAATGTGCTCCTGAGGGTTCCTCAGACCGACTTACCTCCAGAGGTTTCCAGAACCAGATGGCTTTCTATGATCTTTAAAAAAATCTTTGGGGTTGGGGTATCAGAGACAACTGGAGCCCTAGGCAGTGGGGTTCAGAACTCCCAGGGCCTTGGGACATCACAGGGATCTGCC
This sequence comes from Nannospalax galili, assembly GCF_000622305.1. Classification (NCBI taxonomy): domain Eukaryota; kingdom Metazoa; phylum Chordata; class Mammalia; order Rodentia; family Spalacidae; genus Nannospalax; species Nannospalax galili. The sequence goes on from NW_008346548.1 coordinate 6,205,094, forward strand.
TGAACCTTCACTCTTCTCATTCCAGTTGGAGACTGAGGACCCCTGAGGTCTGGAGTCTTAGACTCTGGAAATCTTAGTGGAACCTCCAAAAATGTTATGATGTTTGTCTCACCAGAGAAGACCACTGAGACACAGGAAATTGCCAAAAGAAAGTCTTTATGGCCAGGCCAGCAACTGCACTGGCCATCTGGGTCCCAAGTGTGGTCCCAAGCCATTTTTTAGGGTGAGCTTTCATAAAGAAAAACCACATCCAGGGGTGAAAAGTTTAAGTTCCCAAGCTTAGGGGTGGAAAGCCCCCCTAACAATTTTTATTCTGTAAGAGAACAATTTCTATTCTGCAAGAGCAAGCCAAGAAAAATGTACAGAAGCCATAAACCTGTTAGCAGGAGCAACCAGATGCAGGCTAACCTGTTCTCAAACCCCACATCTCAGTGCAGCTGGGTCAAGCTTTTCTACTACCACATATAAGCCACCTGCCTCTAGCTTTAACTACTGGGGCCTGCTTATAACAGGTATAGCTATGGTCAGTCCTGAGGTGCCCCACCACAGCATGCCCATCACCTCAAACATCTACTACTCTGTGGTGGACTACTCAAAACTCCTCTCGTCCAGCTCCTTTAAAATGTATTAAAGATTATTGTTTATTATAGTCACAGTGCTATGCAGAGGAGCATCAGAACTCTTCTAACTGCAGCTTTGTACCCATGGATTTCTTCTCCTTATCTGACCCTCCTGTGCCTGGTCCAGCTTCTGGAAACCACCATTCTTCTCTGGGTTTCGGAGTTCAGCTCTCAGATTCCACCTGTGGGGTAGGGTACTGAAACATCCGTCATCCTGTGTTTGGCTTGTTTCTCTTCCCTTCACACTTCAGCTTTGGGTGGGGTGGCTTTTAAATACTAGTAACTGCTTGTACTTCCCCCATTACAGCCCTTCTTTTTGCTCCTGATGCTACGGACCCAACCAGAGCCTTATGCATGTTAAGTCAGCACTTTACCACGGAGCTATTTCTCTACACACCTTTTCACACCAAATAGTATAATTGCTTATTTTTCTATCTAAATCTTTTCTAGAAAACAGAATTCTTGAGGTCAAGAACCATGTCTATTGTTTCTCCTAGTCTAATCACAGCAAGTGTTCAATTGCATTTTTTTAATTTAATTTTTAACTGAATGGTGTTAGAACTAGCCTCTCAAGAACAGAGATAATTACTTAAAGCAGTAGTCTAAGCCCTCAATCTGCCTCCACAATGTTTTTGAAGTAGTAGAGATGTAGTTTCAGAAAAAGTGGTATGAACAAAGAAACTGCATGTGAGGGCATTCTTCCTTCTTCAAGTGGAGATCTGTGGTGGTCTTCCCTCCCATCCCCTTCCCTTCTGAAGTCTGAACATTTCCATTAACATTCTAACTTTTAACTGATACATTTATATTTATATACATATATATATATATATATATGGGATACTGGTTTTTTTGAGAGCGTGTGTCCTCGTAGCCCAAGCTGGAGTCTCACTATGTAGACTAAGTCTCACTATGTAGACTAG
>NW_008346548.1:6207597-6213670 GCF_000622305.1 Nannospalax galili
TATATATATATATATGGGATACCATATGATGTCTTAGCACATACATACAAAGCATAATGTTTAAAGCAGATTATGCATATTTATCTCCTCATGTGTCATCTCTTTAGGGCAAAAAGACACAAGACTTTCCTCTAGCTTTTTGAAATATGCAAAATGTTATTGTCTATATTCACCCTACTATGCAACACCACACCAGAACTGCTTGCTCCTAACTATACCTTAGGACCCATTTGATCAACCTTCCCCTGGCTCTGTCACCACTATCTCACAGTCTTGAGGCACTGGTAACCCTCATTCTACCCTTGATTTCTACAATAAAAATAAAAAGCAATGTTTTTATTTACCACATATAAGTGAGATCATGTGGTACTTGCCTTCCTGTACCTAGTTTATTCCACTAACATAATGACTTCTAGTTTCATCCATGTTGTCTCAAATGACAGGATTTCATTCTTTTTATAGCTAAATGGCATTCCATTGTGTCTATGTTCCACATTTTATCAGCTGACAGACACTTTGGCTGTCTCTATTTCTTGGTTATTGTGAATAGTGCTGCAATAAACATGGGCATACAGATGTGTCTTTAATATACTGATTTCATTTCCTATGGATAAATGTCCAGTAGGGGAATTGAGGGATCATGTATGGCTCCATTTTTGGATGTATTACCATATGGTTTTCATAACGGCCATTCTAAGCTATATTTCTGTCAGCAATGCACAGTTTCTCTTCTACATTTCATCAGAACTTGTTATCTTTCCTCTTTTTAAATGTGGCTGTCCTTACTGCAGTAAGATGGCATCCTGTAGCTTTTATTTGCATTTATCTGGAGATTATTGATATTTAGCATTTATTCATCAATCTTGTGGCTATTTTTATATCTTCTTTTAAGAACTGTCTATTAATTGGTCTGGAGAGATGGCTCAGCACTTAAAAGCACTGGCTGCTCTCGCAGAGGACCCAGCTTCAATTCCCAACCATGACTCCAGTTCCAGGAGATCAGATGCCCTCTTCTGGCCTCTGCAGGCAGTGCATGACATGGGTGCACTTACACACATGAAGCAATACACTCATACACATAAAATAAAATAAATAAAATATTCTTTTAAAAATAAATGCCTATTTACATGCATCATCCTTTTTTAATTAGGTTGAGTTTTGAATACTAAGTTTTTATATATTCTCAAAATTGACCCCTTGTCAAGATAGTGTTTGCAGATATTTTCTTCCATTTTCCAGGTCATACCTTCACTGTATTTATTGTTTCTTTTGCAATGCAGAAGCTTTTCAGTTGGATATAATCCTTTTCTCTATTTGTAATTTTGTTTCCTGAGCTTTGGGGGTCTTGTCAAAAAAAAACAAAACAAAAACAAAACAAAAAACAAAACTCCTGACCTCCCTTTACTTCCCTGGGCTGCACAGCCTCCGGGAGTCCTGGTACCAGCACCTTTCCTGGTCCCCAGGAGCCCTCTGGGCCTGGGCCTGCCCTCATCTCTTTTGCTTCCTGGGCTGCACAGCCTCCGGGAGTCCTGGTGCCAGCACCTTTCCTGGTCCCCAGGAGCTTTCTGGGCCTGGTCCTGCCTTCATCTCTTTTGCTTCCTGGGCTGCACAGCCTCCAGTGTCCTGTTACCAGCACTTTCCCTGGGTAAGTCCAGCACCCACTGAGCCTTGACTCCCCCAGCCTCTTTCACCCTCCCAGCTCCCCTACCACATCTCTCCTCCTAAACTGGGTACAGGCCGATTTCTTGTCTTGGTACCCCAGACACCACCGGGGCTAACCTCTCCATCCAGAGCCACCACTGCTGCCCTACCTCTGCATCCAGACCAACCCAGTTCCTTCCTGTGGTCCCCCAGGAACCCTCTGGGCCAGATCCCGCCCTCACCTCCCTTTACTTCTCTGGGATGCACAGACTTTGGGCATCCTGGTGCCAGCACCTTTCCTGGTCCCCAGGAGCCAGCCATCTGTGCCTGGTCTCACCCTCACCTCCCTTTGCTTCCTGGGCTGCACAGTCTCCAGTGTCCTGCTGCCAGAACCTTCCCTAGGTAAGTCCAAAACTCACCCACCACACATTAACTCCCCCAGCCTCATTCACCCTCCCAGCTCCCCCCTGCATCTCTCCTCCTAGCCTGGGTACAAGCCCATTTCTTGTCTTGGCACCCCAGACACCAGAGCTAACTTCTCTGCCCAGAGGCAGCACTGCTTCCTGATCCTTTGCATCCAGTCAACCCAGTTCCTCCCAGTAGTCCTCAGGAACCCTCAGGACATCTTCCCTTCCCCACCTCTCTTAGCATCCCTAGGGCACAACCACCAGCTTCCTGAGACCAGCAACTTTCCTGGGCCGTACTCTCAGGCCAGCACAGCCACAATATTCCTGAGGGCAGCATCTTTCCTGGAGGGACCCAGACCTTAGGAGAAAGCCTGAGAGCATCTGAGCCTCATCTCACGTGGGCCTCTGTGGGAACTCCTGAAGACAAAAGCAATCTGGCCACTCCAATATAAAATCAAAAGAGAGAACCTAAAGCCTAGAGCAACCAGCTTTCCATGCCCAACAAGTAAACCACAAAGACACATAAAATTTACAAAAAAAGAAGATCTAAACACAACAAAAGAAGGCTTGAATCTCACACAAGAATCAGAAACTACAAAAGAAATTCATATGTCAAAGTCACAGAGAAAAAATAATATAAAAGACCAAAATAATATATCCTCACCAAGTACCAATAGTCCTCTACAAGAGTAGAATGAGAACTCCCTAGAGATAACACAGGAGATAGAACTCCAAAGAACAATTATAAACATGATAAAAGAATTTGGTGAATTTAAAGAACACACAAAGAAATCAAAGAACTGAAGGAAGATAGGGATAAATTTCTGAATGAATTCAGAAAAGAGTTAGAAATATTGACAAATACTCAGGCTGAAATGAAGAAGGAGGCCAATTAGAAATGACAGGAGAAAGCCTCACCAATAGGATGAATGAAATGGAAACCAGAACATCAAGATTGGAAGATAAAGTGGACGAATTAGTCCACTCAAGCAAAGATTATGAAAAAGTTAAGAAAACACAAGAATGGAATATGCAAGAATTGTGTGACACCATAAAAAAACAAACTTATGAATCATAGACATACAGAAAGGAGAAGGATCTCAAGATAATGGTATGGACCAGATCTTCCAGAGGACCGTAGAAGAAAATTCCCCCAAATTAAATTAAAGAAAGACATCCCCATACAAATACAAGAAGCATATAGAACACCAAATAGACAGGACCAGAAAAGAAATTCTCCACGGCACACTAAATGTTCAGAACAGAGAGACAATACTGAAAGCTGCAAAAGAAAAACAACAGTCACATATAAAGGAAAACCCATCAGGATTACAGCTGACGTTTCAGTGCAAACTATGAAAGCCAGACAGGCCTGGACCAAAGTATTCCCAGTTCTAAATGGCCACAGATGCCAACCCAGATTACTTTACCCAGTGAAAATGTCTATCATACTTGAAGGGGAAAGAAAAATCTTCCATCACATAAATAGGCTGAAAGAATTCATGTCCACAAAACCAGCCCTTCAAGAGAGTTCTTGAAGCAATACAAAGAGCTGAAGAAAGGAACGACTATACACAAGGGATGACATAAATAAATTCAATGAAGGTATAACTGTGGAAAAGCACAGCTATATCAAGAATGTGAACAGAAATAAAAATGGCAGGATTCAATACACATGTTTCATTAATAACTTTATCAATAGACTGAACTCCCCAGTCAAAAGATTCAGACTAGTTGAATGGATTAAGAAACAAAACTCATCTTTTTGTTGTCTGCAAGAAACTCATCTCACTTTCAAGGACAGGTACTACCTTAACGTGAAAAGATGGAAAAATATATACCAAGCGAATGGTAAGAAGACAAAAGTAGGCATTGCAATTCTAATATCTGACAAAATAGACTTTAAGCTAAAACTAATCAGAAGAGACAAAGATGGACACTTCATTCTGATAAAAGGAACAACTGACCAAGAAGATATTAAAATCATGAACATATATTCACCAAACTCTAGAGCACCCAACATAAAAACAGTACCACAGGACATTAAGACCCAGATTAATCCCAATTCATTAATAGTAGGGGACTTCAATACCTCACTGTCTCCATTAGATAGGTCAACAGGGCAGAGAGTTAACAGAGAGACATCTGAATTAAACAATACCATATATCAAATGGCCCTAATAGACATCTACCAAATATTCCACCCAAGCACCACAGAATATACTTTCTATTCAGCGCCCCATGGAATCTTCTACAAAACTGACCATGTACTGGGGCATAAAACAAACCTCAACAATACACAAAGATTGAAATAATCCCATGCATTCTATCAGATCAATATGCAATAAAGCTTAAAATCAATGCCAGAAGAAACCCCAGTGCCTTAGTTTGTTTCTCCACTGCTATGACAAAATACTCTGACCACTACCAACTTGGGGAGGAGAGGGTTTGTCTTACATCTCCCAGGTCACAGTTCATCAGGGAGCCCAAGGTAGGAACTCAGGGCAGGAACTGGGAAGCAGGAGCTGGAGCGCAGCCCATGGAGGACCACTGCTTACTGACTTGCTCCCCTACCTCCTGTTTAGCCTGCTTTCTTATTCAACACAGGCCCACCTGCCCAGAGGTGGCACCACCACAGTGTGCTGGGCCCTCCCACATCACACAACAATCAAGAAGATGCCTCACAGACATGGCCACAGGCCAATTCAATGGAGGCAATTCCCCAATTGAGGTTCCCTCAACCCAAGTGTGTCAAGTTGATACTAAAGCTATCCAGCACACCCAGTACCACATGAACACATGAGATTAAACAACACACTCCTGAATGAGGAATGAGTCAAAGGAGAAATTAAGAAAGAAATAAAAGTATTCCTGGAACTAAATGAAAAGGACAATACAACACAAAAAAAACCTCTGGGACACATTGAAAGCAATCCTTAGAGGGAAGTTTATAGCTCTAAGTGCCTACATTAAAAAATCAAAAAGAACACAAATGACTTATCCTTGTAACTCAAGACACTTGAAAAGCAACAACAAAGGAAATCCAAACCGAGCAGACATGAAGAAATAACAAAAATCAGTGCAGAAATTAATGAAATAGAAACCAAGAAAATAATACAAAGAATCAATGAATCCAAGAGGTGGCTCTTTGAAGAGATAAACAAGATTGACATACTCCTAGCCCAGTTAACCAAAAGAAAGAGCACCTCCAAATCAACAAAATCAGAGGTGAAAGGGGAAACATCACAACAGACACCAAAAAGATCCAGAACATTATAAGGGAATACTTTAAAAACCTATATGCATTGGGCCTGCAGGACCCGCAGCAGGCCTCTCTCCTACCTGCAGGCCTGTCTCTGGGGTAAGTCCATTGCACCCTCCATGCCTTGACTCCCCCAGCCTCATTCACCCTCCTATCTCCACTGGAGTTCTCTCCTCCGAGTTTAGGCCCTGCCCCATTCCTTGTCTTGGGGCACCAGACACCTTGGGAACCAATACTGCTCCCTGATCCTTTTCATCCAGACCAAGGTAGTGCTTTCTCTGGGCCCCAGGAGCTCTGCTTCTAGGCCTGACTCTGCTCTCACCACCCTCTGCTTCCCTGGGCCTGCACCACCCACCAGCCTCTTTCTGGGACATTGGAGCTGACCTTTCCTCTTCCTGATACTTTGCATCCAGACCAACCCAGCTCCTCAGTGAAGTCCCCAGGAGGCCTTGGGGCCTCTTCTCGCTCCATCTGCCTTTGCATCTCTCGGTGGAACGGCCAACAGCTGCCCTAGACCAGCATCTTTTCTGGTCCAGGCTCCCAGGCCAGTCCAACCCCCAAATTCCTGAGGCCAAAATCATTCCTGGAGGGATCCAGACCTTAGGAGAAAGTCTAAAAACATCTGACCCTCACCTGAATTGGGCTTCTGTAGAACTGAAGACAAAAGCAATCCAGCCACTCCAATATAAAATCAAAAGAGAGAACCAGAAGCTTAGACAAACCAGCTTTTCATGCCCAAAAAGTAAACCACAAAGACACATAA
>NW_008346548.1:6213790-6214679 GCF_000622305.1 Nannospalax galili
TAAATTAAAATAAAATAAAATAAAATAAAATAAAGAGCACACCAACAAATCAAAGAACTAAAAAAAGGGATAAAATTCTGATTGAATTCACAAAAGACATAGAAGTATTGAAGAAAACTCAGACTGAAATAAAGAAGGAGTTAAAAAAACTCAATAATCCAATTTGAAATGACAGGAGAAAGCCTCACCAATAGGATGAACGGAATGGAAAACAGAGTATCAAGACTGGAAGATAAAGTAGATGAACTAGACCACTCAAGCAAAGATTATGAAAATTTTAAGAACTCACAAGAATGAAATGTACAGGAATTGTGTGACACCATAAAAAGACCAAACGTATGAATCTAGGGCATACAGGAAGGAGAAGAATCTCAAGTTAAAGGCATGGACCAGGTCTGCAACAGAATCATGGAAGAAAATTTCCCGAAATTAAAGAAAGGTATGCCCATACAAATACAAGAAGCATATAGAAGACCATCAGACACGACCAGAAAAGAAACGCTCCACAGCACATCATAGTAAAAATACTAAACATACTAAACAAAGACACAATTCTGAAAGCTGCAAAAGAGAACAACAAGTCACATATAAAGGAAAACACATTAGGATTACAACTGACTTTTCAGAAATTAAAGAAAGGTATGCCCATACAAATACAAGAAGCATATAGAAGACCATCAGACACGACCAGAAAAGAAACGCTCCACAGCACATCATAGTAAAAATACTAAACATACTAAACAAAGACACAATTCTGAAAGCTGCAAAAGAGAACAACAAGTCACATATAAAGGAAAACACATTAGGATTACAACTGACTTTTCAGTGCAAACTATGAAATCCAGAAGAGCCTGGACCAAAGTATTCCCAGTGTTAAATGACCACAGAT
>NW_008346548.1:6214899-6216284 GCF_000622305.1 Nannospalax galili
AACCAAGCAAATGGCACTAAGAAAAAAGCAGGTGTAGCTATTCTAATGTCTGACAAAATAGACTTTAAAACTAATCAGAAGAGACAAAGAGGGTCACTTCATTTTGATCAAAGGAACAATGAATCAAGAAGATATTAGAATCATGAACATATATTCACCAAACTCTGGTGCACCCAACTTCATAAAAACAATACCACAGGACTTTAAGACCCAAATTAACCCCAACTCATTAATAGTAGGGGACTTCAATAACCCACTATCTCCATTAGATAGGTCAACAGAGCAGAGAGTTAACAGAGAGACATCTGAACTAAACAATACCATATATCAAATGGACTTAACTGACATCTACTGAGTATTCCACCCAAGCACCAAATCAAAGGACATACTTTCTACTCAGCACCCCATGGAACCTTCTCCAAAATCAGCCATATACTGGGGCACAAAACAAACCTCAACAAATACAAAAAGATTGAAATAATTCCATGGGTCACTTCAGACCACAATGCAATAAAGTTTACAATCAACACCAGAAAAAGCCCTAGTCAACACATGAACACATGGAGATTAAACAACACACCCCTGAATGATGAATGGGTCAAAAGAGAAATTAAGAAAGAAAGAAAGAAAGAAAGAAAGAAATGTATTCCTGGAACTAAATGAAAAGGACAATACAACACAACAAAACCTCTGGGACATGCTGAAAGCTGTCCTTAGAGGGAAGTTTATAGCTCTGCTCTAAATGCCTATCAAAAAATCGGAAAGAACACAAATAAATGACTTAACATTGCAACTCAACACAGTTGAAATCAAAAGCAAACAAAATGCAAACCCAGCAGACAAGAAGAAATAACAAAAATCAGGACAGAATTTAATGAAATTGAAACAAAGAAAACAATACAAAGAATCAACAATTCCAAGAGCTGGTTCTTTGAAAAGATAAACAAGATCAACAGACTGCTAGTCCAGTTAACCAAAGAAAGAAAGAACACCTCCAAATCAACAAAATCAGAGATGAAAGGGGAAACATCACAACAGACACCAGAAAGATACAGAACATTATAAGGGACTACTTTAAAAACCTATATGCTACTAAATTTGAAAACCTAAAAGAAATGGACAGATATCTAAAGGCATGGGAACCACCAAAACTAAACCAAGAAGAGATTAACAGCTTAAACAGACCCATATCACAAAAAGAAACTGAAACAGTAATACAAAACCTCCCGACTAAAAAAAGCCCAGAACCAGATGGATTTACAGCAGAATTCTATCAGACTTTTAAAGAAGATCTAAATCCAATACTACTTAATTTATTCAAAAAAATAGAAATGGAGGGAAAACTTCCAAATTCCTTCTATGAAGCCAGCATCACTCTCATACCA
>NW_008346548.1:6216514-6220713 GCF_000622305.1 Nannospalax galili
ACAACAGATACAGAGAAGACTTTCTGTATCAATCAATAGACACAGAAAAGACTTTCAACAAAATTCAGCATGCGTTCATGATAAAAGTTCTAAAGGGAACTAGACTGGAGGGAACATATCTCAGCAAAATTAGAGCTATATACAACAAACCCACAGCCAACATCATTCTAAATGGAAAAAAACTGGAAGCATTCCCATTGAAATCAGGAACCAAACAAGGCTGTCCACCATCCCCACTTCTCCTTAACATAGTACTTGAAACTCTTGCAAGAGCAATAAGACAAGAGAAGAAAATTAAAGGAATAATAATTGGAAAAGAAGAAATCAAATTATTACTTTTTGCAGATGATATGATATTATACCTAAGAGATGCCAAAAATTTCACCCAAAAACTCCTAGAAATTATTAACACGTTCAGTAAAGTGACAGGTTACAAAATTAACCTACAAAAGTCTATAGCCTTTCTATATACCAATAACAAGCAGAGAAAGAACACATGGAAAAACTCCCATTCACAATAGCTGCAAAAAAAATAAAATATCTTGGGGTAAACCTGACCAAAGATATTAAAGAGCTCTACAATGAAAAATTTAAATCTTTAAAGAAAGAAATTAAGGAAGACATCAGAAGATGGAAGGACTTCCCATGCTCATGGATTGGAAGAATTAATATTGTGAAAATGGCCATCCTACCAAAAGCCATTTATAGATTCAAAGCAATGCCAACCAAAATCCCAGTGACATTTTTCACAGAATTGGAAATAACTATCCTAAGATTCATATGGAAGCACAAAAGACCTCGGATAGCCAAAACAACCCTGAGCACTAAGAGCAATGCCAGGGGGATTACTATACCAGATTTCAAGCTGTATTACAGAGCTACAGTCATAAAAAATGGTATTGGCACAAAAATAGACCCATAAATCAATGGAACAAAATTGAAGACCCAAATATGGGTATATTCAATTTCAGCCACGTGATATTTGACAAAGGGGCCAAGAACATTCACTGGAGGAAAGACAGCATGTTCAGCAAATGGTGCTGGCAAAACTGGATCTCCACTTGTAGAAAAATGAAACTAAACCCCTATCTTTCACCCTGCACAAAAGTCAGTTCCAAATGGCTCAAAGACCTCAATGTAAAGCCTGAAACTCTGAAAGTGTTAGAAGCAAACATTGGGAAAGACCTACAAGGTATAGGTGTAGGAAAGGATTTTCTAAACTGGACATCAATTGCTCAGGAAACAAGGGCAAGAATTGACAAATGGTACCTCATTAAACTAAAAAGCTTCTGTACATCAAAGGAGACAACCAAGGAAGCAAACAGAAAACCCACAGAATGGAACAAAATCTTCAACAGCAACACATCTGACAGAGGTTTAATAACCAGAATTTATAATGAACTCAAAAAATAAAGAATTGAGAAAACAAATGACCCAATGATAAGATGGGCAAAACTCTAAACAGAGTTCTCAAAGGAAGAAATTAAGATGCCTAAGAAACATCTCAAAAAGTGCTCAACACTGTTAGTTATTCGGGAAATGCAAATTAAAAACACCCTAAAGTATCACCTTACTCTTGTCAGACTATGGTACCAAATGCTGCCAAGGATGTGGAGAAAGGAGAATGCTCATTCACTGCTGGGGGATCACAAACTCATGCAGCTTCTATGGAAAACAGTGTGGAGAACCCTTAAAAAACTAAAAATGAACCTCAGAACTCTTAAAAAACTACAAGTGAACCTACCATTTGATCCAATTATACCACTCCTTGGCATATACCCAAAGAACTCATCTTATTGCAGAGACACTTGTACATCCATGTTTGTTGCTGCTCTTTTCAGCTAAGAGATAGAAGCAACCTAAGTGTCCCTCAATTGACAAGTGGATAATGAAAATGTGGTTCATTTATACAATGGAGTTTTACCAGTAAAGAAAGAGGAAATAATGAAATTTGCAGGTAAATGGATGGATCTAGAAACTGTTATACTAAGTGAAGTAACACAGACTCAGAAAAATGAACAACATATGTTCTCCCTCATATGTGGATCCTAGACCCAGACTCTGATAAATAAGTATGCAACCAGACATAACTACAGGAATTGGGATAATGGAAAGGAAACAGGGAGGTAAAGGAAAAGAAATAACCTGAAAGAGAAGAACAGTAGGAAGCAGGCCTTAATAAGGGAGATATGGATAAAAATTTCGGTTAAAGGGATGGGGGAGGGAAGGGTAAACAAGGAACCTAGGGGATAAAGGTAAAGAAGGAGCTCAAGAGAGGTAGGACAATAGGAGAAGGGTATTAGTAAGGGACAAAGGGGGGGAAATGGGGGCACCTTAAGTGGGAAAACCATGATGGAGGGGTGAGACAATGTGAGAAATAAACAATGCCTAACTAGTTTTAAAAACCAGAGAGAACCATATTACTTCTACAACCTACTGACAAAGTATACAAAGCAGGTCAAGAAATACATGTCTAGGTAAGGTTTACCTGAGAACAACTGATCTTTGCCCAAGATATAGCTACATCACACAGTCATTAAAAATACCAGACTGGTGGAATTAACCTCTTTGGGTGTTTAACAGACATACTTTGAGGTCTATAATAATTTGGTCAGAGGGACATAAAGGACACTCTTTGCTCCTTGCCCTCCTAGGTCGACTAGTTCCACGGGACTATGAGCAGCTCTCAAAATGTCCTATAATGGTGGTGTGTCACCTGTCCTCTTGATCAAGGAGGCCGAGGAGATCCCACCAGATGGACTTGAATCAGTGTCCAGTCTATAAAATGGTGGGTCAACACAGGGGAATCATTTCCTCCATGCTTCCAAGCAAAGCCAACCATTGTTGAGCAGGACCTTTGACTTATCTTCACATAGGCAGAACCGGTAAAACAAAGGAGCCAGGGACTCCTCTCAAGCCCATGTGACCCCTGAGGAACAGATCCTCAAAAGCAAATTTTTATGCTTTGAAGAACTATTTTTTAATTTTTTTAAATTTAATAAACACATGATTAGAAGAAGCATTTCATTACAGCTTTAACATATTCAGTAACACACTCCAGAGCAAGGATAAATCTCTTTCAAAAGTGGTTGTAAATTTTTAGGTTCACATTTGAATTAATACAGAGGGTGCCATTTGGGATGTGGGTATATAGATGAATAAGCTTGTTTGGGATGGTCTGTATGAAATACACACACAAAAATCAACAAATGAAAAATGAGTTATATTTGAGGAAGAAACAAAAATTTTCTTCATGTTAATTAGTAGAGGTGTAAAACATTACCATTGAAATCAACCTGATGACTTTATATCCATGCTCAGGCGTCACAGATCTCAGAAATTGACTGACTGTGACTAGTAATAATCAGATACATAGAGATTAGTGACACGTGTGCAAACATTTAAGCATTAGTACAATTTAAAATTAGTTTTTTTGTGTCAAACACTATATTTTAATAATGAAATGGAAATCTGTTTTAAAGTTTAAAATCTCATTTAATTTTATGTCTTATAGGGGTTATACGAAGTACAATATTGTATAACTGTATCAATTCAACTGTAAACCTAAAAATTTACAGCCAATTTTGAAAGAGATGCATCTTAGCTCTGGAAATTGTTACTGAATACAACAATGCTGTTGTAATGAAATGCCTCTTCTAATTATATGGTTATTAAATAAATAATTTAGAAAATAAGATTCATTAAGAAAAAACAAAAAAATCCGTATGTTACTAAATTTGAAAACCTAAAAGAAATGGACCAGTATCTAGAAGCATGGGAACCAGCAAAACTAAACCAAAAAGAGATTAACAGCTTAAACAGATCCATAACACATAATAAAATTGAAACAGTAATAAAAAAACCTCCCAACTAAAAAAGCCCAGGACCAGGTGGATTTACAGCAGAATTCTATCAGACATTTAAAGAAGACCTGCATCCAATAATACTTAATTTATTCAAAAAAATAGAATTGGAGGGAAAATTTCTAAATTCCTTCTGTGAAGCCATCATCACTCTCATACCAAAGCCTGGTAAAGATACAACCAAAAAAGAAAACTATAGACGCATATCCTTAATGAACATAGATACAAAAACTCTCAATAAAATACTTGCAAACCACATACAGACACACATCCAAAGGATCATCCACCATGATCAAGTTGGCTTTATTCCAGAGATGCAGGGATGGTTCAATATAC
>NW_008346548.1:6220834-6250219 GCF_000622305.1 Nannospalax galili
ACAACCAAAAAAGAAAACTATAGACCCATATCCTTAATGAACATAGATGCAAAAATTCTCAACAAGATACTTGCAAACTGCATACAGACACACATCAAAAAGATCATCCATGATCAAGTTGGCTTTATTCCAGAGATTCAGGGATGGATCAATATACATAAGTCAAGAGATGTCATAAATCATATAAATGGGCTCAAAGACAAGAACCACATGGTCATCTCAATAGATGCAGAGAAGTCCTTTGACAAAATTCAACATGCATGTATATTCAAAGTCCTAGAGGGAATTGGACTGGAGGGAACATACCTCAACATAATTAAAACCATATATAACAAACCCACAGCCAACATCATTCTAAATGGAGAAAAACTAGAAGCACTCCCATTGAAATCATGAACCAGACAAGGGTGTTCTCTATCTCCACTTCTCTTTAATATAGTGCTTGAAACTTTTGCAAGAGCAATAAGACAAGGAGTAAATATTGGAAAAGAAGAGATCAAATTATCCTTTTTTGCAGATGATATGATTTTATATCTAAGAGATGCCAAAAATTCCACCAGAAAACTCCTAGAAATTATTAACATGTTCAGTAAAGTGGCAGGTTACAAAATTAATCTACAAAAGCCTGTAGCCTTTCTATATACCAATAACAAGCAATCAGAGAAAGAGTACATGGAATCATTCCCTTTCACAATAGCTGCAAAAACAAAAAAAAACAAAAAAAAAAAAACAACTCGGAATAAACCTGACCAAAGACATTAAAGAAAACTTCAATGAAAATTTTAAATCTTTAAAGAGATTGAGGAAGACATCAGAAGATGGAAGGACTTCCCATGCTCATGGATTGGAAGAATTAATATTGTAAAAATGATCATCCTACCAAAATCCATTATAGATTCAATGCAATCCCAATCAAAATCCCCATGACATTTTTCACAGAATTAAGGAAAACCATCCTAAGATTCATATGGAAGCACAAAAGACCTCGGATAGCCAAAGCAAGTCTGAGCACTAAGAGAAATGCAGGGGGGATTACTATACCAGATATTAAACTGTTTTACAGAACTGTACTCATAAAAACAACATGGTGCTGGCACAAAAATAGACCCATAGATCAATGGAACAAAATTGAAGACTTGAATATGAGTACATGTATTTCACCTGTATTTGACAAAGGAGCCAAGAACATTAACTGGAGGACAGACAGCATGTTCAGCAAATGGTGCTGGCAAAACTGGGTTTCCACCTGTAGAAGAATGAAACTAAACCCCTATCTTTCACCTTGAACAAAAGTCAACTCTGAATGGATCAAAGACCTCAATGTGAAGCCTGAAACCCAGAAACTGTTAGAAGAAAAGTTTGGCAACAACCAACAATGCATAGGTGTAGGAAAGGATTTTCTAAACCAGACATCAACTGCCCAGGAAACAAGGTCAAGAATCAATAAATGGGACCTCATTATACTTCATTAAACTAAAAAGCTTTTGTACATCAAAAGAAGCAACCAAGGAAGTGAAGAGAAAACCCACAGAATGGGAGAAAATCTTCACCAGCAACACTTCTGACTGAGGTTTAACATCCAGAATGTATAACAAACTCAAAAACCAAGAAAGGAAGTAACCTAATTAAATGATGGGCTAAGGAGCTGAACAGAGAGTTCTCAAAAGAAGAAATAAAAATGGCTATGAAACATCTTCCTCAAACTAAAAAGCTTCTGTATATCAAAAGAAGCAACAAGGAAGTGAAGAGAAAACCCACAGAATGGGAGAAAATCTTCCCCAGTGACACATCTGACAGAGGTTTAACATCCAGGATATATAATGAACTCAAACAACAAAGAATCAAGAAAGGAAGTAACCCAATTAAAAGATGGGATAAGGAACTGAACAGAGAGTTCTCAAAAGAAGAAATAAAGATGACTAAGAAGCATCTTAAAAGGTGTTCAACATCATTAGTAATTAGGGAAATGCAAATTAAAACCACTTTAATATTTCATCTTACCCCAGTCAAACTGACTAAGATCAAGAGAACAAATGATACCAAATGTTGGAGAAGATGTTGGGAAAGGGGAACACTCATACACTCCTGGTGTGACTGCAAGCTTGTTCAACCCCTATGGAAAGCAGTGTGGAGAACTCTTAAAAAACTACAAATGAACCTACCATTTGACCCAGCTATTCCACTGCTGGGTATATATGCCATATACCCAAAGAATTCATCCTATTGCAGAGATACTTGTACATCCATGTTCGTTGCTGCCCTTTTCACAATAGCTAAGAGATGGAAGCAACCTAAGTTTCCCTCATCTAATGCATGCATAATGAAAATGTGGTTCATTTATAGGACAGAATTTTACTCAGCAGTAAAGAAAGATGAAATCATGAAATTTGCAGGTAAATGGATAGAACTAGAAACTGTTATACTAAGTGAAGTTACACAGACTCAGAAAAAATGACATATGTTCTCCTTCATATGTGGATCCTAGCACCAAATCCTTATAAGTGAGTATGTATCCAGACATAAGTACAGGAACCGGGATAATGAAAAGGAACGAGGGAGGTAAAGGAAAGAAAGAATCGGAGATAGAAGAACAGTAGGAAACAGGTGTTAATAAGGGAGATATGGATAAAAATATGGTTATATTAAGAGGATGGGGGAGGAAAGGTGTGATGGCTAATCCTGGGTGTCAACTTGACTGGATCTGGGATTAACTGAAATAAGAGAGATGTTCTTAATTGGATTATCTGAAGCTGGAAGATACAACCTAAATGTGGGTGTTACCTTCTGATGGCAGCCCGTATAAAAGGCAACAGCAGAGGAGAACGCCTGGCTTTTTGCTACTTGCCTTCTCTCTTGCTGGTGAGTTCGTCTTGCTGCTGTAGACTGAAGACTACCTGATCTTTTGGAATTCATCAGACCTTCAGCACCAGATTGGGACTACTGAGACATCCAGCCTCAGTTGTGGACTGGGTGACTACAGATTCTCAGCCTCTCTAGTGTGGTGCAGCCATTGTTGGACTACTCGGACTCTATCCTGTGAGCTAAGGTGTTAAATCTCTATACATATATATTAATTCTACCGGTTCTGTTTCTTTGGAGAACCCTGACGAATACAGATTGTGTTACCAGGAGTGGTTCTAAAGAAATAGAATTGAAAGAATCAATTTCTTTAATGGGCTTGTTGGTATTTGGAGCAGGCTCTCCAACTCAGACTCTTCAGGTAGCATGGAGAGCACTGAAAATCCATGGTGTAGACTATTTGAAACAATTATGGAGATAGGCGCATTTGAATCTTCTAACTCACCTCTTGTGAAGAGCAAGAAATTTAGTGACTATACATTAAACATTTGACAATTTGTGGAAAAATAAGAAAAATAGTGATGCTGGATGATTACTTCTAGCATCTCTGGATAAAGTGATGAAGATAAACAATGAGCTTAATGATAAAATTGACAAGCTCCATATAGGGCGCGCGGTTCCGCGGGGATTCTCAGTCGCGCGTCGCTGTCCGCCGCTTGAGGTGCTGAAGGTCTCGCAGCACCGCGGCTCTGCGTCTTTGTTGTGGCAGCAGGTCTCAGCTCCTCTGCTGCTTCCCTGTGTCTTCCGTGGCTCTCTGCTGCTGGAGCTCTGTCCAGCCGTGTCCCGCCCTTATTTCACCCATGCACTTTCCTCAATATGCGAGTTCCATTGGCCGCTGGACCACGCGGGAAAGTACGGGGTGGCTGAAGCTGGGATCCGTGAGTCAATGACGGAGGAATGCTGCCCCCCGGGGAGACTAGATTGCAGGCAGGAGACACAGACTCAGCTCAGTCAGATTCAGTGGTACAGCTCTTTATTCAGTGTCCCCTAGTTCCTAGCTCCAGCTCCACTTCCAGCTCCAAATTATTGAGAGAAGGCTAAGATATTTTTATACTGTAGGGGCAGTGGTAAAAGCTTTAGCTGATAGGCACTTTGGGGATGCCTCATTTGCATGTGGAAATGGGCTCCCGCCAGGCTGCCAAACTACTTGAAAATCACACAGGAAAGCCTAATAGTTACAGAGCCAGAGGCTACATTCCTGTGGCTGCTACTTCACAAAGGAGTCAGGAAAAATGCCAGGAAGATGCCCTGTCTCTGCATATGGCTCCGAGCTCGTGAGCTATCCGGACATGAAGAAACTTCTACTTTACACAACAAAGGCCCCCAACAGCTCCAGATTCGAATCAACAGTTTATAAGTTTCCAAGTGTGCCCTGGAAGAGAATCTTCTCTCCAGGAGCCAGAGAGCTAAACCTGAAGAAAATCAAGCTGGAGCCCTTATTATACGTCTGGCTGACCTACAATGCAAATTTAATTCCCAGCCTCAGAGGGTGTCAGCAGTAAAGGTGAGGGCACTGGTAAGGAAAGATTGGAATCCTGACACTTGGGATGGAGATGTGTGGGAGAACCCTGAGGAGGCTGAGGATTTTGAATACTCAGACTCAGGAATTTGCTTCACCTGATGAATTAACCTCCCCACCCTCAGCAGACCCACCCTCCCCACCTTTGCCTGAGGAAACTAATCCCATTGAGGAAACTAATCCCATTCAGCAAAACAAAGCTGATATCCCTGGGGGCCCAGACTCAAAGCTAAGCAGGCCCCTAAAGGAGAGATAGAAAGTGTGGTCCATGTGGAGGTGTGCTACACCACTAAAGAACTTAGTGAATTTGCTAATTCATTCATGCAGAAATCTAATGAATATGTCTGGTAATGGATTTTAAGGGTATGGGATAATGGTGGAAGGAGCATAAAATTGGATCAGGCTGAGTTTATTGACATGGGCCCCCTGAATGGGGATTCTAGATTTAATATGGAAGCTCATGCAGTTTAAAAAGGTGTTAAAAGTTTATTTGATTGGTTTGCTGAGGTGTTTATCAAAAGATGGCCTAGTGACAGAGAGCTGGAGATACCTGATATCCCTTGGCTTAGTGTCGATGTCGATGAAGGGATTGTAAGGCTTAGGCAAATTGACATGTGCAAGTGGATTTGCAGTGCAAAACCAAATCCTCCACAATGGGAGGGCCCAGAGGACATGCCTTTTACTGATTTTATAAGATGGAAAGTACCGAGACACCAGAACGTTTGAAGAGCTTTGTTTTTGCTCTTTTCCTTATGCCGAATCTTACAGTTGGAGATGCTGCCCATAAGTTAAATGTAATATAATAGGTGTAACAGGACCTCAGAGTAGGGGTCAGGTGGCAGTATTGAATTATCAAAGACAAGGTGAGCATACTTATCGTAATGGGCGGCAAAGGCAAAACAATACCTATAACGGCATAACCCAAATGGACCTGTTGTACTGCCTAATCCATCATGCTGTTCCCAGGGACCAAATACATAAGAAGCCTACTAAGTTTTTATTTGATCCGTATAAGCAGAAAAGCTCCAGGACAAATGACAGGAAGTCAGTATTGGATCATAGCAATAGAGAATCCCGCTCAGTCAACCAATTTCCAGACTTGAGACAGTTTACAAACTCAGAACCCCTTGAATGAAAGGAAGGCCAGGTGCCCTTGAGGAAGGACCTTGTCACAGTACCAAAGAGTTATGCTGTTTGCCTTTCACCCATCCTTCCCCAGAGGGAACTGCAGCCTTTTACCAGAGTAACTGTACATTGGGGGAAAGGAAATAATCAGATTTTTCGTGGCCTATTGGATACAGGTTCTGAGTTGACACTGATTCCGGGAGACCCTAAAAAGCATTGTGGCCCTCCAATTAATGTAAGGGCTTATGGAGGTCAGGTGATAAATGGAGTTTTGGCTGGAGTCCGACTGACAGTGGGTCCAGTGGGTCCCCAAACTCATCCTGTGGTTATTTCCCCAGTACCAGAACGTATAATTGGGATAGATATATTTAGGAATTAGCAGAATCCCCACATTGGTTCTCTGACCTGTGGAGTGAGGGCTATTATGGATGGAAAGGCCAAATAGAAACCATGCAACCAGAGCTACCCATCATGAGCTGGGGAATTGCCTCTGCCAAGGAAAATAGTGAACTAAAAACAGTATCACATCCCTAGAGGGATTGTAGAAATTAGTGCTACCATCAAGGATTTGGAAGATGCAGGGGTGGTGATTCCCACCACACCTCCCTTTAACTCTCCTATTTGGTCTGTACAGAATACAGATGGGTCATGAAGAATGGCAATTGACTATTGAAAGCTTAATCAAGTAGTGACTCCAGTTGCAACTGCTGTACCAGATGTGGTGTCCTTACTCCAGCAGATTAATACATCTCCTGGTACCTGGTATGCAGCTATTAATTTGGCAAATTCTTTCTTCTCAATACCGGTTCATAAGAACCACCATAAGCAATTTGCTTTCAGCTGGCAAGGCCAACAGTATACCTTTACTGTCCTGCCTCAAGGGTATATTAACTGTCCAGCACTGTGCCATAACTTGATTTGAAGGGATCTCGATCCCCTGACTCTTCCACAAAATACCACACTGGTCCACTGTATTGGTGATCTTATGCTGATTGGATCCAGTGAGCAGGAGGTAGCAGAAAGTCTGGACTTGTTGGTAAAGCATATGACCATGAGAGAATGGGAAATAAATGCAACCAAAATTCAAGGGCCTTCTACCTCAGTGAAATTTATCGTGTGGCCTGGAATAGGAAAGGGCCCTTCAACAGGTCCAGGCTGCTGTACAAGCTGCTCTGCCCCTTGGGCCATATGATCCAACAGACCCAATGGTGCTTGAGGTATCAGTGGCAGGTAAAGATGCTGTTTGGAGTCTCTGGCAGGCCCCCAGAGGGGAATCACAGCAGAGGCCACAGTAGATTTTCATCTACAGACAACTATTCTCCCTTTGAGAGACAGCTCTTAGCCTCCTATTGGGCCTTAGTGGAAAAAGAACGTTTGACAATGGGCCACCAAGTCGCCACGCAGCCAGAGCTGCCCATCATGAGCTGGGTGTTATCTGACCCCTCAAGCCATAAAGTACGATGTGCACAGCAACAATCCATTATCAAATGGAAGTGGTATATACGTGATTGGGCCCAAGCAGGCCTGGAGAGCACAAGCAAGTTACATGAAGAAGCTGCCCAAGTGCCTATGGTTCCTACTCCTGTTATGATGCCTCCTGTTCTCAAGCATGCACTTATGGCTTCATGTGGTGTGCTCTACAAATTGATAAAGAGAAGACTAGGGCTTGGTTTACAGACGGTTCTGCATGCTATGCAGGAACCACTCAGAAGTGGACAGCTACGGCAGTACAGACAATTTCTGGAACAACCTGGAAGGACACTAGGGAAGGAAAGTCTTCACAGTGGGCAGAACTTCAGGCAGTGCACATGGTCATGCATTTTGCTTGGAGAAATGGCCAGAAGTGTGATTATATACTGATTCATGGGCTGTAGCTAATGGTTTGGCTGGATGGTCAGGGACTTGGAAGGAGCATGATTGGAAAATTGGTGAGAAAGACATTTGGGGAAGAAGTATGTGGATAGATCTCCAAATGGGCAAAGGACGTGAACATACTTGTGTCTCATGTAAATGCTCATCAAAATGTGGCTTCAGCAGAAGATGAGTTCAATAATCGAGTACATCAGATGACCCACTCTGTGGATAGTCAGCCTCTTTCTTCAGCTATCCTTGTCATTGTTCAATGGGCCCATGAACAAAGTGGCCATGGTGGCAGAGATAGAGGTTATGCACGGGCTTGACAGCATGGAGTCACACTCGCAAAAGCTGACCTGGCTACAGCTGCTGCTGAGTGCCAGATCTGCCAACAGCAGAGACCAACACTGAGCCCCCAATATGGCACTGTTCCCCGTGGTGACCAGCTGGCAACCTGGTGGCAGGTAGGTTACGTTGGACCACTTCCATCCTGGAGGGGACAGCATTTTGTCCTTACAGGAATTAGACATTTATTTTGGTTATTTGCCTTTCCGACCCATAATGCTTCTGCCAAAACTACCATCCAGGGACTTACAGAATGCCTTATCCACCATCATGGTATTCCGCACAGCATTGCTTCTGACCAGGAAACACACTTCACAGCCAAAGAAGTGCGACAGTGGGCCCATGGTCATGGAATCCACTGGTCTTACCATGTTCCCCACCATTCTGAAGCAGCTGGCTTGATAGAATGATGGAATGGCCTCTTAAAGACACAGTTACAGTGCCAATTAGGTGGCAATAGCCTGGAAGGCTAAGGCAGGGTCCTGCAGAAGGCAGTGTATGCTTTGAATCCACATCCAATATATGGTGCAGTTTTTCCTATAGCCAGGTTCAGAGGTCCAGGAATCAAGGGGTGGAAGTGGGAATGATTCCACTCACTATCACCTCTGGTGATCCACTAGGAAAATTTTTGCTTCCTGTACCCTTGACTTTGCACTCCGCTGGCTTAGATGTTTTGGTTCCAGAGGAGGGAATGCTTCTTCCAGGAGAGACAACAAATATTCCGTTGAACTGGAAGCAAAGACTTGGAAGCTCCCCCTGGCCACTTTGGACTTCTGATGCCATTAAGTCAGCAGGCTAAGAAAGGAATAACAGTATTAGGAGGGGTGATTGACCCAGACTACCAGGGGGAAATTGGACTGGTTCTCCACAATGGAGGTAATGAAGATTATATCTGGATGGCAGGAGATTCCTTAGGGTGACTTTTGGTGTTACTATGTCCTGTTATTAAGGTCAATGGGAAACTGCAACAACCCAATCCAAACAGGACAACAAATGACCAAGACCCTTCAGGGATGAAGGTATGGGTCACTCTTCCAGGGAAAGAGCCAAGACCTGCAAAGGTACTTGCTGATGGTGAAGAAAATACAGAATGGGTAGTAGAGGAAGGTAGTTACAAATACCAACTTAGGCCACGTGACCAGTTGCAAAAACGTGGATTGTAATTGACATGAGTATTTTTATCCTGTTTGGTTAAGAATAGGCTTGTGCATGTATACACATATGTTAAGCAGATACTTGTGTTATTCTTTTTTGAATGTGTAGTTAAGTGTTAAGTGGATGAGTGTTGTGAACCTATATGATTATATTGGGTTATGAGATACTAAAGGACTAAGCATTCCTCGAAGACCTTATCACCTACTCTAAGATATATGATGCATTGGTCATTGTATGATAGGATAGTCATATCATGTTAGGTGAAATTATGACCTCAACTTGTTTTCATTTGAAAAATTAAGCATGACATAGAGAAATGGTATTGGGTGTCAGGTTAACAAGTGGTAGACTTGTGATAGCTAATCCTGGGTGTCAACTCGACTGGATCTGGGATTAACTGAAATAAGAGAGATCTTAATTGAATCATCTGAAGCTGGAAGACATGACCTAAATGTGGGTGTTTCCTTCTGATGGCAGCCCATATAAAAGGCTATGACAGAGGAGAACACCTTGCTTTTTGTTCCCTGCCTTCTCTCTCACTGGTGAGTTTGTCTTGCTGCTGTAGACTGAAGACTAGCTGATCTTTTGGAATTCATCAGACCTTTAGTGCCACATTGTGACTACTGAGACATCCAGCCTTGTGGACTGAGCAACTACGGATTATCAGCCTCTCTAGTATGGTACAGCCATTGTTGGACTACTTGGACTCTACCCTGTGAGCTAAGCTGATAAATCTCTATACATATATATTCATTCTACTGGTTCTGTTTCTTTGAATAACCCTGACTAATACAAAAGGTTATGCAAGGAACCTAGGGGGTAAAGGGAAAGAAGGAGCTCAAGAAAGGTAGGAATATAGGAGAGGGGTAGTATTATTAAGGGAGAAATGGGAAAAACGGGGGCACCTTAAATGGGGAAACCATGGTGGAGGGGTTAGACAATGCAAGTGATAAATAATGCCTAGCTAGTTTTGAAAAACCAGAGGGAACCATATTAGTCCAACAACCTACTGACAAATACATACAACCAGATCAAAGAATGTAATATATGTCTAGGCAAGATTTAACTGAGAGTGTTTTGTCTTTGCCCAAGCTATATCTACATGGCATATGGTAATTAAAAGTGCCAGACTGGTGGAACTAACTGTTAGGGTCCGTGACTCGGTGGGTCTCTTCTGGAGAACAAATGCACGAGTATGGAGATGCAAAAATCAAGCAGAGTTTTATTAAACCAGCTAGCTGGGGCCGACCGTCCTTCCAAGACACACAGGTCTGGTTAGAGCGATCAACCCTGAGGCAATTTCAGGTAAAGATTATATAGGCTCCCACAACTGTTACACAAAAGCCCGCATTCATACAGCCAATAGTTTCAAAGCAAGCATTTCACAAACCAATAACTTCAAGAAAAATGTCCCTTTGGGTCTCTCAATCGGGGAGAGATGGTTGGCATGTGCCTGGTACAGCTCTTTCTTGTTATCTTGTGTAAGCAGACATGTCTACATGACATGAGACAGAACAGGTCAGGCTCCGGGGGCTGTAGCACTTGCCTCTATCTCTGGATGCCTGTGTCTCCAGTTGAGTTAATTGGTTACAAGCAGTAAATTTAAGCAAGTAAATTCAAGCAGTAAATTCAGATAAGCAGTATATTCAAACAAGCAATAAATTCCTCTTTCCCTAACACTAACCTTCTTGGATGTTTAACAGCCATACTATGAGGCCTATACTAATTTGGACAGAGGGACATAAAGGAGAATTTATGCTCCTTGTCCTCCTAGGTCGACTAAGTTCCAGGTGACTATGACCATCTCTCAAAATGTCCTGCAACTGTGGTGAGTCACCTGTACTCTTGATCAAGGAGGCCGTGGATACCCCACCAGATGGACCTGAACCAGTGTCCAGTCTACAAAGAGCAGGGTCAACACAGAAGAAACATTTCCTCCATGCTTCCAAGCAAAGCCAGCCATTGTTGAGCAGGACCTTGAACTTTGGTAGGTCATATGAGTTTACAAATTCATCCATTTCTTTTAAAAATTTCCAGTTCAATAGGATATAAATTTTTGAAGTCTAACCTTATGATTCTTTGAATTTCCTCAGTATTTATTGTGATGTCTTCTTTTTCATATCTAAACCTATTAATTTGGTTCTTCTCTTTCTTTTGGTTAATTGGAATAAATATTTTTTCAGTCTTGCTAACCTTTTCAAAGAAACGATGCATTGACTCATAGATTCTTTGTATTGCATTTTTTTCATTTCTAGCCCTTAAATCTGTTGGAGAAGAAAGCAGGGAATATGCTTCAACTTACAGTCACAGGAAAAAACTTTCTGGTTGTTCTTGTTTTTTCCTTTGTTTTGTTTTTGTTTTTAAGACAGGTTCTCCCCATAGCCACAGCTGCCCTGGAACTCTCTATGTAACCCAGACTGGCCTCAATCTCACAAGAGATCCACCTGCCTCTCCCTCTCAAGTGCTGGAAGTAAAGGTATACACCACCGTGCCCAGATTAGGAAAGGACTTTCTGAACAAGAACACAATAGCACAGGCATCAAGACTAATAATTGCCAATGGGACCGCATGAAAAGAAAAACTCCTTCACAGCAAAGGACACCATCATTTGAGTGAACAGACAGCCAACAGAATAGGAAAAATTTTTACCTGCTATACATCTAACAAAGGATTCGTGTCTGGAATACATAAAGAACTCAAAAAACTAAAGACCAAGGAAACAAACAACCTAATTTAAAAATTAAGATAGGAAACAAAAAAGATAGTTCTCAAAAGATGAAATGCAAATGACTGAGGAATATTTTTTAAATGTTCAACATCCTTAGCCATCAGGGAAATACAAATTCAAACTACTTTGAATGGCTAAGATAAAATACAAACAAACAAATGAAGACAAATGCATGGATGTGGGGAAAGGGCAATACTTATTCACTACTCGTAGAAGTGTAAACTGCTGCAGCTATGGTGGAAATCAGCGTAGAGTTTCCTCAAAAAGCTCAAAAATAGATATACCACATGATTCAACTATACCACTCTTGGACTGTTGGATGAGCTTGTCCTCCACATGGCAAGCAGTGAATAGATGCCTTCTTCTCTAGTGTTTCATCTGCTTGCTTCAATCATCACAAACTAATTTGACTATAGACCCTCCATAGGAGGGGAGGGGTAGAGGGAGTCAGTCACCCCTACCACCCAATAAGTCGGCCTTAGCTGCATGAAGGAGAGGGACTGAGGATAGGGACAGGGGAAGCCAGAGAGATGGGGTGGCCTTGGCCATCTTGGGCCACCACCGGGGGTCAGAGGGGCTCAGCAAGAATGTAGGAAGGAAGCCCACATGTGCCCACACCTTTGTAAGTAACTCCCATCACCACTCCATGCTCTGTTAGTAAGCCCAATAAATTATTTTGTTCCCTAAACTGTAGTTTGGAGGAATATTATCTTGGTTTGTCATAAAGATGATGGGAGGAGGGAACCAGAAGCAGCATGTGCCTCCCAAAAGTAAAATTTAGCTACATGGGCAAATACCCCAAAGGACTCTATATCTTACTATAGATAACTGATCATCCATGTTCATTGCTGCTCTATTCATAATAGCCAAGAAATGCAAATAGCCTAGATGTCTATCAACAAATGAGTGAACATGTGATATATTTACACAACGGAATGTTATTAAGCTGTTAAGAAAAATGAAATTGGCAGGTAAATGGATGCAGCTAGAAACAATCATTCTGAGGTAACCCAGATCCAGAAAGACAAACAGCATGCTGTTCTCTCACGTATGAATATTAGTTTTGGATCTTTAGGTATGTGTGTTTTGTATGGAATACCCATAGAAGTAAGGGTATTAGTAAGATGCTGCCCTTATTTGCCTTCTGTTATTGTGATAAAACACTGTCCACAACCAACTAGGGAAAGAAAGGGTTAATTGAATCTTACACTTTATAGACCATCATTGAGGGAAGTCAGGACAGGAACTCAAGCAGGAACTTGGAGGCATGAACTGAAACAGAGACCAATGAGGAACACTGCTTACTGGCTTGTTTCCCCCTTGTTATACAGCCCTCACCCATCTTCCCAGGGATGCTATCACTCACAATGGGTTGTGCCCTCCCACACCAGTCAGCAGTCAATGCCCACAGACATGCTCATAAGCCAATAAAATGGAGGAAATTCCTCAATTAGGATTCCCTCTTCCCAGGTATGTCTAGATTTGTGTCAAGTTGACAAAAACTAACTAGACAGGGGTCATGGGGGTGCTTTCAAGGGAGGGTAGATAGAATGTAGTGATATAAAAGGGTAAAGGGGAATAATGGAATAGGAAGGGTTAAATGAGAGGGCAAGGTAGAGGATGGAAAACAGGGAGGGATAACTGAAACAAATATTTGTTGAAAAAGTCATATGGAAACTTACTACTATAGAAACTCCCTAAAATATGTACATATACATATATAAAAAGAATTTAGGTAGAGTTACCTTATACCGAGATGGCAATAACCCTATTAGACACAGCAGGCTAACAAATAAAAAGCCCATGCCAGGGATGGGTTTCCTGCTTTGGAATTATTGGCCAGTGATGTCCTTTAGGTCCATAACATTAATAACTGTTGTCATTGCTCTTGGTTACCTTGTGTAACTTGACAGTAAAACCCTATTGCAGGGGCTGGAGACATGGCTTAGTAGTTAAGAGCACTGGCTGCTCTTGCAGAGGACTCTGGTTCAATTCCTAGCACCCATACGGTGGTTAACAATTGTGTTGGTTAGCTTTAGTTGTCAACACACCTGGTTAGAGGGAGCCTCAATTTGGGAATTTCCTTCATTGGACTGGCATGTGGCCATGTCTACAGGGTATTTTCTTGATGTTTTTAGTGATATGGGCAGGTTTCTGTATTGTATAAGAAAGCAGGCTGAGCATGCCAGGGGATCAAGCCAGTAAGCAATGTGTTCCTCCATGGCCTGTGCTTCAGCTCCTGCTTGAGTTCCAACCATGAGCTCCCTCAGTAATGAACTGTGACCCGAGAGACATACGCTAAATAAACCCTTTTCTCCCCAAGTTGGTATTGGTCAGAATATCTTGTCACAGCAATGGGCTAGGAAAGTCATTGAGTGCTTAGAGTTTGTTTCTGTAAAGCTTGGAGCAGTTATGCTGAAAGAGTTGTAGACAATGGAGGCCTGGCTTATGAGGGAAGCAAAGGCTATCGGGGCTGTTTGTGTGACATTATGAATTGAGAATCTATGGTTTCTGGTAAACTGGGGCTGAAGAATCAACTCTGATTAAGAAGAGATCGGAACCACTGAAGTGAAACTTTTCTTTTACTGGGACAATTGATGCTGGTTAGAGGAGGCTGAAAAATCAGCTGTAAGTAACAAGAGACAAGCATCACTGTGGCAAAAATCTTCTGGTCCAGAGGGCACCCAAGCCTCCATCTCAAGCTGGAAGCAGGACTTGATAATATGTAAGGATCTCTTGCATGGTTCTGGTGTTGAAAACATAAGGGGGGTCATCACAGAGGGCAGCTGAGGCTTGGCACCCTGAGAGGCCAGGAAACGTCATTAGTGAAAATGCAGCCTCAGTTGCAGTGAAGACCCCAGATTGTAGGAGTCATGGGAAGAATCTGAGGCGTTGTACCCTAAGAGGCCAGAAGAGGCCATTGGTGAAGGTACAGCCTCAATTTCAGTGGAGACACCAGCTTTTTGGAGATGCCAGGCCCATGGGACAACCACCAAGGGGAGCAGCCAGTGTGGAATGGAGCTGGCCTGGGTCTGCAAGATGAGTTGTTTGTGCTGTGGATGGCAGAGGCAGAGAAGTGGAGCTGCCAAAACCCTTTGAAGCCCAGAAGATCATGAGTGAATCCCAGATGTGAAGCTTTGAGTTACTTTGCTTACTTAGGTATGCCCAATTTTTCCCTTTTGAAATCAGACAGTACTTATTTTGGATTTTAGAGGAGCCCACAGTTAAGAAAATTTTAAAAGAGACTATGGACTTTTAAGTGTTTTGGACTTTTAAGGATGTAGTGTCTTATGTTATAATATTGTTGACATATATTGGGGACAAGAAATGGAAGTTTATGGTTTAATAGTGATGTGTTTGTGTGTCAAGTTGACAGGGAGTCAATTGTGCTGGATAGTTAGATGTCAGTTTGACACACCTGGGTAAACGTAGCCTCAATTGCAGAATTGCTTCCATTGGACTGGCCTGTGGTCATATCTGTGGGGTATATTCTTGATTTTTGAGTGATATGTGAGAGCCCAGCCTACTCTCGGTGGTGCCACCCCCTGGGCAGGTTGTTCTGTATTGTATAAGAAAGCAGACTGAATATGGGCAAGGGGAGCAAGTCAATAAGCAGAATTCCTCCATATCCTGTACTTCAGCTCCTGCCTCCAGGTTCCTGCCCTGAGTTCCTACCTTGGGCCCCCTCAGTGATGAACTATGACCTGAGAAATGTAAGCCAAATAAACGCTTTTGCCCCCAAGTTGGTATTGGTCAGAGTATTTTGTCACAGAAATGGAGAAACAAACTAGAACAACAACCATCCTTAACTTCAGTTCCAAGGGATCTGATACTGTCTTCTGGCCTCCAAGGGCAGAGCATGACATGGGTACACTTATGTACATGCAGGCAATATACTCATACACATAAGAGATAAAAATAATAAATAAAATATTGTTTAAAGACCCTATTGCTAGTCCAGACTTAGTGGCATATTCCTTTAATCCTAGTCCTCAGGAGGTCAGCCTGAGGGGAACTCCAGACCAACCAGAGCTATTAGTGAGATCCTCTATCAAAAACCAACCAAGTTGTTACTGACCTGGAAGCTTCATTCCTACTAGCTAGCTTTCACAGTTCTGGAAGGTGCTATGTGTACTACCAGAATAGAAAAGTAATTTGGGGGGGACTCTTTTTGAGACAAGGTTTCCCTGTAGCCCCAGCTGGCCTGGAACTCACTATGTAGACCAGGCTGGCCTTGAACTCACAGAGATCTGCCCACCTCTGCCTCCCAAGTGCTGGAATTAAAAGTGTGCACCACCACGCCTGGCCGAAAAGTGATAATCTTACCTGGCTGTGAACCTTAGGAGCTACAATAACTACTGGTCTGGCAAAATATGCTCACTGTTGCAAAACTGGTACAGATGTTATGGGAGTAACCAACCACTTTATGCCTGGATTTAATGCCTACTCCACAAGATGGAACCCATGCCTAGCATCTTTATTGGGGCCAAGAACCTGTGGCTAGATAGGTCATAGGCCCTAGGGGAGAACCCACTACTATCATTCTATGTGCTTAGTTTTTTTATCAAGTTGACACAAACTAGAGTCACCTGAAAAGAGGAGACCTCAGTTGAGGAATTTCCTTAATCAGACTGGCCTACGGACATTTGGGGCCATTTTCTTAATTGTCGATTGATATAGGAGGGCCTAGCCCACTGAATGGTATCATGCCTGGGAAGGTGGGCCTTGCCTTTATAAGAAAAGTAACTGAGCAAGTCCTGGAAGCAAACTAGTAAGCAACATTCCTCCATGACCTCTGCTTCAGTTCCTGCCTCCAGACTCCTACCCTGACTTCCCTCAATGATGAACTGTGACATGTAAGTATAAGCCAAATAAACCATTTCCTCCCCAAGTTGGTTTTTATCATGGTGTTTTATCCTAACAATAGAAAGTAATTAAGACAGTCTGCTACTAGACACAATGTTAAACCACTCCTAATGACTTATCATTTTACCCATAGATTAACACATCTCTCAAGCATCAGCGGAGATTTGTCTTGTAGTATGTGACTATTAACACAGAGATATACAATGGGTAAAAATGCAGGGAATAAGAGTATATGGAGTTCTCGACCCTAAATGAGACATCTATGACACACCCCTTCCTCCTACGGCTCAGAGATCACCGAGCAAGAGGGAGCAGAAAGACTATAAGAGCCAGAGGCAGTGGATGACTACTATCAAATAGTGTTTTCTAGACACAACAGGGCAGTTGCATATATGAACCCATAGGTAGTGATGACAGCATACACAACACCTGGTCAAGTTCAAGCCAAACAAAATCCCAGCATGGAAGGTCGGGTGATGTGGGTACTGAGTCCTACCCCTAGCTGAGGCGATATTGATAATTGACAGCTGCTGGGAAAGGGAGAGTTAGTTTTCTTTAAGAGTGTGGCTCTTGGTAGGTCAGCTATGCTCTGGTGAATGGCCAAAATTGAAGGATAAGTATATTCAGATAGGCATAAAGGAAAGAAAGTAATCAGGCCCACAATTTTCAAACTTGTGGAACTGCCACATGCATGTGCACACATATGCATGCATAGTGGCTAGCACATGTACACAGGCCTCCACAAATACATACATATGCATACACCAAGCACACATACAATAACTGAATAAATAATTTAGCTTTTCTAGAATCAAATTAAGTGAAAACACAACTTGCCAGAATTATTGAATGCAGTGAAGGCAACTGTAAGAGGAAAACTTACTGCTATGCTTAAAAAAGCAGAGGGGCCAGTGAGATGCTTAAGTGGGTCAAGGTGCTTGCCACCAAGTCTGATGATCTGAGTTTAATCTCCAGGACCTACATGGTAGAAGGAGAAAACTGTCTCACATAAGTTGTTCTCTGACCTACACACACACACATACACACACACACACTGTGGCACATGCATATTCATACACATGTATGCAAGTATACACACATAAACACTAAATAAATAAATATAATTTTTTTTATTTTAAAGCAGAGATATCTGAAAAATAACCTAAAGAAACACCTCAAGTTTTAGATATTTTATTATTTTATGTGTATGAGTATATTACCTGCATATATGTAAGTGCACCTGTGTTGAGCAATGCCTGAGGAGGTCAGAAGAGGGCGTGGATCCACTGAAATTGGAGTTATAGACAGTCATTAGCTTCTCATCAGGTTGTCATAACAACAAGAAACATGACTAATACAGAAAACTGGTACCAAGAGTAAGGTTGTTGCTATTGTGAGAAACTTGGCCATGTGGTTCATAGGCTTTTAGAACTAAGTTACAAGAACAGTATGAAAGAGTTGGGATCAGAAGATTAGTGAAACCATGGATTGCTACAATCAGGGCTTAATGAGTCATTCTGGAGGGAATGAGGAAGATTATAATGTTGATAGAAATGTGGACAAGGACAGGCTTGTGAAGTTTAAGAGAAAAACAGGAACTACCAGGAACTAGACTAGAGACCATGTTAATTCTAGTAAAGCATCTGGCTGCATTTTAAATAATCTGAACTCTTAAGTGAGTCTGAATTAAAAAGTAACAGACTAAATGTTAGAGGAAAGTTTGAGGTAGCATAGTGTTAAGGCTGTGTCATGGTTGTTAGGGTTCGAGGGTCAGGAATAATTCCCACAGACATGAAGAAAAATGCATAAAAAATTTATTCAGAAATTTAAAGTATAAAGTAACCAAATTAGTGGCTAGCTGGGCATGGACTCCATAAGCCAAAGATGGCATCCGACCCGAACAATAGCAGGCCAGGGCTTTTATTGGGAAATTCCACAGAAACCCACACATGCCAAGCATCCTTTAAAATGATTGGATGGCCCCCTATTCTGAGTATGGGGGAAATTCTTATTGGTAGGGGCTGTCTTCAGGGCATTGGAATGTGCTGGCTGTAATCTTTAGAGCCAGAGGATCCTGTTTATTTCTTATAAGGTCTAAATATATTTGAGCTTGCCTGATGTGCCTGGGCTTGCCTAACTCATAGCCCTTGCATATGTTCTAGTCGGCTCACAAAATGGGGAAGCTAATTAAAATGGAGTCAATGCAGTTTGAGGTCTGACTCTTCAATGGTTATTGCTTACTGCCTTTACCAGGGTTCATAGTGGGGATGCAAAGCAAGAAGCATAGCATAAATGTGTGGAAAATGTAAAGTTTAGCAAGGAAAGGACCATAAACCAGTTAAAGTTGTAGATAGGTTGGGAAGAAACAAAACATCTGTAATTATTAAAGAAATTAATTCAATTAAAGAGAAACCTTTCACTTTACACTAAAACAATGGGAATAGTGCCTTGAGGCAAGACCTGACTCATCATGAACTCCAGGGTGTAACAATGAAAACTCATTTAAAGCTTTCATTTGGAAAAAGAATGGCTGAGCAAAGACAGCCTCAAATGCATTCTACTGGAGCAGGACCACCAAGGAAAATATTTTTTCAAACTGAGCCTAGAAAGAACACAGAGTCTACTGCAGCTGTGTTCCAGAGAGGTCAGCCTACAATTCGAGCTAGCAGCATAATCTGGCACTATTTAAGTGATGTCAGTTTTGCAGCCATGTAAAATGCAAGAGTTATGGAGTCACAGAGCCTTGTACCATGACTTCTGAAAGTCACTGAGGCCAAGAAATATGTAATAATATTGACTGTGTGGAGCTTCTGAATGGGCTATGCATGATACTGTGAAGGTCAAGCCTAAATTGCAATTGAAAACTCTGGATACTGGAAATAACAAGAATATCGAATATCTGCAGAGGAAAAATAGGCACCCAGGAAAAGTTTACCTTTGCTACAGACAGAATAACTAGGTAGGTAGGGCTCCTCAAGACAGTTCAGAGCCCAGATGATGCCACCATGAACCTCAGATGCTGGACATGGGGTTATAGGATCTAGTGTTTGCCCTGATGGTTTTCAGTCCTTACTTTGGTCCAATTTTTCCTTTCTCTGTCTCCATTCCTCTCTTTTGAAATGGAAATATTTATTACGTGCCAGTCAAGAAAGGAAAGAATAAAATAATCCAACCAACCAGAAAAAAAAATCACATAATTACAGGAATTAACAAATGTCTCTAAATAATAATGTTAAATGTAGATGGTCCCAAGTTACTAATAAAAAGGTACAGGCCAGCTGATTGTATTCAAAGCAAGCTCAAACTATCTGTTTTCTGCAAGAAACACTCCTCACTGGCAACAAAATTCAGAGACTGAGAATGAAAAGGTGGCAACCAAAGCAGACCAGTTTAGCTGTTCTAAATCAGCCATACAAGTTGAAGAAGAGTACTACATATTCAAAAATGAAATCCATAAGACAAAAATAATTGTATAAATACATATGCACCAAACATTGGGGCTCCCAATTTTGCAAAACAAATAATAATGGGCATAGAATTACAGGTAAACATCCTCAATACCTCATTCTCATCAATAAGTATGTCATTTGACCAAAAATCAATGAACAAATATCAGAACGAATCTG
Source organism: Nannospalax galili (assembly GCF_000622305.1). Classification (NCBI taxonomy): domain Eukaryota; kingdom Metazoa; phylum Chordata; class Mammalia; order Rodentia; family Spalacidae; genus Nannospalax; species Nannospalax galili. The sequence goes on from NW_008346548.1 coordinate 6,240,912, forward strand.
CATCTTGGATCAAATGGTCTTATTAGACTTCTACAGAATATCCCATCCAATAGCCATAAATTTCATATTTTTCTATAAAAGTCTGTAGAACTTCTAAATAGATATTTTATGGCATAAATCAAGTCTTGTCAAAAAATAAATAATTGAAACACTTCTTTGTAACTTATCCATTCACAATAGAATAAAATTAGATATCAAAAGCAAGACAAACCACTGAAACTATGCAAATACTCGACAATATACTCTTTAGCAACCAAGGGAGCCACTGAAGAATCAAGAAGAGGGGGCTGAAGAGATGGCTCAGTGGGTAAGAGCACTGGCTGTTCTTGCCGAAGACTTGGGTTCAATTCCCAGCACCCACATGGTGGCTAACAACCACCTGTAACTCCAGTTTCAGGGGATCTGATACCCTCTTCTGACCTCTGTGGGCTCTGCATGACAGGGGTGCACCCACCTACATGTAGGCATTACACTCATAGACATAATTTTTTTGAAAAAAATAATCAAGAAGAATAATTTAAAATGCATAGAGTCAGATGAAAATGAAAGCAAAACTTGTCAGAACCTTTGGAATACAAGAAAAATAATTCTATGAGAAAAATTAATTATGAGTGTCTACATTATAAAAAAAGAGGACTCTCAAGTAACTTAATGATGTACTTTAAGTTCTTAGAAAAATAAAAACAAGCCAAACTCCAAATCAGAGATAAAAATTGTAAATATCAATGCAGAAATAAATGAAATTGAAATTAAAAGCACTATGCAGAGACTACATGAAACAAAAAGTTACTTATCTTAAAAAATAAGTAAGCTATTTCAGACACAGGATTGGGAGCAATGGAGCTCCCCTGAGGGCTAGCTCTCATAGCTTTGGAAAGTACTATGCAAACTGGTAAGGGAGAAGATCAATTGATGGTCCAACTCCAGCTTTGAGGCCTAATAACCACATCAATGATTGGCACAGCAAAGGACACTGGGCAGTAGTGGCACTTTTATCTTGGGGGTAATCAACAGTTACCTAATTGGACTTCAAGCCCACTCAGTGGGAGGGAACTCATGTGTGGCACTGTAAATATAGTCAAACACATATGGCTGGGGAGGTCTTAGATCTTTGAGAAAACCCCAAAGCTGTCACATCCCTAAACAAATGTAATTTTTTACTATGTGCAAAATATGGATCTTTATGTTTACAGACAAGTATCCCAGTCACCATTCATCAAAGAAGTTTCTTTTACAACAGGCAGAGATTATTACAGAGTTCTACAACTGGTCATACACAGAGATTGTCTGTGAATTGACTTCTGTGTCACTTAGACTTTTAAGTGACACATCTGCAATGGAACCTCTACACCAAAGGCTCATGGAACATAGTGGAACAATGGGTAAAGAGAACACTAATGCATCTCTCAGCTCTCATCAATGAAACCCCCTCATGCAACAGAGGGCCAGGAACACAAAAGGTCATGAATTGCCAAAGCATAGAGAATAAGAATCTATAGAGTGTGGGTCCTTGGACAGGACTCCTATATTAAATTCCACCCACCCAGGGCTCAGGGACAATTGTGGAGGGGATGTAAAGATTGTAAGAGCCAGGGAGGATGTGCATGACCATATAGAAAGAGAGTCCTACAGGTTCCTGGGATCCTGCTCATATGAACCCTCAGAAATGGTGACAGCATGTATAAGACCCATGCAAACTCAAGCAGACAAAATCCCAGCACAGAACTTTGGAAATGGGCAGTAGGCCCCAATCTTAGCCAAAGAACTATTGGCAGCTTATTACTGCTGGGTGAGGAAGAGCTGATCTTCTTAAAGGTAGGGACTCTAGAGAGGCCGACTAGAACTCAGTGGATGAACTTGCACTTAGGGATGTCTGGGGACACTAATTTGACTCAATAGGCCTTGACACAAATGACAGAATGCATGAATTCAAGTGGCAGGGGGGCCTATGAGAGGGTGCCAATGGGGAAGGGGGTAAAAAGATGATTATGATGTTCTGTAAAAATGCACAAAAATAATTTTAAAATTTTAAAAATAAAAATAAACAAGATCAACAAAACAAGTTAATGGAAAAAGAAAGATGAAAAAGACCAAAATTAATAAAATTAGACATGAAAGGGGAAGCACTAAAACAGGTAACAATAAAATCCAATTAATATAAGGAAATACTTTGAAAATTATATTCCAAAAAAATGGAAAATCAAGAATAAAATGATAAATTCCTCAACACATATGGTCTATCAAATAAAAATAAGGTGATATAAAACCTAGTTAACAGAAGTGAAGGATTAATAGAGTTTCTCATCTAAAAGAAACCTAGGATCAGACAAACTCACTGCGAAATTGTACCAAACCTTTAGAAAAGTGTTAACGCTAATGTTTATCAAACTGTTTCATTAAATAGAAAGGGAAGAAACACTTTCAAACTAATTTTACAGTCAGTGTTATCCTGATACCAAAACTAGATAAGGAAATAAGAAAAAAACTGTAAGTCAATTTCCCTGATGAATTTAGATCCAAAAACTCTCAATAAAATACTTGCAAATTTCAAGAACACATTAAGAAGATGACAATGGCCAAAACTGATTTCATTCCAGGAATGTCAGGATCATTCAACATATGTTTATTAATAACTATAACACAGCACAAGAATAGACTTAATAGATAATACAAGTTAATATGTTATAATATAAGTTAATTATAATCTCTGATAACTACTACTAACAAAAATTATATTCACAAAAGGAACAAGGAAGGAAATAACATGGTACACTACCAATGGGGGGAAAAAATCAAACACAAAAGAAGGTAGTAATAAAGGAACTAAGTATATAACAATAGAAAACTAGCAGAAGTTCGTCCTCATCAGTAATTAACTTAAATATGGATGAATTAAATTCACCAAATAAATGATACAAATTGTCAGAATGAACTTTAGAAACACATATGCCAACTCTGTATCTCCTAGAGGCTCTACTTAGTCCAAAAATACAAATAGATTGAAAGTGAAATATGCAAAAAGACTTCTCACGCAAATAGTGGCCAAAAAGAGCTTGGTTAGTATCTTAATATCAGACAAGATAAAATAAACTCTAATCATAAACTGTTACAATAGACAAAGAAGTGTATTATATACTGAGAAAAGGGTCAACTAAAAATATTTTTAGAGTTATTACAAATATATTTGTACCAAACAGTAGAACTCCAAAAACATTAAATAAACCAACAGATTTGAAGAAAGAGATAGGTCTATAAATGCAGTTGGAGATTTCAATTCCTCAATAATGGATCGATGGTCACAGATAGATGATATGGCTAGATAGATGGCATAGATGCTCGACTATGAACAAATAAAGGACATCATTATAAACCAAACAGACCTCACATATGAAGAACATTCCACTCACCAATATACATTCTTCTCACGTTTTCTAGACTACCTAGTATATTAGATTACAAAATATGTCTCTATGTTTTAAAAGACCAAATCATACAAAGACTCTTCTCTGAACACAGTAAAGCTAGGGATAAAAACTGGGAAACTCATGAATATTTAGAAATTAAATAGCAAAGTTCTAAACATCATGTCAAATAGAAACTCAAAGGAAATGGGAAAATACTTTGAGGTGGATTAAAATGAAACCCAGCACATCACAAGCCTATGAGACACAGTAAGAGCAACAGAGGACAAGATGCGTGGGTAATACACATCTACACCACCAAAAACTAAAAGTACCTCAAATCAGGGGCTAGAGAGATGACTCAGTGGTTAAGAGCACTGACTGCTCTTGCAGAGAACCCAGGTTTGATTCCCAGCAACCACATGGCAGCTAACAACCATTTATAACTCCAGTTCCAGAGGACTCATCGCCTTCTTCTGACTTCCATGGGCATCACACGACAGAGGTGCACTCTTACACACATTCAGGAAATGAACTCATACACATAAAATAAAAGTTATTAAAAACAAAATGGAAAAACATATGTAAGAAGGATGCCTTTTTGAAGCTGCAAACTATAAAACAGTTTATCACCTATCTTACTGTAAAAATGGTGTCTATTTCTTCCACATGGTTTAAAATAAGACAGATTGCTCATAAATTTACATCCAACCCTTTCTAAGCTCCGACTTTGTACTTTTTCATAAATGATTTTATGTCAATGTCCCTGGGGTCCCTCTCTGTTACTGGATATGAAGCCAAGTGTCCCCATTCTCTACAGCTTGATCACAAATATTTCCATATTTGCATAAATATTTTAAGTCCCTTTTCTAATTGTTGAATGCAATCTAACTTTTAGTGTTAGAAAACCTGACATCTCAGTATTATTGAGGTTTATTTCAGGCTGCAGCAAATCTTAAAGCCTGTCAGTAAGTCTGAGCACCACTACCACATGCAAATTCCACTTGTCAAACATTTCTTCTAAAATGTTTCCCACACTTAATTCTCTTCTTTTCTGGAACTCTGGTTTGGCCTTCTCCCTTTAACACTTTTTTGCTCTAAACCACTGGTTAGCATGCTTTTTAGACTCCATTCTCACTGAACGTTCTCACTCATTGGCCTTCAGCCACAGATCACGTCTAATTCAGTAAGAAAATACCTAACACTAACACACTACACTGCAACTATCTTTGTGATAAGACAAAATCAGAATCCAACTGCAGTCAGAATTTAATTTGATGGCAACAGTAGGGAACCCTCGGGTGTTTTGTCCTCCTGTTTGGAGGAGGGAGATTGGCTAGAGGACTGGGACCTGAGAAAGAGCAGTTCATATGCTGCTGAACCTGTGAGAAAAAGAGGGAAGAGGTACATACGATTCTAGGGCTCAATGATGAGCCCCATGATCTCATTGCTAGGCAGTGGTGGAGAGTCCTGGTGGTTTGCTTGTGGCATTCACCTCTTCTCAGGAGAAGTTGCTCCCGACTCTTATTCACTCTGCAGTTAGGCCACCCACAGTCCTCCTCCTGAGAGTAGTTGTTGCCAAGTAAGCATCCAGCCATCTGCCCACCAACCCACCCAAGCCTGCAGGAGGTAGAACAAAGCATTTCAGAATCCTGCCCTACTGGAAGGTTGCCTAGACAATCAAGCCCAGGTCCCACACACAGCGCCTGGCAACCAAGGCCAGTCAGGGGCACCACAGAAGATGGATGAGCCTCTGGAAGAGGCTCCAGCAGGATCCTTGAAAAATGAAAACACAGTCCAACCCTTAACTGCTGACCACTTTAATAACAGTGAAGACTCTCAGAAGACTCAGGTTGAAGAGGAAGCAACTGACCAATCTGCCCGAAGAGTACCGGGCCAGGCTTCTCACAAAGTTTCTGAACACGCTGGGGTCGGGTCATCTGAGCAGATTGACGACAAGGTATCCAGTCAAGCTGAGAGAAGAGCTTCCCAGCAGGCTGACCGCAGATCATCTGGCCCAGCTGAGAGAAGAGCTTTCCAGCAGGCGGACCAAAGAACATCTGGTCAAGCAGAGAGAAGGATTTCTGAGCCAACTGGTCAACAATTTCCCAGCCTACCTGAGAGAAAAGCCCCTGAACAGTTATATGACAGAGTATCTGTATCATCTGATGGAAAAGCCTCAGAGTGGACTGGCCTGTCTGATCAAAGAACTTCAGAAGAGATTGAAATTTCAGAGAAAACTGACCAGGTTTGGTTGGATCAAGACGACCACAGAACAGTAAAGAGTCAGAGCCAACCCGATTACCGTGATGGCAGTGATGAATATTATTACCAGGCTGTCAGCTCCACCAAAAGACAGACTGACTACCGATCATACTACAAAACAATTGCCCAGACTGAGAACCGAGTGTTACCTGAGTTTAGTGAAAGCATTGAGGACAAAGAAGCTAATAAAATACAGCCCTTCAAATTTGAAGATAGCCAAACAGACCTCAAATCCAGGCTTTCATCTATAGTAGAAACTGAAAGTACAACCACTAACCAAGCCTATAACCCACCTGATACCGGATTTACCAGTGATTCACCATCTTCTTGTGAAAAACTGCCCTCCATCACAACCAAAGTGTACTATACCTCCAGTCAGGAAAAAGTTCAAGCCACAGAAACCAGTACTGTATGTGAAAGGGACATTTGATACCTACTTGGGGGTTGGGGGAATGGATGCCAAGACCGGACCTGTGGGGTTGCGAGTAAGGGCATGTTGCAGAAAGGTGCATGTTGATCGAGGATGAGGAATAAATGAATGCATTGCCTTATATGTAACCCATATGTTTCAGGAAAGGTGTGACATAAAAAGGATGCATTATCTCCTAATTACCCTAAAGTCATTCAAGAAGGATCTGTGAACCAAAATTTAGTAAGGCGATGTTTCAGATTCTAATAGTAATTCTGTGACTCTAGGTCATTTCCCACTCTGGGTTTCTACCAAGAGAAGGGAATTTGGAGATGATTAGGAAACCCTGTGAAGGAGAGAACATTTGAAGGAGACTGGCCATACCTAAGGTACTCCCAATTTTTGAGGGGCTTTATATTATTTGAGGAATGAGTTGATCTCTCACACACACACACACACAAAATGTATCTTTTGAGCCAGAGGCCCATTAGGCCCTACCTCTCCCTTAGGATCTATAGGTAATTAATGGTTGCTGAGAGAGGGGGAGATGTTTTCTTCAGTAGGATAGCTACTAGAAGATTGCATATGTAAATAACCCTGGTTAAACTCATCAGTCACCAAGAAAATAAGGCATGAAAGTAAAAGGGGGAACGAGTTGAAGAGGAAGTGCATCAGCGGGAATGGGAATGGATATGATCAGAATACATCATGTGCCTGTATGAAATGGGTATGATCAGACTATATCATGGACTTGTATGAAAAAGTCATAAGGAAGCCCATTATTAGGTATAATTAGTATATCATAAAAATATTTAACTCCTTGGGGCTTGAACAATGGCTCAGTGGTTAAGAACACTGGTTGTTCTTGCAAAAGACCCAGGTTTGAATCCCAGCACCCACATAACAGCAAACAACCATCTGAAGCTCCAGTTCCAGGGGATCCAACAGCCCCTTCTGTCCTCTGTGGGCATTGCACAACATGGGTGCACTTACTGACACACAGGCAATACACACATACACAAAAAATAAAAATAATAAATAAAATATTTTATAAAAGAATTTAACTTCTAATATTTGGGGCACATTGAATCTAGATTCTGCTAATAACAGCAAAAAAATGCTAAAGCTTTTAGATTTATTAAAAACCCTTTTGGTGGGTATTTCAATTTCAGGATAATCTTTCAGAATTTGAACAAAGAAAGTATTCTCATAGATCCAGTCAAAGTTACAAGAGGAGGTTCCCTCCGATTGTTTATGAAGATCCTTACCAAGTTTCACTCCGATACATGGAGAAGCACAACATTCTGCATATATTCCAGGTAAGCCTCTCAATCCTTCCCTTTAGTTGTGCGTTTTACAAGTGGTAAAAAGGGAGGAGGGAAATCTAAGTGAGAGATCAATGAGTGCATTAAGATGTGTATACCAGAAAGAGTAGACGAAAACCCACAAGTGAACAATATGACATGAAGGCCTTCAAAGGCAATGGAGACCAAGTGGGATGGGATGTTAAGGGGAAACTAAGCCAGTAATGAACATTACCTTTTCGTGAGAAAAGACAAAACATTGACAATCGACAAGGAAAGAAAAGGGTTTTCCAGACAGGAGTTTAGCACTTCAAAAGAAGATGGTTCTCATGACCATCTGAGACCAATATTCTCTGGAAGGAAAGGAGTAAAATTAAAAATACTTTCTAGTTCCTGAAATCAGAAATCTCATGATCTCAGGGAGCAGTGTTGGTATTTCCTTTAAAGTGTACTGTTTATTGGACAATACAGAACTACATGCAACTATCACAGCTATAACTTGAGTGGAGACAGGAGGTATTTGTTGGGTTGCTGTTGCTTGCCACATACATTTCTTTTTAATATTACCATTATTTGGCCAAAAATGCATATCTACATTTATAATAATATGTACATAAAGAAAATGTGATTAGAAAGGTATAACATTAGAATAGTTCACCTCAGATGATAACATCCAAACCAGAAAACTTTAGAGTAGGGTATGGAGGAAAGAGCACAAAAATAGGACAAGTCAGCCCACTGCTCAGATTAAAACATTGACATCTATTTTTTAATTTTTTATTTAATAACCACATGAATACAAGAAGCATTTCATTACAGCTTTAACATATTCAGTAATAATTACCAGCACAAGGATACATCTATTTCAAAAGTGACTAAATTTTTAGGTTCACAGTTGAATTAATACAGTTATACAATATTGAACTCAGTATAAACCCTGTAAGACATAAAATTGAGTTTATACCGTTTAAAGAAGATCTCCATTTCATTTTAAAATATGCTGATTCCTACATTTTTAATGCTAACGCTTAGATGTTTACACATGTGAATTTAATCTCTATGTATCTGATTATTACTAGTCACAGTCAGTTACACTCAGATCCTTGGCACCAGAGTATGGATGTAAAGTCATCAGGTAGATTTCACTGGTAATGTTTATCACTTCTACAAATTAACATCAAGTAAATTTTTATACTTTCTCCTCAAATATAAGTCTCCCTTAGTTTGTTGATTTTTTTTGTATGCCGTACAGAACATCCCATACAATCTTATTCATCAATATACCCACTTCCCAGATGGCACCCTCCCATAGCACCCCCCACCACTGGAGCCCATATACTTTATCATCCCTGCTACTGTTGACCATGTTCTCAGCACCTCCAGCTGTTCCCCAATGCTTGTCCCTCTGCTGAATCTTGTTTTAGGAAGATCAGCCGTTCCTCATCTAGCAGCAATCAGTTGTCAGTATTCCTTTAGATAAGATTGGGCTCTACTGTTCATTTTCCCAGTTCTATGCTGGGTTACTGTCTAGGGGTCTTTTGGGCCACCAGGTATCTCCTGTCTGGCATTGTTCTTCCTTGTTATATAGTTTTAGCTATAAATACGGACTCTTAAAAATTTATATTGACCCCATTAATCTTTCATTATACTTTCCTTTTGAGTGTTTAAGACCCTACAATTGGCCCAGATAAACCAATTTATTTTTACTCCTAAGGCCGTTTGAGGCTCTGTTCTTCAGGGGTCACATCGGCTTGGGAGGAGCCCCTGGCTCCTTTCTTTTACCAGTTCTGTCTATGTGAAGATAAGCCAAAAGTCCTGCTCGACCATGGCTGGCTTTGCTTGGAAGCATGGAGTAAATGTTTCCTCTGTGTTGACCCTCCTCTTTGTAGACTAGACACTGGTTCAAGTCCATCTGGTGGGGTCTCCACG
>NW_008346548.1:6250354-6272600 GCF_000622305.1 Nannospalax galili
CATATAGATAAAGCTTCGGCAAAGGCCAAACCCTTTCAGATAATCCTTGCCTAGGCATATATTACATTGTTTGATCTGGTTGTATGTATAATTTGTCAGTAGGCTGTTGGACTAACATGGTTCCCTCTGGTTTTTTAAAACTAGCTACACATTATTTATCTCTCACATTGTCTAATCCTTCTATCATGGTTTCTCCATTTAAGATGCCCCTGTTTTTCCTGTTTCTCCCCTAATAATACGCTTCTCCTATGGTCCTACCTTTCTTGAGCTCCTTCTTTTCCTTTATCCCCTAGGTTCCTTGTATAACCTTGCCTTGCCCCTCCCCTTAAAATAACCCCATTTTTATCCATATCTCCCTTATTAACACCTGTTTCCTACTGTTCTTCTACTTCAGAGTCTTTCTTTTCCTTTACCTCCCTGGTTCATTTTCATAATCTGGATTCCTGTAGTTATGTCTGGATACATACTCACTTATCAGGACTTGGTGCTAGGATCCACATATGAGGGAGAACATATGTCAATATTTTTCCGAGTCTGTGTTACTTCACTTAGTATAACAGTTTCTAGTTCCATCCATTTACCTGCAAATTTCATGATTTCATCTTTCTTTACTGCTGAGTAAAATTCTATCGTATAAATGAACCACATTTTCATTATCCACTCATCAGTTGAGAGACGCTTCAGTTGCTTCCATCTCTTAGCTATTGTGAAAAGAGCAGCAGCTAATATGGATGTACAAGTGTCTCTGCAATAGTATGAGTTCTTTGGGTATATGCCAAGCAGTGGTATAGCTGGGTCAAATGGTAGGTTCATTTGTAGTTTTTTTAAGAACTCTCCATACTGCTTTCCGTAGGGGTTGAACAAGTTTCCAGTCCCACCAGCAGTGGATGAACGTTCCCCTTTCCCCACATCCTCTCCAACATTTTGTATCATTTTTTCTGTTGATCTTAGCCAGTCTGACTGGGGCAAGATGAAATCTTAAAGTGGTTTTAATTTGCATTTCCCTAATTACTAATGATGTTGAACACCTTTTAAGATGCTTCTTAGCCATTTTATTTCTTCTTTTGAGAACTCTCTGTTCAGTTCCTTAGCCCATCTTTTAATTAGGTTACTTCCTTTCTTGATTTTTTGTTGTTTGAGTTCATTATATATTCTGGATGTTAAACCTCTGTCAGATGTGTTGCTAGTGAAGATTTTCTCCCATTCTGTGGGTTTTCTCTTCACTTCCTCGATTTCTTTTTTTGGTGTACGAAAGCTTTTGAGTTTAATGAGGTCCCGTTTGTTCATTCTTGACCTTGTTTCCTGGGCAGTTGGTGTCCAATTTAAAAAATCCGTTCCTACACCTATACCTTGTATGTTCTTGCCAATCTTTTCTTCTTACAGTTTCAGGGTTTCAGGCTTCATATTGAGGTCTTTGATCCATTTGGAGTTGACTTTTGTGCAAGGGAAAGATAAGGGTTTAGTTTCATTCCTCTACAGGTAGAGATCCAGTTTTGCCAGCACCATTTGCTGAACATGCTGTCTTTCCTCCAGTGAATATTCTTGGCCCCTTTGTCAAATATCAGGTGGCTGAAAGTGCATGTACTTATACTTGGGTCTTCAATTTTGTTCCATTGCTCTATGGGTCTACTTTTGTGCCAGTACCATGCTGTTTTATGACTATAGCTCTGTAATACAGTTTAATATCTGGTATAGTAATCCCCCCAGCATTGCTCTTAGTACTCAGCATTGCTTAGGCTATCTGAGGTCTTTTGTGCTTCCATATGAATCTTAGGATGGTTTCTTCCAATTCTGTGAAAAATATCATGGGGATTTTGATTGGCATTGCATTGAATCTGTAAATGGCTTTTGGTAGGATGATCATTTTCACAGTATTAATTCTTCCAATCCATGAGCATGTCAGGTCCTTCCATCTTCTGATGTCTTCCTCAATCTTTCTTTAAAGATTTCAGATTTTCATTGTAGAGGACTTTAATGTCTTTAGTCAGGTTTATTCCGAGATATTTTTTTTCCAGCTATTGTGAAGGGGAGTGTTTCCATATACTCTTTCTCTGACTGCTTGTTATTGGTATATAGAAAGGCTACAGACTTTTGTAGGTTAATTTTGTAATCTGCCACTTTACTGAACGTGTTAATCATTTCTAGGAGTTTTCTGTTTGAATTTTAGGCGTCTCTTAGATATATCATCTGCAAAAAGGGATAATTTGATCTCTTTTTTTCCAATTATTACTCCTTTAATTTTTTTCTCTTGTCTTATTACTCTTGTAAGTTTCAAGTGCTGTGTTAAAGAGGAGTGAGGATATTGGACAACCTTGTCTGGTTCTTGATTTCAACGGGAATGCTTCCAATTTTTCTCCATTTAGAATGAATGACGTTGGCTGTGGGTTTGTTATATATGGCTTTAATTATGTTGAAGTGTGTTCCCTCCAGTCCAATTCCCTCTAGGACTTTGAACATAAAGGCATGTTGAACTTTGTCAAAGGCCTTCTCCCCATCTGTTGAGAGGATCATATGGTTCTTATCTTTGAGCCCACTTATATGATTTATGACATTTATTGACTTATGTATATTGAACCATCCCTGCATCTCTGGGATAAAGCCAACTTGATCATGGTGGATGATCTTTTTGATTTGTTTCTGTATGTGGTTTGCAAGTATTTTGTTGAGAATTTTTGCATCTATGTTCATTAAGGATATGGGTCTATAGTTTTCTTTTTTGGTTGTATCTTTACTGGCTTTGGTACTAGAGTGATGCTGGTTTCATAGAAGGGATTTGGATGTTCTCCCTCCATTTCTATATTTTTGAATAAATTGAGTAGAATTGGATGTAGACCCTTTTTAAATGTCTGGTAGAATTCTGCTGTAAATTCATCTGGCCCTGGGTTATTTTTAGTCAAGAGGTTTTGTATTACTGTTTCAATTTCCTTATGTGTTATAGGTCTGCTTAAGCTGTTACTCTCTTCTTGGTTTAGTTTTTTTGGTTCTCATGCTTTTAGGTACTTCTCCATTTCTTTTAGGTTTTCAAATTTAGTAGCATATAGGTTTTTAAAGTATTCCCTTATAATGTTCTGGATCTCTTTGGAGTCTGTTGTGATATTTCCCCTTTCATCTCTGATTTTGTTGATTTGGGAAGTACTCTTTCTTTCTTTTGGTTAACTGGGCCAGTGATCTATCAATCTTGTTTATCTTCTCAAAGAACCAGCTCTTGGGTTCGTTGATTCTTTGTATTGTATTCTTTGTTTTATTTCATTAATTTCTGCTCTGCCTTTTCTTATTTCTTCTTGTCTGCTGGGTTTGGGCTTCTTTGCTGTTGCTTTTCAAGTGTCTTGAGTTGCAATGTTAAGTCATTTATTTGTGTTCTTTCCAATTTTTTAATGTAGGCACTTAGAGCCATAAACTTCCCTCTAAGGACAGCTTTCAATGTGTCCCAGAGGTTTTGTTGTGTTGTATTGTCCTTTTCATTTAGTTCCAGGAATATTTTTATTTCTTTCTTAATTTCTCTTTTGACCTATCATTCAGGAGTGTGTTGTTTAATCTCCATGTGTTCATGTGGTTACTGGGGTTTCTTCCAGTGTTGATTTTAAGTTTTATTGCATTGTGGTGTGATAGAATGCATGGAATTATTTTAATCTTTTTGTGTTTGTTGAGGTTTGTTTTGTGTTCAAGTACATGATCAATTTGGGGGAAGGTTCCATGGGGCACTGAATAGAAAGTATATTCTTTGGTGCCTGGGTGGAATATTTGGTAGATGTCTGTTAGGTCCATTTGATATATGGTATTGTTTAATTCAGATGTCTCTCTCTTAATTCTCTGACCATTTGACCTATCTAATGGTGACAATGGAGTATTGAAGTCCCCTACTATTAATGAGTTGGGATTAATCTGGGTCTTAAAGTCCTGTAGTACTGTTTTAATGAAGTTGGGTGCACCAGAGTTTGTTGAATATATGTTCATGATTGTAATATCTTCTTAGTTTATTGTTCCTTTGATCAGAATGAAGTGGCTGGCTTTATCTTTTCTGATTAATTTTAGTTTAAAGTCAATTTTATCAGATATTAGAATTGCAATGCCTGCTTTTTTCTTAGCACCATTCTCTTGCTATATTTTTTTCCATCCTTTCACCTTAAGGTAATGCCTGTCCTTGAAAGTGAGATGAGTTTCTTGTAGACAGCAAAAAGATGGCTTTTGTTTCTTAATCCATTCAACTAGTCTGTACCTTTTGACTGGGGAGTTCAGCCCATTCATAATTAAAGTTCTTAATGAAAGATGTGTATTGAATCCTGTCATTTTACTTCCCTTCACATTCTTGATATAGCTGTGCATTTCTGCAGTGATACCTACATTGAGTTTCTTTCCGTCACCCCTTGTGTATAGTCGTTCCTTTCTTCAGCTCTTTGCATTGCTTCAAGAACTCTCTGAAGGGCTGGTTTTGTGGACATGAATTCTTTTAGCCTATTTATGTCATGGAAGATTTTTCTTTCCTTTTCAACTATGATAGAAATTTTCATTGGCTAAAGTAGTCTGGGTTGGCATCTGTGGTCATTTATAACTGGAAATACTTTAGTCCAGGCTCTTCTGGCTTTCATAGTTTGCACTGAAAAGTCAGCTGTAATCCTGATGGGTTTTCCTTTATATGTGACTGTTGTTTTTCTTTTTCAGCTTTCAGTATTGTCTCTTTGCTCTGAATGTTTAGTGTTTTTACTATGATGTGCCATGGAGAGTTTCTGTTCTGGTCCTGTCTATTTGGTGTTCTATATGCTTCTTGTATTTGTATGGGGATGTCTTTCTTTAATTTGGGGGAATTTTCTTCTATAGTCCTCTTGAAGATCTGTTCCATACCATTATCTTGAGATCCTTCTCCTTTCTGTATGCCTATGATTCATAAGTTTGTTTTTTTATGGTGTCACACAATTCTTGCGTATTCCATTCTTGTGTTTTCTTAATTTCTTCATAATCTTTGCTTGAGTGGTCTAATTCATCCACTTTATCTTCCAGTCTTGATATTCTGCTTTCCATTTCATTCATCCTATTGGTGAGGCTTTCTTCTGTTGTTTTTAACTGGCTTACTGAGTGTTTCACTTCCTTCTTCATTTCAGCCTGCGTATTTGTCAATATTTCTCTTTTCTGAATTCATTCAGAAGTTTATCCCTATCTTCCTTCAGTTCTTTGATTTCTTTGTGTTCTTTAAATTCATGTTTACAATTGTTCTTTTGAGTTCCATGTCCTGTGTTATCTCTAGGGAGTTCTCATTGTACTCCTCTCAAAGACTATTGGTATTTGGTGGGGATACGTTATTTTGGTTTTTCATGTTATTATTTTTTTCTCTGTGACTTTGACATGTGAATTTCTTTTGCAGTTTCTGATTCTTGTATGAAACTCAAGCCTTCCTTTGTTGTGTTTAGATCTGCTTTTTTTGTAAATTTTATGTGCCTTTGTGGTCTACTTGTTGGGCATGAAAAGCTGATTGCTCTAGGCTTCAGATTCTTTCTTTTGATTTTATATTGGAGTTGCCTAATTGCTTTTGTCTTCAGGAGTCCCCTCAGAGGCCCAAGTGAGATGAGGCTTAGGCTTTCTCCTAAGGTCTGGGTCCCTCCAGGAAAGATGCTGCCCTCAGGAATATTGGGGCTGAGCTGGCCTGTAAGTAAGGCCCAGGAAAGATGCTGGTCTTGGGAAGCTGGTTTTTATGCCACCCAGGGATGCTAAGGGACGTGGAGATGGGAAGATGCCCGGAGGGCTCCTGGGGACTACTGGGAGGAACTGGGTTGACTGGATGCAAAGGATCAGGAAGCAGTGGTGGCTCTGGACAGAGAGGTTAGCCCCAGTGTCTGGGGTGTCATGACAAGAAATGGGCCTGTACCCAGGCTAGGAGGAGAGATGTGGTGGGGGGAGCTGGGAGGGTGAAAGAGGCTGGGGGAGTCAAGGTACAGTGGCACACTGGACTTACCCAGGGAAGGTGTTGGCACCAGGACACTTGAGGCTGTGAAGCCCTGGAAGCAAAGGGCAACATCTATTTGGGAAAAATATTTAGTTCCTGTGTCCCTCAGATTCCTTATATAAAATAGGGATAAGTGCCTACTTCATTATCCTTAGGTTATGATTTTCCTTTATTAAAATGTCTTTTTGTTAGAAGAGTACAAGTGTCTGTTTTCTGCCTTTATGCAAAGAACTAGTAATTACTAAGTGGAAAAATGAAATACATTTAAGAAAGTGTTTGGGGACTGGCAAGATGGTTCAGTGGGTAAAAATGCTTACTTTGAGAGTCTGATGACCTGAGTTCAATGTCTGGAGCCTGTGTACAGGTGGAAGGAGAGAACTGAGTCCACAAAGTTGTCCTCTAGCCTTCCTTCATGTTCTGTTGTGCACACAAATAATAATTACAATAAAAATATATTTAATTTTTAAAGACTTTTGAGCATTCTAGAAATAATTCTTCAACTTTCAGGAAAAGTAATGCTTATGAATGTAATGTTATAAGAAAAACACTTATTAAATATGTGGTCAATAATAATACATATGAAAAGACTGGGGGACACAGCTCAATGAGGAGGTGCCTGTCTTATATGCACAAGGAGTTTGATTTCCAGCACTACAAAACCAGTTAATTATTTAATTTAAAACTTCCAAGCAAATACATAATTGAATGATGTTGGTACATTAAGCATATTTGACTAGTCCCAAGATTTACCTGATGGTTATTCCTTGTAAATCAGAAGTTTGTTTACTTTATTATAATAGTTGAGTTGTTCAATAACTCAAAATGGAAGTCAGCCTGAGAAATAAGACATATCTTTTCTTATTTAATATTGCAACTAATCATAATTTTCACATTTTATAGTCAAACATCTCAGAAGATTATATGTAAATGCTTGTTTCCTATTTCTATTTAAGAACCTGTTCTTTGATTCTTTTTAGAGAAAATAATTTATGAATTGACTATCCAGCAAGATCATGATTCTCAAAACACTTCAAAGCTTTCCCACTACCCTTTTAATCTTGGAAACTACTAAAAATATCCATTACTGCTCATTGCTAAGTTTTTATTCCTCCAAATTTTATTTTGCCTAATTTCATCCAAAAAAAGACAGCAAGATATTACTTAGTAGACATCTATGAATTTCCTCCAGATGCTCTGATATGTGCTAGGTTAGTGGGAAGCTGGCTGCATACTATTCCTCAAAACCAAAATGTGATGCTTTGTGCTTTCTCTCAGCAGATCACAGAAAACCTCATCTATGAGAAGCCAGAGGACCCCCTCATCTTCATGCTGTCCCAGGTATGGAACAGAAGAGAGTGAACAACCCTTCTCTTCTTATTGTTGGAAAACATAGCACACACACAGCAAGCTGTGTGAAATGAAACACATGTGCCTTGAGTTCTCATGAAGGAAAGGTATCTGCTGCCACCATTCAAGGTTTTTACTGAAAAATAGAACATTGCCAACATCGCAGAAGCCCCTCTCCTTATCACTTCCCACAAAAGAAGTATTATTCTGGCCTTGATAAGAATAACTTCCTTGGTAAGAATTGGCTAGGCAGTTAGGGCTAAAAAGACCCTAAAGAAAAGTAGCCAGTTTCTTGGCTAAAAGTCAAAAGGTCCTTGGGTCTCTTAACAATATACTCTGTTCCAAAGCCAAAAATGACAAAAGTATTTGGGAGCTCTTATCTAATCCTTACAAGATTTTAGGGTTACCTCTTCAGAGGGGGGAATGTTAGAGTAGCAAAAAGCCTTATGAAAGAAAGAAAGAAAGAAAGAAAGAAAGAAAGAAAGAAAGAAAGAAAGAAAGGAAGGAAGGAAGGAAGGAAAGACGAAGAAAGAGTACATGAAGTTATCCGACAAAAGTGATGGGGAGATATGGGAGGAGTTGGAGGGGAGGGAATGGGCATGGATTTGATCAAAACACCTTACATGCATGTATGAAATTCTCAATAAAGTTTTTTTTAAGTTAAAAAATAACTTCCTCACTTTTCTTAAACATTTTACCTCTAAATATGAATCATGAAACACTTTTATTTAGGCTTGTGAGTTCTTTGAACTGTATATAAAAGGGAAACGTATATGGTCAGTATTCACTTGTATCTTGTTTCTTTTGCCCAAAATTATGTCTGTAAGATGGATCCATCTGTTGTATGGCTATCCTTCATCCATTTTCACAGCTGTATGGTATTCACTGTGTATAATACTGTGACATCCATTTATTTTTCATGGATATGCAAGTTGCCTCCAATCTGGAGCTATTATAAAAATTTTTGCTGTGAGCCTTGCTGTACATGTCTTTCAGCGGCACATTTCCCTTGGCTACATATTTTAATCATGAGATTGTGGTGCATATGTTTGCTTAGTTCTAAATTGATTGTTTCAAGTAATTTCCCAGAGTGTCCTGAGCTGCATTCCCACCACCAGTAAGAGTCCTTCTAGTTCCACAGGTTTTCCAGTGCTTACTGTTGTCAGTGCTTAGCACATTCGCCAGGCTGAGAGCAGGAATTCAATGGTCATTTTGCTTTTTTTCTAGCCAGTAGGCAGCTACATGTATTTTCATTTGTTTATAGGCCATTTGGAATTCCTTATTTTTCTATGGCATTGCTTTACTTTTGGATTTTTAGTGATAGTCTTCATATATTCTATGTGAGTTCTTTACAGATTACATTTATTTCGAGTATCTTTCCACTTTGTAGTACCTTCAAACTCTTAAATCTATCTTTTAATGGGCAGAAATTCTTAATATAATCAAATGTAACCATCTTTTCATGATTATTACTTTCAATGTCTTATTAGAAGTCTTGCCTACACTCTTGACTATGATTTCCTGTATTTGTGTGTGTGTGTGTGTGTGTGTGTGTGTGTGTGTGTGTGTGTTTAATGGAGCAGGATTAGGTTTGTTTGTTACCTTTCACATTTATGTCCACAATCTATCTGGAATTGATTTTGTATAGAACATGAAGTGGGGGCCAAGCTTCAGATTTTTCATTTGTCTAGCTTGTTAAGCACCTTTTAGTAAAAGTATAACTCATCCATGCTCTGTATTTGACACATTTAGTGTATTTGTTTATTCTTGTTTCAAACTAAGTCTTAATTATTATACACTGGGATAAACCATGATCTAGTAGAGAAAGTCTGCCTATTTTATTCTTTAAGCGTGTCTTCGATATTCTTGAACCTCATGTTTGCAAATAAGTTTTAGGAATCATTTGTGAAGTTACACAAACTTGTACATCCACATACAAAAACATACATCTGGGATTTTTATTGGGATTACTTTCAGTCTCAATTGAGTATTTATTGGGATTCTGTTCATCAGTTTGGGGGAAAGTGACAGCTTTAAAATGAGTGTTTCCAATGCTTGATGCTTTCCATTCATTTAGGCCTCCTTTTTAAAAAATTTCTTTTAATTTATGTGTATGAGTATATTGTCTGCATTTGTGTAAGTACACCCATGTCATGCAATACCTATGGAGGTCAGAAGAGAACATCGGATTCCCCTGGAATTAGAGTTATAGATGGTTGTTAGCCACCATGTGAGTGCTGATACTCGAACCCAGGTCCTCTGTAAGAGCAGCCAGGACTCTTAACTACTGAGTCATCTCTCCAGTCCTATTTAGGCCTTCTTTAGGTTCTCTTGGTACATTTACCATTTGCATATGTATTACATGTATTTTAATAGCTTTATTTGTATTTAATATTTTGATGCTACTGTAAACAGAAACTTCTAAAATTTCAAGCTCTAATTAGCTGGTATGTAGAAAAATAATTAATTTTTTGCTAATCTTATATCCATCAATCTTACTGAACTCAATGTGGTTCTGATAATGTATTTGCTGAATCTGGGTATTTCTACATAGACAGCCACATCATTTACAAGTAGTAACCGTTTTATTTTGGCCTTTCCAATCCTTATCCTGGGACTCCCTTGTTTTGTCATATATATTGTGCATCTTTTCTTTGACACTTCAGATCTACCTTCCTCTCTTCTCTACCCTAAAGAGACTGACCTATAGGCACTAAATAGGGAACTCTTGTGACCCTGATTATCCATTGGATTAAACCAATGGCAATCCCTGGAGGAAGATTAGGAGGAGGAGGGAAGGTATGCTTAGGTTTATTCCTGTTGCCTTCTTTATGAAATCACCTTGATCTATCTGTCTTAAATTATCTCAGGGGTCTTATTTTACAGGCTATTTTCTTTGCTCTTTTAATAATGTTTCCTGCACTTCCTCAACACACACACACACACACACACACACCCTTCAGTCCTAAAGTTAATTCAACTATTTCTAACTTTAGACTATTGCATTGTCCCATGTGACTCCCCATACCCCACACTTGTTTCTTTTTAAGTAGCCCCTTTATGAATCACTCCCATGGAGTTCTGTTTTGATACACTATCTGGTTTTTGTTGGGACTCCATTAGGAGTGCACTAATTAGAGCTCTCTAGAATAATTAATGCTGAACAGAGTATCTATTTTGATTCACCTTACTTGAGCTCTAAAAATATTTTTCACTACTTCACCACTAAATATACTGTTTGTTGTTTATAGCTATCATTGCTCATGTAAATTCCCTTCTCATCTATTATCTGATATTTTTAAATTAATTTATCAAATTATTTTTCTTTACCTTTGGAGATGATTGTATGATTTTTTTGCCCACTTTTGTTAGAGATGAAATTTTTTTCAGTTTTAGAATTTTTCAAGTATACACGCAGAAAATTGCACAGATCATAACTATATATAACCTGAGTAATGTTAAATGATTAGATTAGATCCACGAAACAGCCAACCAAGTTGTTAGCAGAGGATGGGTCTCAGGGGTCTTTTGTGACTAGGTGCCCAGCTTCTTTAAGCCTCAGAGAACTGAGCAAGACACAGAAAAGCAGGAGCAAAGACAGATTTATTAAAAGTGAAAGTGAAAGCAAAAATACACTCCACAGAGCAGGAGTAGGCGGGAGCAAATGTCTCTCAAGAGCTACTTATTCCCAAGACCAGGAGCTTTTAATTATGAAACAGAAGGGAGAGATTCTCTGAATGAGTGGATTTTTCTTTGACCTGACTTAAGTGATTGACATCTCTAGGTTATATAACATTATGCTTACTGAGCATGTGCCATCCCATGATCCTCTCTGTTATGATCATGTGCATGAAATGCAGTCCATAAGCAGTAGCCCTTAAGTTCTTTGTGACATCCCAAAGGTTATCTAGGGTCAATCATTTTCTTTGGCGCGAGCGCGCGCGTGTGTGTGTGTGTGTGTGTGTGTGTGTGTGTGTGTGTGTGTGTGTCTAGGGGAGATCCCCTCCTGGGTTTTGCTTTTCAAATACGGTCATATTTTTCCTGTTTGTTGGAGGGTTATACAATCCAAGGGAAGATCCAGAGAAGTCCAAGGGATGGTATGGGGCCATCCAAGGGCCAGTCTCTTCAGTTTCTAGGCCCTGGAATTAACCTCCTAATGATTCATACTCACATGTATCTGGCCCTGCTACCCTAACTCAAAGTCAAGAAATAGCAGGTTACCCTGAAACGGGGAGAAAGAGGGTCCCCTAGAGGGTTCTTAGTCTCATTCATAAGCGAATTTAAGAATGGACCCAAACGGAAGTTTTTACAATTTTATTAGAATCTTAAAGACGAGCTGGTAATCTTGGCAGCTGCCTTGAGGAGGTGAATAGTATAGTGGGAAAAAGGAAAGAAAGCCATGGAGCCATGCGTGTTTAGAGTCTGAATGGAGGTCAGACATGTGGCTGACTCACAGCCACATGGCTGGGAGAAGGAAGCTTTAGAGAAAAGGTGAAGAAATACAAGATGCTAGGGGCAGCCCAAAGCCTTAAAGAAAGCATGTTTAGTAAGAAAGGCATGAAGAAGAAAAGAAGAAATTATGCTTTCCTGAAGAGTTCAAGAAAGCGCACAGACTTACAGAGACCTACATGGCTGTGGCTAGTCTGGAAGCTCTGCAGAGGTCTGAGCTAGTTCCAGGCAGGAAATATTCACTACCTATTAACACACCAGGTATTCCACCCATATAGTTAGCATAACTTAAGGTGACCCTACCTTCCTGGGAGTGGTTCTATCACCAGGTAATTGACCAGTGAGACTAGAAAAGTAGGTCCTCCAACAGATAGACTAGACAATTTTATAGTCAGGACCAGTTCAATTTATGGGGCTTACTGATATTCTAACAACCCCTTCCTCAGAGCCCCACTCTGTACCCCTCTCCTCCACAAAATATCAGTGATAGTGTCTGCTACATTCATTTTCCTTCAACATTTTTAGTATAAATGAAATTTAATATGCAGTATTTGGGAGCTCACTTTCTTTGTTAACAATAAGCTAATGAGATTCACTCTCATTGATCATATTACTCCTTTTCATTTGTGTGTTCTCTGCTCTGAGTTAGACACTGGTGGTTTCCAATGTGGTATTATGATTAATGTCACAATGAACGTACAGTTAAACATCTCTAGGTGCAGATGCACACATATTTTTCTTTGATGCATATCAAAATAAGGAATTGCTGAAACATAGGATATTGCCATAAATTCAACTTTAAGCTTATTACATTTTTTTTATTTAGCATGTTTATGTGTGTGAAAGCACCGTGAAGCATGCATAGAGGGCAGAGGACAACCTTCAGAAATTGGGTTTCTCCTTTCACCATCCTCACCCCATCCAAGGATCCCAATTTATATGTATGTTGGCCACTTGAAGTTGCTCTGAAGCTTACCTGATGTTTATATGCATCTCCAGGGAAACCGTAATAGAAAAGATCCTTGTGATCCTCATAGTCTTTACATTTAGTGTCTAGGAAAATGGGGCAAAAAGGACTCGAAGATGTTGAGTTTTCCAGTGCCAGCAAGGGAAAGACAAACGGTAGTGGAGAGAAGCTGGGAAGTAAAATGACTTTGTCAGGGATTTGCTGAGCTTCAGGGATCAGGGAAACGCAAATCTGCGTATGAAGAAATTGTTCAAAAGGTGGTGGAAACACGTGGGTCTTCCTCCTTTTCATTTCTTCTCCAAACCTGCTGTGATATATCCTTTATCTTCATTCCTCTGTCCTTTGTAATCACAAAAACGTCCCCCAGGCCAACTGAGAGTTTTCCTCCAGTGTTCTTTCCCACCATCCTCTCTGAGACTCCTGGCACTATTATCACCTCTCACTTTAATCTTTGGATGTGTTTATTGAGAAGTCGTGATTTCTTAGGGGATACGTATTGCCTTGCTTTTAAAATTGTGTGTGTGTGTGTGTGTGCGTGTGTGTCTGTGTCTGTGTGTGTGTGTGTGTGTGTGTGTGTCTGTGTCTCTGTGTGTGTGTGATCTGCTGGGGTGGATATGGATATCTCTTTCAGTTTTTTATGGGGGTGCAGGTTCTTAATTGGAAGCCTTCTCAGGATTTTGATCCCCATCACTACCCAGGGAACAGAAAACAGACAGATGTAATAAGAACAATTCAAAACAGCTTAGATATTTAAATGTAATTTTAAAAATCAACTGGAAACATGAACTCCACTCCAATAAAGTTAGAAAATAACTAGATATCTATAGGATGAACTGACAGTTTAAAATTTGTCAAAGCTAAATACATTAATAATTAAGTCATTTAAAAAAGAACACAGATAGAAAAAGGAAAAAGAAGGAAGATAGCACAGAAAATCCAAGAAATCTAAGTAGGGAGAATACAATCAAATAAATACAGGAGTGTGGTGGCTCATGCCTGTAATCCCAACACTTGGGGCGGGGAGGCTAAGGCTGGAGGATTGCTAAGAGTTCGAAGTTAGCCTGGCTACATAGTTTCAGGCCAGCCCTGTCTGAAAACAAACAAAACAAGGCTCAGGGACCATTGCAGAAGAGGGGGTAGAAAGGCTGTAAGAGCCAGGGGTGATGGATGACCACAAGGAAACAGAGTTTTCCAGGCGACTGGCAAGTTGCTCATGTGAACTTACAGCAATGGTAACAGCATGCATAAGACCCACACAAGCTCAAACCAGATAAAAGCCCGCATAGAACTGGAGAAATGGGTAAGAAGTCCCGGTTTAGCTGAGGAACTATTAGGAAATGATGACTACAGGGAAAGGGAGAATTGGTTTTTCATAAATGAGTTGACTAGGCTCCGGTAGATGGATTCACACCAAGGGACATTTGGGGACACAAATGTGGCTGGACAAGTTTTAACATACATGACAGAATGCATGACATCTGGGGGAGCTATAAGGAGGGTGCAGATGGGGAGAGGGTCTAAATATGATCAAGATGTATTTATAAAATTGGCAAAAATTCAATTAAAAGAGAAAGAAAAGGAAACCATCAGTCAAATTTCTTCCATGCTAAAAAAAGGACAATTACCTCACCCCTCTAGCCCTTCATTCCCCAACCCCCTCACCCCAATATCCCCACTCATCCTCCACACCCCCTACCCCTCCACCTCTGCCTGTCTCTTGCAGTTTTCTTAGGGAGCAGATGCTTTTCTCTCTAAAGTCCAAAAAAGTGATAACAGGAAATGGCTGTTTGCTGACTGAGCACCTATAGGTTGGTTTTTGTTTTTTGTTTTTTGTTTTCTGCTAATGAGAAAAATGCCAGAACCACTCTCAAATGGCAGCTTCCTCCAGGTAAGCCCAAGGACCTCCTGGTCGGATGTCCCCTCACACCTCCTCACACCTCCTCACACCACCATCTCCTCACAGCTGTGCCTTTGCTGTGAAAACTTTCCAAATAGTAGCCACTTTCCACCAATTCTCCATGGCCCCTGAAGAGCTTACAAAGAAGTTTGCAGGGACAGCAAAGGCACAGGGCTTTGACTGGTCCCCCGTACTTAGGCCTGCAGTTCTCTGTCCTAACAACCCTGCTGGTGCTCATTCTGTCATATCCTTTCACCTGAGCTCAGGTTGCTTTCCCCTAAGTGTTCCCCCTTGGCTTCCCTCCATGGTGGAGCTCATACTTACTACTCAAGTAAATCTGTTTCCTGGAATCTGAGGCCAAGTCACAACCTAGATCTACACTGATTCTCTGGGTGGTCCCCTGCTTAGCTGATGCAGAAGGGGAGGTTTTAGGGGTTTGAGACACAAAAATATAGGATCTTCTCTTCCAGGCCAAAAGGTTTGACTATAGTGTCTCTCCTAAGAGGCACCCCTGTGGCACCAGTGAGCAAGCTAGGAAGCACAGGTCACTTCTTGGAGTCTGCATACTCTGCAATATGCAGATCTCTGTCTCGAGCTTTATTTTTGCAGAGCGCCAACTTGAGTGCCTGTGAAGTACAGAAGGCTTTCCTTTGCTCTTTTGCTTACCCTGGGGACCAGGCAGGTTGGACAGGCACAGCATTCACCCCTTTCCCTACTGTTCTACTTAGAGCTTTATGTTAGGGATGACTCCCTTCTAAATCTAAAGTTCCATATTTCTGGGTTTCACCTAATCTCTGTTTATTGCTGCCCACCTTTGCCTCCCTCCCTGAAGCCAGGCACCTAATGTTCTGTTTCAGATTCATAGAGATGCAAGACAGAGCTGGCTGTCTCCTAATCCACCAGCTTCCCATATAGGTCTCCTTTAATTTGGGGTCAATTATTGAAACTTTAAAAGTTTCCCTTGATGGCATCATGTTAGTCTGATTCTTTGTTAATTTGTGTGGTATTCTAGGAACATCTGTACATTTGCATTAGGAAACTTTTTTCGGTTTTAGAAACTAGTTTCAGTAAGTTTAAGTCCCCTATGAAGTCTCTAGGCTGATAGGATTACCTTTAGTATTGAACTGGGTCGAAACTAAATCTTGTGCCTGATGCTTGCTCTTCTGTGGAGACTAAATTTGGTGACCCCATTACCAGGGTCTCCAGTGGGCATGAGCCCCATTTGGTAGCTGGGTGGACTAGACTGTCTCCAGGACTCTGAACTATGAAGCTGGCACTAGAGGAAAAACTGTTTGTTTGTTTGTTTGTTTGTTTGTTTTACATTTATCCGATAATTTATATTTCTAATGTTACTTATTTTTTTAGTTTGCTTCTCTGTTGCTGTGATAAATCACTGAACAAAGCAAGTTGGGTTAGGGAAAGGTTTATTCGGCTCACAGATTACAGTTCTTCATGGATGGAAGCCAAGACAAGAGCTTCAAGCACTGGCTGTACTACTTTGAATCTCTTAAGTGCAAGTTTCCAGAGTCAGACTGAGGTTTGCACAGGCTCACCAACACAATCAGGAAATCTCTCTTAAACAGTTCCTTCTCACGCTTCAGCATCTGGTCACATTTGACCAAATTACTTTCATGCAGAAAGACTGGAATTTCTGTTCATTGTGGTTATGCCTCGTGACTATGATTACTCTTGGTTCAAAGCTGAAAAACAGGAATGAATTCCACATTGTCTCTTGCCTAGCTTTTACTTAGTTTTAGAACCTTCAAGCTGTAGGTTCTGTTTGGTTCGTTTTATGCTTCTTAGAGGAAAGGAATTGTATTTTGCCAAAACCTATAACTGTTATTTACATTTTTTAGTCTTTCTGCACGCACAAAGGAAGCAAAACTTCTTTTTCAAAAAAAACACATGCTTTTAAAACTTTATCACATACATTTAAATTGTGATTATTTTTATTTCAAACAAGTCTCTAAATTAATTTATGATTTCTTTTTTAAGTATTTTATTTATTATTTTTATTTTATGTGTATGAGTGTTATGCCTGCATGTAAGTAAGTACACCCATGTCGTACAATGCCCGTGGAGGACAGAAGAGGCTGTTGGATCCCCTGGAACTGGAGTTACAGACAGCTGTTAGCTGCCATGCAGGTGCTGGGATGAGAACCCAGGTCTTCTGCAAGAACAGTCAGTGTTCTTGACGGCTGAGCCATCTCTCCAGTCCCCATGATTTCTTCTTTAAGTCATGTTTTTGGACATTAGGCTATTTCTATCAATTGCTAGACAATGAATTTCATGGTTGTCTCTTAGTTTCCAAGTCAATTATAGTTGTTAATGAACACTGTAGATGATGTCAAATATTTGAAATGTGTTCACTTCTTTTAGGACATAGCATAGCATTATTGTGAATGAATCATTTGGACTTGGAAAAAGATTCCTTTTGCAATGAATAAGGAGTAGTATGAATATATCCACTAGGTCCAGTGTGCTAAGCTTGCCAGGTCCTCTGAGACTGCCAGTATGACTGTGATTGCCTATCGTCTGTAGTTCTACCATGAACTTTGTTCATGTTGTTTTATGCATATGAACTTGGAATTGTTATATCTTTCTGCCAAATTAAGCTTTTTATCCTGAAGAAGTATACCATGAACTTTGGCTTTTTGTGATATTCTTCTTACTATAAAATATTTACTATAGTTAATATTTAAATGACATACCTTTTTCATCTGCACTGTTAAACTTTCTCAGTCCTTAAGCTTTAGGGACAATTCCTATGAACAGGATATCATTGACTTTTGCTTTTCTATCAGCATTATTCAAATACGGCAAGCTCTCACTCACTTGGCTGGAATTAAAGATGTGTTGAGTTTAGGCCTCGTTTTCCATGTGCTATTTGTCCTGCCTGTTGTGTTTCTTTTATCCTTTTTACTTTATCATGCCCCTGTGCTAGCTTAGAGGTTATATTCTGTTATATTGTTTTGCTTTCTTATTAAGATTACTTTAATTAGTGGGGTT
The DNA here is from genome assembly GCF_000622305.1 of Nannospalax galili. Taxonomy (NCBI): domain Eukaryota; kingdom Metazoa; phylum Chordata; class Mammalia; order Rodentia; family Spalacidae; genus Nannospalax; species Nannospalax galili. Next base: position 6,267,959 of record NW_008346548.1, read on the forward strand.
TTTAGAACACTTCTTAGACTTACATAAAAATGAACAGACTGTATAATGAGCTCCTGTTTATCTCCTTACCCTTCTTCCATATCTCACCCTTTGTTGCCCCCATTGTAAACATTTTGAATTAGTGGTATATTTGTTTCAATTGATGAGCCAATACTGACACATGACCTAACTATAATTTACATTATTGTTCCTCTTTATATTGTACATAGAGAAAATACAGGTCTTATCGATTGAATTTGACAAATACATGTGACACATACCTACTATTATGTTACTGACCAAATAATCCTATTAGTATTTGTAAATGTTTTCTGTTTCTAAATATTTATTTTATTTTTAATTATGTATATATGGTTGTGTCTATCTGTGGGTATGTGCACATAAGTTCAGGTATCCACAGAGGCCAGCAGATGGCACCAGAGCCCCTGGTGCTAGAATTACAGAAGTTTGTGGGTCACCTGACATGGGTGCTGGGAATTGAACTCTGGTCCTCTATAACAGCAGCAAGCGCTCTTCACCACTGAACCATCTCCCTAGACCCCTCATTAGTATTTTTTAATGATTTTTCTAGAGATTGCAATGTGTATCCTTAACATCAAATTCTAAATTATTTGTGCTTGCTCAGTTCAAGGACCTCCATATTTCAAAGCTCTACATACTTAAACCAAAAAAGATGTGGTCATTGCAAGTAGATAAAAATTCCAAATGAAAAACATTCTTTGTTATTCTCTTTAGGTTCAGGAAATGATCAGACACAGAGATCAGAAGTGAAACGTATGAAGAATGAATCTTTCTCTGGCATTATTTACAATCATCAGTGTCAATATTGTGCTCTGCTCCTAGCTGGAAAATGTTTTTCAATAGGCATTGGTGGTCACTCCACCTAAATGTGTTCTTAATTCTTAAGCAAAATTATGTAGGGTACCTTTGTAAATTCATATAATACTTGCAGATATCTCTGGATGACCATACAAAAATATAGATATTATGACTATCCATGCGTTGGTATTTCAAGACTTATTCCCCCAAAGCCTGACCAATAACAAGCTCAAGTCCCCCAAGGAGAAGAGACCAGTAGTAACTGACCATTAGCAGCTTCTCATAAAGCCCAAGAATCTCTCAGGGCTCTAAACTGCTTATAAAACCCCCATGAGAAGATGTGTAGCAAACAATTTATGATATCACTTTATGTTCTAACAAAAAGTTATTAGAAATATTTCATATTCTTAACATTTGTACCATTTTCCTTTCTTATATTCTGTCATTTAACGAATGGAATTTAATCTGACTTTTAACCTATGGCAAAACTCAGACATGTTCTACTACCTTGTACACACATGTGGGTGAGGCAAAATGTCACTTACTCATCACCTTTGTCCCATAGAGAAATCTATACCATACAGTACATATAACTAGTCCAACCGGACTGTAACAGCAAAAGGCTGTAACACGATTTGTCTGGTATGAGACTTATCTGCCCAGAAATCACATCTGAGATGATTGTCTAATCCCACTTTTCTATGCTAACCCTTTCTTAAAATTTCTATTTGAACTTTGAAGCAGATTTGATTCTTTGTACTGTTAGCTGGTGTTATGGTTATGTGGTTTCATTACAATGAATTAAACTTGTTTGGACATTCACATGCAAACTTACTCTTTTATGTTTCTGGCATTCGTTCTCAAAATTATACCTAAAAAAGAGCCCTGTATTATTTCAAGATTTATGTAGCTTTTTCTTTAAGCTATTCATGAAATATGTGTGTGTTCAGGCTCAGTAAATGTTCTCTGCTCAGATAAGTGCTTGTCTGCCAATTGTGGGCTTGAAAGAGGAGGTGAAAGCTGACAGACTTGCAGTGACCTTGAGGAAGCTAGAATAACATGACAAGGTCAACACTAATTGGGTAGTCAAACAAAATAACCTGCGTTTGAGAGGCCAACACTATTACTAGAGATAAAAACATGGATGTTGTACCACACCATGAGCAATTAGCATTGAATTTTAGCTGGGTGTACAATTAGCATTTAAGAGACAGAGCAGGAGGATCCAAAGTGCAAGACCGGACTGGGCTATGTAGCAAGATGATCTTAAAGGGAAAAGGGGGGAGGAAGGGACTGGTAAAATGGCTCAATGGATAAAAGTGCTTGCCACGCAAACAAACCTGAAAGCAGGAGTTCAGTCTTTGGATCCCACAATTAAAGAAAGCGAACTGAAAAAAGTTGTTCTCTGACCACCACACAACCACGGTTGTACACACCCATTCATTTCCACACATACATTATACATACAGACACACATCATACACACACATAAACACACACACTGTATATATACATACACAATAATAATAAGTAAAAATTATTTTAAATTATTTAAATGATTGAATTCATTCCATTGATGCTCAGCTCTAATATAGACAGTTTAAGCAAGTTTCTTAAGGTAAAACCTCAGATACAACCATACCAGCAGTGTCAGCCCTGCCCTGAGGCTGGCTGTGATGCCTTTCCCAACTGTCATTGGCAATCTTACATAGTGAGGCACAGGAGATGGATGGGTATGCTATGAGCACAGTTACCAAGAAGAAACACTTCACTCGTAATGACTCAGGCTCTATTAAAAAGCCATCTATTGTACAAGAGCAATCAGCTAAAGTTCCTAAGAGGCAGGAATAACCCCTCCCAGGCCAGAAGTGGGAGTCTGAGAACACCTAGCTGTTGAGTAGAAGAGCAAGAGGAGTCTCAGAATTGCCCATCTCTCTCAGAGTGAAACACAAAGAAAACATGGGTGACCATACAGAATAAAAATGAGGAATAGAAGTTTCAAAGTCGGAGTAACCAGAGATCGAAAGACATCTTCTTTCTTGAAAGAAGTTTTCAAGAATATTCATGAAGGAATTCTTCATAGAGATAGGAGGCCTGTCTCAGTGTTGTTTTGTTTTGTTTTGAGACGGGGACTTGTGTAACCCAGGCTGGCCTCAAGCTTACTATACATCGAGGATGACCTTGAACTTCAGATCTTCCTGTCTGCACAGCTTCCAGGTATATGTCACCATGCTGAGTTTATACCATACCCAGGACCTCAGGAATGCCAGGCAAGCATGTACCAACTAAGCTGCATCTCCAGCCTCTTGAGCAGTCTTAAGTAGGAAAAAATGTGAAAAAGCACCTAGTATTTGGCATTGTTCTAATTATTTTAGAGGTGTTCTTATCAAGAGTAGTAATACTGATTATTCCTGAGCAACGGGCCTTCCTCCCTCACTTCACTCTCAACTTGCCCTGATTTCCTCACAATAGTGGAAGCCAAAGTGACTAGCTTTCCCTGGTCTTATGCATTAGATAAGACCCTTTCCCCATTACTATTGTTGTTGTTGTTGTTGTTTGCGACGGACCAGCCCAGACCAGAGCAGTTCAGTCCAACGGGAACAGGGTCCTCGAGAGAGTGGGCAAGGATTCGGCGAGTGACAAACAGACAGACACACAAGAGCTTGGTGAAGGTCTGAGTGTAATTTTTGCAGCTGCAAGTTTTGAGATATATACAGCAGAGATTGCAAAATCTCCCCAACAGAAACTACAGAACAGCCGTGCCAAGATTTACAATTCCAGAGATAAAAGCAAAACAACCCTGCCGACCATCATGTACAGCCAAAACACACCTCCCCATCCCATCGACCTGGCACCAGACGGCAAACCCCCACCGTGGCCTTCACTGCCAGCCTTTCCCACGTACTCAGGGTTCCGCTCAGCTCTGTGGTTTCAGGTCAAAATGACCTTAACCCATCACGTACTTTCAACATTAGCTGCACCTGATATTACATTTTTAACTATTTGATAACATTCCTTGCTTATTTGTAGTGGGCCATCGGGCTTCTAAGTCATTCCTTAACGCCTTAGATCCTAAAAAGTCATCCCATGTTGATTGAGTTCCTGAGAACTCTTCCTGCATACTAGGATAATTAAAAGATTTCAATAAAGGCAGTGACAGCGGTGTCAAGAACGCCAGGTGTTTTCCGGGCCCCGCCTGAAAGCCCATGATACAGTGACAGTCAGAAAGATAATAGCAAGTAAAAGCACGCCAAGTACACTGCATGTTTTTTAGCACAGCCAACTCCAAGAGGCAACCTTCCTTGAAGTTTCAGCCTCAACCCACGGAGGATCTCACGCGGGCTCCATTGGAGATGGCATGACAGTTGTTGTTCCTCTTTCTCTTCTTCTTCTTCTGAGACAGAGTCTCATGTAGCCTAAGCTAGCTTCAAACTTTCTTTGTAGCCAAGGATGATCTTGAACTTCTGATCCTCCAGCTTCTGCCGTCCAGGTTTGGGGATTACAGGTGTATATCACTCCCAATGTTATGCAGTCCTGGAAATCAAACCCAGGGCTTCATGCCTGCTTGGCAAGCACTCCACCAACTGAGCCGCATTCCCAGCCTTCCACTCTTCTATGTAAAGAATAAATTCCTAAATGTTGGAGAGGATGTGGGAAAAGGGGAATCCTCATCCACTGCTGGTGGGACTACAAACTTGTACAACCCCTATGGAAAGCAGCATGGAGAACTCTTTAAAAACTACAAATGAACCTACCATTTGACCCAGTTATACCACTCCTTGGCATATACCCAAAGAACTCATCCTATTGCAGAGACACTTGC
>NW_008346548.1:6272747-6273582 GCF_000622305.1 Nannospalax galili
GACATATGTTCTCCCTCATATGTGGATCCTAGCACCAAATCCTGATGAGTGAGTATATATCCAGACATAACTACAGGAACCAGGATAATGAAAAGGAACCAGGGAGGTAAAGGTAAAGAAAGAATCTGAAAGAGAAGAACAGTAGGAAACAGGCCTTAATAAGGGAGATATGGATAAAAAATAGGGTTATTTTAAGGGGGGTGGGAAGGTTATACAAGGAAACTTGGGGATAAAGGGAAAGAAGGAGCTCAAGAGAGGTGGGACCATAGAAGAAGGATATTATTAAGGGAGAAATGGGGAAAATGAGGGTACTTTAAATGGGGAAACCGTGGTGGAAGTGTTAGACAATGCAAGAGGTAAATAATGTCTAGCTAGTTTTTAAAAAATCAGAGGGAACTATATTAATCGAACAACCTACTGACAAATTATACATGCCACTAGTTCAAGGAATATAATATATATCTAGGCAAGGTTTATCTGAGAATATTTGGTCTTTGCCCAAGCTTTATCTACATGGAACATAGTAATTAAAAGTATCAGACTGGTGGAACTAACCTTCTTGGATGTTTAACAGTCATACTTTGAGACCTATACTAATTTGGTCAGAAGGCCATAAAGGACAGTTTTTGCTTCTTGCCCTCCTAGGTTGACTAAGTTCAAGGGGACTATGAGCATCTCTCAAAATGTCCTGTAACTGTGGTGAGTCAGCTGTCCTCTTGATCAAGGAGGCCATGAAGATCCCATCAAATGGACTTGAACCAGTGTCTAGTCTACAAAGAGGAGGGTCAACACAGAGGAAACATATCCTCCATGCTTCCAAGCAAAGCCAGCCATA
>NW_008346548.1:6273705-6305709 GCF_000622305.1 Nannospalax galili
AATTGGTTTATCTGGGCCAACTGTATGGTCTTAAACACCCAAAAGGAAAGTATAACCAAAGATTAAAGGGATCAATATAATTTTTAAAGAGTCCATGTGTATAGCTAAAGGCTACACAACAAGAAACAATGCCAGACAGGAGATGTCTTCCTTTGAGTTGTTGGCCAGGGTGGCCCAAGAGACTCCCAGACAGTAACCCAGGATAGAACTGGGAAGATGAACAGCAGACCCCAATCTTATCTAAAGGAATATTGGCAACTGATTGCTGCTAGATGAAAAGAGATGATATTCCTAAAACAAGGTACTCTAGATAGGCTGAGTAAATACAGTGGATGGACAAGCACTGGGGAATAGCTGGGGGCACAAAAAACACAGTGGACAGTAACAGGGATGACAGAGTATATGGGCTCCAGTGTCAGGGGGGAGGCTATGGGAGGGTGCCATTTGGGAAGTGGGTGCATAGATGAATAAGATTGTTTGAGATGTTCTGTATGAAATAAAAAAATCAACAAATAAAAAAATGAGTTATATTTGAGGAAGAAGCATAAAAATTTGCTTCATATTAATTAGTAGAGGTGAAAAATATTACCATTGAAATCTACCTGATGACTTTATATCCATGCTCAGGTAATCGACTGTGACTAGTAATAATCAGATACATAAAGATCAAAGATGCATGTGCAAACATCTAAGTGTTAGTAGCATTAAAAATGAGTTTTGTAGTAGTTCTTTATGTAAGAAACAGTATATTTTAAAATGAAATGGAGATCTTTTTTAAAGGTTAAAAATGCATCCAATTTTTTGTCTTACAGGGCTTATACTGAATTCAATGTTGTATAACTGTATTAATTCAATTTTGAACCTAAACATTTTCAGATACTTTTAAAAGAGATGCATCTTTGCTCTGGAAAATGTTATTGAATATGTTAATGCTGTAATGAAATGTTTATTTTAATCATGTGGTTATTAAATAAATAATTTTAAAAATAAATAAAATTTTAAAAATAAATAAAAAGAATAAATTCCTCTGTTTCCTTAACAAGCAGGCAACTGTGGTAGTTTGAATGAGAATGTCCCCCATAGGTTCCAAGGATTTGAACATTTCATCCCCAGTTGGTGACACTGTTTTGGGAAGTTTGGGGAGTTGTGGCCATGTCAGAGGAAGCACGACCACTGGGGGCAAGGTTTGAGAGTTCTTAAGCCTTGATGGATTTATAATTGCTCTCTGCTTCCTGTGCCGGCCTGAAGATGTGTGGTCTGAGCTTTCTGCTCTAGTAACCTCTGCTCTTATGCCTCCCCACCACGACAGACTCTTTCTTCTTTGGAACTGTAAGCTAAATAAACACTTCTTTTTCTAAGTTCCCTTGGTCATGGCGTTTTTTCACAGAACAGAAAAAGTAAATAATACTGCAACAAATCAGTCTCATAAAGAATATAACTGACATCATTGGTTATTAAGGAAATGTAAATCAAAGTCACAATGAGATAGCACCTCACATTCACTAGGATGACTATAGTCAAAAGGAGAAACAATAACAAGTATTGGTGAAAATATAAGGAAATTGGAGCCCTCTTATACTGGTGATGGGAATGCAAAGCAGTACAGCTGCCCTGGAAAACAGTTTAGCAGTTGCTCAAAAAACTAAACACTGTGTTATCATATGACTCAGCAATTTGATACCTAGGGTACTTACCCAAGAGAACCGCACAGACAAATGCTTAATTACTAATGCTCAGAGAAGCATTCATAACAACTGAAACAAGAAAAAACATCCTAAATGTTCACCAGTTGAGGAATGAATTTTTAAATATGATATACTGATGCATTATACTCACCCTTGAAAAGGAAGGACCCCTGTCACATGCTATAATATAAATGAATCTTGAGAGTGTTATGCTAAATGAAATCTGCCAGGAATGAAAGATAAATGTTGTATGAGTTTTGAAACTGAAAGCTGTGGTTATTGGGGGCTGGAGGGAGAAGAGATTAGAAATCATTTAAAGAGTAAAATTTCCTGTTTTGCAAGACAAAAATTGCGGAGACTTAGTGCATAAGAATGTGAATATCCTCAACATTACCAGCCTGTACATGGAAAATGATTATTGTGCAAATATTGAATGTTAATACCACAATTTTTAAGTCAAAATGGGAAAGGTAATACACCATATACTATAATATTACTCAGCAATAAAAAGGAATGAAATATAGACCCAAGACTGTGACATGAATGAGCCTAAGTAAACGGTCACATTTTACATGACTTCCCTTATGTTAAATATCTAAGGAAGACCCATGACAACAGGGGTAAGTAGCACATGTCACAGGCTATGAAGAGGGATGGTGGTGACTGCTGACAGGCATGAGGCTTGCTTGGAAGGTGATGAAAATGTTCTGGAATTAGTGGCAATGGCTACAACTCAATAATCTCAAAATCACTGTGTTTTATGCTTCTAAAAGATGAATTTTATAGTATGAATTTTATTTCAATAAAGCTATTTTATATTAGAAAAACATGGAGGCTATTTTTGATTGATGGAAACTTTAATATAAATTTTTATGAATTCTTTGAGAATTTCATACAATGTATTTTAATCATATTTACCCTCTACTCCTCCTAATTCCTCTCAGATCCACACTCACTTCCCTACCCTTCCCCAACTTTGCCCCCTAACCCCCGTTTTTAACAATCCTGAGTCCAGTATGTGCTCCAATATACTTGTGGATATAGGGCATCCACTGGAGCACAGTCAACCTACCAAAGACCACACCCTCAAAGAAAAATGACTCTCCCTCCCCAGAAGCCATCAACTACCAATAGTTCCTCAGTTGGGGATAGGAACTCCTGAACTCTCTCCCACTCTTTCTTGCTAGAATGTTGACTGGCTTGATCTTGCACAGGTCTTGTGCAGGCATCCACAGGTGCTATGAGCTCATGAGTGCAGTGGTCCTGTCATGTCCAGAAGACACTTTCACTCTGGTCCTCCCCAACCTCTGGCTCTTAGAATCTTTCCATGCCCTCTTCCACAATGGTCCCTGAGTCTTGGGGTGGGGTTGTGGTACAGATATCCCTTGTGTAGCCGAGCACTCCACTCACATTTATTCTCTGCATGTTGAACAGTTTTGAGTTTTTGTGTTAACCACTGTCCACTGCATAAAACTTCTCCAGTGAGGTCTGAGTGCTGCACTAATCTATGAATATTAGAGATATGAATTTAGAGAGCAGTTGTATTCTATGTTCATTTAACAGAATAATAATAGTAGGTTCACCCCTGGGGCCTATGAGCTCCCCAAATATGGGTTCATGGCCAGATTTACAAGCAGGCATGTGTTTCTTTCTGTGAAGCAAGGCGTAAACCCATTCAGGAAGTGGTCAGTTGCCCACATAACCTTCACGCCACTATTGTACCCATGAACATATCTTGTCACAGCAATCATTATAATAGTTACAGGGTACACAGCTGGGTAAGATGTTGATGACATTTTTCCCCCAGAGCCTACATAGTACCTTCTGATGCTATCAAAGTTAGCCAACAGGGAAGAAGCTTCCTGGTCAGTACCAATTTGAGTTTTGTTTTGACTTTTGTTTTTTGATACATGGTCTCCCTGCAGCCCCAGCTGTCCTGGGGCTCACTATATAGATCAGGGTGGCCTCCATCTCACAGAGACCCACCTACCTCTGCCTCCTGTATGCTGGAATTAAAGATACATGCCACTACATCCACTTGAACCAACTTGATTTCTCCATATCCTATGACCAATGTGTATGGCATCTTCAGCAACGGAGTCTGTGCTTGTCTTTGTTACCTTGACACAAACTACAGTCACCAGGAAAAAGGAACCTCAATTGAGGAATTTCCTCCATCAGATTGGCCTGTGACTGTGTCTGTGGAGCATTTTCTTGACTCATGATTGATGTAAGGTAGGCAGTGTCATTCCTAAGTGGGTGGGCCTGGGCAGTATAAGAAGGCTAGCTGAGCAAGCCAGGGGGAGTGAGGCAGGAAGCAATGTTCCTCCCTGGTCTCTGCTTCAAGTTTCTGCCTTCAGGTTCCTGTTCTGACTTCCCTCAGTAGTGAATTGTGACCTGGGAGTTGTAAGATGAAATAAACCCTTTCCTCCCCTATGTTGCTTTTGGTCATAGTGTTAATCAAAGCAACAGAAAAGGAAACTAGGACAGGGTCTTACCATCAAGTTCCAGTAAGCAACCAAGAGCGATGGCAATAGCCTGTATTGTATTGGGGGGGTCTCCAGGACAGGACCTCCTGACCAACAACTTGAGGGGCAATATGCCATACCCAGTAGTGGGCTCCTTTGGGGCCAACCTATAGCTTCTGTGATAAGCATAATCCCCTGTGTAGGGTAACTCCAATTAAACTTTGTTTTGTTTTGTTTTTCGAGACAGGGTTTCCCTGTAGCCTCAGCTGGCCTAGAACTTTTGCTTTTTATGTAGACCAGGCTGGCTTTGATCTCACAGAGATCTACCTCTGTGATCTGCCTCTGCCTCCGGAGTACTGGATTAGATCTATGTGCCACCATACTCAGCCCAATTAAACTTTTGTATGAACACACACATACACACACACACACACACACACACACACACACACAAAGTTTACAAAATAGTTGTTTTCCATATGACTTTTTCAGACATCCTTAGTGTTAGTTGTGCCTTTCCCAAACCCCTTCCTCTACCCTAACTTCCCATTCCTCTCCTGACTTAAACCTCCTCCCCATTTCTCTTTTCCCCTTCATATCATCTGTGCCCCACTAGCCTCCCTTTCCACCAATTTTCCCTTTCTAGTTTCCTTGTTTCTTCAGGCACTCCTAATTAAACACAAATCTAGAAATTCAATGTTGAGATCCACATATGAATGAAACATGTGCCATTTGTCTGAGTCTGGGTTACTTCACTCAATATTACATTTTCAGTTCTATCCATTCATCCATTTACCTGCTGATTTCATTTTTTCTTTGAAGATGAATAAAATTCAATTATATATACATACACTTCCTTTTGCATTATCCATTCGTCAATTGATGGGCATCTAGGCTGTTTCCATGTCCTAGCTATTGTGAATAGAGCAGCTATGGACATGGATGAGCATGTGTCTCTGTAGCAGGAAATAAAGTACTTTGTATATATGCCCAGGAGCGAGGTATGGTTGGCTCATGAGGCCTATCTATTTATAGTTCCAAGGAACTGCTGCACTGATTTCCACAGTGGCTGTACCTATGTACACTCTTGTCAACAGTGGATGAGGGGTCCCTGTTCCCTGCATCCTTACCAGCATTTGTTGACTTGTTTTCTCAATCTTATTCATTCCAACTAGGTTAAAAGTAAATCTCAAAGTAGTTTAAATTTGCTGTGTGGCAGAGAAAAGGATGAAGCATAGGTGTGAAACTCAAAAGTAAGAATGTGCAAGTCTTCCAGAACTATCTTCCTATTTCCTCATTCTTAGATTCCCTGTCTTACTCTTTGGTCACTTGCATATGCTTTTTAAAAAGTGAACCTCTTACATTTTCTCATTAGTGACTCATTCTTGGCTTTCTTCTCTCTTGTTTTCTTTTGCTTTTATGTAACGCCTGTAACAGTTCTGTGAGAATGCCCCTAATCTACTACCCTGAGTTTAAGGTGAGAATATGTAAGTGCAGTTATGTCTGATGGTAATTTTCTGCTCATTTTCACCTGATTATATTTGTGTATAGAAGTGAGGGAATTATCCCAGGCTGTGTACCTATGCTTTAATCTTCATATTGGTTATTTACTTGTAAGGCTAAAGGTATAGCTTGGTGATAGAATACTTGTCTAGCAGGTGTGAGGCTCTGGGTTCAATTTCCAGTTCTAAGAAAAAACTACTTAATTGAGAACCTTGTGAGGATGAAACTCAGAGAGAATTGTGTTTTTACAAGTAGCTGTGAGTCACTGAGGGAGTCCTCTTTTCTGATGACCTTTACAACTGTTTTAGTGATCACCAAAACTGTCCCACCTAAAACCAGTCATATAGGTAAATTATACCTCCAGAAACAGCACAGAGCCTAGAGCGTTTTATATGGAAGATTTGTGTGAAGTTTTCATAAGAAAAATACATGGGGATAATTGTCCAGCCATGCATTGGTCAAATAAGTTGTGGTGCATACATACAATAAAATTATAGTCATTCCATTAATGGTGCTGTTACTATTGTTTAATTGTGTGTATGAGTATATGATCTACATCACAGCATATCATACCTCTCTATAGACATAATAGCAAGTATATACATATATATATACATATATATAGAGAGAGAGAGAGAGAAAGAGAGTCAAATAGACCAAAAGGCAGACTGATTGAACAAAAGAACACAAGAAATTGAAAGAATATTAAATTTTGAGTTGAAAAGTCTTTAAGTATGATGCCAAAGGCAGAAATTATTAAGAATAATATAAAATTGACATGAAGGGGCTGGAGAGATGGCTCAGTGGTTAAGAGCACTGACTGCTCTTGCAGAGGGCCTGGATTCATTTCCCAGCACCCACATGGTGGCTATGAACCGTCCTGAAGGGGAATCCAAAGCCCTCTTCTGACCTCCGCGGCATTGCGCTACTTGGGTGCTCTCACATACATGCAGGCAGTACACTCATACACATAAAATAAAAATAATAAATAAAATTTTTAAAATTGACATAAAAAAACAAAAATTATTGGAAAGAATAGAAAACTAAAGAACAATAATTGCAATATACATGGCATATCATTGTCCCCAATATGTGTCAAGTTTTCAAAAATTAATTTTAAGAGTATATATATTGCCAATTAAATAATAGGGCCCAGGGCTGGAGAGATGGTTCAGCTGTTAAGAGCACTGACTGCTCTTGTAGATGACCTGAGTTCAATTCCCAACACCTACATGGTGGCTACGAACCATCATTAACTGCAGTTCCAGGGGAATCCGAAGCCCTCTTCTGACCTCTGTGCATGGTGCACTCACATTACATGCAGGCAATATACTCATACACATAAAATAAAAATAATAAATAAAATATTTAAAGAATAGGGCTCAGAACATGAAAAGAAACTTACAGAATAAGATGTAGGACTAACCAAAACAATAGAAATTAAAACAAAAATTACATATTAAATAAATACCTTTTTATAGAAAAAGACCTTTTAAGATAGCACCTAAAAATGCAGAGGAATAGAAGGTTTCTTATTGTTTTGTAAGAAGCATTCATTTTATCACATCTCCAAAATGCTTGTGAATCAAAATACTTTAAAATGAGCATGAGCTTTAGCCACAAATTCTAATTTTAGGAATTTGTACCAAGGAAATAATGAGTGTGTTTTAAGTTTTATGTACATGTATATTTTCTGCATCATTATTATAATATTGAAGTTTTTTTAATGACTTGAATTTTCAACCAGGTAGAGTCTGCCAAATTCCTATGGTAGAAGGTAATACATTCATTAAAATCATGTTGAAAATAAACAGTAATATCTGTGTCATGTGTGTGTGTGTGTGTGTGTGTGTGTGGTGCAGTGTAGTATATGTCAGTGCTCCTATAGGCATGTGCACATATTCATGCAGGTACACATGCATGTAGCAGTCAGAGGTGTCTTCCTCAACCACTCTCCACTATATGTTTTAAGACAAGGTTCCTCACTGAACCTAGAGCTCACTGATTGACTAGGCTAACTGGCCAGTGAGCCCCAGGGATCCACCTGTCTCCCTCCCACTTCCCCCATCCCCAAACACTGAGTTACAGATGTCTGCTGTCACACCTGGCTTTTTTTATGTGTGTGCTGGGGGTCCAAAATCAGGTCTTTATGCTTACATGAAAACAGTTTACCAACTGAACCATCCCCTCAGCCCCACCTGTGTCTTTTTTTAAATGAAAATAACTGGTCTAAGAGAGGAAGTATGAGTTCTATGGAGTGAAAGGCAAGGAAGAAAGGAGTCAGGAGAGCAGGGTTTCCTCCATTTGATTCACGCTGGAACTGTGCCTGGAGGAGTCTCTCAATATTCTGGAAGGGATGATTCTATGCCAAATGTCCCCTGTGTTCATCACTGAGTAAGGAAATAAGGAAAAGTACATGATTATTGACTGTGGTAGCTACATGTTAGTTTTGTTATCAGGGTTAAATCACCAATGCTATTTTAAGAGCAGAAAATAATTTAAGGCAGGACTTACAGAAATGCAGAACTTCATATGACTGGCACTTTGGTCACACTTTATGCAATCATGTTTTTCCAGGACTGAATAGAACTAATTGACCCTAAACCCCCCAAATAAGGAAATCATTTATTCATTTGGCAACTATTCTGGTTTGTTTGGATGAGGCAGCACAGGCACGGAACAAAGACAACAGCAATACCAGACTTGGATTTTTTCTTTAACGTTCATTTTTATCTCTATTTATTTTGAGTGTGTGAATGTATATGCCATGTGTGTGAGGGTACCCAAGGAGATGAGACTTGGGTATCTGATCCTCTGAAGCTGGAGTTACAAGCATTTGTGAGTCACCTGGTGTGGGTCCTAGGAACAGAACTCTGGTCCTCTGGAAAAACAGCACACACACACACACACACACACACACACACACACACACACACACACACACACTTAACTGCACAGCCATCTCGCCAATCCAACTTTGATTATTTTATAAAAGACATAAAACAAGGTGATGTAAAAGGGTGGAACTATAGTTGGAAGCATTGGGAACTTTAGATTCTTCCAGGGATTTAAGAGCAATCAGGGAAAGCTTCTCAGCCGGCATGAGAGCGGAGCTGCAACTGGAGAGTGCTGGAGTCAGCCTGGCCACACCCTGGAAGAATGGGTTTCCACTGAAGAGAGCAGAAAAGACAGAACTCATGCACTGGGCTACAGTGGCACCTGGGGAAGATAGAGCAGAGCACATAGCCAACTTGGAAGGCACAGCAAGGCTCTTTGCCTTCTGCTGAGCACAAAGAAAGCCACTGTTTCAGGAGAGGAACAAAAATCTGATTCACAACCTTGAATTATTTCAGAAACAGTGTAACTGAAAGGTGGATTTAAACTGCATTGCAGAATTCTCCATATCAATGTCCAATAAAAGATTTTAACTATCTAAAATCAGATTTTATAGATAGATATACACATCAAATATCATAGTAAGAGAGCTCCAAATCTAATTCAGTGCTCTTCAGAACCTGGTGGCCAAAGAAAGAAAAAGAAGTTTCCATGGCAGAAACAGAGGGGCACACCTGTATGTTCATAAGAAAACAACAAATGCTGGCAAGGGTGTGGGGAGCAAGGAACCCGTATTCACCGATGGTGGGGGTGTGAACTATTGCATCTACCATGGAAACTAGTATGGAAGTTTCTCAAAGCACTGAAAACAGAACTACCACAGGACCTAGCTACATCATTCCTGGGGTACATATCAGAAGGAAGCTAGCTCAGCACACCAGAGATCCTTGCACATCCATTTCACTGCCACTTTGTTCACTATAGCTAAGAAATGGAATCCACCTAGCTGTCCATCAACTGAAGAATGGCTTAAGAAAATGAAGTATATACACACAATGCAAATTAAGCAGTGATAAAGAAAAACGAAATGGCATTTTCAGAAAAATGAATGGAACTAGAAATCATTGTATTTAGCAGAATAAGCCAGACTCAGACATATACTGCAAATTTTCTCCCATGTGGAATATAAATGTGTGTGAGGTAAAACTTGAAAAGGGACCATGAGAAAGGAAGAAGAGATCTTTAGAGAGAAGGAAAGGGGGAAGGGGGGTAATAGAATGTATGTGGCATGAAATAGCAGGGACTCTTGGTAGGGAGGAAGGGGTCCTACAAGGGTGGGATGGGGCAGTAGAGGAGTGAGAATAAGAATGAAGTGTGTATAAAAATGCCGCAATGAAGGCCAGGTGTGGTGGCCCATGCCTTTAATCCCAGCACTCAGGAGGCAGAAGCAGGTGGATGAATCTCTGTGAGATGGAGGCCAACCAGGGCTACGTAGCAAGTTCCAGGCCAGCTGGGGGTACATGGAGACCCTGTGTCCAAAAAAATCCATGATGAAATCCATTTCTTTTTGCTGTTAATTTTAAAAAATATTTTTAGAAAGGGAAACAAAGTCTGAAATGCCTCCTGCTACCTTTTGATTGAGAGGGTTGCTTTACCTGTCTCCATTTCTATCCAGGACTTAGTGAGAATGAGTAAAGTTATAGTCTATCTTCTCCTGGTGGAAGTACCCCTTCAGAGCTAGACCAAAACCAGGGGTCTTCTAACATGATTCATCAGGCTGAGGAGGAAACAGCAATGGAGGCTAAGAAGAAAAAGCCAGAAAAAATGGAAGAACCACAAAGACGTGTGGAATTGTGGAAGCCAGAGAAGCATTGTAAGAAAGAGAGTGTGGACAGCTGCTGAGTGACTGTAATACAGAGAGAGGAGCATGCCCTGAACTTGGCAAATAGAGGTCATTTGTACCTTGACAAAGTTTCAACAGAGTAGTGAGAAAGAAGAGAAGAATGAATTTTGCTGAATATTTATAGCATCTCATAGATTAAGGTAAGCAAGTTGCTTAGGAAAAGCGTAATTCTTCTAAACGCTGAGATCCAAGATGTTTGCCCCTGAGACCACGTAGATCCAAAATGTAAGGTTGTATACAACATCTTCAACTGCACCTCTAAATAAAACAAGTTTTATAGAATCTCATTGGACATCAAAGGCACTATAGAAAGTTTTCTTCATTACATGGTGTGGTGGTTTGAATGAGAAGTGTCCCCCATAAGCTCCAAGTATTTGAGCACTTGGTGGTGCTGCCTGACTAGGCTCCCCATTGCGTCTGACTGTCCCCGGGTAATGGGGGCGGCGTGGGCTGGCGAACGGCGTGCTTACTCATCCCCAAACATCACCTCCCCGGGGCTCGCTGGTTCGAACCCCGGCAGTCATGGAACCTTTAAGAGGTGTGGCTTTGCTGACAGAAGGATGTCACTGAGAGTTCACAGCCTCTTCCCATTTCCACTTTGTGGTATCTCTGCTTCCTGCACATTCTTGAAGATGTAAGCCCTCAGTTTTCTGCTCAGGCTTCCTCTGCAGCTGTGCCTCCTCATCATGATGAACCCTTATCCATCTGGAACCATAAGCCAAATAAACTCTTCCTTCTATAAGTTGCCTTGGTCATGGTGTTTGATCACAGCAACAGAAAAGTAACACAGATGGAAAACTGGACTAAGTGATTAATTTACTGGAATATAACTATTTCATAAAATAATTCCACATCATAACCATAAATGAACATTAAAATGCACTATAATCCCTTCCAGTGTAAGAGTCTGTTTATGCTGAGATGTTCCTTTCCTAGAGGTCTAGATGAACATTCAGAAGTCCTGCTGAGGTAGCTACAATCGTTAACTGAATTGAGCATTATCATCAACTCTCAGAGCTGAAAGGAATATAGAAATGTCAATAAGCTTTAAACAAAAAGATTTTTTAAAACATTTTATTTATTATTTTTATGTGTATAAGCGTATTACGTGCATGTTGCAGGCATGGACAGCAGGCATGATGTCTTAATAAACCCAGTCTGACACAACTCCACTTGATGATGGTTGTCCCCAACATCTCTACTGGCTACTTTGGTGTGAGCTGTCCCCCACAGAAGTCGATATTACCTTCACATCCAGGAGGAAAGCCAAGAACACAAGAACCCAGGTCTTTGAGCCAATTCTGTTCTTCAGCCTTAATGGACAACAAAGCAAGGAAAAAGTATGTAGGATCAAAATAACAAAAACAGAAACAAAAACCTTCAAACAAAACAGAAGATGGGACAGCTACATGAGGATTAGCCAGAGTTCCATGAGGGCACAGGGCCTCAGTGCCTCTGCATCTTCACCTTGTGGGCTGGGCTGCCTGCTGCCTCTGTGCATCCATGTTATGCAATGGCCACAGAGATCAGAAGAGGGCATTGGATCCCCTAGGACTGGAGTTAGGACAGTTGTCAGCTGCCACGCAGGTGTTGGGACCCGAACCCGGGTCCTCTGCAAGAGCAGCCAGTGCTCTTAACCGCTGAGCCATCTCTCCAGTCCCTGAACAAAAAGATTTTTAAGTAAGAAAGAATTCCCATAAAAGCTCAAAAACCCTGAATTCTCAGGAAAATTTTCCCCCAAACATCAAGACCAGATGAACAAAAAGTGATTTTTCAGAGGCCCTAGAGACTTGGGTGGACATGGGCACTTCAAACACAGTGTGTAAAGGCAATGGTTCTCTAGTGTGACCAGGCAGAGCCTGCAGGCACCTCTTTTTTCGTTTCAGTTTCATGGGATAGGCAGAAGATGCATTTGGCTTAAGAACAGAAGTCCAGATGACATAGAAGGACACAAACTGGCTGCAGTCCAGTGAAGGGACAGGGCACCCTCGGGTGCTCAGAAAAGTGGGCTGGGCTCTGTGAGCATGTTGTATGTGACCCTACCTACAGTTCTGCAGCTAGTAAACTACAGAGCTACAGTGACCAACAGAAAGGGCCAGCGACCTCTGCTGGTCCAGTCACACAAGACGGTGATTTTAGTAAGGAGAACTTAGAGATGATTCTTTCAGTCAAGTTAGGATATGGTTAAAGGAGTCACCTAGCCAGAAGGAAAGAAAGTTTTAGCAGAAGAGTTAAAAATTAATTACTGGAAAAATAAATCTCTTCACATTAAGGACTAGAAACTCCACATTTAATCAATTGCAGTTATACAAAAACAAATCTTTCTAGCCTTTCTTTTTTTAATTTTTATTTATTATTTGTGCACGAGTGTTATGCCTGCATGTATGTAAGTGCACCCGTGTTGTGCAGTGCCCACAAAGGTCAGAAGAGGGTGTTGGATCCCCTGGAACTGGAGTTACAGATGGTTGTTAGCCACCATGTGGGTGCTGGGAATCGAACCCATGTCCTCTATAAGAACAGCCAGTTGTCTTAACCACTGAGCCATCTCTCCAGCCCCCTTTCTAGCCTCTTGTCACTTGTTAATTGGGTTTTGTGATTCCTTTGTGTATTTTGAAAAGATTTTCAGATCTTTTAAGGTTTATTTTTATTTATGTACATGTGTGTACGTGTGTGTGTGTTTGTGCACCTATGTGCAAGAGCCCACAGATGCCAGAAGACGGTATCATTTCCCCTGGAACTGGAGTTATAGGCTGTTGTGAGCTGCCCAATGTGGGCTCTGGAAACCAAATTTACGTCCTCTGGAACAGCAGCAAGCACTCTTAACCCATGAACCACCTCTCCCTCCAACCTCCTAAATCTTTAATTTTCTGCCCACAGGGTCCTAGCAGTAAACACAAATACCTACAACATGAGAAGACGTGGTCCTTCTTTGCTTCTGGCCTCCTTCTTGTGATCACAGATTTCCAGGGGAGCATGTTTTAAAGAACATGTTCCTCTTTCTAGAGTTGTAATTTAGATGCTACAGGATATGAACTACAAAATAATATTGAAGTCACCCATATTTTACCGCCCAGATGGACTCCTATTAATATTTGATGAATATTCTTCCTAATGCTAAAATTCATGTATGACTTTTTTGAAAATAGAACTATATCAGATCAGACAAACTATTTTGTAAACTGGGCTGTTCTGTTGCAGTTTTTTTTCCATCTTTAGCTTCTAGTTTCCACGGCTTTTTTTCTCTTTTTTTTTGACAGGTTCTCACTATGTAGCCCTGGCTGGCCTCAGACTCACCTCTGCCACCTCACCTCTGCTGGCATTAAAGGCATGCAGTACCACACCCAGCTTTGGGGCACCACTTTTAACTGTTGTGCAGAATTCTGCTGTGTAAATTATCCTAATTTACCTAACCAGACCCTAAAGAGCTGAAGAGGAAGAAAGTATGGAAAAGGACACAGGTGCCCCATATAGTCCCTCTTCAAAGATTGACTGTTTCCTGTTCTTAGCTCTGTGCAAGAATTGGTCTCAATTATGGGAAGCTGTCTTCCCAAGGTAACCCACACCTAAGGACAGATCATAGGGGGGCCCAGTGCAGCACTCAGACAGGCCATCATCCTCAAAGCTGCCAGGAGGTCAACCAATGCATACTGCATACAAAGTCTGTCCCTAATACTGCTCAGAAAACTCATTCCCTATGACAGGATAATACTAATCCCATTTCTATTGATTAAAGCATTTAGTCACTTCTTTTTTGTGGTAACCCACATGCTGTTTGTCCATTAAAAGCAATATTCTTGGTGTTGTGTATATATGGCCCATGGTGGTTCCAGAAGGAAAGAAAAGACAAGAAAGGAACAAGTTAGAGATCATCAAACAATTACTTGAGGGGCTGGAGCAATGGCTCAGCCATTAAAAGCACTGGTTGCTCTTCTACAGGACCTGGGTTTGGTTCCCAGCATCCACATGATGGCTAAAGGCCACCTGTAACTCCACTTCCAGGGAATCCGACACTCTCTTCTGACCTCCACAGCATTGCACACATGGATGCACTTATATACATGCAGGCAAAACACTCATAAACATAGTAAAAATACATTTTTAATTAAAAAATAATTGCTGAAGCACCTCTCTTTGCTTGTGTTTCTCCCAATCTATTTGTTCCAAATTTCTTCATCATTAGTTTTTGTACCACTCATAGTGTGAACACTACTTAAGCAGTTACTATCCCTAGGAATATCGAATGTGTATTACAGAAATTGAAGTTGGTCTTGACCCTCTGCACATAAACAAGTGTAGCATCATTCAGAGAAGAGAGAATAAACTGGTTTTTTAAAACAAAAAGGCTCAGAAGATAAGTCAAATCAGGCCCCCAAAAATCAACTAAACTCAAAAAACTTTGAAATGTGTATTCAAGGAATAAAGTCCTGATTCAAGAAGACTCCAAAGAAGTGATGAGCTGAGTCCTGAGAAGTTTCCTTTGTCTATGAGAGACGCAGACGGTGTCTGTGTCTGAGAGAGTTGTGTATTCTGAAGCTAAGAAGTCTGCCAGGCAGGTTCAGGCAGCATCAGGCTCGGCCCATGTGAGATGCCTCCTCCCAATCACAGACCACCCTTTCCAGTTCAGAGAACTGCAGCCGGTAGAAAAGCACCTTGGGCTTGTGCATACTGCAGAGTGAGCGGTGCGGCGGCAGGAGGAGGAGCAGGAAGAGCATCAGGCAGCCTTCTGTGAGTACAGGGACTTCGCAGAGACACCCACAGCTCTCTGTGTTTCCCCAGGAGCAAAGCTAGCAAAATGAGACCGGAAGGGGCACTTACACGCTTAGTGAACAATCTGTCCCTTTTTGTAATTTGAGATCTTGTTCTGGGTCATGCTCTTTTTTAATAATCTGTCCCTAGCTTGACAAAAAGTTTCCAGTTCTTCTTGTCAGAAATCATCTGGTTTTGCCAACCGCTAAAAGGATTTGTTCATCAGTTTACTCTCTGTTCTTCCCTACAAATAGTTCTGCTTAATAAACGGGTTGGTTGGGATAAGTCAACAAATTAGCTTCATCTAATCAAGACCGCTTTTACAGGATCTATTATTATCATCATTTAGTTGCTCCAGCAGGATCTTCAGGTCCTAAATATATTTTTTTGTTCTGATATTTTTATACAAAACACAAATTAAGTTTCAAATAACACTAGTACTATTTGATGTTTATAGCTTTGTGATTATGTTTATAAGCCCCAAACTTCTTTTTTTATCAAGGTTTAGGTGTTTTTAAGAACATTCAAGAATTTTTATTATTTTTAACATATTTATAAACTTAAAGGCAATGATTATCTACAATCTCTTGCCTAAGTAGAATTGATAAGCACATTAGAAAAGAACTCACTTGGGTTTTATGCATATGCATTATTTCAGTTACATATCTTATATAGGGTATGTACTTTTTCTAATTGAAATAGTTCTCCTTTTGATTAATATTCTTGATAAAGGTAAAAACGCTTTTGTTTTTGTTCATAGCACACTATTAATTTATGTTATACTAAACTTAAAAATTTCAACTCTATTTTGTTTTAACTACCCAGAAAGACTCCTAACATTTAGCTACCAAGGAAACCTTAGGAACCATTTAGTCAAGAAATGTACCTGAAATGTTTTGGTTTGTTTTTTTTTTTTTTCTGACCCCCTCCTGCTTACATTCCTAACCAGAGCCAGCAAATCAGCCTTAGAATGTGCTGTACCCTGCTCTGGAATCTGGACTTGACGGCTCTGCAGGCTACCCACAAACCTGATGGGCCACTGCTGTCTAACTGGAACAGAGATCACATTGATGAGGAGGGTCCCCGATTTCTTTCTCTCTCTCTCTCTCTCTCTCTCTCTCTCTCTCTCTCTCTCTCTCTCTCTCTCTCCCTGAGTGTTCTCTGTGGTACTCCTGCCCTGGGACTGGCCTCTCACTGCCATTGCCCACCCCAGTAAGCACCTGAGATACTACTTAGGTTGAGTCCCGGATTTCAGGTGGGTGATCGACAGACTGCCAGCATCACAAGAAGCAGCAGGAACTGAGCACTGATGTCCAATAGGACTTCTTGTGATGAAGCAATGTCCTAGACAAGAGCCCCTCGCCACTTGAGGGTATGGGGTGCTTGAGGTGTGGCAAAGAAACTGCCGAGCTGAATCTTCACTTCTGTTGCATTGAAGTCATTTGACTTTAAACAGCTACATGTAGCCACTGGCTGCCATATTGGTCAACACAAGTAGAGAGCCTTAGAACAAAACAGTAAGGATGTGTATGGTCAACTGTGAGTGTCCAAGATTTCTCTTTCCATCATTTTCTAGGATCCATCTTACAGCAAATTTAAGTAGACTTTCCTGGTCTAAAGTCTCCACACCCATCTTTATATTCAGTCATGCAGTTCTCTGCTCTCATCTTGGGTTAGGGGCAAGCAACAGCATATTATGTTTCTTATTTCTCTCTCTCTCTCTCTCTCTCTCTCTCTCTCTCTCTCTCTCTCTCTCCCTCCCTCCATCCTTCCCCGCTTCCTTCCTTGGAACCCCCTTACTTCCTGCTCTTTTGTTAATCCAAATTTCTCTAGCATGAGAGGAGTCTGAGGTGTGGTTTGTGTGTTTTCTGGTGTAAGAAACTTAAGTGAGGAAAAGAGGTAATGAACTTGAAAAAATTATCTCATACTTGGTAGGTGAGTCTCACTTTGCTTTCTTCTGCTTTGAAAATTGTTTTGTTTAGTGAGTAGTTGTTTTAGGCGTATTCAATGTGTCTAGAAGCATCAATACCCTGAGTATGAATAACTTCCTAAGAAAACAAACCGAATCAAGGTACAAGAAAAGAAAAAAAAATACAACTTTAACCTCTTGAAAATCAGTACTTCTAAAAAACAAAGAAACTCCCAGGGTGTTGAGTAATTTTCATAAATCATGGAGGCCCTAGTCGCTGGGAGGTTCTTCCATGGGGTCCTCGGGGAATTCCTTGACTGAGGTACGCTGGTTGGTCTGTGGGGCTGTCATCACTGATGCACGCAGCCATGTCTCTGCCTCTGTCTCTGCCTCTGCCACTTGCCACTCCTACAATTCACCTCATCCCATCCATGTCTTTTCTAGCTCTCTCAGGTAAAGAAACCTAACATACATGAGGAAAGTGCTATGTGAGAATGATATGAAAAGTTTCAGAGGGTCACAAGTGTGACTCTTCTCCCTCTATTTCCCCCTCTCCTTCTCCCTCTCTTTCCCCCTCTCCTTCTCCCTCTCCCTCTTCCTCTCTCTCCTTTTTCTTTTATGTTTAGAAACAGTCTTATCATGTAGCCCAGGCTGGCCTCAAACTCAGTTTTTCTGTCTTGGTCTTTTGAATGTGCCCCCACCCCCAGCCTCTGAGGAGGGAGGTTTGTCTTTTTAAGCCCTGCTTTCACTGGGGTCTGTATCCTTCTGGGGGTAACTTTCTTCTCCCCTTCCCCTTAAAAATCAATACGAAGAAGGATCTGAAAAAAATCACGCACAGTGAGGCATCACCACTGATGGCTCATGAGAGTCAATATGATTCTTTTCCTGTGTGTGTTTTCATTTCAATCAGGAATAAAAGAGGATTCTGTACTTGTGGTGTTTCAGAAATTAAGGGGAAGAGAGAGGAAGACTTTGAGCAGAGGGAGATGATAGCTTTCTCCTGTTGGCTTTGTTTATGATTCCCTTGGTAGCCTAGCCTGCAGGACAGAAGTCAGGTTCAAGGACAGAGGTTTGAGAGTTTCTCTTAATTTTAAGCAAACAGAATGGCAATGATATCTTCTTATCTTAAAAAGAAGCTTTAGGGAGCTGGAGAGAGGGCTCAGCTGTTAAGAACACTGGTTGCTCTTGCAGAAGTCCCGGGTTTGAATCCCAGCACCCACATGGCAGCTAACAACTGTCCATAACTCCAGTTCCAGGGGATCTGACGGCCTCTTCTGTCCTCTGCGGGCATTGCACGACACAGGTGCACTTACCTACATGCAGGCAATACATGCATACACATAAAAATAAAAATAATAAATAAAATATTTTTTTTAATTCCTCCCTAGTTAGATAATTTCTCAGTGAGACAAAAACAGCCAAGAACCATTGACTTCTTTGTCTAACACTCTAAATGCTTATGTTTTACTTTTTTTAAAACTATTCTTTGCCAAACTGAGTTCTTAATGCACACAATTCATTCCTTTGTAAGTTCAGAATAACATGAAGCAAGTGTGGATAGAGGAAAGTACCAGGCTAGGTTGCTGTGGCAGAAGCTAACAGGGAAGAAAGCTTAACCACACATTCATGCCAAACAGGACACAGCATAATGCTCCTGTTAACTCAGAACAGAAAGAGGGGCACAGAGAAGGAGGCATAATTCCAGACAAGGGTAGCTGGAGAAAGAGTTTTATCTGGTCTTCAGTAGATGGAAAAGGGTTCAAATGGCAGGAATGGGAGGAGTCACAAAGGGAGGGACAACCTAAGTACAACCAAGATGCTTTGGCTCAGGATGCCAAAGGGAGCGGGCAGCCTTCTGGAACCACCTGGGTACTGTTTTGAGTAGCACCAAGAAGTCACACTTTATTTCTTTGGTTGTCCAATTTCTCTTCCACTGACTAGGAGAATGGAGCGGTTGGTTCTGATCAAATACTATAGAAAAAAGGAAAGAGAAGTAAATCATAAATCTGTCTCCAAGAATTGAAAAGCCTAGAGATTCTTAAATTCAAATGCCCCAGAATGGGATGGGAGCCAGTCTTGGTCTGAAGACATTTGTCAGCAACAGAGAATGCTGGGCAAGAGGAGCCATAGGGGCAGAGTCCAAGGAAGAAGCTTGTGTGCGACAGGGAGCCCTGGGAAGTTATAAAAGCAGAGCTGTGTTCAGGACAATAGAGCTCAACAGTGAGTAAGTGGCTGGCTCTTAAAAGACTTTGTATCTTTATGGACCACAAAGTATTGCTATACTAAATTCAAAATAATGAAGTTGATCATTTGGCCTATATTTGCACTATAAAATAAATTCTAGTATATACAGTTAAGAATAGTACCTAAGATTTAAGAAATGTTATGACAAGAAAGCACTTAAAAGCACAAATTTTGATAAGTAATTTTTCTTCAAATTAGAAAATATCTGCAATTATTTTATTTGGGAATCAAAATGTGCTTTCATCATACAAAAGACTTCTGGGTGCTAAAGGGCTATTTGAGAACATCTGCTTCAAAAAGTTCACCCCAGAAGCACTAGGTAGAATGGAAACAGAAGTTGCTGAATTCATTTGAACCAGAAGCTAGCAGCTGACTGAGAATTGGAAGAGTTAAAATGATCTTGGGAGTTATCGAAAAATGATCATTTTTTCTTCTATTGAAAACATAAGTCCATCCCATTTGGGAAGATATATTAGCCAAAGTTTTACTTGACCAGAAGGTTCTCTAAGAAATAAAACTGAGGGGCTGGAGAGATGACTCAGCTGTTAAGAGTACTGGCTGGTCTTGCAGAGGACTTGGGTTCAATTCCCAGCACCCACATGGCAGTTCACAACCATCTGTAACTCCAGTTCCAGGGGATCCAGAGGCCCTCTTTTGACCTCTGTGGGTATTTCATGAAACAAGTTCATCTACCTACATGCAGGCAATACATTCATACACTCAAAATAAAAATAAAAAGAAATAAAACTGATAGGATGCACATGGGTATCTCTCTCTTGCTCTCGCTCTCTCTGTGCGTGCGTGCGTGTGCGTGTGTGTGTGTGTGTGTGTGTGTGTGTGTATTGATCTATTGAGATCTATTGAGATCTGCAGAGTGGGTTAGAGACTACAGCCAAGCAGCAAAAGCACAAGCTTTGGATAGATCTAGTTTGAACCTTAGCTTCACCACTTGGTAGTTTTGTGACTTGGGGTCTTGTTGAGCTTCATCTGTAAATGGGAATTGTAATATCTAGCTTCTAGGGGCACTAAAAATTAAATGAGGACATATATGAAGTTCTCACACCTTACTAATTATCTGCCAATATTCGTTTGCTTTGCTTTTGCCACAGTTCCTTGAAACTTCTTGAAGCAGGTAGACTAGAGCTAACGAGCCAAGAAATGTTGAAGGCAGCTAAAGCAGTGGCTTCATTAAAAAACAAACACCCCTCCCCAGCCATGTTTTCAAAGGAAATAAGGAAAATGTGATTTCAATACAGAACTCTGCCGTATAATAACAGATCAAATGGTTCTTCTTTGGCTGGAACAAGAGAGGGGCATCTATGTTCCCAGAGCACCCCCTTGTCAGCTCTGTATCTCCACATCACACTGTAAGCAGGGTGATTGGAAACCAGTGTTCTAGAACTAACAGAAAAGAAAGATGTAGGTAGATTACTAAGCTCAGAAGGCAGTTACCCAAGGAGTTTATGGAATGAAGTAGAAAAGTCCTAGTCACACTGTATAAATTAACAGTACACAGTCTCTGTGCAAAGAGACCCTGATTCAATAGATGTCTAGAAAATATTCCTTGAAAGATGGAAAGTGAGTTCACCTCCATCACACACAGCTAGAGGGATCACTAGGAAAGGTCACATTCCTGGAGGAGAAAAGGTAACACAGGAGTTCTATGAAAGCTAACAAATGCCTGAAGGCTAGAGTTGGAGCTGAGTTGGTAGAGTGCTTGCCTAGCCTGCACAGTGCCCTGGGTTCAAACCTAAACACGATAAACCAGGCATGGTATGTGCCTGTAATCCCAGCACTGGGGGGCAGGAGCTGGAGGATCAAAGATCAAGGTCATCCTCCTCTACATAATGAGTTCCTGGCCTACTTGGGTTATGGGCTATCTGCTTGACCAATCTCAAAAAACAAACAACAAACAAATAAACAACAAACAAACAAACACATGCTTAGGAGAAAGGGTAGACTGGTGCACTTCAGATTGAAACTTAAAAGCTTTGATGAAGCTTCATACTGATAGTAATTTTTAAAAATTATTTATTTAATAACCACATAATTAGAAGAAGTGTTTCATTACAACAGTATTGACATAATAACAATTTCCAGAGCTAAGGTGCATCCCTTTCAAAATTGGCTGTAAATTTTTAGGTTTATAGTTGAATTAATACAGTTATACAATATTGTACTCAGTATAAACCCTATAAGACATAAAATTGAATGAGGTTTTAAACTTTAAAGACACACACACACACAAAGACAGATGAGTCAGTTTGTTACCTTTCTAAGAAGAGAAAGAACAAGAGGGAGGGACACATAGTTGCTTCTCTACATACAGGATACAAACTTGTTCTCTCTGAATGCCTGATAAAGAAGTATTAAATAAACATCTTGTGATAATGCTAAGACATGGTGTCTAGCTGGGGTTTTTTGGGTTTTTTTTTTTTTCTTGCTAAATGCCAATCTAGGAATTGTTATGAAGATATTTTTTAGATGTTATTTGCTCTAGGCAAAATCATTCTCCCATACATTCAGCTACTCATTCATTTATTCATTCAGAGAAACGTTTATTTACTTAATCTTTGTCTGAGTACCTACTATGTATCAGGCATTATGCCACCCTGAACCTACGAAAAATATAACAGAGTCCCAAAGCTTTCTGTTTTGGAGCCTCTTACAATATGACATAGGTGACACCAAGAAGAAAGAATGCAAAAGGATAGGAAGAAAGCCTCCCTTGCCCAAAAGAAAACCTCAGAGGTCATGTGTCATCACTGAAGCCTGGGGGAGAGGGCTCAACACTGGTCAGAGTGACGGGGAATAACAGGAATTCACCAGTCAGGAATGCTGAGGGAAAGTACAGGCGGCCCTCCCATATGGACTTACGTGCCACTTGGTACCTGACTCTGGCCACACCCCAGCACAGTCAAGAAGCCTTTTCCCAGTGAGATTTTTACCCCTTGAATTCAAGCCAGCCAAGAAAACCAAAAGAAGTACAAGTACGCGTGAGGCCTCTAGGCCCCTCCAGCAGAATAGCCACTGCTCAGGGAACAGGAAGTGGGTGTGAGCCTGCCTCTCCTCCACCTAGGGACCCTGGGCTGTGGATTTGGAAAACATCCTCACAGTTTCTGGAAGAAAGTGAGTGCAGCACTGGTTTGAGGGAAAGTATGAATACAGCTGTGTGTGGAAAGGCTAAGAAAAGAAAGACCCTGGAGACGTGTGAGGGAAGAAGCCTGGCGTTTCTGACCTTTGCAAAGGCAGGCTCTTTTGAGCAGAGAAAATGTGTGTGTTCTGTGTGTTCCCAGGTTGACAAGGAAACCAGCCAGGTGTTGCATTTTCTATATAAAGTAAGCAGTGTGACGGGACTTGGTAAACTGAAGTGCTAAATAACCTGGGGTCCGGCAGACCTGGGTTTGGCTCTTATGCCCTGCATGTTCTAGTAGAGTGGCCTTGAGCAAACAAATCCCTCCAAGCCTCTCTCTTCATTTTCAAAATAAGAGGAAATGGTAAATCCTTGAGAACTGAAGCCCAGCCCACGCTGTGATTTTAACCCAGTGAAGCTCACTTCTGCCTCCAAATTATAAGATATTTGTAAGACTGATGAAATTTGGTACTGTAACAATAAGAAATAAACAGGGATTTTCAGCAAAAACACTCATTGTTTGCATCTGTTGCAACAGTGAGCATAAAGAGTCTAGAACGTACCTGAGCACATTGTGGAGGGAGGACCTTGGGACAGCAGCTTCCATCTGTCTCTGTCATTTCAGAAGACAAGGGTGGCTTTCTTTAAAAAAAAAAAAAAAAAAAAAAAAAAAAAAATTTTTTTTTTTTTTTTTTTTTGTGTGTGTGTGTCTTTGAGACAGGGTCTCCTTGTAGCCCCAGGTGTCCTGGAACTCACTATGTAGACCAGGCTGGCCTTGAACGCACAAAGATCCGCCTGCCTCTGCCTCCCAGTGCTGGGATTAAAGGAGTGCTGGGATTAAAGGTGATCGCCACCACACACAGTGACAGATTTATTTTTAATTATGTGTACGTATGTGTGGGTATGTGCACATGCATGCTACTGCCCACAATGGCCAGAAGGGGGCATCAGATCCCTGGAACTGGAGTTACAGGCAGTTGTTGCCTGAGTTCTTATTTTCTGCAAGAGTAGTAAAAGGCTCTTAACCACAGAACCATTTTTGCAGTCTCAAGACAAGCACAGCTTTCTAAGTTACTGTGTGCCACAGATGGGGGAAAAATGGAATAGCCTACAAATTTAGAACATCCTCCCTGTTGGTACAATCCTGCCTCTCTTAAGCTGCCCTCCCAGAGTGGGGCTGCCTCATTCGCATTTCATTCTGTGCCCCTGTCCAGGTTACCCCCCTGTTTTTCTTGCTCAAATCAAGCTCCTGCCTGCCTCCTTCCTTCTCTTCCCCACTCTGGTCTGCATTTTTCCATCCTAAGTCTGACTCTTGGAATTCTTCCTGAGGTTTTTGTTTATCCTTCCTTTTTCCACCTGATCTGAGCCAAAAGGCCAAGGGAGTATCACCCCCTCTTAAAACACTGGGAAAAAAGCATCTTCAAAAAGCATGGTCAGTCACTAGGGCAAAAATGCTTTGCTCAGGAACCAGTGGAGGCCTCTTGTTGGGTGTCTCCCTGATTCCTTCCTTTTTCTGCATACCCTTTTTGTTTTCTCCTTTACTAACACTGGGTCTGGTTAATTCGACTCTGAATCCATGTTGCTACAGTCAAACTTTAAGCTCTTTGAAAGAAGGAATTGTCTTCTCTCTGTTCTTTGAGCCCAGATAACCACCACCTGTAGACTGCTACGTGACAAGCGGGTGGTAGCCCAATATGAGACTAGTTAGTAAGGAAGCTGAACTTGACCTTTTCGGATATTTTACCTTACTCTCTGTGCTTCTGCTACCTGAATTTCTCTTTCGCAGTCTATTTGTGTGTCTAGTTTAGAGAGCAGCCCAGCTGCTCAGGATTAACGTCTGTGCAAGCCAGTAATGAACTTTACAATGTAACTGATCTGGCTACACGAGTCAGACTCTCCCAGGGGAGCCTTCAAGGTACTGTAAGGCTATCGTGGTTTGGTGAGTAGCAATCAGGGCAAAGAAATGAGTGGCATTTCTAAGCAGAAACTCTACGCTGAATGGGAAATAGGGTAACAGTAGCCCAAATTCTTCCATTCCTTTGGCAAACATTTATGGAGTGGCCAAAAACTGAGCCAAAAACACTCATACATTTTAATGCCTTAAATTTTCATAGCCTTCAAGGTAAATAGAAAAGCAAAAATATTTGGGGGATGTTAGGTTATCAATATATGTATTACAGTGCAACAATGGAGTTAAAATTTAGTAAGACCTGAGTCCCACAGATCCCATCCACACACCAGGAGTTCAGCCAGACTGGCTAATCTGCTATCTTGTGAGCACCATGCTCTTTGTTCTCTACTCCCTAACTTTCCCTGGCATGTCTGCCATTCATCCCACATTCCTCCTACACATCCACACCTCTACTCTACTGAACAAAGCACTGATCACAGTTTGCCACGCTCACCTCTCTTCCTCTTGGACCTCCCACATTATTTAGAATCTCTCATTACATGGATTATAACTACTTGGGAACCTAGTTTCTCTTCAAAATCACAAAATCCTAGAACATAACAATCTTCCTTGCATATCTTTACATTCCTCAAAATGAAACATGTCATTTACTACCTTTTGATTTAGAGCATAAATTGATAGCTTATTAAAGGGTAAAAGTGTTGAAAGTGCTTCAAATGCAGAAACCAAAATGATTCCCAAACATCCTATTATCCTTCCAGAGAATCCCCAAGGAGGTCAGAGGCCCATGATTAGTTGCATCTGGCATAAACTAGAAATGGTTTCTGGGGGCAGGTGTAGACGGCAGGTATATGGACCCTACAGTCACACAGACCAAAGATGTCACCAAACTCTGCCTTTGCTGTTTGTGTGACCTCTGAAGAACTACTTCACAATTTAAGCTTTAGTCTCCTGGTGGGTAAAATGGAGCCTCCTCCTCCCTCTTCTTTTTCTATCTAGTTGGGTTCTGAGAATTAGATTTGTGCGTGTAAAGTTCTTAGAAGATGGGCACGGAGAAGCAGCTAATGTCCCTCTCTTCTCTGTGCTTCTTTCATGTGACAGAACTTTGTTATTTGCCAACTATTTTTTAAGATAACAAAAGATTCAGAAAATCTTGATTTTTAAAAAAAAATTTTGTTGAATTTCCATGTATTTCGTACAGAAAATCATCTTTATACTCCTTTCCCCCTTAGCACCCTCCCATAAACCACCACTGGAGTTCATACATTCCGTCATTTGCATTAAGGCCTACCATGTAAAGTTAGTGTCCCCAGACGTCTCTCAGTGCAAGTTCATCCACTGGGGTCTAGGCAGCCTGTCCCTCCCTTTAAGATCAACTCTTCCTCACCCAGCAGTAATTAGCTGCCAATAATTCTTTGACTAAGATTGGGGCCTGCTGTCCATTTCCACAGTTCTGAGCTGGGTTTTTGTCTGCTTAAGTTTACATAGGTCTTGTGCAGCCTGACACCATTGCTGTAGGTTCGTATGAGAAGAGTCCCAGAGCCTGTAGGAATATTTCCGTATGGTCATGCACCTCCTCCCTGGTTCTTACAATCTTTCTGTCCCCTCTTCCACAATGGTCCCTGAGCCCTGGGTAGGTAGATTTTAATATATGAGTCCTGTCCAAGAATCTACACTTTGCAGACTCCTATTCTCTGCGTTTTGGCCATTTGTGGCTTTTTGCATTCCTGGCCCTTTGTTGCACGAGAGAGCTTCATTGATGATAATCGAAAGATGCATTAGTGTTCTTTTCATCCCTGTTCTATGCTCCATGAGCCTTAGGTGTAGAGGTTGCATCCTAGATGTACCACTTAGGCTTGGGAAATTCACAGACAATCTCTACGTGAGAGCAGTTGTGGAATTCTGTAATTATCTCTATCTTTTGAAAAAGACACTTCTTTGATGGGCGGTGACTGAGATAGTTTCTAGTTCCATCCATTTACCTGTAAATTTCTTTATTTCATCTTTTTTAATGCTAAGTAGAACTCCATTGCATAAATGAACCATATTTTCTTTAACCACTCATCAGTTGAGAGACACTTAGGTTGCTTCCATCTCTTAGCTACTGTGAAAAGATCAGCAACAAACATGGTTCTAGAAGTTCTCTCTGCAAAAGGATGAGTCTTTTGGGTATATGCCAAGGAATGGTATAGCTAGGTCATATGGTAGATTCATATTTAGTTTTACAAGAGCTCTCCACACTGCTTTTCATGGACTGGAGGGATAGCACAGTCGTTAAAGGCTAAGGATAATAACCAAAAAATGTAAAATCTTGAATTTTTAAACAGCAACCTGCAAGCCACAGGGGCCCCGCCTATTCTTTGCTTTCCCTTGTGAGTTGCAGTTTATAGTGCCCAAAAGTGGCAGGGCAGTACCAGGGACTCTCCGTGTGTGTCAGCCCCATCATCAACATCTCAGATCTGCTTTTCCTGCCCTTGACGACCTTTCAGAGCTTCAGTTCACTTCTCAGAAGGGTGTCTCCAGTATTCATCATAGCAGAAGGCACTGATCAGACTTGGTAAGCCTTTATTTTCTCCTTTTTAAGATGTCTGTGATTGCTCACCCCAGGTACCAAATTTCTTTCATTACTAAAAGATCTGGTGATCTTGGTTTGGATGCTCTGGGATTTTCTCCTTTTTAAGATGTCTGTGATTGCTCACCCCAGGTACCAAATTTCTTCCATTACTAAAAGATCTGGTGATCTTGGTTTGGATGCTCTGGGATGCAAAAATACAATGGAAAGTCATTAGTCATATTGTAGAAACTGCAACAGAATTCCACAGGCTCCTGTCAAATTATAACACTCTCAACTGTGTCTTCAGCTGTGGGAAATCCCAAAGATGACCAAAGACGATTCCACTGTCCGTTGCTTCCAGGGCCTGCTGATTTTTGGACATGTGATTGTTGGTGTAAGTCTTTAGTATTTTTCAAAAAATTATGTTCTTCTTGTAAGCATGATTTTTAGATTAATCAAAAGTGAGAATTTCAAGCAAAATAATGGCCACAATTGCTGGTCCCCTGTATAGTTCCTTCATTTTAAGAAATGTGGTAATAAATATGATAGCTAGAATTTGTAAATAGCCTTATATAATTCTGTATTACGTCAGAAGACCATGGTAGATAATAAAGTAGACACTTACCTTTCAATGTTAAGCATAAGAACCTTAGGAGTCATGTTTACCACAGTCAGTGTCCAAACACAGCCACCCCACATGCACCTTTGTGGTTCTATCAACTTCACCTTAGTTTGACTTGGGACTATGGTATTAAGGGTGGTGGAGAAGAGGCTAGTGTGTCCTTGTTCTTCTCTACAGAAAGCCAAAGTGACTCAGTGTCACTCTCTGTGGGTATAGGGATGGGGAAGAGCACTAGTATGGGAGTCAGGAGAGCTGGCCCTTGGCCCACTTCTGCCTCTGACTCTGTACGGGAACAAGTCATCACCTTTCAGGGCCAAGAATCCTCATCCATTTACTGTAAAGCACTGGAAAGAGAATCACTGACACTCTCACTGTGAGTACTGCCTGGACACTTCAAGTATGACAACCCAAGAATGTGAAGGATGAATCAGTCGGGTAGGATAACCTTTATACATGAAGGCATTGTCTGAGTGGTCCATTCCTTAAGGGCTTTATAGCTGATCTGAAATTGCCTGTCTTTTCCCAAATAGCAATAAGACAGGGTGACAAGTAGAAGAAGGTATCAAAGGAAAACAATATGTAAAAGAAGGAAGCAGGATGGAAATAGCCATTAGATTTCCTGAAAGTGAGATGTTGTAAAGGAGTCCACTGTATAAAGCCAGTTTAGGGAAGGAACTTGGCTCTGAGCCCACCCCACCCATCTCCTTGTCCAATACTGTGCTTCTGGCCACCAGCCTGACAGACCCACTCTTGGTTTGTGCCCAGATGTGTGGCATTGCCCTGACTGCAGAGTGTATCTTCTTTGTATCTGACCAACACAGTCTCTACCCCCTGCTTGAAGCCACCAACAACGATGACATCTATGGGGCTGCCTGGATCGGCATGTTTGTGGGCATCTGCCTCTTCTGCTTATCTGTTCTAGCCATTGTAGGCATTATGAAGTCCAACAGGAAAATTCTTCTGGCGGTAAGACCTTACAACACCCTATGGGCTGGAGGTGTAGTTCAGTGGGAAGAGTGTTTGCCTAGAATGCTTAAAGCCTTAGATTCAATCCCCAAGACCACATAAACTCTACATGGTGGTACATGCCTGTAATATCAACACTCAGGAGATAGAGGCAGAAGGATCAGAAGTTCAAGGTCATCCTTGGCTACATAGCAAGTTCAAGGCCATCTTGGACTTTATGAGACCCTTTCTCAAAATAACAGCAACAAACAACAAACTCTCTATAGTCAGTTCCTGGACGAATTTTGGTGGAGTTTTTCTCCTTTGCTGAGCACAGAGCTTTAGTTATCAATGTGTTAGGTGGGAGCAGAGTTCCAGATGAGGTTGTAAAAGGAGGTGATTCACTGTGGCGAAGTTGTCCATGCAGGGGACAAGGATGCCCTCCTCAACTGCAAATCCAGGTTCTTGTTCAAAGAACTGAAAGGGCAAACACTTGTGGGGCATCCAGCTGAGTATTTTCCAGATGTGCTTCTCCAGCTGCTATCTACATGTGCCCAACACATCCAGCGAGGAATCAGAGAAGCCAAAGAAAAGACACAATGAGAGCTTGCTTATTGGATTTTTTCCCTTGACAATAAGTACTCTTAAGTATTATTTCAGTATTAAACATTTATATATTAAGATACACCATACAAAGTAAGCGTGAATTTTTCTAAGGAAACAAGAACTCTTTTGAAGAGGGCCCACACAGTCTTTACTCTGCTGTATGGGAACCCTAGGAAATCTTGAGAGGTACCACTATGTGACCTTCCATTCATACCAGTCTGTAACTTCAAACCACTGACAAGATTTTGCCCTGCCTTTTCAGATTGAAACTTTGAGCCAGCAGAGCAGAGAAACTCCTACTTTGACCTACACCTCTGCCCCGTGCCCCCATTCCCTAGGGCAGAAATTTGCCTCATCGTAAACACACACACACACACACACACACACACACACACACACCTCCCTTCCCATGAAATAACTCTCTTACCCAAATGCTCCAGGTCCTGAGTTCTACTTCTGTAGAACAAGCCCAGCCACTTCAGGGGCCTGCTGGTTTACTTCTCTGAGGGAACCATTGCCCTAGCACCCTAGAGCAGAATAATTCCTTTGTCTGTTTGTTCTGTGTGAGTTAGTTCCAGGGCAAATGTACCTACTTTGAAAAAGTGGAGAAAGGAATGCAGGAAGAAGGGAGAGGAGAGGCAGATGTCTCTAAAGACAACCTTCACGGAACCCTGGGCTCCTTTTAGGTCTTCTGTGTGCCTGACACAGGAAAACACAGCTGTGGAAGGGAAGGGAAAGAAAGAGAAGGAAAGGGAGGGGAAGGGAGGGGAGGGGAGGGGAGGGGAGGGCAAAGGGAAGGGCGAAGGGAAGGGGAAAGGGAAGGACAGTTTCCCCTGCCTTCTTCAACTGACTCCAACCACAGTGCCTCTTCCCAAGAAGGACACAAGAACCTAAAGTGCATATGAAAAACTGTGTAAAGACCCAGCTTTCATAAATGGTCCTCACACAGAGTGGCAGGCACTTGCTGTTCAACTATTTTCCAGCCAGAGACTGGAGGCAGAGTTGTGTGGAAGCATTAATGCATGGTGGGCATGCCACCAGCATGCACAGACACATCATAAACCCCACACAGAGAGCTATTTCGCTCCCCTGAGTTGATGTAACTAGAGCAAGGGGTATTTGACAGGAGAGTGTCAACAAGTCACTGTGTGACTGAAGCTGCTTACTCCTCATTGATGAAACTATCCATTAAACATGTTCTGGTTCATCTTTTCCTGACTTCTGTCAGTCTACATCTTCAGCAATCCATGAAGAAAATGACTCCCATGAAGAAGAGGGATTTAAAACGCTCTGCGTAACATGTGACACACTAAGACTCTCTTGTCAAACACTCTGAAATACCCACACATCCCTTCATTGTTTGGTTAGCTCTCCCTGGTTAAAATTCAGAATGATGGATGAGAAAACTCTGAATTGAATGACTATTTATCTAGAAAGAATCAAAATAACTGAGCTTATTCCTAGCACCCAGTACTAAGCTCCATTCCAAGCAGCCAATCTAAGAGGGTTTGTGCAGTGACTACATAAATGGCTGGATATTATA
This sequence comes from Nannospalax galili, assembly GCF_000622305.1. Taxonomy (NCBI): domain Eukaryota; kingdom Metazoa; phylum Chordata; class Mammalia; order Rodentia; family Spalacidae; genus Nannospalax; species Nannospalax galili. The sequence goes on from NW_008346548.1 coordinate 6,304,314, forward strand.
TTTAGATGAATGTACTGAAACCTCAGAGCAATCATTTGGGGGAGTTTCCAATTGAAGACCAATCTAATTCTATCTTTCTCACTTGTTTCCTTTCCAGTACTTCATTCTGATGTTTATAGTATATGGTTTTGAAGTTGCATCCTGCATCACAGCAGCAACGCAAAGAGACTTTGTGAGTATGCTCCCCAAAGCACAGGGCGAAGATGATGATAGCATAACACTTTAATGACTGACGTGTTTTAAGATGTGCCAGGCATGCTAATATACACAGTAATAATACAGACATGGTTTTACTTAACTCAAAAACCTAAGGAATGTGAAGTATCACTTGTCTTTTGTAAGTGGAGAGAGAGAAAGACAGAGATAAAAAGCAAAATAACTAAAGATGCACAGCTGACAAATGATGCTGAGAATCCTGAGCCCACTCAGCCTGACTCCCAGGGCACAAGCTGGTAATCCTGGTACTGGTCACCTCTCTCATGGGAGTCACTCACTATTCAGAATCTTTCTATCTCTTCTTTTCATTATTTTTCCTAACCTATGCCATCTGAAAACATCTGTCTACCCTCATCATGCAGTGATTTATTTCCTATATGAAAAACCAGAGCAGCCCTAGCCAACTGTGCTTGGTGTCCTTAAGAGTAGTACCACTCCAAGAGAATGCTCTATGTCCTTAGCAAAAGGTTCTAATAAAGGATTTACCTTCCTCTGGGAGTTGGTGTGCTGACGTTCTCACTTGTGTTGTCCCCACCCCTGCAGTTCACACCTAACCTCTTCCTGAAGCAGATGCTGGTAAGGTACCAAAACAACAGCCCCCCAACCAATGATGATGAATGGAAAAACAGTGGAGTTACCAAGACTTGGGACAGGCTCATGCTCCAGGTAAAATGTCTGATCCTGGGCTGATCCACTGCACATCTAAAACCCGTAACCACCAGGGCATAGGTGGGACTGAGGTCAGAGCCTCCAGGGGCTTCCTGCAGGAAGAAAAGAAACTTGTTCCAGGCCAGGTCAGTTATGTCTCCTGTTTAGAGGTGAGGATGGGGATGAGGAGATGTTATACATGTGACTCAGTCAGGCATGTAGATCTGCATTTATCTCAGACCATAATGTTGATTCACTTACCTTAGTAGGGGGTACATTAAAAAATTTAGACTAAAAATATTAGAACTTAGGTCTGATATACATTTACATTTGTGTTACATTACAGTGAACACAAATGGCAATATATGCCTGTTTCATCTTTTTTATTTCCTATGAGGAGTTCTGCTAAGTGCCAGGAAGTATGATTTGATTCCATCTCCCATTTTTTTCTAACTGGTGATCATACTGTGTGTCTAAATTTATCTCAAATACCAGCAGAACCCCAAGTCTTCCAGATGTTGTCATATATATA
>NW_008346548.1:6305791-6330259 GCF_000622305.1 Nannospalax galili
TCAATATAACCTCTAATATGAGCCAATTCCTCACTGACCCCACACCAATACCACCAACCTCTCACAGTCTCCTTTACACAGTCTCTTTACATCCTTGCTTCCTTAGAAACTTGGCTGTCTCCTAGGGATCCTCGCCTGCCCTCTCACTCTCACATATCCTAGGATCTAGAAACCGACTAGGTTTCCTCCAAGCTCTGTGTGGCTTCCATACCACATCTTCCTCTCACTCTTTCTTCCTTCAAATGCTTGAAGTTCATGCCATCAAACTGCATCCTCTTTACCCTTCTTTATTGTGATTATTTATCAACTACCCCTACACTGTCCAGTCACACTACCATCATCCTACCCTGAATGAGACTTCACATTCCACATGGGTGACTCAGACAACATCTGCTCTTTCAATTCCTTGTCCTCCTCCATCCCATACCCCTCCCCTCCCCTCAGCCACCTTCCTCATGGCCACGGCCAGGATGTCTCTCCAATAACTAGGCCACCCATTCTCTGGCCACTTTCTATAATTTATTTTATTTGCTCTAATAGCCTCATCATTTTATCCCACTAGGACCTCTAATGAATTGTCTACTTTTTCCCTTCCTGTCACCTTTTCATGCTGTCTCCTTCCCACCACTCTCTGCCACCTCCTCCATTCACACATCTCTGTTCATCGGTCTTTCCTAATCCATCCTTACTGAGATTAATGCAATTCTTCCCATTCTTGACTTAAAGCCTAATATTCCTGGGAAAGTCATGTTAATTTAAATTTATGGCCATAAAACTCATATGGGCATTTTCTGTTTCCTGGTATATTTTCAAAAAAAAAATCCACTTGTTACTGCTGAACTTATCCCCTACTCTTCATGTCTGCAAAAGCCCTCCCTACCCTCGGACTTGGCCATGCTTTGCTGAGAATGTAGATGTCACCAGACGAGATCCGTCTCATTCCTCCACTGTCCACATTCATCTGCACCTAAGCATGCTACTTCTTCTCTGGTCATGGACAGACTGTCCTGAACCTATGACCTTGGCTTCCGTTCTGCATTTGTTTCCTTTTCTTCAGCCTGCTCCAGTCTTTTCATCAAGCTCTTCTTCCTCATGTCAATACAAGGATATCATATCAAAGAACTCTTGCCCAATATTCACCCATCATTTTGTCCTTATCTTTACATCTGTTGCACTGGCTCCTTTATTTGGTTTTCACCCTTTTCCCAACTCTGTTAAGAGGATAACCAAGCACAGTTTTCTGCCCTTGACTCTAAACCCACCTCAACCTAAATCACTTTTCCCTAGAATGCACAGATTAATACACAGAATGAAGGTCTGGGGAGATGATTCAGTCGATAAAGTGCTTGCTGCATAAACAAAAGGACCTGAGTTCAATCCCTAGTACCCATATAAAAAGCTGGGCATGGTGATGCTCATCTGTAATCCAAGTGCCTGGAGAGGCAGAGACGGGGGTTCCTCGGACTTGCTGGGGAGCTCCTGGTTCAGTGAGAGATCCTACCTCAAAAAATAAGTTAGAAATTGATCAAGAAAGACACTCAACTTCAATCTCTGGCCTCTACATACACACTCACTTGCACACACATGTGTGCATATACATAACATGTACACATATACATAAAAAATACAGAATGATTACATGTCCTGGTTAGATATTTCCTATAATTTAATGGCAAAACTGGGCACCCATTAAAGATGGTCTTTACTGTCAATTTTTCTTAGATATATTTATTCTAAAAGTTAAGAGATGCCTGTAACTTCTACTTCCTTTCTGAAACATTTAAGCAGAATTTATGATAAGGAAAGCAATATGGATTTTTATAGCCGAGATCTTCAGGTGTGTTCAGAGTATAAGGCCGTCAGTTATGTGGCTATTGGTCTTCTACTCCATAGCTGTGTGCCACCAGGTTTGAAACGTTTTTTCCGGTTCACTTTCAGCTCATAAAATGAACATATAATTATTCTAGAAAATGTTACAAATATAGAAAAGTGAAACAAGAATAATTACTCATAATTTCTTCACTAGTCCTCATTTTCTGTTTTTACATATATTTCACTCACATTATTGTATCATAGCATAAATTAATGTTTATTAAGCATTGGCTATATCCAAGTATTGTACCAAACACATTAACTGTATTAACTCACCTGATCCTCACAAAACTGTAAGGTGGCTATTGTGTTTATCCCGGTGTCAGTTAAAGAAAATGAGAACTGCTCAAGCTCAAGCCCAGACAAAAAGCACAGCATGGAGGGAACAAGGTAGACACAAAGTCCCACTTCTAGCTAAGGAACTATTGGCATTTTGATAGGTGCTGGGAAAGGAAGAGTCGGTCTTCCTTAAGGGTGTGACCCCTAGTAAGTCAGTCAAACTCCAGGGCAGGTTCCAAACCCAAGAGTATTTGGAAAACAAAAGTGGGGCAGATCTGGGAAAAGTTGGGAGATGGGAAAATGTGATCAAACTACACTGTATAAAGTTCTCAAAGAATTACTTTTAAAAAATTTAATGAGACTTAGAGAGTTTACATAATTGCTCATTAATAGCTAGTGAAGTAATAGAAAAACATTTTGGAAACTTTGTAAGTTATAAAAACCTGCAGCTGTAGTTTGGAAAATTTTGTAACAATGTAAGATGTGATATACTTTATGCAATTTCTTCACAAAACCTGTTTGTGATATTGATGGCTCTAGGAAGGACCATGAAAGGTAGTTTTGTATCTCTTATATACTGGCAGGATCACTGCTGTGGTGTAAACGGTCCATCAGACTGGCAGAAATACACGTCTGCCTTCCGGACTAAGAATAATGATGCTGACTATCCCTGGCCTCGGCAGTGCTGTGTCATGAACAAGCTTAAAGAACCTCTCAACCTGGAGGCTTGCAAACTTGGCGTGCCTGGTTATTATTACAATCAGGTGAGTCCCTTCCCTCTGTAGACTTACCAGAAAGTTCTTCTTCTCTCTATGAGGAAAATAATAGTCAACCATAAGTTATATCTGTAAGTAAGGAGTTCTACATTTTCCTGAATCTCGTGATAATCATTTCCTTGTCTGTTAGAAAACTGTGAGCGCTACTTTAGAACTGGTACAAATTTGTTTTTTAATAAAATTAATAGGACAAAAGGACTATTGTAGCAGTAACCAATTTTGTGTAAATGAAGACAATTTGTATGACATCTAGAATTGGTTTTTCCAAGAAATATTTGCATTCAACTAAGATTTACAAAACCTTTGTAAAATGAACTTTGGAAAGGATGATATGCAAAAATATTATTCCAGTTCAAAAGCACATGTGGTTGCTGGGAGTGACTCCAACCTTTGTGCATGCATATTCTTTTCCATAGGAACAAAGGGCAGTGGGGATGGGATATTAAATTGCTGATTTGGACTGAAGATAGTTTACATACAGATAGATTTTGAAAAAATCTTTCTAGGGCCAGTGAAAATGATCTGATGGTGATCGTGAAACATTTATTGAGTTCTTCCCAAATGTCAGATGCTGTTCCATGTGTCATACACATGCTAATGCCTTTGACACTCAAAAGTAGGTACCTGTGTGATCGCTATTCCATACATAAGGAATGGAGCTAGAGATGCTAATCAGAACCTTGCCCAAGCTCCTATAATTAGTAAACAGCCCTTAGGCTTCAAACCTCAAGCCTTCCAGCTTCAGAGCACAGACTACCTCCAAAAGGCTTGGAAATAGTCCCCCAAAGTCCTGGTGAGAACTCCCATGCCTCTGTAGGCAGCATCTGCTGACACTGCACACCAGAAAGATGTGCCATGCCTTAGGAAGAAACCAATTTGCTAAATAATTGAGAAGCATCAGGCTCCTCAGTATGGGAGTAACTGCCACCAACCACACATCTGGAATGAGAGACTTTACACTGCTGGTTGTCATTACTGTACCTGGCAGGGTACCTGGACTAAAATTGGAGGTGTTGATTCATTAAGGACATGAGGGTGGTGAAGATTTTGCAGGAGTGTTCAGACAACCCTCACTGAGCTTCTGTCCTGGCATTTTTTCCTTAGTTATATTCAAGCTAAATAAAAGCTAAATGTGTTGCTTATCAGTATGAAATATAGCTATCATTCTCTCCACTAATAAAATAGTTTCAATATTTTACCTTAGAACCAACTCATACAAATCAGCCTTGATTGGATTATGGGCGTGTATAAATAGCATCATCTCTTTGAAAAAGGCAAAAAGGGCCAGGCATGGTGGCGAATGCCTTTAATCCCAGTACTTGAGTACTTGGGAGGCAGAGACAGGTGGATCTCCATCTACATAATGAGTTCCAGGCCAGCTGGGGCTACAGGGAGACCCTGTCTCAAAAAGACCAAAAAAAAAAAAAAAGGAACTCCACCTTCCACCTTCAGCTTATTTCATAGCCACGTCTCCTCTTTCCTTGGCACACTTAACTTTTTAGCTGTGGAAATAAACCTAAAAAACCTAAAACCACTTCCTTTCTCAGGTTCAGATAGTTGAGCTTAAGGGAGAAATACAAATTAATTCTTTCTCCTCTGGTTCTCTTGGGACTGCAACATCCACCTTGACGCCTTCCTTTTCAGTGATTGGCCTTGTCTATTTTCAGAGTCTCCATCTCCACTCTCTACCAGCTGAACCACAACCACAAATCATCGCCCCTTAGCGTGACTCTTCCACCAAATTCCCAAGTTCTGACACGTCTCCCTCTGTCCCTTAGTCTTCCTACTCCCACTTCCTCAGTCTCACTCTTCACCCTGAACAGACTCTTATCAAGCTTCCTGACTCTCCCTATTATAGTCCCACAAGATTCCCACACGTCACCACTTTCTGACATACAGATCCTGCTAATTCCACTCTAACAATCCTTCACCATGCAACAAAATAATCTACTGTACTTTGCTCCTGTTTTTGTACTTACTGTGTTATATTTGTTCAGAAATCTATTTTCACAGGTCTCCTTAAGGATTTTGTATTACTCCACACTATATCTTCAGTACTTGGTATAATGCCTAATGCAAAGCTGACAATAAATGTTTGGTGGATGGGTGAATGACAGAGTGAATGACTCTTTTTTTTTCACATCCACTTTGAATCTTTTCAAGCTCTACAATGCACAAAGGTGTTTGAAAACTAGGCAAGACAGTATAAGTGTGGTAATGATAGAAAAACCAGAATTACACACATACACACACACACACACACACACACACACACACACACACGCTCTATCAGACTCAGAAATGCTACATGCAAATCGTGAAATGGGCCCAGAAAGTAAAGCAACAATAAAATGACTCTTGGAAACTCACCAATGAGATGAAAAACAAGGAATTTTGCCTGTGCGTTCCATAAATCAAGTCCTTTTTAGTCTTGCCACAGCTAATTGTCCAGTCCAATATGAGCTAACATAAATGGGCCCTTACATATAGTATTAGATGACCGATTACCTTCTAAGATTTTCAAGAGGAGGGGCACATTTTGTGTATTGCAAATGGGGGTTATAATCATTGTTTAATGTCATTCATTCCCTCTGGTTTGTTTGTTCATTCGTTTGTTTGACGGTATCGTTCTGTAGCCCAGGCTGGCTTTGAACTCATTTATGTAGCCCTGGATGGCCTCAAACTCATGATCCTCTTGCTTGAATCTCCTGAATGTTAGGATTACAAGCATGTGCCACCACACTCAGCTTTCATTCTGTGAACAGTTATTAGTTATCTCCTGTATGTTAGACACTCATTCTAATTTCTAGTATTCAACAATTAAGATAAAATCTCTACCCTTGTGAAGCGTGCATTCTGGTATGGAAGGCAAATGATAAACACACTACTACGCAAATGCATGGTAAAATTTCAGGTAGTGATAAGTGCCAGGAGCAGAAATCAAACAGAATTTGCATATGGAGCAAGATGGGGGAAAGCTGTTTTCTCTGTATTTGTCGGGAAACAGCTTTGTTGAGGTGACATTTGCAGAGCTCTGATTTAAGTGAGGACATGAGGAACTGGACCGGTGGAGACACATCTAAGCAAAGGAACAGCAAGATCAGAGACTGGAACATTCTTAGATGTTTGGAGGGATATCACAGAGACCAGTTTTACAAGGCTAGAATTTGTGCAACATGGCTAAAGGAAAAGATTAACCTAGATCTAGTGGGTGGGTTCAGGGGTCTGGGGCCCTAGCCCCAGATCAGCTGAAACAGCACCACAGAAAGAGGGAGGCCTACACCTGCTCTTCACAGACTATCGTAGCAACCCTCAGGTAAGGTCCTGGTAGGGCTGGGGTGCTACAGGAAAGAGTAAGAAGTATTTGTATTAGTGATATATTTTTTAATACACCCAACATGTTTGCTTAAACGTTAAAAGCTGGCGAAGAATATCAGTTAAGAAAAACGCCAGGAGTTTCCATTTGGGCATCTAGGCAAATGGAGACGTCTGCATTGTAAAAACAGAGTAAGTGGGGGGAACAATCAAAATACAGAAAAGACAGGGCATGTATGTATGTCACTTAACAAGGGAAGGAGACAAAGACATAGGGGAGAGAATTTCAAGTGCACACTTGTAGCCACTGGGTGGAGCTTAAGCCTCATGATCAGCCTAGGACCATGAAATTTCTTGAGATGTCTAGGCTCTGAGCTTCTTAGTCTACGGACTCAGCATGGCTAAAGCATTTCCTGGGTGTCTCCTGTGATTCCCCAGGGTTATGGTAGAGTCCCTCAGATGGCAGCTCCAGGCCTTACTTACATGGTTGTCAACTGGACTCAGGAGGGCTTTGAATCAAATGGGAATCTGTTTTCCTTCCCACAGGTTTTCTTTTGGCTCTCTCTTATTGATGTATGTCATCCCCTCTTCCAGGGTTGCTATGAACTAATCTCTGGACCAATGAACCGTCATGCCTGGGGGGTTGCCTGGTTTGGATTTGCCATTCTCTGCTGGACTGTGAGTATCTTCAGCAAGTATTTTATTTCAGAAAGGATAAGGAGAGCCCTTGAGATGGCTGCTGGTTACTTCAACCATACCACAAAGTCTGGGAACCAAATCATGCAGCTAAAAGCTAGCCAGGAAAGGTCTAGCACCAGACCAAGGACAATGGGTCTCCTTGAGGTGTCAACTTCCCTAACTAGAGATGTGCTCTACTAACCAAACCTTTCTTCAGGCTGCCCCAGGTGTATTACCTTTGGGGGTACTGAGGAGCCTCTTCCTTCCCTTGCCAGGGCTTCTAATAGAACTCCAGCTATGCTCTAGATCTCAATAATTGGGTGCAACTAGATCTCAAGGACTGTCCTGTCACCTCTGTAGACAGCACCTGTCCAACACTAATCCACACAGTGCCTTCAAAGAGCAGCCCACTGCTTCCATCACTTCCTGCTTCCTCTCTATGAGAGGCTCAAACAGTGAGGTCAGAGCTCTGGTTCCCAGCTCGGCTGTGCATTACAACCTCCAGGACAAAGCAGAAGCAGCATGGGCTGATCTCTGCAGTACCGTTCAGCTGAGCCAGGGACAGGGCCCAGGCTTTTTGTTTTGTTTTGTGTTTGTGTTCAGATGATTCTAATTTTCGGTCAGGACTGAGAACCATTACATTAGGAAAACAATCTCAAGCTTTAGGTTTTAGTAACTCTTGAATACTTCAAAATATATTAAGGATTCCAAAAAGCTTTATTCTATGTGGCCTGTATCTATTGACATTTACTTCTATTGGGTATTAACACGGAATTTTTAAAAATCTTTATTAAAATAAAATAACAAGGTAAGAGAGGTGGCTTCAGTGCTTAAGAGCACTGGCTGCCCTTGCAGAGTGCCCGATTCAGTTCCCAGCACCCACATGGTAGCTAACCACAATCCATAACTCCAGTTCCGGGGGATCTGATGCCCTCTTCTGACCTCCATGGGCATTGCACAACATGGATGCACTTACATACATCCAGGCAATACACTCATACACATAAAATAAAAATAAATAAGGGCTGGAGAGATGGTTCAGTGCTTAAGAGCACTGGCTGTTCTTGCAGAAGACCCAAGTCCACATCCTAGCACCCACATGGCAACTGACAACCATCCTTAACTCCAGTTCCAGGGATCCAATGCTCTCTTCTGTCCTCCGTGGGCACTGCACAACATGGGTGCACTTACACACACACACACAGGCATTACAAGCTAATATAAACCACTTTTTCTTAATGGGGAAAATAACTATTTTACAAAATGAAAGGTTTAATAAAGTAGCATTTGCTTCAGATGTTTGCCCAAGCTCTTCAATGTCTGGCTTGGAGGGAGAATCTAGGTTCTCATATTTTCTCCTTCATTCTGCCTCCTCTCATGTGTTGCCAGCATTGAAGGATTTGAAGAAACTAGATCCTTCATTTCACGTGTAGTTTTTAAAAAAAGAATGTTTTGATAACCTTATCTGAAAATAATCATATACCAAACTCCACAAGTTTCTTAAAGATCAGTTGCAACAGGGAATCTGAAACCAAGTTAATGATGAGCTTCCTGTATTCTTTGCATAACTCTTTCTTTTTTTCACACTGGGAATTGAATTTAGTGCCTCACACTACTAAGCAAGCACTCTACCATTAATCTGCATTTCCAGCCCTTGCATAAATCTTTGGTCTATACATAAATCTACAGCATCATGAACTGGCTATTTGGGAAAAGTCTGGTTCATTATGTTCTGTAGATCTTCCCAGTATTGATTTATGAGACATCAAAAGATCACATTCATTAATACTGACATATTGAAAAAGATCTCAGACAATGGAATATGACCAAACTCAGGGTAGCAGGTGATTTTCCAGAGATAGGATTTTTGCTTGAAAGCTCAGATTTATTGTTAGCAATGTATGTTGTCAAGTGTTTTCCTTGAGGTGACAAACTAATTTTGTAAATTTTGGAGAAAACAGCTGTCCAAATAGCCAAGCCTGACTAGCCAGACCTTGTCAGTCTTTTTTTAAAGTGAAAATGGTGTTTCATGGAGAAAAAATAATGTCTAGGTCAGTGTATAGCCAGTTAACACATGCTTTTCTTCCAGACCATTTTCAATATGCCATGCAACTTTGTCCATTTTTTGTCATATAGAATATTTAAAAGATGTGTTGAAGGCCAAACAATAATAACATTGGTAGCTTTTCCTGTTTCGTGGAGGGAAATCTCAGGAAAAATGGCTTTATTTCACTGAGACTCAACAGTCTTACCCTCTGCTGCTTTTGCATTATCAGAGTCCACGTAAAAACAGTGAAAAGGCAAACACAGTCCTGTTACTAAATATCCTTTATCTCATTGACCCTTGAAAGGGCGTCTCTTGTATCGTGCTTTGAGAAGTGCTTGCTTAGAGTATGACAAACCAAGGCAGGAAAGAGAAAGCTGTCATTTCAAGAGACCTTTTATGATCCTGCTTACGAGTTCACCCTGTGTACATCTCTGTTGTGAAACTGTCACCGTGACATATTTGACTCTGCCAGAGGCTAAGGACCAGCTGTCTTTGTTCGCCGGTGCCCGGCATACCACATAGTAAAGGCTCAATAATTTATTGAATGAATTGAAATGACAATAGGGAAGTGTCTATTTGTGCCATGCCAAGCAGGAAGTTTAGGATGTTTAAATTCTTCTATGTATCTTAAAGTTGCAGACCAATTGGAACCCTTTGATACTTCCACAAGTATCAATACTTTCTAGATAGAGTAAATCTCTCCGGAAATTCAGTAGAGGAGGGATAAGAACTTAAGGTACTGAGGATCTGCTGGGGACAAAACACCATGTCAAAGTCTTTTCAGATGAAATTCCCTCAAGAGCAGGTTGACAGGTAGCTAGTTCCCATTACAAAGAACTTTATTTAGGCTGGAGAGATGCGGCTCAGCAGTTAAGAGCACTGGCTGCTCTTGCAGAGGACCCAATTCAGTTCCCAGCACCTACATGACAGCTAACAAAGTCTTTAAGTCCAGTTTCAGGAGATTCAACACCTTCTTCTGACCTTCATGGACATTGCACAACACAGGTGCACTCACATACATGCAGGCAATACACTCATACACATAAAATAAAAATAATAAAATACTTTTTAAAAAGAGATGTATTTGAGAAGAGCTCCTAGGCAGACCCAGGTCACGGCTGTTCACAAAGGACTTTCCTGTAAGACTTGATAAGACAAAACTCTTTAGAGAGCAGCTTCTATGATTTGGGGTTAATTACCTATCTTCCCTGTGCCTCAGGTTCTTCAGAGAGCTCTAAAAACAAATGGACCTGATCCATATAAGTTCCCCTAATAAACATGAGGTCCGATTACTATTTCATTCACTGCTCTAGCTCTGTGGTAGAGAGGGATGGTATGATATTTATTTTACAGACGCAGAGACCGAAGCTCAGGAAAGCAAAACAATATGGCTAGAATCCCTGGGCATAGACAGCAGATCTGAAACAGCCCAGACATTCCAGCTTCTTGCCTAAGTGAGATATTTTGGGCACTGTGATGGTCTTCAGAGGTAGTCATTCAATGTGGCAGGCATTTTAGGATAGAGGGGATATCCCTGGGAGGAGAGGTTTGAATACTAGATGGGAAAAGCATCCCGAAAGGTTTCTACTAGAAACAAGACCGCACTGGAGAATAGCAAGCCTTGGTGGAGAAAGGAAAGAATTTCCTCTTGAGCTTCTTGAGCACAGAGCTGAGAAGGGTACCTGAGAAGTCAGCGAGTCTATGGTGGGAACATAGGAATAGGGAAGTTGCTCTGAGTCGTTATAAGTGATGCTCTGAAAGAGGATGCACTCAGTATCATCTGGCCCTGTGATACTGCTCAAGATCACTGCTAGAAATCTAGTGTCACCTGACCCTGAGCAGAAGGAACTTCATTATTTTGTTAAAGCAGGAGATGTTTCTAAAATCACCTCTTTATTATTTCTGTTTTCCTTTCCCCCATTTTTATTCTAGTTTTGGGTTCTCCTGGGTACCATGTTCTACTGGAGCAGAATTGAATATTAAGGATACAGAGTCTCCACCCTACCTCCCTCCTCTAGTGACTCTGGATTTGGTGCTGGAAGCTGCTGTTTCCTCACATTCCCCATGTGTGATCCACCATGACATGCCAGCTCTGGTGAACTGAACTTCCTTTAGGGTCTCGGGCTGCTGTGATCCTCAGGAGTAGTATTTCATACTCTAGCCTAGGATTCTACAACATATTTATGTGCTATACGGCAGAAAAGTTGGAAAGTGGAGTTGACTCTTATTTCTATTTGTTTTTGAGGTAGGGGCACAATGGTATTCCAAGGAACCTGCGTGGTCAGTGTCAGCCCAATCTGTACTTAAGAGTAAACCTGAGAAGCAGTCTCTCTTTCTCTCTAGTTTCTTCAAAACAACCTTGCAAGGTTTCCATTTGGCTCAGGGTGGTCTGAGTGAGGGAAGGAAGTGGGAAGTGGCTGAGCTATGCCTTCTGCCTCCAGCTCTACTGTGCCTTCTGTCTGCAGAGACTGCTGATACTCTCTCATGGTGACACATTTGGATCCTTCTGTTCTCCGGACATTCTTTGGTCTTTAGTTTACAAGCTCAAATTTTCTCTCATGCTTTACAGAGTGACACATGTTTAGCAACTCCATTCTGCATTCATTAAAAGTACATAAACTTTGGGGACATAGGCGGGGCCTGTTTTACATTGACTCAGTCTTTGCCCTGAATGGTTTCAACCTGAAACCATGAGAAGCAGGGTGGCTACTAGAACCCGTGATTTATGGGGACTTAGGTTTGCTGTCAAAATGCTTTGTCTCTGAACTATGCTTCCATTTACAATCCTGAAGGAAGTTCTGACAACTCACCATTTATTTACCTAAGTATAAATAAAAAGGTCTTTGAATTATGCTCACTTTCTTTTGTTTCTACCAGTGTCACAATCGATCCTGCGTATGTCTAATAAAATGGGTTTCCAAAAAGAAGAGCCCAGCTATGGGGGTTAAAATGGGGTTGGTGGGGGCCACACACCAGTGAGGTTCCTGCTGGCCATTAGCTCACCTGTCAAGGGAAATGGCTGAAATTCTATATTTAGTTTCACTCTTCCCTCCTGCTACATTGACATATGGAGCTATTCAACTCCTTCCTGTTCCTTAAGTACCTGGAGGCAATACACTCATCTCTGATGCCAACAGCCTAACCAGGTTTCTTATGAAGAAAACATACTATCTCATCACTTAGGAATAGTCACCTCAGGCACAGTGGCCCTGCCCTACCAGGTCCCTGTGGTTAGGTGAACACTGAGGCAGAGGAGGACAGGTCAGGAAGGAGTGGAGGACACCCCTATTGGCAGGGGCCTGGTCTCTGGTCCCCAGCAGAGCTTGCCTCCAATCCTCCACCTCACTTCTGATCCTCTTGCCCCTGCCTACCTAGTGCTCTGACTACAGGTATGTACCACCACAGCCAGTTTGATGCGGTGCTGGGGACAAACCCAGGGCTTTGTGCATGGTAGGCAAACACTCTGCCTACTTGCCTACTAAGCTACAACTCCTGTCCCTGATGCCTTTTTATTTCCACCATGAATTAGGTTGTTCTAGTGGGCTCTCCAACTGGCTGAATGGACCCTGAGCAACCCCACTCCTGCCCTCCCTCTCAGTGCTTCGTGCTCCAACACGCTCTCTAATACAAAATCCCTGTCTCCTGATTGGATCTCAGCAGCAAAAGTGCTGCATAAGCAGCTCGAACTCCACTATCCATAGGAACAGGTTTTGCTCTTCACAAACCAAGGAAGGCTGGGAACCCAGGAATCCCAGTGACCAATGTGATGCTTGAGAACACATCTGTCAACTGGGGCAGATAGGTCTGAGACTCTCCCTATGTAATTTCATTTACACTGCTGAGTCATCTTCAGGTCAATCTCCCACAGTCTGGGCTGCTGCTTTCTGTTCCACCCCTCCCCCTTTCCCTGGAGCTTCTCCTCCTGTCAAGCCCCTGGGACTGAAACCAGGCTATAAAGCCCCGGCTCCAAGCTCATCAGAGCCCAGACCCAGACCAGGGAAGGGAAGCAAACCAGAGGGTTTGGCTCTGGGAACTGGCCAGCTGCAGGGCTTGAAAGCATTCAGAGAGGACCATCTGGGAAATCTCCCTTTTCCAAAGCAATTAGCCTGCCCACTGGGTGGGCAAGGGGCCATTAGCACCTAACCCCACACTGGGTCAGGCCAACAATGGGGCAAATTTTATTGACTACAACACTGACAGGTCACCCTGCTCTCTGATTGGCCTTATTCTACCCAATGATTAGCCAGGCCCTGGCAGCCTGTTTATAGGTAACACTTCAAAGTCCTCTGCTCATATTTGTCAGCCTTTGAGCCAGAATAAACAGGATGTGCTTCTGTTTGAAGCAGCAGATATTTTCAGCTTTTCATGATTAGTATATAAACTTGAAAATCAAATGTCCACAACTGGGCCCACCTGTACAACTGACAAGTGCTGGTGTAGTACTGGAATTAAAACTAGCCTGGCTTCTTCCTTACTACGGAGTGAAGGATTGTTCGCTTCATCTGGGACCTACTTTTTCCTCTAATCTCTCTTTCCTGCCTCACCTCACTCAGCTCCTTATCAACTCCTGCGCAACAAACTCCAGAATGTCCAGGAACAGTTCAACAGCTTGATAAACTACCCAGTTCGTGGATGACATTTATTCTAAGGCTCAAGTGGTCACATTCAACAAGGAGATCTAGAAAGGCCTTAGAGAAAGACAACATTGCCAACATATGCAGAGCTATCTCTCAGCCAGTCTTCCCCGAGCCCATAGTCCCCATCCTTCCCCCAACACACACAGACACAGACACACACACACACACACACACACACACACACATACACACACACACAACAAATAACTGAGTCCTGGGGTTAAAGAGGAATCATACTGGGGCTGGAGAGATGATTCAGCGGTTAAGAACACTGGCTGCTCTTGCAGAAGACCTGGGTTCGAATCACAGCACCCACGGCAGCTAACAACTGTCTGTAATTCCAGTTCCAGGGGATCCGACAGCCTCTTCTGTCCCTTGGCATTGCACAACACGGGTGCACCTACCTACAGGCAGGCAATACACGCATACACATAAAATAAAAATATATATATATAAAATTTTTAAAAAAGAGAAATCATACTGCCATGCTCTGCTTCCCATTGGTCTCTACTCCGAGTTCCTTTTTAAAATTTTATTATCTATTTTATGTGTATGAATGTTTTGACTGAATGCATGTAAGTGTACTGTGTGTGCAATGCCTGTAGAGGCCAGAAGAGGATGTTGAATTCCCTGGGTGTGGATGCTGGGAACCAAACCTGGGTCCTCTGGAAGAACAGCCAGTTCTCTTAACCACTGAGCCATCTCTCCAGGCCCATACCCTGAGTTCCTCTTGAAACAGGAAGACAGAGCATCCCCCACATCACAGCTAGTCTCCACTCCTTGGATCCTGCTTCAGAAAAACACGTCTATCCTCACACAGGACTGGGAGAATTCCTTAAGACATGTTAAGCATGTGTTCAAACAGGTCCCAGTCTTTTAAGAGACCTCTAACAAGAAAGAATGCCATAATCCAGGCCAACACACCAACTAATGCTCTGTGGCTTCTACTTATTGAATAAGCTTAGCGACCAAGTACATTAGTCCAAATTTATTGACCATCAAGTAATAGCTACACAAAATAGTGTTTCAGTAAAACTCCTACCCAGTAGCAGGCTGTACTAGAGTCAAGTCATTTTAACCTCACATTCTCTGTATTGTCTCTATAGTCCTCACAACAAAATGAAATCTCTACTCTTACTAAGTTCCACGATCATTGTACATTGTGATATTTGAAGCTGGGGTGGGGAACACAACATTGGTGTTGGACCCTCTGGAACTGGAGTTACAGACAGTTGTCAGCTGCCATGTGGGCACTGTTATTCAAACCCAGGTCTTCTGCAAGAACAGCCAGTGTTCTTAAGCACTGAGCCATCTCTCCAGCCCTAGAAAGTTAAAATTTTAAAATCACAGAGCAATTGCCTAGCATTATGTGAGGCCCAAAACCACAAAATTAAAGACAAAATAACAAAAATAAAAATGGGGGGAGGGGGTTGCTGCTTTTACAGGTGACCCAAGTTTGGTTCCTAACATCCATGTTGGGTGGTTCACAACTGCCTATAACTTCAACTCCAGGGAATCTGTTGCGCTCTTCTTGCCTCTCTGTGCATGCACACACACACACACACACACACACACACCATATATGCACTCAAGGCTCAATATTTATTGACTCCTTGATAATAGCTGTTTAACTAAACAGTGGTCAATGGAGCCTTTGCCTGTACAGACGTGCTCCCTGGAGGTGAGACTTCCGAACCACTCCCTTGAGTATAGTTTGAAGGCCCCTCTGATTCTTTCAACAGGAATAGGATTATTACCCATATACTATACAACAATGAAAGTGGCAACCGTTTCAAATTTCTTGACAAATAAGAACTTGTGAATGTACCTGAATATCCTCCATCTTGCAGCACATGTAAATGGTTTGTGACAGGGCCTGCACTATTTACAGGTCTTGGACGAAGTGGAAATTTTAGGTAGAAAATGTCTTTCATCTCCCTCAGGAGTCCATTCACAAAAAAATGTGGGGCTCCCAGGAAACATATCCAACTGGGGAGTAGGTAAATGTTAAAGGGTAAAGAACAAAATAACCAGGGGTAGAGTCTGAAAAAAGTTCAGAAACCATGAGCGCTTAAAGTACTTTTAAAGGCTCCAGAAGAAACCAAACTTCTGTTGGAGCGAGATCAGGGTTATAGATTAAGGAAAACTGCCCAAAGAATGACCAGCCCAGATGAAGGCAATGGTCTTGCAGTCTGGTCTTGATTCTGGCATTGCCCAGCTGTGGGGTTTCTAGCCACGATCCGCCAGGTCTGGCTCTCTACCTCCTCACCTGCCCCTCTTATCTCAAGAGATGGCAGCATCAATAAAGCACGTGTAAAAACATCACAACCTGTAAGTTCCATAAAAATAAGTGCCAGTGTGAGAAAAAAGCAAAAAAACTGTACAGTAGCACACTTGTGGGGATAGGCAGTTGTGATACCCAAATAACCTGCATGCATCCATAGCCTGCTCTCAAATAATCCTTAGAAGCCCCGGTAGGCATGTCTGCCTCTACAGCATTCCAAATGCATGCTGCCTTTATGGCACTATGACCAAATACACGGGCAGGAATTGGGGGCTTCTTTGAAGCCAGCCCCCACTGCCCAAATGTTAAGTGAAAAATGGGGAGGGGTGGGTGACAGCAATTAGCAAGCAGGTGCCACAGAGCTCCAGCCAATCACTGGGCCTTGAACTGCCAGAACCAATCAGATGTTAAAGGGTGGCAGGAAGGTCCCCAAAGAGTATCTTCTACCTCAAAAAAAATCTAAGTCATTGAAATGACTTGTATATTTCTCTGGTTGAAAGAATTCACTGAAGAAAAGTAAAAGGCATAGTTCAGTGGGTTTCAACATCTTGCTAATGCAGATGCCTATAACAACAAAGGGCAAGCAGTCTCTATGTCATTAGCTACATTCTGTTTCCGTTAAGAAATTGATTCTCAAATATGAATCCTCAAATCCCAACACACCACTGTCACTGTTACCCTCCCCAGCCATGTTCTGAGACCCTCAGCCTCCAAACTGCAATCAACTCATATCTTGATCAGGGATGGAATGCTAAAGACTCTAGAGAGAAGAGGGAAAGGGAAGGGGAAGGCTTACTCAGTATATTATACCCCATTAACAAGTCTCCCAAGAACAAAACTCCTTTATAAGGTTTAGGAAGGAAATAGGAAAGCCATGAGTACAGTTTTGCTAAATAAAGAAAAAATACAACTGTTACTCCCCATGCTGAGTTAATGATAAACCAGACTAGGCCTAGGTAAATGTCATGCCTATAAAATATCCTTTTAAATTCTTCTTCCTCATTTGTAACTCCTCCTTTCTTGGTCACTCCAAACCTTCCTACTCCCTTTTCCTATTTGGGAAAGATATATTATTTACCCTTACGGACTGGCACCCATTCATGTTAGAGTTTAATGGTAAAAGAGACGTGTAATGATGGTTGAGAGCCCCTGGGCACAGCTGTGTAACACTTAACATCTACATTATTTGTGTGCCCATTCATTTACTTAGGCAAATAAAATATTACTGTTCTGATCTAGTAACAGAACGGCATCTATGACCTTCTTTTGATTTCCCCCACACCCATACCCCACTCCTCAAAAGCTCAGCAATGCTGGGGGCTTCCTCCCCAATCCGTGCAGCTGCCATATCAGTGCCACGACCCCACCATCATTCCAAATGAGACTTCTCAAATTCTGTGCACCTGCACCCTGCTTGCCCTATTACCAGCCAGGTGTACCCTCAAAGCAGCCCTGCTGTTCCCACTGATTGTGGGCAGGAGACATGGAGGGGTGAAGAGAGTAAGAATTCAGAGGGGCTAGGGATTAAGATTCAGAGGTGTTTCATACAAGGAAGTTGAACACAAGTAAAATGGGAGGGCAGCAGAAGGATGAGAGGGTGGAGGGCTGTGCTTCATTTCTTCTGTTTTTAAGATGTCTGAAAACACATTCTGAACTGAATATACCTTTGGCCTCAAGTAACAGTCAAAAACAAGACCAAGCCCCAAAAGCTTTTATATTTTACTATAGAGGTACTTAATAGATGCATTATTAGTCAATACGTAGCTTATAAACGGCTAATTCATACCCTACATGTACAAAATCATTTTATAAAAATGCTTTAAAAACTAACAGATAATGTCCTGTCTGCTGGGCTATAACTGGAAAGTGCTTCTGACAAGACTGGGCACATTCAGGGTGTGTGGTGTACCGGGAAGGTATGAAGAGGAGGCCTCCAACAGAGGGTCAGTGGCAGCAGCCAGCACAGCCACACTCTGTCCTTCACCATCTCTCCATCCACAAGTTCACAGCATCTGATTCTTCCCTTCCTTCCCTTTTCTATGGCTTTCTTCTCACTCAGGATCCACCACTTCCCAGAAGGCCTCACAGGGTACGTAGCAGAAACATGTCTTAGTACCTTTCTATCTTAGGAGACAATCATTCCAGTTCTCTGAGATATTTGGGGATCTTATTTTCTACCCTTTAATCTCAAAATGCTTCACTTCAATCCTAAGTAAATATCCTTCAACAACACAGTTCTCAAGTAGCTTTCATTGTGTCATTCTGTGTCAACTTTTTATATTTAGTCCTTCAATATGTGCATTACAATATTTACTGTTGTAATCAAAACAACGAAGAAAGCTGTCTTGTTACAATGGTTCTAGATTCCATATCACCAAGAACTCTGCTGAAAAAATACAGAATGGAAAAATTCAGCCTAACCATTAGCTGGAACAAATTCTTACTGAGTGCTACTATGAAAAGCCTCTAGGCCAAAATTATTGCAGTCAAATCATCAGTTCTCCTGAACACCACTGAAAGATCCAGGGTCATGCACCAGTCCAGAAATCCACTGTGATGTTGGCATATAGAGGATTGTACTCCACAGACAGTAATCTGTAAGAACAACTCGTCAAGCCGTCTGTTTTCCAGACTCGTGACACTTGGTGTAAGAGCTTCATCCTAAAGATAAAAAGTACAAGTGAGAATGATAAAAATAAGAACTCGGCTCCATTGCCTTTTGCCTTCCTCAAAATGTGGCACAAGTATCTCTGCAAATTATTATACCTCTTGGGTTGCCAACTGCAAAAAGTTTCTTTTCCCCACTGAAGTTAATAGGTACCAATGATAGCCTGGTATTCATGTGTCAGACCCCACATGGGGTGGAAGAGTCACTGCCTTCAGTGGCCCCAGGCTATAGAATTGATACAAAAGGGATATGTACCACCCATTGCAAACAGGTCCTTGGCTGAACTTTAGGGGATCTCTGAATACTCCAATGTTGTTAGAAAAATTTTGTGTCTATAGACAGCAGGGTACATAACTTTCATAAGAATCTAACAAAAAAGGCGCATGTGTGTATATGAGGATGAATTAAGGAGCATCTCACTTCATGGGGAAATCTGAGGAGGGGTGAAGAGAAGGTCAGTTTCACTGAAGCTTAAAAAGACATGACGTTCACTAAGTGAAGAAGGAAAAGAAATAATACTCCAAGCAGAGTGACCACCTGGGCAAGGTGCACAGAGACACAAAGAACAGGATGCACTGGTGTGGTAGAGCTGAGAAACGGCCGGTAGGGGGATGGCAGTACATTGACTGGGTCTCTAGGAGCTCAGCAGGGAACAACACAGATTGCGATCAGAAGCACAATGTTGAGCTAAATCATGTTGGAGAAGAAACACAGCCTAATTTCATTATAGCCAACTGAAAAACACATAAAACTAAATAATGTTTTGTTTAAAAATATAAACCAAGAAACAGACTAAAAAATGATCATTAGCACAAATAATTATTACAAAAGTTCAAGAAAGTGTCATCTGAGGTTGGGTGGGGTAGAAAAGGGAAGATATGGGTTTAGGGAGGCTACGTGGACATACATAAGGGGTGGGGATATAAAAAATTTTATACTTTTCATACACTTTATAAAACTATTCAATAAGTAATTCAAACAGAAAAATGCACAAATGAATACAGACTGGAAAGAAGCAGAAAACAGCTCTTTTGCTAAAATATAGCCTTTAACAAAAAGGCTACAAGATTTTTAAAACTGTCTTAAAATGTTGGAATGACAGCCTTTAACAAAAGGGCTAAAAGCCCTGATTTTTAAAGGGAAAAAAAAACAGGACAAAGGAACACAATTTTTTTCTATCAGAGCCACAAAAAGACTGCGTTTGTCTGCCAGAGTTCCTCAGGAAGGCCACGTCCTGGGCAGCAAAGAAGGCAAGGCTGAGACATCGCTCCCAAGGCACAGAGCAAAAGCTTCAGACCACTGTGGCTATGTCCAAGGACAGGAACCAGCTCGAAGAGATCCCACTGGCCACAGACGAGAGCACTTTCTTATCAAGAACAGTGATTCAGCCTGAAGGAATGCTAGGGGCAGCAGATCATTCTGAAAAATGATGAATCCATGCCTGGCTCTTGCCCTTTAGTCTGTCTTTCCTGTAAGAACTGTACCCACAAGGGACTCAAAGAGATGGAGAAAGCCAAGTCCTTCTTTGTAGAAAAATTGAATGAATGAAGAGGAATGATGGCATTACAACATTACAATTTTGCAGCCCTTGATTAAGGAATGCATTTAGGCAATGAGTGTCAGGCACTGAAAAGCATTCAGTGAAGAAATGATGAGGACTCAAAATGAGCGATCGGGCTGACTACCTAAAGTCACACTGCAATCCTGATGCCACAAATATCGACACAACCAGATGCTCCATCCACCTGCTGTGAAGCATGGAGGCAAACAACACCAACAATAAGGCACTGCTGCCCCAAAATAACACCCAGAATCCATTCAGGTTTCTAGAAATCTAACTCCTTGTCACAGGAACACATTTAATCACCAGGATGTAACTAGCAAAATCCATAATGAAAGACATTCTACTGGATAAATGGCCTGATATGTTCACCAAATAAACTGTAAGAAATGAAACCAGAAAATGAAGGGGTAGGGTGTGCAGTACACCAAACACCCACAGCATTCGGAGGCTGAGAAGGCTCACTAGCCTGAGGCACAGTGGGCTACATAGATAGCGAGACCCTAGTTCCCAAAAGGAAAGGAAGATGATCCTGATACAGTGTGGACCTTGTTTATTTACTACACCGAACAAACCAATGCTTTTTTAAAAAAAAGCAATTTTAAGATAATCAGGAAAATCTAAAAACTGGACATGTGGTAACATGAAAGTATTTTGTTCATTTTATTTTAGGTATGATAATAGGACTATGATTCTTTTTATAAGACATTATTATTATTATTATTATTATTATTATTATTATTATTATTGGTCTTTTTGCTGGGATTAAAGGCGTGCACCACCACACCTGGCTAAAACTTCTTATATTTTAAGGATGTAGGCTAAAATATGTGCCCATGAAATTCTGTGCACCTGTGATTTATTTCTAAATAATCCAGCAGTACAGAAGAAAAATGAGAGGAAAGAGAGAGGTCATGAGTTCATAATTATTGAAATGAAGGTTCTTTGTACCATTCTCCTTTACTTCTGGTTCTGTTTGAAGAATTCCTTAACAAGAACATTTCAACAAGATACACTGGTTTACGTGATCAAATTCAGCAGAGTGCTTTACACACAGGAGACTTGGTACCCAGGTGGGTACCAAGCATAGGAAGCCAAGACTTACCGGTCCACATTCACTTCATTCCCTCTGTCTCTGGTGTGGAAGATCATGGTGTATTTACCCACATCAGGCTTAGGCCGGAATATTTTCATTTTATGGAGCTCAACCCTAGAAAAAGAAGAGATTTTTTAAAAAATCCATCCCATTTATCTACTATTGAGGACCTAAAAAGAATCACCTGCAAAAAAAAATTTTAAATCACATGTACATAGAGCTTTACTAGGTATCAAAAAAGAACAACTTATCAAACTGAAGATTTTCTTATTATGGTGAGGACTCAGGTAATGAGCCCATGAAAGAATCACATTTATGGTTACCCCAAGTTCTAGGGCAGTCTGAGCTACATGGTGAGACACTATCTCATGAAAAAAAAAAAAAAAAAAAGAAGACAAGAAAAAAAGAAATGCCTAGGAAGGGATAAATAGAAGATGCTTCCACCTATCGCAGGCTAAGTCCCTGCCCTCAACTACCAGCTACACATTTGTCATCATCTGTCTTTCCTGACTTGTGGACTGACCTGTCTGGTGACGTAAACCACAATTTCATTCAAAGTCTTCAAGATAAGCTCAGATACTGCAGTAACTCCTCAGACTTGCTTGTGAGGTTAAAAAGGACATGTGGAGGACCTTTCTGTTTCCAAAAGAGAAGGCTTACCCAGGCACAGATATGGTCCAGGGGCAGAGAGGCAGGAGGGCAACATTTAACTGGTCTATGAACTTTCCAGGAAGAGGACTATTCACTGTGAAATGCTACGCTATACTTTGGATTTAGTATAGATTCAGATGGTTCAGAAACAGGTTTGCCATTTATTAGGTAAATAACTATGAGAATTAAATGAAAACAAGTATGTTTCAGCTGAGTGGCTGGCACACTGTGAGCGCTCCACAATGCTGCTCTTTGAGGACTAAACACTGTCCTCTCTATCCAAAATGCCACCAAGATATTTAACAGCCATGTTTTGCTAACAAGGAATTAACAAAAGCATACCATGAACCTAAATAATTTCCCAAAAATGTTCGTTGCATAAATTTCAGCAGGCTATTTTAGAAAAAGATCATTTAAAAAAATTAAAAGAAGCTGGGAATGGTAGCACTTGCCTATAATCCCAGTTCTGGGGAGAAGAGACTGGGACAGGAGCCTCACAAGAACTTGAGGCCAGCCTATGCTGACAATGAGACCCTGACTCAAAAAAACAATAAATAAAGGAATCATAGTTAACATTTACTAGTGGAACACAAAGGAGATATACTAATTTACTGTTATTCATTTAAAAAAAGAAAGAACCCAATAAAGCATTCATTTTAAAACATTCTGAAGAACAGGAAAATCAAGTCTATTAGAATCTGTAATTAATGTCTTCTTACACAGTGAAAGGAATGACTGTTTAAAGTTATAAATCTTAAGATTTATTTTATTTTTTAAAAGTATGTGTATATCTGTGTGTCTGTGTGTAGATTTCTACACTGTGTGTGCAGGAGCCTGCAGAGTCCAGAAGATATTGGATCATCTGGAACTGGAGTTACAAGTGGTTGTGAGTCGCCTGATATGGGTGCCAGGAACTGAACTCAGGTTCTCTTTCAAGAGCATCACATGTTCTTAACCCCTGAGCCATCTCTCCAGCCTAAGTTATAATCTTTTCATGTATGTAAGTGTACCACATGCATGTAATGTGCACGGAGGCCAGAAGACAGCATTAGATCCCCTGGAACTGGAGTTACAGATGGTCGTTAGCTACCATATGGGTGCTGGGAACCAAACCTGGGTCCTCTGCAAGAGCAGCCAGTGCTCTTAACCACTGAGCCACCTCTGCAGTCCTCCTGCACTCCAAGTTATAATCTTTAAAGCCATAAACCAAGGTTCAAATCTAAATGTTATAACTGACAACTTCAGTGAGTTAGGTCACCATTCCAGGTCTCAATCTTGTCTAGAAAATGAGAACTGTGACATGGAATGCATTTTAAAGACTTACCATAATTCACACAGAACATGCTTTGTAAGGAAATTCTTAGAGAAATAAGTTAACCAGCTCATATATTTTTACCTAATTTTTAAACTTGCCTTAAATGTTGAGCTTTGTTCAATCTTTAAATCTTGTTGTAAATTACCGTATTGAAGCAATTTAACTTAGAAAACCACAGGAATATGTGTGTGTGTGTGTGTGTGTGTGTGTGTGTGTGTGTATTAAAGACAATTCTTGGAGAAGCCCATGTCCACACTAGGGCACATCTTATTTTTTCCCTGAGCACCTCTATTTCTATTAACACCTGCCAATAATCTATTAATTCATAACTCAAGCTTAGAAAGTTCCTTTCCAAGAGGCAATAGGAGACATAAAAGAGTCCCCTGACAGCCAGGAGGCCCCTGTGATTAAAAGTCTAGCATACAGGCCACAGGCTCTTGAATAGTTAGGGATTTATGAGTGGTAGGGACACCTATAACTATAGGGCCACAAAAGTTCATGTTCATGGGACAGAAATGAGACAGGAGGCCAGACATCCTGGGCAGCTTCTCCTGGAATCCTCCAAAACAAAGTTATCTGGGGGTCATACCATTAGCCCGCAGTCAGCCCTACAAGTAAGGCCAGAAGCTTCTCCTCCAGCATATGAGAAAGGATGCCCTCCCTTGTCTGAGGGGTGCAGCTCCTAGGAGGAGACAGCATTCTTTGCTATGCATACTGGGAATAGCGTCAGACTCCTGGGTCTGAGGAAAAGCTCAAAGCTTATCACAGACCCTTCTTGGAATGGCAGTCTTGCAGATACCCTCAAGTTTGGGACTTCCCATTCACTGGTATGACTTTGTTTTAGCAACTGATACTGGTGAGTCCTCTGAAGCCACCACCAACACCTCTGCACCACAAACTCAGTGGTTTCCAGGCTGCCATTGGCAGTGAACAGTTTGGTTCATCCTACCCTCTCTCCACACCCCACCACCACACCCCACCTAACTCTATGACCTTGTAACCTATAGCCTGGCATTTACAGGAACTATACATAAGCATGGGTTTCCAGAGTCACCACTGATAGGAGAGCCCCATGAAGGGGACCCTTCTCTGTTGTTCACCTGAGTCTGAGGTCATCGTCTTCGCCTCCCCATCCCCAGTAGTTGTTAGAGAATCCATTCACCTTGAAAAATTGCTCTTTGCTAAGGGCAGTAACACCCCCAAAATATCCACTGTAACGTAACCTGGAACAAGAGAGAGGAGAGAAAGGGTGATGACGCTAGCACAGAGACCTTCCCCCCCCCCCCCCC